>NC_072382.2:98385416-99590833 GCF_028885625.2 Pongo pygmaeus | reverse complement strand
GAGCCTAAGTGATAGAGGTTACTTAGGAATGCCAGAGTGTAGAATCATATTTTCATCTCTGAGAGAGAACTTGACTGCTGGATTTTATCTGATAATATACCAAAGTACCTATCATATATTCACGTTGTTTATAGGTATAATAAAATTCTAAATATAATTACATTTACCTAGACATGTATATTTCTTGGTCCAATCCAAGCAACATATAAAAGTAACCACTAAAATCTACTTGTTATCATAACTGTTCATTTTCCACGTGAAACAATTAACAAAGATTCCATTACAAAATAAAGTGCTTTCTAATGGCATGAGCAAGCAGTTAGCAATTTAAGTATACAGATTCTCTCAGAATTGTACTCCTGTATTTCTGAGGAACAACTACAATTAAGAGGGAATTGTCAGAGATATGTTTGTGGAAGCACAAATTTGAACTGAACAAAAATACGAAGGCATTTTTAATTGATTGAACAAAGTATCAGAAGCCTTATTATATTTTCTCACAGAAGCCAAATCAACAAAAATGTTAAACTATTTCTAGCTATTTTGAGTAGTAGCACTGTCACACAACTATTTTATCTATTACTTTCTGTCAGATCAATGCACTGGTTCTTCTCACATAGTAGCAAAAATCCCAGGCATGACGGAAAGAATTGGAAGCTACAAATCAGAGCAGTTCTGAAATGGATCTGTCACTTGTTTAAAGACAATGGTTTAAATTCAAAGATATTTGTCCAATATGTTCTTGTTAGGTAAAATTTCTATATTATTTTTCCAGTAAAAATAAATATACATCAATAAGCACTGAGCTTAATATTGATTGTCCTAATCATCAAACTGGGATTTTCTCAATTTAGTTCTAAATATTATTAAGCAATATTTTTGTTGATTAAATTTTTTATTAATAAAGCAATGGCTTGAGTTTGAAACTCTACTTGGATACTTTTGCATTCCTTTGAAAATAAATAATATTCTATACATAAGTGTCATTTCAAAATGGCTTGTAAACATTTATAATGTAAATATTAAGAATGGCCTCTCATTTATACTAGAACCAAATAACTTCAATTTTCTATAATCCCTGATGCCTTAACTTGTGTCAGTCTGGAACCACAGAAGCACAGGTTAGAGCAGGGAAAGAAAAAAACAGGCATTATAAGAGCACAAATACGTAAAATAAATGGGTCTTTAATGTTTTTTTCCCACATGTATCATCCTTCAAAGCCTATGGTATATCCAAAGGGACTTAATTATATTAGTGAAGTATAGCAATAAAATATTTATTTCATAGCAATACACAGTGGACACGAAATTCCTGGGACTCACATCAGCCATATTTGAAGCATCAGGACAAAAACCTTTTTAGAAACTCAGGAGTGTATGCCAATTTTTATTCATTCAGATTGTGTTGATATGTTCAGAAAATAAATTAACCAATATTTTATAACTATTTAATGTCTATAGCTAAGAACTGGAAAGCTATACTGATACATTTAATCCAATTTTTTAAAAAAAAACAGATTTTAAATCTACTCACTCCTGTTCATTTTTACTATTATCCAACTTTTAATGTACTAGTCTTCCTGTTTTACACCACTCTAAAATTAGAAAAATTATATTTTATATAAATAAAATGTATTATTTATATATTATTTTATAAGCCTTTTAGATGTGTTGGGCTAAAGGATATGGAGGACTCATCTCCTTGAGCAGAGTAAACAAATTTTCCTCAATCATTACTCTAAATTTCTGTATGAAGTTACTATTCTAACTGGATTGCAGAGAGGAGCTCAGGCCAGGATAATCTTGCCAAACTAATGAATCAGATATTACAGAATAAACTATTGGTATAGCTTGGATTTTTGACACAAAAATTGCCATAAATCTTCTGAATAAAAACCTACTTCCACAATGTGGGTAGACAACAGAGTTTCAAGTCTCCAGAGTGAAGACACCTTCCTGAACATCATGAGCATTACACTGAGAACTCAGAAAGCTTACAGAGTTAGAATAGCATTATAAAGCCTTAAAGAGTACTCTATACTAATCTTATTAAAGAAATTTTAAAAGCCTCGAAAATGTCAAGCTGAAACAAAAGCAAATTATCTGCATGCCAGGTGAAAACTCAATGCCTTATTAAGACATATAACAAAATCTAGACACTAACCAATGTAGTCTTAGTAGCATCTAACACATAATCACAAATTGCTGAACTTATGAATAAGCAGGAAAATTTTATCCATAGCCAAGAGAAAAATCAGCCAGTAGAAACACCTATGTTGAATTAGAGAAATTATGAAATTAGCAGACACAAAATTTAAAATAACTATAATAAGTATGTTCTAAGATTTGAAAGAAGGTATAAACAAAATTAGAGTCTGACCAGAGCAATCAAGTAACAGAAAGAAATAAAGGGCATTTGAATAGTAAGAGAGGAAGTCAAACTATCCCTGTTTGCAGCTGACATGATCCTATATCTAGAAAACCCCATCATCTCAGCCCAAAAGCTTCTTAAGCTGATAAGCAACTTTAACAAAGTCTCAAGATACAAAATCAACATGCAAAAATTGCTAGCATTCCTTAGACCAACAACAATCAAGCCAAGAGCCAAATCATGAATGAACTCTGTATTAGTCAGTTTTCATGCTGCTAATAAAGACATACCAAAGACTGGATAATATACAAAAGAAATAGGTTTACTAGGACTTACAGTTCCACGTGGCTGGGGAAGCCTCACAATCATGGTGGAAGGCAAAGAGGACCAAGTCCTGTCTTACACAGATGGCAGCAGGCAAAGAGAATGAGGAAGATGCAAAAGTGGAAACCATTGATAACCATCAGATCTTGTGAGACTTATTCACTACCATGACAACATTATGGGAGAAACTGCCTCCATGATTCAGTTATCTCCCACTGGGTAACCTCTCACAACAAGTGGGAATTATGGGAGTACAATTGAAGATGAGATTTGGGTGGGGACACAGAGCCAAATGATATCAAACTCCCACTCACAATTGTCACAGAAAGAATAAAATACCTGGGAATACAACTAACAAGGGAAGCGAAAGAGTTCTCCTCTGTAAGGAGAACTACAAACCACTGCTCAAAGAAATCAGAAATGACACAAACAAATGAAAAAACATTCCATGCCCATGAATAGGAAGAATCAATTTTATGAAAATGACCACACTGCCCCAAGCAATTTATAGATGCAATGCTACTCCCATTAAATTACCATTGACATTCTTCACAGAAATAAAGAAAATGATTTCAAAATTCATGTGGAAATAAGAAAGAGCCTGAATAGCCAAGGCAATCCTCAGTAAAAGGAATGAACCTGGAGACATAACATTACACAACTTCAAACTATACTACAGGGCTATAGGGACCAAAATAGCATGGTACTGGTACAAGAACAGACGCATAGACCAATGAAACAGAATACAGAACCCAGAAATAAGACCACACATCTACAACTATCTGATTTTCTACAAACCTGACAAAAACAAGCAACAGAAAAAGGATTCCCTATTCAATAAATAGTGTGGGGGTAACTGGCTAGCCATATACAGAAAATTAAAACTGGACCCCTTTCTTATACCATGTACAAAAATTTATGGATTATTTCTGTATAATCCATGGATTAAAGACTTAAACGTAAAACCCAAAACTATAAAAACCCTGGAAGACAACCCAGGCAATACCATTCTGGACATAGGAACAGACAAAGATTTCATGAGAAAGATGACAAAAACAATTGCAACAAGAACAAAAATTGACAAATGGGATCCAATTTTAAAAAAGAGCTTCTGCACAGCAAAAGAAACTATCAACAGAGTAAACAGACAGTGTAAAGAATGGGAGGAAATTTCTGCAAACCATTCATCCAACAAAGGTCTAATATCCAGCATCTATAAGGAAGTTAAGCAAATTTATAACAGAAAAGTAAACAACCCCAGTGAAAAATGGGCAAAGGACATGAACAGAAACTTTTCAAAAGAAGACATACATCCAGCCAACAATCATATGAAAAAAGGCTCAACATCACTGATCATTAGAGAAATGCAAATCAAAACTACAATGAGATACCATTCACACCAGTCAGAATGGCTATTACTAAAGAGTCAAAAAATAACAGATGCTGATGAGGTTGTAAAGAAAAAGAAACACTTATACACTGTTAGTGGGAGTGTAAATTAATTAAACCATTGTGAAAGACAGTGTGGCAATTCTTCAAAGACCTACAGTCAGAAATACCATTTGACCCAGAAATCTCATTAGTAGGTATATAAGTAAAGGAATATAAATCATTCTATTATAAAGACACACACATGCACATATTCATTAGAGCATGATTCACAATAGTAAAGACAAGGAATCAACCCAAATATCCATCAATGATAGAGTGGGTAAAGAAAATGTGGTGTGGCATATACACACCATAAAATACTATGCAACTATAAAAAAGAATGAGATCATTTCCTTTGCAGGGACATGGATGGAACTGGAGGCCATTATCCTTAGCAAACTAATCCAAGAACAGAAAACCAGATAGCGCGTGTTCTTACTTACAAGTGGGAGCTAAAAGATGAGAACACATGGATACATAGAGGGGAAAAACACACACTGGGGAATATCAGAGGGTATAGGGTGGGAAGAGGGAGAGGATCAGGATCAGGAAAAATAACTAATGGCTACTAATACATGGTTAATTAATTATTAATACATGGTTGCTAAAATAACTGGTACAACAAATCTCCATGACACACACATTTACCTGTATAAAAAACCTGGACATCCTGCACATGTAATGCTAAACTTAAAGTTAAAAAACAAACAAATAAAAATTATAGAACAAATAGGGAATTTTGAGCAGGAAATGAGAATATAAAAATAATACAAACTGATATCTAAAATGAAAAAGCATTTAAGTGAAAATTTCACTAAATGAACTTGGAAGCATATTAGAAGCTGGCAAAGAGATGATTAGTAAACATGAAGATAGGACAATAGAAACTCTCCAAACAGTGTCATTCAGATCAACAAGTCAGAATAAAATGAATGAAGCTCAATGACATTGATATGGTTTGGCCGTATCCCCACCCAAATCTCATCTCCCAATTGTAGCTCTCATAATTCCCATGTGTTGTGGGAGGAACCTAGTGGAAGATAATTGAATCATGGGAGCGGTTTCCCCCATACTGTTCTTGTGGTAGTGAATAAGTATCATGAGATCTGATGGTTTCATAAGAGGAGTTCCCCTGCACAAGTTTTCTCTTGTCTGCCACGATATAAGATTGACTTTCACCTTCTGACTTGATTATGAGGCCTCCCCAGCCACATGGAACTGTTGGTCCACTAAAAGTCTTTTTCTTTGTAAATTATCCAGTCTCAGGTATCTCTTTATCAGCAGCATGAAAACGAACTAATACAGATGTGTTAGATAATATCAATACGTGTTTAGTAACACACATATTAGATATGTATTAAACACATATATGAGACCAGAAACATGAAAAGAGATGTTAGAGAAGAGAAATATGTGTAGAAGTTGTTGTCAAATGTTTTCTAACTCTGATATAGATCTCATATATCTATGAATCTCAGTAACTCCCAAGCCAAATAAACACAGTAAATCAGAACATGGCACAAATTTCTAAAAATAAATTATTTTTTAAAAAATCTTGGCCAGGCACAGTGGCTCACACCTGTAATCCCAGCACTTTGGGAGGCTGAGGCGGGCAGATCACGAGGTCAGGAGTTCGAGACCAGCCTGAACAACATGTTGAAACCACGTCTCCAATAAAAATACAAAAATTAGCCAGGCCTGGTGGCGCATGCCTGTAATCCCAGCTACTCAGAAGGCTGACACAGGAGAGTCATTTGAACCCTGAGGCAGAGGTTGCAGTGAGCTGAGATTGTGCCCATTGCACTCCAGCCTGGACAACAGAGCGAGACTCCGTCTCAAAAAAAAAAACAAAAACCCAAAAACCAAACCAAACAACCAAACAAAAATTCTTAACAGCAATGAGGAACAACAACAACAACAAAATACTACTTACAACGGGTTAACAATAAGAACAACTCTAGACTTGTTGTGAAATAATTTTTCTTGTAAAATAATATTATTTGGCTGTTGAACCAAAGGAAATGCAGCACTATACAGGGTTGCTTATTGTGCAAAACGGAAAACAATGAAGCATCTTTCAAGTGCTGAAAAAATAAGAAAATAATGTTAACTCAGACTTTCATAGTTAGCCAAAAGAAATCCTTCAAAACTAAAGATGCAATAAAGATATTTCTAGACAAACAAAAGTTATTTCATTTTCTTTAGACCTGCATTACAAGAAAAAATAAGTAATTTCCTCAGGCAAAAGGAAACGTTAATAGTTGGAATCCCTGATCTACACAAAGAAATGAAATGTGCTGAAATGGTAAATGTAACAAATTTTCTTTCATGTCTTAATTTCTTTAAAATATAATTGGCAGTGTAAATCCAAGTTAATAACTAGATAGTGTAAGATTTTAACATATATAAGAGTAAAATATACAGGTATAACAGTACAAACGATGGGAAAGGAAAATAGACACCAATTATTGTTAAGGTTCTGATGTTATATGTGAAGTATTAAAATAATTATTTAGGGGCAACTTGTAAAAAGTTAAAGATGCATGCTGTAAACCCAGGAGTATCCTTTTAGAAAATAAAACAAAGATAAAACTACTAGTTCAATAAAATATATAAAAATTGATACTAAAGAGTATTAATCTAAAAAGAAAGCATGAGAATAAGAATTTAAAAAGAACAGATTAAACAAATAAAAACAATAGCAAGATAGTAGAATTAATTCCAACCATATCACTAATTAGGTCAAATATTAATAGATGTGACGTCTTATTTAAATAACAGAGGTTAAGAGGCTAGATAAAAAAGCAAGATAAAACTAAATGCTGTTTATAGGAGATGCATATTAAACATAAAGTCATTTCATTTTGAAACACAGTGAACATCTGCTATGCATATAATCCTATATGCAGTAATTATTTGTTAAATTATATAGCCTGATAATTCTTTTTGCAAGCTTCCATTCTAGGAAAAACCATGAAGACAAATGTGGTATATTATAAATTATTTTTACTATGTTCAATTGTTACCAAATTCTGTTTCCTCTTCTATGAAAACATCACAATACTTAAAACTTTCTATTGTCGGCCATCTTTGGGTTCCCCCTGACTTATATTAATGAACATTTCAACTACTGACATCATAGTATATTCATGGATATAGATTGGTTTGGAAAATTCAAAATGCAGAATCATATCATTTTGCTTCTAAATAGAAAGGTAAGTATGGTATTGAACATGGCCAATACTGGATATAAATGATATAGACTAATTACACTCAAAGGATGATCCATAAACCATCTCTTAATATGTGAACTTATTTTTTTTTTTGGTTGTTATGTGATAAGGAACTTGCACAAAAATACAAAACAACCTAATCACTAGGTTCAGTGTTTGGCTCAGCAAATATTTTTCCCTCTTCAGTAATCTGACTTTCTTCAAGAAGTAGTTTGTTGATTTACATTCTGATGCAAGTTCTTTATCAGAAACAATACATTGAGTAACATTAAAAACTGTGAAATGAGTGATTCTTGGTGTCTCATTACTGATTTTGAGCAAAACTTCTCTTCCAATGATCCTGTCATTTCAGTGTTCTTGTGAAATAGAAGTGAAGATATGTAAAGATATGGGGCAGTGTGACCTGTAGTTAGATGAATGGTCTGAAATTCTTGAAGGTTTGATAACTCTAAAATATTTGTCTGAGACTTCTTCTTTTTCCCTTGGAAGCAATATTTGGTGAAACTCAGTCAAGTTTCATGAAGTCCATGTAATATAAATTACATGTACAGCATGATAAGCGCTATCAGAATTATTATACATGATCCAAATACTGAGGCTTGCACAGATTATAAAAAATAATTTTTCAGCATCAGTGGCATTTTGGATGAGTATATCATAATATGCCCTTTGTTGAGGATAGGTGTAAACAAGGATCTCTATTAGTATTTTGCATAATTATCATATTGAGTTTTGCAAATGTCTCATAAAATAGAATGTTAAACCTACTAAACTTAAAATGGTTAAGAGGCTTGTCTAAAGAAGCACAGTTTTGACCCAGACCATCAGCACCCATCATCCCAACTATGCTATCTGTCTAAAGAATGAATAGAATATTGCCCAGACAAGGTAGAATAAAATAAGTTCCTTAACAATGTCAAGTTGTAATGCAATGAATGGTTTTTGTATGTTTAAGGTTAGAAAAGAGGCAAGATAACAGATCGTGAGGATGCTTAAGAGAAGAGAATGAGAGATGAGAAAAAAAGGATGTTCAATGTCAGATTTCAAAAGGGTTTGTACACTGAGAGTTGAGTTTTGATTTTATACCTTAAAGATAATTTTAGAACTTTTAGTAATTGTTTTCTTTTAATAGATATAAGGAGATAAGTAATGCTACTATAAATCTGGTGCCAAGCTGGAGAATAAATCAATTTGGAGAAAAACTGGCTAGAGACACAACAGTTAAGGATCAATTGAGTTGAAACAGACTTTAAACCAACAAAGATTAAAAAAAAAAAAAAGACAAAGAAGGGCATTACATAATGGTAAAGGGATCAATGCAACAAAAAGAGTTAACTATCCTAAATATATATGCACCCTATACAGGAGCACTCAGATTCATAAAACAAGCTGTTGGAGACCTATAAAAAACTTAGACTCCCACACAACAATAGTGGGAGACTTTAATGTCCCACTGTCAATATTAAACAGATCAACAAAACAGAAAATTAATAAGGATATTTAGTACTTGAACTCAGCTCTGGACCAAGTGGACCTAAATAGACATCTAAAGAACTCTCCACCACATGGGAATTGAACAATGAGAACACATGGACACAGGAAGGGGAACATCACACTTCGGGGACTGTTGTGGGGTGGGGGGAGGGGGGAGGGATAGCATTGGGAGATATACCTAATGTTAGATGACGAGTTAGTGGGTGCAGCGCACCAGCATGGCACATGTATACATATGTAACTAACCTGCACATTGCACACATGTACCGTAAAACCTAAAGTATAATAATAATAAAAAATTTTTAAAAAAAGAAAAAAAAAAAGAACTCTCCACCACAAATCTACAGAATATGCATTCTTCTCAGCATCACATAGCACTTATTCTAAAATAGGCCACATAATTGGAAGTAAAACCCTCCTCAGCAAACGCAAAAGAATGGAAATCATAACAAACATTCTCTCAGACCACAGTGCAATCACATTAGAACTCAGGATTAAGAAACTCACTCAAGATCTCACAACTACATGGAAATTGAATAACCTGCTCCTGAATGATTACTGGGTAAATAACAAAATTAAGGGAGAAATAAAGAATTTTGAAACCAATGAGAACAAAGACACAACATACCAGAATCTCTGGGACACAGCTAAAGCAGTGTTAAGAGGGAAATTTATAACACTAAATGCCCACATCAGAAAGCTGGAAAGATCTGAAATCAACACCCTAACATCACAATTAAAAGAACTAGAGAAGCAGGAGCAAACAAATTCAAAAGCTAGGAAAAGAGAAGAAATAACAAATGTCAGCGCACAACTGAAGAAGAGAGAGACATGAAAAATCCTTAAAAAAAATCAATGAATCCAGCAGCTGGTTTTTTGAAAACATTAACAAAATACATAGACCACTAGCTAGACTAATAAAGAAGAAATGAGAGAAGAATCAAATAGACACAATAAAAAATGATAAAGGGGATATCACCACTGATTCCACAGAAATACAAACTACCATCAGGGAATGGGTAAATTCCTGGACACATACACCCTTCCAAGACCAAACCAGGAAGAAGTCAAATCCCTGAATAGACCCATAACAAGTTCTGAAATTGAGGCAGTAATTAATAGCCTATCAACCAAAAAAAGTCCAGGACCAGATGGATTCACAGCCGAATTCTGCCAGAGGTACAATGAGGAGTTGGTTCAATTCCATCTGAAACTATTTCAAACAACAGAAAAAGAGGGGCTCCTCCCTAAATCATTTTATGAGCTCAGCATCATCCTGATACCAAAACCTAGCAGAGACACAACAAAAAAAGAAAATTTCAGGCCAATATCCCTGATGAACATTAATGAGAAAATTCCCAATAAAATACTGGCAAACCAAACCCAGTAGCACATCAAAAAGATTATCCACCATGATCAAGTAGGCTTCATCCCTGGGATCCAAGGCTGGTTCAACATATGCAAATCAATAAATGTAATCCACCACATAAACAGAACCAATGACAAAAACCACATGATTATCTCAACAGATGCAGAAAGGGCCTTCGATAAAATTCAATATCCCTTCATGCTAAAAATTCTCAATAAACTAGGTATTCATGGAACATATCTCAAAATAATAAGAGCATTTATGATAAACTCATAGCCAATATCATACTGAATGAGCAAAAACTGGAAGCATTCCCTTTGAAAACTGGCAGAAGACAAGGATGCCCTCTCTCACCACTCCTATTCAACATAGTATTGGAAGTCCTGGCCAGGGCAATCAGGCAAGAGAAAGAAATAAAGGGTATTCAAATAGGAAGAGAGGAAGTCAAATTGTCTCCATTTGCAGATGACACAATTGTACAATTAGAAAGCCCCATCATCTCAACCCATCTCAACCCAAAACTCCTTCAGCTGATAAGCAACTTCAGCAAAGTCTTAGGATACAAAATCAATGTGCAAAAATCACAAGCATTCCTATACATCAATAATAGACAAGCAGCCAAACCATGAGTAAACTCCCATTCACAATTGCTAAAAAGACAATAAAATACCTAGGAATACAACTTACAAGGGATGTGAAGGACCTTTTCAAGGAGAACTACAAACCACTGCTCAAGAAAATAAGAGAGGACACAAACAAATGGACAAACATTCCATGCTCATGGACAAGAAGAATCAATATCGTGAAAATGGCCATACCGCCCAAAGTAATTTATAGATTCAGTGCTATTCCCATCAAGCTACCACTGTCTTTCTTCACAGAATTAGAAAAAACAATACTTTAAATTTCATATAGAACCAAAAAAGAGCCTGTATAGCCAAGACAATCCTAAGTACAAATCAAAAGTACAAAGCTGGAGGCATCACGCTACCTGACTTCAAGCTATACTACAAGGTTAAGTAACCAAAACAGCATGGTAGTGGTACCAAAACAGATATATAGACCAATGGAACAGAACAGAGATCTCAGAAATAATGCCACACATCTACAACCATCTGATCTTTGACAAACCTGCCAAAAAGAAGCAATGAGGAAAGGATTCCCTATTTAATAAATGGTGTTGGGAAAACTGGCTAGCCATATGCAGAAAACTGAACCTGGACTGCTTCCTTACACTTTATACAAAAATTAACTCAAGATGGATTAAAGACTTAAATGTAAAACTCAAAACCATAAAAACCCTAGAAGAAAACCTAGGCAATACCATTTGAGACACAGGCATGGCAAAGACTTCATGACTAAAACACCAAAAGCAATTGCATCCAAAGCCAAAATTGACAAATGGGATCTAATTAAACTAAAGAGCTTCTGTCCAGCAAAAGAAACTATCATCAGAGTGAACAGGCAACCTTCAGAATGGGAGAAAATTTTTACAATCTACCCATTTGACAAAGGTCTAATATCTGGAATCTACAAGGAACTTAAACAAATTTACAAGAAAAAAACAACCCCATCAAAAAGCAGGTGAAGGATATAAACAGACACTTCTCAAAAGAAGACATTTATGCAGCCCACACACATATGAAAAAATCTCATCATCACTGGTCGAGAAATGCAAATCAAAACCACAATGAGATACCATTTCACACCAGTTAGAATGGCAATTATCACTAAGTCGGTAAACAACAGATGTTGGAGAGGATGTGGAGAAATAGGTACGCTTTTACACTGTTGATGGGAGTGTAAATTAGTTCAACCATTGTGGAAGACAGTGTGACGATTCCTCAAAGATCTAGAACCAGAAATACCATTTGACCCAGCAATCCCATTACTGGATATATACCCAAAGGATTATAAATCATTCTACTATAAAGACACATGCACATATATGTTTACTGCAGCACTATTTACAATAGCAAAGATTTGGAACCAACCCCAATGTCCATTAATAATAGACTGGATAAAGAAAATGTGGTATATATACATCATGGAATATTATGCAGCCATAAAAAAGAATGAGTTCATGTTCTTTGCAGGGACATGGATGAAGCTGGAAGTCATCATTCTCAGCAAACTAACACAGGAACAGAAAACCAAACACTGCATGTTCTCACTCATAAGCTGGAGTTGAACAATGAGAACACATGGAAACAGGGTGTGGAACATCACACATCAGGGCCTGTCAGGGAGTTGGGGGACAAGGGGAGGGAGAGCATTAGGACAAATACCTAATGCATGTGGGACTTAAAACCTAGATGATGGGTTGACAGGTGCAACAAACCACCATGGCACATGTAAACATGTATACTTATGTAACAAATCTGCATGTCCTGCACATGTATCCTATAAAGTAAAAAAAAAAAAAAAAAATCAATTGAAATTGTTTAAGTAATAACGAGTCAAAGATATCATCCAAATATCTGGAATGGGATAAATATGAGATAGTTCAAACATTAAATAAGGGGGATACAAAACAAGACGGGTCTGATTTGATGAAGGATAATTATACACTATTTTGTATGAATTACTTAATCTCTGTAAAACTTAGTATCATGGTTTGCAAAATGGAAATAATGATAATAATAATAATAGTACCTATCTCAAAAGATTGTTGTAGAGATTTAAAGAGTCATAAATTGATTTCACACACCTGGAACCATGTCTGACAGCCAGTAGGTGATGAATATGAAGTATTATTGGGCATTAATATTAATGCCTAATTACTGCTTAAGATGATGGCAGGAATGTGATTATCTTCTGTATCCCTACTGTAGATATTCTCTTAATGGAGGTTATTAAATTGTTTATCTTTCTTTCTATTTACATGGAGTCAACTCATCTGAATTTCTTCTTAAAATTAGTCTGGTATGCATGTCACTAATCTGGCACCTAGACCATTTTGTAACTTTTGTATGAGGAAATTATGGGAGAATAAATAAAACACACTTATTTAATTAAGGTTCCTGTTCAACTCAACACAGAATATTTACCTATCTAAAAAGGATTACCTCTTCCAGGAGCATATGGCATGTAACAAGAGAAAGGGCAATGCAACTAATGCCTGGCGTGTGTGACCTTTCTGAATGTGGAACATTCTAAAGAGAGGTTTAGAGATTAGAGAGGTAGCCCTAAGGTTAATGACACAGTCAACACCAGTAATCTACAGGAAGCTAGTTAGGACAAACTTTTTGGTTGGGAATCTAGAAATAATGTCCAAATATTATGTATCAAACCAGAAAATTTATGTTTTATTTTACGGCAAGGAGTTGCTCACTATTGCTGTGAAGTGCAAGAACTAGTTCACCGCTAATTAGGTGCCACAGCAGCAGGAAAAGATCAAACATGGGACACAGAGAAAAGAAAAAAGGAAAAGTACATATTTCTGAACTCATCAATCCAATGGGACTTGAAGCCAATACAATTAAAATCCTGTAAGATGCATTCAAATAAGATAGAAAATCATTATTTCACAAACATATGGGTCGTTAGATGCATAAAAGAACATAATGAAATATATAGAAAATGAGGGAAAAGTGAATAGAACAAACATAGCAACAACAGAAGTTTATATTCAGATCCACTAGGGATTAAATTTAATTTCTTGTCTTATTGGGCGCTGACGTGAAAGTCCTCCCTATTTTTAGACATAATTATATCCCACAGCAGACCAAATATTCTTAATAGTGAAAAATCCCACCTCATTAACATCACCATCTCTTCATATCTACATTTTAATGGTAAAAATAAAATTGCTATTATTGATATAATCTTTAATTTCTATGATGAATATTTTTATTCAAAAACTTTACTGGCTCTAAGCTAATTATTGAATTTCTCCACATATTAATGTGAAATCGTTATTAGAGACAAAGAGAGAGAAATGTGTTTAAGAGACATGCTTAGAATGAAAGTGTTATTTGGGACCCCAAAATTAATTTATTCTATCCTCTCATATTCTTATCCATTCAAAACATGTATGAAACCCTTAATGTGTAGCAGGTGAATTGTGCTAGGCGGTTCAGATTGCATAAGGAAGTTACTTTACCTTTTCTATGCTATTAAGGTCCTAAAAAGCCTACATAAAATAAAAATATTGGTATAATATGAGAGAATGCATTGCCATACAATTCTATGTGGATTCGAAATAGAGAGAGAACATCAGCTTTAGGGATCTGGAAAACCTTTATTAATATTTGAGGAGGGGCTTCAAAAATTGACAGGCTGTGTAAAGGTTGCATATTAGTCAGGGTTTTCTAGAGAAACAGAACCAATAGGAGACTGTGGGTGTGGGTGTGTGTGTGTGTGTGTGTGTGTGTGTGCGTGCATGCGGGAGACACATAGGTGTTTCTTATTAGCTGGACTTTTATGTTTATTTTAAATAACACTATATATTCTATGTGCACTTTCTCTCTCTCTAAATACACACACACATACACAGAAGGAGAGAGACATATATAGAGATAGAGATTTATTTTAAGGAATTAGCACACATGGTTGATTACAGAAACTGACAAGTTCAAAATCTGTAGGTAAGGTCAGCAAGCTGGAGCTCCAGCTCAAGTCCAAAGGAAGCCTACTAGCAAAATTCACTCTTCCTTGGGGCAGGTCAATCTTTTCTCCTTTAAAGCCTTCAATGGAGGGCCACCCACATTATGGATTATAATCCAGTTTACTCAAAATACACTGATTTAAACGTTAGTCTCATCTTAAAAAATATCTTCACAGCAACATCTAGACAAATTTTTGACTCTATATCGAGGTACTGTGACCTACGTAAGTTGAAACATAAAGTTAACCATAACAAGTAGAGATAGAAGAAGGGCATTTTAGGTAGAGAGGCTGTGATTTAAAAAAAAGAAAGTGACAATGCAGAAAGTTTGTTGTGGGATAAGAAACAAAGTATGTTTCACGATATCTTAGTGTATCCTACTATTAATCAGATACACTATTCCAAACCATGATTCTTTTACTTCCAGTTGTTTGATTTTGAGAGATAACACAAACAAAAGGAACTTATACACACACACCACACACACACACACAAAATCTTTTTTTTTAGTCTCCATTTTCCAGGGACCAATGGGATGCCAATACCTGCTCCTTTAGTGTGACATGAGAATTAAATGCATTGACATATGGAAAACTTCCAGCATAAAACTGGGTAAGGAGGCAGTGCTCAAGAGTTGAGAGGCAGCGTAGCATAGCATTGTCATTAAAAGTCCAGACTGGAAAATGACAGAGCTCTAATCCTGGATCTACCACTAAGTAACCTTGCATAAACCGCCTAATCTCTGCTCTTGTTTCCTCCGCTGAAAATAAGTGAAAATTTTTTTTAAGTCTCAGAACACAGCCAGTACACAGTATATGCCACATAAGTGTTAACTATTAGTGTGGGTAAGATGTCAGGATAATTCATTAGGCTAGTTCATGATGTTTTAAGTCATCATCATTAGTCTTTAATTAATCTTGTTCTTGGAACTAACAGGAGACCAAAATATGACAAGATGGGCAAACCTTTTGTATTATGAGTTCTGGGTTCACTGACTCCAAGGAAGTATCAGTGGCTTGTACACATCATAGTATCTAAAACAAGAGTTGTTGGAAAACTAGAGGCCATTCTTCATCCAGGCCATTGTTTGGGAGCTAAGCCCACTTAAAAAGATAAAGGTGCACCTGCCATGGAGACAAAAGATGAAGGGAGGCTGGAAGAATGTAGCTTCAACCCCACTCAGTTGGGGAGGGTATTTGGGGATTTTCTATGAGTTGGGGGATCTCAGAGATTATTTTTGCAAGCATTAGATGAATAACTTGCCATAATCTTCCTTAAGACCATCAGCAAAGGTCTTTGTTTTAAATCTGTTCAGTGGAAAGAAAAGCAGAGTGAACATCTCTGAAGCTTTGAAGAGTGGTCATGCTACATTCAGTGTATATAGGACCAATATTTGATAGCAGCATCATGTAACAGAAGAACTAATGGGGATGATGGAAAACATCAGGAGCTAATTAATAAAGGCCTGTTCCATTTTCTAGGTATCGTTTAAGCCCTCAGGACCCTTTCTAACCATTTCTAGGTAATGATGACAGTGATGGTCCATGGGCCACACTTTGAATAGCATTTCTGGTCTCACGTGGCTTTTAAGACAATCTCAGCTGCGCGCGGTGGCTTGCGCCTGTAATTCTAGCACTTTGGGAGGCGGACAGGTGGATCAACTGAGGTCAGGAGTTCAAGACCAACATGGCGAAACCTCGTCTCTACTAAAAATACAAAAATTAGCTGGGCCTGGTGGCGCATGCCTGTAATACCAGTTACTCAGAAGGCTGAGGCAGGAGAATCCCTTGAACCCAGGATGCAGAGCTTGTAGTGAGCTGAGATCATGCCACTGCATTCCAGCCTGGGCAACAGAGCAAGACTCCACCTCAAAAAAAAAAAAAAAAAAGACAATCTCTTGATATCTAGCTATTTTGCTCTCCATAGCTCTAATTTTTTTTTTTTATTATACTTTAAGTTCTGGGAGACATGTGCAGAACATGCATGTTTGTTACATAGGTATACATGTGCCAAGGTGGTTTGCTGCACCCATCAACCTCTCATCTACATTAGGTACTTCTCCTAATGCTATCCCTCCCCTAGCCCCCGTTCCCCTGACAGACCCTGGTGTGTGATGTTTCCCTCCCTGTGTCCATGTGTTCTCATTGTTCAACTTCCACTGATGAGTGAGAACATGCGGTGTTTGGTTTTCTGTTCCTGTGTTAGTCTGCTGAGAATGATGGCCTCCAGCTTCATCCATGTCCATGCAAAGGACATGAACTCATCCTTTTTAATGGCTGCATAGTATTCCATGGTGGATATGTGCCACATTTCCTTTATCCACTCTATTATTGGTGGACATTTGGGTTGGTTCCAAGTCTTTGCTATTGTGAATAGTGCTGGAATAAACATACGTGTGCATGTGTCTTTATAGTAGAATGATTTATAATCCTTTAGGTTTACACCCAGGATTGATAGGTCAAATAGTACTTTTGGTTCTAGATCCTTGAGGAATAATAGCCACACTGTTTTCCACAATGGTTGAACTAATTTACACTCCCACCAATGGGGTAAAACTGTTCCTATTTCTCCACATCCTCTCCAGTATCTGTTGTTTCCAGACTTTTTAATGATCACCATTTTAACTGGTATGAGATGGTATCTCATTGTGGTTTTGATTTGCATTTCTCTAATGACCAGTGATGATGAACTTTTCTTCATATATTTCTTGGCCACATAAATGTCTTCTCTTCACTCTTAGAAAAGAACACACAAGGAGTTTTCTCATTAGCTGAGCTTTTTTATGTTTACTTTAAGGAATGCTCTGTAGATATTTATTCCATGTGCACTACTACATAGATATTTATTAATTATTCACTCATTCATTACACATTCAAATATTATTAACAACCAACTAAGTACCAGTCACTGCATTAAGCAATGGGAATACCATAATGGCAGGGAAAAGGAGTGATGTCATCTGATTTATGCAATAAAAAGCTAATTTTTCAACAAGCTCCCAGTCAGCCACACAATCACCAAGGTAAACAACCAATACTGTATTTTACAGTATACTGTACACAATAAATTACATGAGCTATTCAATACTTTACTATAAAATAGCCTTTATATTAGATAACTTTTCCCAACTGTAGGCTAATGTAAGCGTTCTCAGCACATTTAAGGTAGGCCAGGTAGAGCTATGATGTTCAGTAGGTTTTGTATTAAAAGCATTTTCGACTTTTGATATTTTCTACTTACAATGGGTTTAACAGGATGCAACCCCTTTGTAAGTGCAGGGCCCTCTCTAGTCTGTTGAATACATGAATTTGCAGGTCAAAGAGAGATTAACAGTGAGGCTATAGATGACATTTATTTATTGGATAATCATACTAATAACCTGTTTATTCTTCACATATTTGGGACCAAGGTATCTTGCTAGACATTGATGAAGAACACCAAAGCAAACAAGATCCATTCTTGCCTCTAGGGAATGTACAGGGAAAGCCTCATGATCACGTTTATTAAAGTAAAAAGGAAAATGAATATATGCGTGAATGCGTAAGTTTCTACCTCCATTAGGTGTAATGTAGTATGACATTTGCTATTTAGTAATGATTTATTTAAACTGAGTTAAGAAGCTCTTTGTAAAATCTGACATTACAGTACATTTTAGCACATAAGAAACCTGGAAGTTTTCAAGTTGTATGCCTATTCTCTGGAGCTATAAACAGGCGTGATTGTGCAGAGGGTCTCACTCATGACTGCACAAATCATATCGAGATTAAAAATAAATAACAATGCTCAGATTCTATACCCCTGTACGCGCAGATCTAGAATACAAATTAAATCACCTATTTTTTAAAGCCCCCACCCCCAGGTAATTCTCATTATATTTAGGACTGAAAAATACTGGCTAAAGGAAAAAGGAAATCATGTTTTAAAAGGCAATTTAGATAACTGGGGTGGGAAGTTGAAAACTGAAAAAAGTGCCTGCAGCAGAATTGTTCTAATTTTACCTGAGATCTAATGCACCCTCCAAACGAAGCATTCTCTAAACTAAGCATTCCCCAACTTTGAAACAGAGTCTGAGGTTTCACCCTTCTCAGAAATTTAAGGTGCTTGTTCCAGCTCCTCCTCCAGTGAGAGAAGAACAAGAAGGCAATGTAACATATGGAATTAGCACATTATATTTTAATATGTTGTTTTCAAAGAAGAAAAGCAAGAAAAGAGTCATATGTGTGCCTTGAGGCAAGTTTGTTTGTGTAGTCATTTTTGTTGCTTTCTTTTTAACAAGAGTCTAAATCTCTATCTAAACTGAGCGAGAGTAGCTGTACTGGGACTGTCAATCTCGTAAAAGCTAAGAAAGGAGAGCGGCAATGTCAGTGTGGCAATAACATCACTATAGACAGTGTCAGTGACAGGGATGAATGTCAATGTGGATGTGATGAGGGTGACAGTGATGGCAATGGAAAAAGTATACAAAAGTGACAAAGATTTGTCACTCATCTCCGTGGTGAGGCCGTGACTTCAGTGGCATTTCTAACACAGGGAAGAACTGACTGGATTTGCTGAGCACTGACTGGATTTGCTGAGCACTGACTGGATTTGCTGAGGGAGCTGCTTGGACTTTTCTTGGTGATACAGGAAGACATTAACATTTGCTCTCCTAGCTCTGAAGGATAACAGGATCATTAATAAATAATCTTTTTAATATTTTAATTTTGGGGGATACAGGATACTTGTATACACTTATGGGGTACATGAGGTACTTTGATACAAGCATGCAATTGGTAATATAATAGTCACATTAGGGACCATGGGGTACCCATCCCCTTAAGCATTTATCCTTTGTGTTACAAACAATCCGATTATACTCTTTTAGTTATTTTAAAATGACAATTATGTTATTATTGACTGTAGTCACCCTGTTGTGTTATCAAATAGTAGGTCTTATTATTCTTTCTAAATACTTCTTTTTGTACCCTATAACCATTCCTACCTCACTCCACACACACAACCCCTGATCTTTTTAATTCATTCTAACCACTAAGTAGGAGTCATACTTTTGGGATCAGATCTGACTTGGAGTTGATTGAAACATGGGAAAAATTAACAATTTTAATATCACAAAGGGTTCTATTTTTCAATCAATATAATTTGTATATATGTATATTAGAGGATATGTATAAAAATAAAAAGTTTTGAATGATAAATACAAACAGCATCTTTTATATTTCTACAGGTTTGAAGTTCCCACACAAATCAAATAAACACTCACTTTGAAAGAGACATTATTCTATTCTTGTTTATATATGTGCTTGAAAGCAGCACAAAGCAAGCCATTGAAAATATTTTAAAATAAAATGAGACTAGCTATTAAAGTACTCTAATATGTTATTAATTCAGATCATATTAATTTTATTTCATCAGTTTAATTTGTCTTTTTTACACACCTTTTAGCCATTAGTCTAAATAATTTACTTTCTTTAAGTAATATTTTTCTTCTCCATACTGCTTTACTCTGTGGTCTTATCCAGTAAGTTGTAATTTACAGTGTATTAATGATTGTTGTTTTCTAGGAAATCTGAATTTTACTAAGAGTTAAGAAACAGTTTTGCATTTCCAGATGGATTAATTTTTGTTTGCTATCTGACTTTGTTATTTATTTACTGTTTTATTACACTGTGACCAGAGAACACCTTCTGCATTATTTATACTTTATGAAATTTATTGAGATTTTCTTTGTGGCATAACATATGAAAAATTTTTTGAAAGGCATCATCAGCACTCAGAAAAAAAAAGCTGACTTCTGGTATTTTCGGGGCACAGATTTCCATATATATATATATGCTAAAGTAATCTTACGAATTGTGTTATTAAAGTTTTTTCATGTTGGGCTTTTGCCTGACTCTGGTGGTGCAAGTACTTCTACCAGCATTTACACAATTTGGAGATCGAATTTTCTCTCTTTGTTTCACTAAATGTGTAATTTTAGGGTTTATTTTTATTTTTGTGTTGATTCTCTTTATTTCTATGAGCAGTGGAAAGAGTCAAATGTAGGGAAATGTCATTTTCTTACCAAAACCTAGTAAGATCCTACTAAAGGAAAATTGGTGAAAATGTGAACAGCAGCTAAGTGGAAGCTTAGCTTTGGCTAACCAGCAACAACAACAAAACAAAAAGAAAAATAATTTCCAATTCTTAAAGGCACTAAGATAGAATTGTTTCCCATTTAATGGGACTGATATAGTTAGGTCCATCCAAATCTTGAAGTTAATAAAATGTTTGTTTATTTAAAACATATATTCTGTAAAACAGATGTTTCCCTACATTAAATTACCTTTACACTAATTATCCCGAACTAATGAGAGTCTTACCTCATTTGTCATGTGATACCTACGAATGAATGTATCAGGGCAACACAAGTTTTCAATAGAATGAATTAAATCAAATCCAATTTTTCATGACCAAATAATCTGTGAACTGACTTCAGGTTTTTTAGGGAACTCTTCTTAAACCACATGAAACAAATCTTCCACTCTTGCCTGATTCTATAAGTAAAAATTGGCATCAAAACTCCCAGGATATTAAAAAAACTATTATAAATTATAATATGATGCAACAAACTGAGACAATACTTGACATTATTTTCTCCTCTCACATAATTATAATTTTTGTCATCATTAAGAATACCAGTTTACGCAAAAAAAAATTTTTTTAAAGTTAGGGCTTCTGAGTTCACAATTCCTTTTCTCAGCTAAAAAATTAGGAATATCTCTAAGTTGGTTCAAGCAGGCACCATTCTTTAAGTGGCTTTCCTGCAGTTGCTATTTCATTGCCTCTTGGCTGAGCCAGCCTTTGCCAGTGGTATAAGCAGTTCGTCGCAGTCAATGAAATTGATAAATGAAGTACCCTTATGTAAGCAGGAACTATTAATAAAACTGCTCTTAATGGGTGGTCTGACTGCTTGTACCATGCACACTCATCTACTGACATACAGGAAGAAATAAAGGACTTATTCATCCTTGTTCTTTATTGATCTGCATGACAGTTTTACTTTATGGACAAATACTAGAGCTAAATTTTGTAGTTTATTGTCTTGGTCAAAACGTTTGCTCTCTTTCTAACATATGTAATACATCATTAAAAAAAAGAAAGTAAATGCACTTAGTTTTGCCTATATGAGGCAATGATAACACGTGATTTGTTGCAAACAATTTTTTCTTTGTTCTAACAAAGAGAAAATTCTTTGTCAGCAGAGAGAAGAAAATAATTTATGTAGTGTAGAAATGGCTTGGTGATTTAAAAGCCAAAACTGATGATTTTTTAAAAGATAAATACAATCACACGGTATATATCATTTTAAAAGGTACTCTGGCTTATAGATCAACACTAACATTTTTTCCATTTTAATATTATTTTTTTCCTAATAATTTTTGTAAGTCTGTCCCTTGAAAACACTTTGTCTACAGAAAGGTCACAAAAACAGGCTCTCATATTATCTTCTAGAAAACATTATATTTTAACTTTCAAATTAAGGTTTATAATCTAATCTGTTATAATTTGCTTTGTGACCACAGAAGTGCCAATTTATTAAATCCTCCATGTGTAGTTGAATAGGCTATACAAATACTTTGTATTTGTTAGATATAGTGTTTTATTTAGGTAAATAAACCCAAGTTTACCAGGTTGTTTAAATTTTCTACTCAGTGTTTTTCAGTTTATTTCTTCTTTCAATTCTGTCAACTTTTTCTTTAAATATTTTAAAACTATTTGTGTATGAATATACACTTAGGTTTTTAATATATTTCTTTTAGATTGATCCTGATTTTTTTTTTAAGACGGAGTCTTGCTCTGCTGCCCAGGCTGGAGTACAGTGGCACGATCTCGGCTCACTGCAACCTCTGCCTCCCGGGTTCCAGTGATTCTCCTGCCTCAGCCTCCAGCATAGCTGGGACTATAGGCGCATGCCACCATGCCCAACTAATTTTTGTATTTTTAGTAGACATGGGGTTTCACCATGATGGCCAGGATGGTCTTGATCTCTTGACCTCGTGATCTGCCCACCTCAGCCTCCCAAAGTGCTGGGATTACAGGCATGAACCACCATGTCCAGCCCCTGATTTTGTTATTAAATATTTCTCCTTAATTTTAGTAATGCATACTGGCTTAAAAACTACTTTGATACTACTCTTTCCATACCAGGTCCCTTTTGGTTAATGCTTGCATAGCTTCTATCATTTTATTTTCAAATGCTTTCTCTCCTGAATTTGTCTTTTAAAACCAGTATACAGTAAACTCTTTTTTTATTATTCCATTAGAAATCTTTGCTATTTATTTAGAATATCTTGTGCTTTTACTTTAAATGGATTATTAATTTATTTGTGCCATAATCTACTACTTTTTTTCTTTTCTTTTTTTTTTTTTTTTTTTTTGAGACGGAATTTCGCTCTTGCTGCCCAGGCTGGAGTGCAATGGCGCTATCTTGGCTCACCACAACCTCTGTCTCCTGGGTTCAAGTGACTCTCCTGCCTCAGCCTCCTGAGTAGCTGAGACTACAGGCATGTGCCACCACACCCAGCTAATTTTGTATTTTTAGTAGAGACAGGGTTTCTCCATGTTGGTCAGGCTGGTCTCGAACCCCTGACCTCAGGTGTTCCGCCTGCCTTGGCCTCCCAAAGTGCTGAGATTACAGGAGTGAGCCACTGCGCCTGGCCTTTTAATCTACTACTTTTTATTTGTTTTTTAGTGTTCTCTCCTTTCTTACTTTTTTTCTCTATTATTACCTTATTATTTAATTTCAATATTTTTTAGTTTTTTAGATATACATGACTTATTTTTCTTTGATTTACAATAGAGAATACAATGTGCATTTTTAATTTATGAAAATGTATTAAGTACTTTTAGATCTCCTGAAAATTGCCAAAGACTTCTCATATTTTAACTACAATTAACCTGCCATCTTGAATGTTTTGGTGGCATGTATTTCCATTTATAACTACTGATCTACTAATTTATATACATATTTAAGGAATAAAATATATCTTATATTGCTTTTACAGTCAATATTTATTTAGGTTTATTCAGATATGAAAATTAGAACACATTACTGATTCCAAATAGGTTATTTTATTTTATGTTCTCACCAATAATGTAGGAATGTTCAAGTTGTTCCTCATTGTTGCCAACATTCGGGTTTATCCGTTTTTATTTATTTTTTACAAATCCATCCATTAGAATGTAAGGGAACTCTCAATGTGAACACCTTTTTACACGTTTGGCGATTATTCACATATCTCCTTTTATGAATTGTCGGTCTGTACCTTTGCTGATTTTTTAAACTGGGTAACTGACATTTTATTATTAATTTCTAAGAGTTGTTTAAATATTAAAGAAAATCTTTCTTTGCCATGTGTATGACAAAGAACAAGATTTACAGTGTACATATTATATATAACATAATAATTACATTAAGTTAAATATACAATTTAAATAGACATGGGAAACAATAGTTTCCACAATGTATGTAAAATGCCTATTTTTAAAAATGCATATTTTGTAGTGCAGAAAACTTTAAGTTCAATTTATCATTTTTCCTTTCATGGTTACTGCTGTTTGTTTTCTGTGAAAAAATTGTGCTTGTATTAATACTGTGAAAATATTTTTGACTTTTGTTAGAAACTTTCTGTTTTAGACGTATAAGTATATTTGATTTATCTCAAATTCATTTTCATGACCTTGTATCTGCCAAATTTTAAAATTCAGTTATTAATTCTGTTCATTACTTTTAGATTACTTTGGAGTCACACATGCTACTGTGTGCTATGAGGACTCCTTAGTTTGGATTATTTTGGATGTTTGTTACATATAATCACATCATCTGCAAATACAGACAGCTGTACTTCTTCCATATATGTATATACATACATATATATATACACATACATATATACATATATATACACACTTTTTTTCTTGATTTCTTTAGGAAGGAACTCCAGGGTATGGCCTAGTAGGCATGATGGTAGTGAATATCATTGTCTTATTCTAGATCTTAAGGGAAAGTGTTCAATACTACATCACAGAATATAATACTACCGTACGAATATTGTAGATATCATTTGTGAGATTCTGTTTTCTTATTTTCTTAGTTTACTAAAAGTTTTTTATAATATAAGAATTGTGAAATATGTCAGGTATTTTTTGTGCATATAGAGTTATAAATTTTTGTTGTTGTTGTTTTGTTTTTATTTATTTATTTTTTATTATTATTATACTTTAAGTTTTAGGGTACATGTGCACAATGTGCAGGTTAGTTACATATGTATACATGTGCCATGCTGGTGTGCTGCACCCATTAACTCATCATTTAGCATTAGGTATATCTCCTAAAGCTATCCCTCCCACCTCCCCCCACCCCACAACAGTCCCCAGAGTGTGATGTTCCCCTTCCTGTGTCCATGTGTTCTCATTGTTCAATTCCCACCTACGAGTGAGAATATGCGGTGTTTGGTTTTTTATTCTTCCGATAGTTTACTGAGAATGATGATTTCCAATTTCATCCATGTCCCTACGAAGGACATGAACTCATCATTTTTTATGGCTGCATAGTATTCCATGGTGTATATGTGCCACATTTTCTTAATCCTATCTATCATTGTTGGACATTTGGGTTGGTTCCAAGTCTTTGCTATTGTGAATAGTGCTGCAATAAACATACGTGTGCATGTGTCTTTATAGCAGCATGATTTATAGTCCTTTGGGTAAATACCCAGTAATGGGATGGCTGGGTCAAATGGTATTTCTAGTTCTAGATCCCTGAGGAATCGCCACACTGACTTCCACAAGAGTTGAACTAGTTTACAGTCCCACCAACAGTGTAAAAGTATTCCTATTTCTCCACATCCTCTCCAGCACCTGTTGTTTCCTGACTTTTTAATGATCGCCATTCTAACTGGTGTGAGATGGTATCTCATTGTGGTTTTCATTAGCATTTCTCTGATGGCCAGTGATGGTGAGCATTTTTTCATGTGTTTTTTGGCTGCATAAATGTCTTCTTTTGAGAAGTGTCTGTTCATGTCCTTTGCCCACTTTTTCATGGGGTTGTTTGTTTTTTTCTTGTAAATTTGTTGGAGTTCATTGTAGATTCTGGATATTAGCCCTTTGTCAGATGAGTAGGTTGCAAAAATTTTCTCCCATTTTGTAGGTTGCCTGTTCACTCTGATGGTAGTTTCTTTTGCCGTGCAGAAGTTCTTTAGTTTAATTAGATCCCATTTGTCAATTTTGGCTTTTGTTGCCATTGCTTTTGGTGTTTTAGACATGAAGTCCTTGCCCATGCCTATGTCCTGAATGGTAATGCCTAGGTTTTCTTCTAGGGTTTTTATGGTTTTAGGTCAAATGTTTAAGTCTTTAATCCCTCTTGAATTGATTTTTGTATAAGGTGTAAGGAAGGGATCCAGTTTCAGCTTTCTACATATGGCTAGCCAGTTTTCCCAGCACCATTTATTAAATAGGGAATCCTTTCCCCATTGCTTGTTTTTCTCAGGTTTGTCAAAGATCAGATAGTTGTAGATATGCGGCGTTATTTCTGAGGGCTCTGTTCTGTTCCATTGATTTATATCTCTGTTTTGGTACCAGTACCATGCTGTTTTGGTTACTGTAGCCTTGTAGTATAGTTTGAAGTCGGGTAGCGTGATGTCTCCAGCTTTGTTCTTTTGGCTTAGGATTGACTTGGCGATGTCGGCTCTTTTTTGGTTCCATATGAACTTTAAAGTAGTTTTTTCCAATTCTGTGAAGAAAGTCATTGGTAGCTTGATGGGGATGGCATTGAATCTATAAATTACCTTGGGCAGTATGGCCATTTTCATGATATTGATTCTTCCTACCCGTGAGCATGGAATGTTCTTCCATTTGTTTGTATCCTCTTCTATTTCATTGAGCAGTGGTTTGTAGTTCTGCTTGAAGAGGTCCTTCACATCCCTTGTAAGTTGGATTCCTAGGTATTTTATTCTCTTTGAAGCAATTGTGAATGGGAGTTCACTCATGATTTGGCTCTCTGTTTGTCTGTTATTGGTGTATAAGAATGCTTGTGATTTTCGTACATAGATTTTGTATCACATTCAAAGCAGTGTGTAGAGGGAAATTTATAGCACTAAATGCCCACAAGAGAAAGCAGGAAAGATCCAAAATTGATACCCTAACATCACAATTAAAAGAACTGGAAAAGCAAGAACAAACACATTCAAAAGCTAGCAGAAGGCAAGAAATAACTAAAATCAGAGCAGATCTGAAGGAAATAGAGACACAAAAAACCCTTCAAAAAATTAATGAATCCAGGAGCTGGTTTTTTGAAAGGATCAACAAAATTGATAGACCGGTAGCAAGACTAATAAAGAAGAAAAGAGAGAAGAATCAAATAGACGCAATAAAAAATGATAAAGGGGATATCACCACTGATCGCACAGAAATACAAACTACCATCAGAGAATACTACAAACACCTCTATGCAAATAAACTAGAAAATCTAGAAGAAATGGATAAATTCCTTGACACATACACCCTCCCAAGACTAAACCAGGAAGAAGTTGACTCTCTGAATAGACCAATAACAGGATCTGAAATTGTGGCAATAATCAATATCTTACCAACCAAAAAGAGTCCAGGACCAGATGGATTCACAGGCAAATTCTACCAGAGGTACAAGGAGGAACTGGTACCATTCCTTCTGAAACTATTCCAATCAATAGAAAAAGAGGGAATCCTCCCTAACTCATTTTATGATGCCAGCATCATCCTGATACCGAAGCCGGGAAGAGACACAACCAAAAAAGAGAATTTTAGACCAATATCCTCGATGAACATTGATGCAAAAATCCTCAGTAAAATACAGGCAAACCGAATCCAGCAGCACATCAAAAAGCTTATCCACCATGATCAAGTGGGCTTCATCCCTGGGATGCAAGGCTGGTTCAATATACGCAAATCAATAAATGTAATCCAGCATATAAACAGAACCAAAGACAAAAACCACATGATTATCTCAACAGATGCAGAAAAGGCCTTTGACAAAATTCAACAACGCTTTATGCTAAAAACTCTCAATAAATTAGGTATTGATGGAACGTATCTCAAAATAATAAGAGCTATCTATGACAAACCCACAGCCAATATCATACTGAATGGGCAAAAACCGGAAGCATTCCCTTTGAAAACCGGCACAAGACAGGGATGCCCTCTCTCACCACTCCTATTCAACATAGTGTTGGAAGTTCTGGCCAGGGCAATCAGGCAGGAGAAGGAAATAAAGGGTATTCAATTAGGAAAAGAGGAAGTCAAATTGTCCCTGTTTGCAGGTGACATGATTGTATATCTAGAAAACCCCATTGTCTCAGCCCAAAATCTCCTTAAGTTGTTGGAGTTATAAATTTTACCTTAACTATGTTAATGTGTTGAATTACATTGATTTTTCAGAAATTTTAAACCATTTTTGTACTCCAAGGATAAACACTACTCTTTTGGCTCATTTGTTTTAATGTTAAACAATTCTTGTATTACTACTATAAATTAAAATTGGCTATGAAGTGTTCACTTAAAAAATGTTTCTGTTCTTAGGAAAAGAGGAAGTCAAATTGTCCCTGTTTGCAGATGACATGATTGTATATCTTATGGCTAATCTTTTAAGATGCTGACATATAGTTTTGCATGATATGTGCCTATAATTTGCATTCTTGTAATATCCTTGTCATGTTTTGTTACCAGAATTTTTCTGGCTTCATAAAACAAGTTGTAAAGTGCTCCCTTTTATTTTCTTCATGGATATGTTTGTTAAAAACAAAAGATTAATATTATAATCTCTTATGTGTTTAAAACTGTGTACCTCTAAAGCCATCCAGATCTGAAATTTGACTTTGGGGAGTTTTAAAATTGTGAATTCAAAATTTTAATGGATATAAATTTGTATATATATATTTTCTATTTGTTTTTTCATTGTTGTCTTGGTTACTTGTGTTTTTCAAGCAATTTGTTCATCCTAAATTACCAAATATTGGATATAGCTATTCTTATTCACATTCTCTTGTTATCTTTTAACTGTATAGGATATGTAAACATGCAATTTTTTGACCTTGATTCTTATCATTTGTGTCTTCTCTGCCTTTAATACTGATTAGCCTTGCTACAGATCAAATTTACTTTTGTCTTCAAATAATCAAATTTGGACTTATTAATTTTATCTGCTTTAAATTCCCATTTTTTATTTATTTTATTACTTACTGTTTCTACTTCCTTGGATTTCAGTAGGTTTCTTTGTTTTACATTTTGGAGTTAAAAGTTCATATATTTGATTTTAAATCTTTCTTATTTTCAAATATGTATACTTGAAGCTCTAACGCTGACTCTAAGTATGATTTTAAAATATTTTTATTACCATTCAACTGAAAACATTTTCTAAATTTTTATACTTTGATGTATTCCTTACCTAAAATATATTATTTAATTTCCAAATATTTGATGATTTTATAGTTATAGTTTTGTGATTGAAATGTAATTCTTCAGTGATTAGGAAATATTCACGGTTTCATTTCTACCTTTAGCAACAGAGAAAGAGAGAGAGACTTGCCTTATGTCCCAGAATATGATATATTTTTGGAAATAATCTATGTGCATGTAAAAGAGTATGTATCCTCTAAAGCTTGATTATTTTTGCAAACCAATGAATATAATTCATGACATTATCATGTGATATATAATGTTCTAATTTTGTAAATTGGCTATTTAGATTATCTTATTATTCAAGTCTTTTATATCCTTATTAGCTATTTGCCTTCTCCTTTATTAATTTCTAACAGGAAAGTATTAAAACCACCAAATAGGAATTTGGCTTTGTCTATCTCTCCTTTTATCTTCATCTTTTTGTCATCTTTTTCTTTAAATATTTTGAAACTATATTAGTGTGTATACACTAATTTCATATAGTTTAATTTAATTTTCATGTTAAGTTTATCATTTTATTAATGTGAAATGATAAATTTCTTCTTAGCTTAAATTCTACTCTCTATAATCTTAATTATGTCACACTAGCTTCCTTTGGTTATGTTTATATAGTATATTTTCCCCATGCTTATAAACTCCAACTACATGTGTCTTCATATTTAAAATATGTTTTTAAAACAAATTTTATTGTTTGTATTTGAGGTTGACAACATGATGTTATGGGATATATATATAGTAAAATGATTACTGTAGTGAAGTAAGTTATGGGTCGTCTCACATACTTTTTTGTGACAAGAGCAGCTGAAATCTATTTATTTAACCAAAATCACAAATATAATACAATTTTATTAGCTGTAGTACTCATGCTATACATTAGACCTCTAGACTTGCTCATCCTACATATCTGCTTCTTTGCATTCTACGACCTACATCTTCCCATTTTCTTCCCCTGCTCCCCTTCTCGCCCCTGGTCACCATTGTTTTATTATCTATATCTGTGTATTGATCCTTCTCTTTTTTTTTTTTTCAGGTTTTTCATATAAGAGAGATCATGCAATATTTTTATTTCTTATTTCACTTAGCATAATGTCCTCCAGGTTCATCCATGCTGTCGCAAATGCTAGGATAGCCTTTATTTCTAAGGCTAAACAATTCTCTGGGTTTTTTTTGTTTTTTTTTTTTTGAGACTTGAGACGAAGTCTTGCTCTGTCACACAGACTGGAGTGAAACGGCTCACTGCAACCTCCACCTCCTTGATTCAAGCAATTCTCGTGCCTCAGCCTCCCGAGTACCTGGGATTACAGTCATGTGCCACCATGCCCAGCTGATTTTTGTATTTTTAGTAGAGACGGGGTTTTGCCATGTTGGCCAGGCTGGTGTTGAACTCCTAACCTCAAGTGATCCAGCCACCTCAGCCTCTCAAAGTGCTGGGATTACACGCATGAGCCACTGTGCCTGGCCAATAATACTCTCTCGTATACATTTTTTTTTAATCCATTTGTCCATCAGCAGACATTCAAGTTGTTCACATTTCTTGGTTATTATTCATGATGCTCCAGTGAACTTGAATGTGCAGGTTTCTTTACAAGGTGATGATTTCATCTCCTTTGGGCATATATATACCCAGAAGAAGAACTGCCAGGCAGTGTGGTAGTACTATATTTAATATCTTTAGGAACCTCTATACTATTTTCCATAATGGCTGTACCAACCTGCATTTTCACCAACAGTGTGCTAGGCTTCCTTTTTCTTCACACCTTTGCCTACATATATCTCGTCTTTTTTATAATAGCTATTTTAATTTGTGTGAGGTAATTTCTCATAGCAGTTTTAGTTAAGAATGCTTCCTAAAGGTAGCATAGATTTCATATCATTTCTTCAAACTGTCTTTAATGGAAAGGGTCAAAGGAGAACTCCACACTTGCCACATAATCAACCTTCTGTCTCCCTCTACCCATGCATCCACTGAGTCTAAAGGCTGTTAAAAACCTCTGTACATCTGTTAATCACTGCTGCTCTTCCCTCTCCCATCTTTTCACAATCATTATCTGTTTGAAACAATCAGAATTAATGTTACCATACCTTTTATTACTGATCTTTGTCAGTCACTCTAAATAATCCAGATGTCGTATCCATAGCTATTCTGAAGTTCTCATATAGTTTCATACATTCACTTTTCAGACTGCATTAATACCCCTTCCAATATGCCTCTAGACTGAGCAGCAAACTCTCTGTATCTTTAACTTCTCCAATCTTTGTTCTTAATCAAATAAAAACTTTTTCTTCACGTTCTTACTCTTCACTAAGAATACTGTTTGCCACCCTAATTAAGTGTAGATATTTATCTTGCTGCCTCCTTTATATTAGTGTGTCTGGAAGGATGAAAGGTGTCATCCTTGCCCCTTTTTTTTGCTACACCCTAACAATTTTTAGAATAAATATATATATATTGCTATTCTTTATTTTAGATGCAAAGGATACATGTGCAGATTTGTTAATCTCATCTCTCTTAAAGTAAAATCCCAATTTTGAATTTTCTACCATCAGACTACACAACCCAGCATCATTTATTTTCCTAAAATTAACTTACTGGTGACAATCCCGGCAAGATATGCATGCACATTCCAATTAGACAATTTAGAAGTTTACTAAAGAAACTACAGCCATGTGTTGCATAACAATGAGAATGTGTTCTGAGAAATGCATCATTTGGCGATTTTTTTTCATTTTGAGAACATCACAGAATGTACTGACACAAACCTAGAAAGTATAACCTATACATTAGGCTATGTGATATAGCCTATTTCTCCTAGCCTTCAAACCTCTATGGCATTATTACACTAAATACTATAGGCATTTGTAACACAATGGTAAGTATTTGTGTATCTAAACATATCTAGGCATAGAAAAGGTACAGTTAAAACATGGTATTATAATCTTTTGGGACCACTGATATACATGTGGTCCATCCTTGACTGAAATGTTCTGATGAGACTCATGACTGCATGTGCAAAATGTGTTGATAGGGCTTCAGGATATCAACATAGAATAGCGCGTTTCACTACGACTAGCAAAATAACAACATTGGGGAGCTATCATCACTACTAAGCCTCAAGGCAGAGATGAAGGAACATTTATAGAAGCCAAGAGTCTACAACAGCCATGAGTTTTGGCTTTGGGATAAAGAGTGAATACAACATATAGCTTCCCAGTAGGAAATGGGCAAGAGAAATAAAATTTCCACTCACTTTTCTCTTGTCCTCAGTCTTACATTTACTGAAACTACAGAGGGCAAAAGACAAGAAAGCCCATTAAGACTATCCTGATAAGTAAGCCTTTGGGCTCAAAGCTTTGTTTTAAGAATTTTGGGGCCGGGCGCGGGGGCTCACGCCTGTAATCCTAGCACTTTAGGAGGCCTAGGCAGGTGGATCACAGGGTCAGGAGATTGAGACCATCCTGGCTAATGCAGTGAAACCCCGTCTCTACTAAAAATACAAAAAATTAGCCGGACGTGGTGGCAGGCGCCTGTAGTCCCAGCTACTCGGGAGGCTGAGGCCGGAGAATGGCTGAACCCGGGAGGCAGAGCTTGCAGTGAGCCGAGATCGTGCCACTGTGCTCCAGCCTGGGCGACAGAGCAAGACTCCGTCTCAATTAACAAAAAAAAAAAAAAAAAAAGAATTTTGGGTTTTTCTTTGAGAAAAATGTCCTGTCCTGACTTGCTATTGGGTTTTAAAGATCCATCATCTGTTGGCAAATGATGATGTTCTCATGGCACTGAATTAAGTTTATCAAGAGGCATACACACCAAGTACCACATCATTATAAAGTTAAATAGTAAGAAATGAGACTTGGCAAGAATCTATGTTTTATATGTAAGCAGTGTGAAAACCTTGCTCAAATTCTCAGCAGGCTCACTCCTGCCACACTGATGTTCTTCCTTCCACTTACATCTGTGAGAACATGACAGATGAGAAGGAAACATACACAAGCCTAGAACAAAGATGCCTCTGTATGATATGCAGCATTAGCCAGAAGTGGAATTCTGTGGCTTTTTAGTCATAGCCAAGTTGACAGTAAAAGACAGTAGAGCAGAATATTCCTCACCTTGAGTTGAGCTTGAATTAACTCCAATTCCACTTTGTTTGGAAGAAGAGTTGCCCTGAGGTGGGGTTCAACCTAGAATAATGGAAAAGGCCAGTGTTTATTTGAGATGTATCTAGAATGCCTTCTATTTTTTTTTCAATTGTACAAATGTAATGTATTCTCTACTATTAGTTTCATATGCTTCCCCTTCTATGAAGTCTACGAACACCATTTCTACCTGCACTGACTCTCACTATGATCTCAGACACACAGAAGGAATGACATCACTGCAATGGCTACAAAGAGACTGGGGAAGAATATGGATGGACCTATGTCTGCCACTTTTCATCCAATCTCTCTCATTCACCCTTTCCTCCTATTCAATTTAAGGTCAACCCTTCCACTATATTCAATAATGTCAAAGCTGCAGCAAATACTTAGGCTTCGTATTTCTTCCACTTCACTATCTTTTAGACAATTAGAGTCATATAATCACTAAATGATAGAAAATCCAGGACTAGAACCTAAAATGTCCTAGCTCATTTCTACCCATCTTTTTAAGTATTTTTCACTGACATTGAATGCTATTGAACTTTTTTTTCTTGCTATGACAAAGTGACATCATGTATGGCACACTTCAGTGGGCATATTCATATATATACTTATTCTGACAGACATTTGCTCAAAATCTAACCTTATTTTTCTGATGCCAAAATCGATATTAATAGACAAAGTGATAAAATATCTTCATTAGAGTAACAAGCTTTGTCATATGTTGTTTTTGTTAAAAATTAAATTTAACAGCTTTGAGTTTATTATTCTATATTTATTCATTCTCTTATTCATTTATTTAACTTTTCTATTCAACACATATCTATCTAGTCAAATACTATCTAGATACAGGACTAGTAGTAAATTTTGTGTGATAGACTTCAAAGTAATAATTATGAATCAGCATATTGTGACTTATTGATTAAGACTCCTAGATAAGATCATAATGATTATGAGTTTGGGGTAGGGAGAGATTTATCCAGGCTGAGATGGGGTGTGTGAATTCAGAAATGAAGTTGCATTTATATTAATCATAGAAAGTTGATTAGGTTCATATAATCAGAGAGAAGAGGGGGCATTCCAGGATATTTGATCATGTATTAATTACATATTTAGCAATGTGAGTTTATTAATATAGTTAATACATGGAAGGATAATCCATATTTACAAGCTGTTTTTCACGTAAAATGCAGAATTCTGTTTAACAATCTTTATTCTCACTATGGAAATTCAGTTTAAATAAACATCTCAGTAAAAAATTTCTAAACAAAAACAGAATTCTTGTAAAGTAAACAAAGTGTAGTCCATAGATCTCTGTGTACGGTGAGTCTGGAGTCAGTTTAATAAGCAAACTGTCAACGTGCCTAGTTTGGCATTTGAATTAATAAGACAAGAAAAGTCTTATTTCACCCACATGATCCTCATTAATAGGTTAAAATGTGGCATGTGCAGGTGCATTCAAAATCATTGCTACAGTCTATGAAGGCAAATATTCTTTGCTGCTTCAGATGTTGACATAAATCTTCCCAAATATTTTTGATTGTGTTCAGTAGAGATTCTCAGCTGCTAAATATTGATGAGTCTTGATTTTGCCTTTTTGTGAAGGGCGTATCAAACTGCATTAAAGGAAAATCACAGCCATCATGACAACATGAGAGTATTATTAGATATTTTAATGAATATAGAAATGCCTATAGAGGAAAATCCACTATCTTTTACTTATGTTGGTAGTTCATCTGGCTCTGGTTGATTTGAATGCTGTTATTGATTTTATTTTGATGGACAGAAAATCTGTAATATATAAACAACTAAAACAGCTCTGTTAGCTCCACTTTTACCACGTTGCTCTATGTGGAATCAGTTATAAGACATATTGAAACATGTCATATATATAAAAGTTCTCGTGCACAAGAATTTGCTTAATGAGAATGGCATATAAGCACTGTGTTTTTCTCAAATCTCAAAGAGTACCATTACTAGAAAACAGTGGTCAGCATTTTAACTAAAACAGTAAATATCATTAACCTCTTCCAAAGGATAATCTATGAAATCATTTTTAAATTAAATGCACTATAGAAACACTATGTGGCTATTTCATCTCTAATCTTTCTTTTTTTGGTACGGAGTCTCACTCTGTCACCCAGGCTCGAGTACAATAGTGCGATCTTGGCTCACTGCAACTTCTGCCTCCCGGGTTCAAGCAATTCTCCTGCCTCAGCCTCCTGAGTAGCTGGGATTACAGGTGTGCGCCACCATGCCCCGCTAATTTTTGTATTTTTAGTAGACACGGGGTTTCACCACGTTGGTCAGGCTGGTTTGGAACTCATGACCTCATGATCCGCCTGTCTGGGCCTCCCAAAGTTCTTGGATTACAGGCGTGAGCCACTGTCATCTCTAATTACAGTGCCTGGCCTTTCATCTCTAATCTTAAATCCTGAAAGTTAAAATGGAGTTTAATTTATTTCATGTCAGGCATAGAAATTTTGACAGAACATATAGAAAATTTCCACTGAATCAAAAATTGAATCAAGGATACCAAAGCAAAGTATCTGTTTTGGCAAACAAACATCAATATCTATTTGGCATCAACTTTATCACGTAATGTCAAATTACGCATAAGTACATATAATACACACATATGTATGTATATGGAATTTAATTATGCAATAAGTATTTTATATCTGCTTATATATATGAAAGACAAAAAATCATATATTTGTCAATGAATCAAAACTTTTCCAGCTTTAATGATAGAAAATAAATTATAAAGAACATATGTTGCCTTCTATTATCATTTGTTTCTAGACAAATACTTAACTTACAAACCTCATAAATTACAGTAGTTGATCAACTGTTACATTTGGGAAATCCAAGTCTTCTACAGTCTATCATTTCTTAATCTAGGTAAGTCACAGACAGTTGTGGGAAATTTTATCAGATCATCTCTCTGGACCCTCTCAGTAATTTAGAAATCTGAGATTGGGTCTAATTAAGTTAAAAAATGTTTTTAAGCCTAAGTGTTTCAGGTTTGCAGATAAGTTGTAGGCAATCACATAATCACATACAATGGTAGATTTTCACAGAATTTCCTTAGGAATTTTTCCCCAGTTATGTATTACTCATGGAATGAAGTTAGATGAAGTCAGAAAGGACAGATTTAGGTCCAAATCCTATATTTGGCTGTGCTATACTGTGTGACCATGGAACAACTACTTAAACTCTTAGGGCATTCATTTTATCACTTATCAAATGGAAATTATAGAACCTAGCTCATAGGTGTGTTGTACTAAATTAAATGAAGAAATAAATCTAAATATGACTAAAATAATGTATTTATAGAATCTAAACTGAATTCATGGAAATTAATTGAATTTGGAGCACATTTCGTTTAATTAACCAAATTATCCAGATAAATTGACTGCTTCTTGATAGATTATTTCTGATTAGAGTTACAGAGAAAAATGTCTTAGTTTTATAGTCCTAATGCCCAATAAGTCTAATTTTATCACTTCAATTTCGCAATAAATAAACATTACTGAAGTTTGAAGAATGTTTTGATCTAATATTTTGGTGCAGTATGATTATATTCACTTCAGTAGATCAAAATACAAACAATAGTATTGAATTATTATATATCTGAACCATATTGTATATCATATATACTATCAGGCAGTAATTAGTTGTGAGGAGGAAAATCTATTATATTTCAATAACAATAGATGGACATTTTGAAAACTTGGAAAGCTAGTAAATAAAATGTTGTTTATATAACTGAGAGAAGCATAATAAATGCTGAGAGAAAAAATATCTATTACTGTATATACTTTTTTTATTATTATACTTTAAGTTCTGGGATACATGTGCAGAACATGCAGGTTTGTTACATTGGCATACACATGCCATCCATGGTAGGTGGCTGCACCCATCAACCCATCATCTACATTAGGCATTTCTCCTAATGCTATTCCCTCCCTTAGCCCCTCAACCCCCGACAGGCTCCGTTGTGTGATGCTCCCCTCCCTGTGTCCATGTGTTCTCATTGCTCAACTCCCACTTATGAGTGAGAACATGCGGTGTTTGGTTTTCTGTTCCTGTGTTAGTTTGCTGAGGATGATGGCCTCCAGCTTCATCCATGTCCCTGCAAAGAACGTGAACTCATCCTTCGTTATGGCTGCGTAGTATTCTATGGTGTATATGTGCCAAATTTACTTTATCCAGTCTATCATTGATGGGCATTTGGGTTGGTTTCAAGTCTTTGCTATTGTGAACAGTGCTGGAATAAACATACGTGTGCATGTGTCTTTATAGCAGAATGATTTATAATCCTTTGGGTATATACTCAGTAATGGGATTGCTGGGTCAAATGGTATTTCTGGTTCTAGATCCTTGAGGAAATGCCACACTGTCTTCCACAATGGTTGAACTAACTTACACTCCCAACAACAGTGTAAAAGTGTTCCTATTTCTCCACATCCTGTCCAGCATCTGTTGTTTCCTGACTTTTTAATGATGGCCATTCTAACTGGTGTGAGATGGTATCTCATTGTGGTTTTGATTTGCATTTCTCTAATGACCAGTGATGATGAGCTCTTTTTCATATGTTTGTTGGCTGCATAAATGTCTTCTTTTGAGAAGTGTTTGTTCGTATCCTTCACTCACTTTTTGATGGGGTTGTTTTTTTTCTTCTGAATTTGTTTAAGTTCCTTGTCGATTCTGGATATTATCCCTTTGTCAGATGGATAGATTGCAAAAATTTTCTCCCATTCTGTAGGTTGCCTTTTCACTCTGATGATATTGATATTGCTTTGCAGAAGCTCTTTAGTTTAACTAGATCCCATTTGTCAATTTTTGGCTTTTGTTGCCATTGCTTTTGGTGTTTTAGTTATGAAGTCTTTGTCCATGCCTATGTCCTGAATGATATTGCTTAGGTTTTCTTCTTGGGTTTTTATGGTTTTAGGTCTTATGTTTAAGTCTTTAATCCATCTTGAGGGTTAATTTTTGTATAAGGTGTAGGGAAGGGGTCCAGTTTCAGTTTTCTGCATCATATATACTTTTAAACACATACATATACATATAGATTTTTGAATATTGATTGAAAAAATTAATGTATTTATTAAACAAGTATTCACAGATGTCAGACATAATATTAGGCAATGTTTTAGATACAGAAATTAAGAAACAGAATAAAACATACTCAACAGAGGAGATTTGTATGCATAATATTATTAAGACTTTTGAAAGATGCAATGCATTATAGAAATGACACACACATTTATAGGACTGAGGTAGCTAAATCTGGCATTTTTTTAGCATAATCTAAAGATTTCTGTTCTGTTTTTAAAATGTCCAGTTAACATTTTTGTTCCCTAATCACATATCCACATGTTCTAAAATAGAGCTGAGAAGTCTAGGTTTCTTTTTTAAGTTTCTCTTTGCAATTGTAATGGATGAATATTTGGAAATTACTACTGACAGATTTCAGAAGATGGAGATATTTTTCTGTTGGTAGGTCACGACGTTTCTTTAGCTGTGTTAGTATAGCGTACACACTAATGTGAAAACTGCCACTGTTATTGTTATTTGCTCCTGATTGCTTAATATATAAATGTTATGGTGTTTTTTTCTTAATATCTGTGAAATTTTATTCTATATTAATAATTCTTCAGTTATATCTCATTTTTCTTCCTATTTTATAATAAATATTCTTCCCCTATTCATGAGCCATCCAAGAATGGAAGATGCTATTTCTTGTTTTGACAATATTGCATTATATTAGCTAATATATCACTTAAATATCCAGAAAAAAAAGGATGTATTTTTTAGTTATGCTTAGAAAGAGCTAGAATTTTACCACAGGCTAATCTGTTTCAATATTTTAATTAATTTATCTCTAGTGATGTGCAATTGATATTTTCTGTCTCCTTTCAATGTTTAAAACTTTATCTTCTTCAGTGTTCCAATAAGGAACTTTCATTATAGTTATACTGAACTCCTCTGTGTTCTTCAAATATGCTATATTATTCCAAGCCTCTGTGACTTTGCATATGCTATTCCCTGCTTTATCTCCCTGGTCGACATGAACTCACACTTTAATACTAAGTTCTTGAACGTGCATGACTTTTAGAGGCAGAGTTTCTCTCTATATAGATCTATTATCACACTCATCACACTGTATTGTAATTGTGTACCAACTCCTTGACAGAAGGGATATATCTTTTTCATCTTATTGCCAGACCCAGCATAATTTCAGATATATAAATATACTTTGTTAAATGAATGAATGAATATTTTAAAATATGCTTTTATTTCTAAATAAGATAGAGGAACTACATTAAAAACTCTTAAGTGAACTCTAAAATATATCTTATTTTGATGAAGAAATTAAATATGATGTTAATAAAGTTACCAGTTCCAAAATCAAGAATTTAACACAATTAATATGTATCTCATGCTTAGTCATATAAAACTAAATTTGGATAACACTGTGTATTTGAATAGTGAGATAAAAGCAGTATCTTAAATTTAGAAGTGTGACTTCTTATTTCTGAATTTCCTAGTATATTATAAAAACAGTGATTTTGTGTTTATGATTTTATACATATATATATAAACTTTAAACAGCTTACAATTACAGAGCTTCAGAAAGAAATTGTTTAAAGACCAAAAAATTCCACTTTTTTCATGAATCTTATAATTGGAATTATATTGCTTTTAAATAATTTATTACTGTACATCATTTCCTCAGAAGGGTTCATAGAGGCAATTGGTATACCACTTAGGTTACCTAACTGAGTCCCTTGCTCTCATGATATGAATGACTACCATTTATATGGAGGTGCTGTAAAACCACAGCTATTGTTAATTCTTATAGTTTTGCTTTCTCCATATTTTTTCACAGTATGAAATTAGAATGCTAAGAAATAGCAGGGTTTTTTTTTTCCATTTCCAAGGCAAGTAAACAAGTATTCATTCAGTTGACTTTATTCGTTAAAAGTTATCAATAGACTCTATGGCTTTGTCTAAATGTCACTAAAAGTACCATTTGACAGCTGTTCCCTAAGGACTAAGAAAATTTGGTCTAGAAATAGAATTTGGCAGTACTTTACGTGGATGATGCTCCAGGGGTTTTTTCACAGGCAAGCCTTTCAAAAAGTGCAGGGTTTCATTATTCCTTTTAAAAATTTGTATCATTATTATTCAACGTTTCTTTTGATTGGGAACAAAGCACCTCATGCGGTTAAAATCACTAAAAGCAAAATCCACAGTATTTGGGAACATACCTTAAAGCATGCTACACTTAACCATTCTGACAGGGCTGCTGACAACTAATATTGCTTCTATGCTCTTGTACTTCTGTCTTGCTGTTTCTGCTATTCCCTAATAAGGTCAGTATCCCAAACACTACCTGGGTGTTGAAGAAGACCTATCAGAAATTATTGCTTTGGGTAACTGGTAAACCAGTGACAGCTTACTTAGGAGGTGTCACACCATGATGCATCTGTCAGATTCTGGCAGAAGCATTGTTTTCAATAAACTCAGCTTCAGTCTGCTGATTTGAGTGCATTTCTACCACTGTGCTAGGAACAATGAACTTTTCTTGTTTAATATTATTATTTGTAAATATTTTCCGATGCCTTAGTTTTAAATTATTTTCTTACAAAATAATGACACAATTCTTTCCAGAAATATTTTACAGAATGATTTGGCCTTACTAGTGCTACTTTTCCAATAAGGAAACAGAGTAAGAAAATTAAATTACCACTGTTACAAAACTAGCAAATGCCAGAGCTGCTGCTGGACTGCCAGTTTCCTAGATTTTATTCCAGTTGTTCATTCCATTTATCAACCCAGGAGTTACTTCTCTAAGCCTCACACTGGAAAAGAATCCTAAATTGTATGTCATAATACATTGTACATTTCCTTTATGTCACTTATCACAATTTTCTTTAAATACTTGTTTATATATTTCCTCCTCACTAGAAAATGGGCTTGAGAAGAATGTTTCTGTTCTGTCACCACTAGAAACATAACATCACTCAGTGGTATTTGTTGACTAGTACACAGCAGTAAGAAGGAGGCAGCCCAAAACATTTTTCTTGATATGATTTTAAGAACAGCTTGCTGCTTTGCTTCTCCAAATGGCATATCCACCAATCTGGCTAAAGTCCATCTGTCTCTCTGGCTCCTGTTTTGACATTCTGCTCACTCTCCCTTATCTGAGTCCTTTCTCTCACCCTACCTCCACTAGCTCCCCTTCATCCCCCTACACACACAGTCCTTAGCAACTATTTTTTCTGGCTTTTTCTTTGTGTGTGCCTGATGAACCAGCACTAAAACAACAGCAAATCAATTGCTCTCTTTATGCTGTCAATTCTTTCTGCCCAGAAATGATAAATATAGTTACAGTCCAATTATCAACTTGTTCCTGTTTCCAAAGGAATTCACATGATAAAGTGGATGAGTAAAGGCTTTGTGGACAGGAAGATCTCTATGTACATTCTACATGTGCCTCTGGCCTCAATTCCCTCAAATAAAGTAAGAGTAATTATATCTAACACACAGAGTTGGTAAGAACAGAATATACTGGGCTGAGCGCGGTGGCTCACGCCTGTAATCCCAGCACTTTGGGAGGCCGAGGCAGGTGGATCACGAGGTTAAGAGTTCGAGACCAGCCGGGCACAGTGGCTCACGCCTGTAATCCTAGCACTTTAGGAGGCCGAGATGGGCAGATCACAAGGTCAGGAGATCGAGACCATCCTGGCTAACACAGTGAAACCCCGCCTCTACCAAAAATACAAAAAATTAGCCAGGCGTGGTGGTGGGCGCCTGTAGTCCCCGCTACTTTGGGGACTGAGGCAGGAGAAGGCATGAACCTGGGGAGGCAGGAGAAGGCATGAACCTGGGAGGCTGATATTGCAGTGAGCTGAGATCGCACCACTGCACTCCAGCCTGGGCGACAGAGCGAGACTCCGTCCCCCCAAAAAAAAAAAAGAGTTGAGACCAGCCTGGCCAACATGGTGAAACCCTGTCTCTACTAAGAATACAAAAATTACCCCAGCGTGGTGGCACGTGCCTGTAATCCCAGCTACTTGGGAGGCTGAGGCAGGAGAATCGCTTGAACCCGGGAGGTGGAGGTTGCAGTGAGCCGAGATCGCACCACTGCACTCCAGTTTGGGCGACAGAGCAAGACTCCGTCTTGGAAAAAAAAAAAAAAAGGAACAGAATATATCAAGCACCTGCTGTACAGTGTACAGTAGTTTATGTTCATCTTTTGTCTTCAACACTAAAAAATTACAATCTCTTTTTCTAACAAAGTTACCCTTTACCCTTTAAATCTCCTCACTCAGTCTTTTTAGACTTTTCAATTCCCTAGAATGTATTTCTACCATCAGTGCCATCTCAACTCTAAGCACTTGTCCCATGTGAACTGTGGCCATCTCTAATTATGTGGCCACTCCTTCACTCTGTTTTTCCATAACATTTATCCCCTGCTCATCTTCACTGAAAGCTGTTTTTCCCTTTTCCAGCATCACTTGTCATGTAGCCCTTTTAGTTGAGTCCCTCATTTTCCCAATGACCCAAAGTCATAGGCCATGGAGAAGGACTGATTATTCTCCTTATCTTCATTTTCCATTCTTCTAAATAATCTCTCATATTTCTAAGACTACTATATTTTGTCTTTTCCCTGATTTATTTCTAATTTGTACCAGTTTCAGTAGTACTCACTGTACAGACACATGTGATCCTGTATCACATGTCCTCATTTTAATGGCAACCACAGCTGCATTTTAAACTCAGACTTATCTCATGCTGCTAGCAACTGATGTCTTCTACACACGACAGACTATACTGGGCTCAATATGAGCATGGCCAGGCCATATAGAGGAGTTAGGTCTCCAGGAGCCCCCACAAATACTGAGGGATTAGAGCTAATAGAGAAATACTACAGTGATCCTTATCTCAAATGCATAATTCTGGAAAGCATCCTAGATACTTCCTAGAGGTTGCCTGGATCAAGCCCCCATGGCTCACACAAATTATCTGAAAAATATTTTGATATTGGCTGGGCACAGTGGCTCACGCCTGTAATCCCAGCACTTTGGGAGGCTGAGGTAGGCAGATCATGAGGTCAGGAGATTGAGACCATCCTCGCTAACACGGTGAAACCCCATCTCTACTAAAAATACAAATAATTAGCCACACGTGTACTATGCGCCTGTAGTCACAGCTACTTGGGAGGCTGAGCCAGGAGAATCACTTGAACCCGGGAGGCAGAAGTTGCAGTGAGCTGAGATCGCACCACTGTACTCCAGCCTGGGTGACAGAGTGACACGCCATCTCAAAAAATAAATAAATAAAATAAAATAAAATAAATAAATTCTGATAATACATGTTCCTGCTTCTTCATCTCACTTTCCTTGTCTCCTCACTTTACCTTTTTGGAATCATATCTCAAATAAACTGCCTACACCCATGTTTGTGTATATAGGTCCTCCTATTGGGAGAATGCAAATTAAAACACACACACACCCTCAAGTATGTGAGCATGTGACACATTATCGCTATCCCTCTTTTGTCTCCCGTAACCTAATAACATGATCAAGTCCCCTATTTCTTCTCTCTTTTTTTTTTTGCATCCTGAATACCTCCAGATGTCACTTTGTGTTAAAATATATTGAAGAAGTAGTTCTATGTTACAATTAGCTTCCTCACAAGCTGTCCATTCTTTATTCATGTAGAAAACAGTTATTTTCCTTGCTATTCTCTCAAACTGATTCTTAAAATGTATCAAATATTCTATATGCCAAATTCTATAAGCCATTTTTCTCATTTTCTGTTCTTATTCTCCTTGACATTTCGGAGCTTTGATCACGTAGCAAACGTCTAGTCATAGTGTCACAGACAGGAGAAATGACAGAAGAAGAAAATCAAAGAGAAAAGGGATGATATTCTCAAAGTGATACATGGGTAGATATACCAAGCAATGATCTGGAATATGCATAAGATTTACTAAAGCAACGTATTAGTCATTTTTGCATCTGCCAAAGCCCCTAACGGAAAAACAAAAACATGAAGTGGTAGGTGAGAAAGCTAAAACATTAAGTGAATGATAAAAGGTGAGCACATATGGATTTTTATAAAGGCTAAAGGCCATTTGAGGATTTGATATTTCTCAACAGAAATTAGCATGTCCCATGCAAATATTTCTGGCCTTTTTTGGTGCACAGTACGAAGGGAGGGAGAAATTCAGTGTTGCACATTTGCCATGGTTGCTGAAAGCAATTTTCCCTTATTTGAAAACAAAAAAAATTTAATGTAGAATTGGTGACAGAGGAAAAATCAAGAATAGAATATTGTATATGGACCAGGCATTAATATGCACATAACAATTTTGTGAAATGAATAATAATATTGTACAGGGGGTTGGAGAGAGAGATGCAGCATGGATAACCTTGACCGAAAAGCTGAGAGCACCATTTTCAAATCTAATACTGTCTAAATTACCATGGACATTTCTCCTGTCAGTCTATTTTTATGTAAGTGCAGGTCATTGTTTTACTTAAAAATTGTACTTTTATTGTTCACTTAACTTGCTAAAAATACTTATAAGCTCAGTAGAAATGGCAATCCTTTTAATATTGGAGTGTTTTCTTAGCCTTACATATTTGGCTTGCTTTTTCAAAATGCATGTTGCTTGATGTGCTTTTAGAGAGATTTGGCTTCACTATGTGATTAGAACCATTACAAAGATATGAAGCTCCGAAAACAGGTTCATAATGGAAATCTTGATGTAACCTTAACTATAGGTGACACTGATATAAATAGTGTCTCTGCTCTGGCTCTGAAGCTGCTTAGTTAAGTGGAAAATGGCTGTGTTAGCTGGGTGTGCAATCATATGAAAGAGTTCAGTAAATTGTTGAGAATGCTCTGCTACCAAGTGCTTGTGCACATGCAGCATTTATGCAGGAATATACATATTTACGTTTGAGATTAACTTGCTGATTCTGTGCTTACATTTATAAGACAAGCTTTGAAATATAATGTTTAATTTACATTTCTACTGTAACAGAGTGGGACCTTATTGTATCTAAGATAAGAGACATGTAGTATATTTTCCTCCTTAAAAGAAAAAATCTGAATTTTGTCTACCCAAGTACAGAGTCCACCTACTTCAGCAAAATCTTATCAGCAGGATTTTCCCATTGTCACCTAATAGTTGAATCTCAATGTTACTGTCATCCTCAAACTCCAAGGCATTTTTAGAAGAACAAAGAGTACATGTCTTAGGAGTGGACTTCAGTAAACACTGAGGTTCATGTCTTACTAAATGCATCTAACTTACAAAATAATTGTTCCTTTTCAAAGAATTGCATGGGCAAAAAATACTTTGGTTTTACTATGATCCAATATTTACAGGACATCTTCACATGATTAAAATGCAGGGCAAATAATTGGGATTCTTAGAGTAGGAAAGTCCAATTTTAGCATATTTTAAGCCAATTTTTATTTAGAGAATTTTCTGTTTTGTAGCTTAAGACTTATCTGATATATGCTCTGCTGGTATTTTCATTACTGTTGGATTACCCTTCATTTATTAAGTCTCTAAGACAATGTTCAACGCTTCATTTGCTATTTTATTAACTTTGGGACATTCTGATACATGCGTGAATATCTTCTAAATTGTAAAATGATGTATAAATACAAGCAGTTATTAAAATCATATACAGTTATAGTTCTTATGACAAATAAAGGAAAGTTAAAGGTCAACTTTGGGTGATAAATACTTATTTGAGGCCATGAGTACTCTGGTAAACACGAATTCTATGTTAAGATTTGTTTTCATGTGTATAGAGTTCATTTATCCCGCTACTTTTTAAAGATCCATTATATTCCTCTTGCCTTACTCATTTTCTTACACAGTTTACATTTTATGGTATATTATTAAAATCAATTATTTGCAAATTCTTAACTCCCAAACTGTTCTGTGTTTATTGTACCAGTGCTCCTTACTCCCACTATTGTTAAAATGAACTACTGAGTACACCAAGTCTCTAATCATGGAGCTGAAAGCTGTCACCTTTTCCTGTGTGGACCCTGATCAATATACTTTCATGGGTCTTCTGCTCGCATCCTGTTTTCCTGCTACACATCTAAGAACTCTCTATTTCTTCAACATTTTTTCCTAGATCCAATGTCTTCAAAGTATTTACTTTCTGTAGACTAATGACTCCCAGATTTTCTATCAATTTATGCCCTCTTGAATTCTTATATCCATTATATATCAGCAATTACTGAAGACATAAATATGAGTCATTCTTGATTTTTAACTTTTTCTCACCACCCTGTTCAATTTTTTAGAAATTACCATTGAGGCAGGGCGCAGTAGCCTCACAACTGTAATCCCAGCACTTTGGGAGGCTGAGGCGGGCGGATCACGAGGTCAGGAGATCGAGACCATTCTGGCTAACACAGTGAAACTCCGTCTCTGCTAAAAAAAATGCAAAAAATTAGCCGAGCATGGTGGCAGGCGCCTGTAATCCCAGCTACTCTGGAGGCTGAGGCAGGAGAATGGCGTGTACCCAGGAGGCGGAGCTTGCAGTGAGCCCACATTGCGCCACTCCAGCCTGGGTGATAGAGAGACAGACTCTGTCTCAAAAAAAAAAAAAGAAATTACCATTGAATGTACATTTCTTCTTTCCAATATTATCTCCTTTGGTGAAGCCTCCAAGTTTTTTTTTTTTATTTATACTACATTTAAACCATATAATTATTCTGTGTGCATTCATGCTTGCTTTCTTACAATATATTTGCCACAAAATAGCCATAGTCATCCTTTTGATCACTGCCCTAATTAACAATCTTCAAAGACTTCTAATAACACAGAGAGTAAACCCAAAATGCTTATAATGACCCCAAGACATAAAAACAATAAAGATCAAGCATCTGGCTTCGCATCTGACTTACAAACAAAAGGCAAAGCCCTTACAGTGGCCTTCAGTCAGGGCCAGCAAACTGAAAAAGGCCAGTTGGTAATATTTCAGACTTTGTGGGCCATTCGGTCTCTGTTGCAACTACTCAACTCTGCTTCATAGCATGAAATCAGCTTCGGACAATACATAATGAATAAGTATGGCTGTATCTTCATACAAGTTTATTTACTAAAACAGGTAGCAGGCTCCTATGTATAGTTTACTGATCCTGTACTAAAGAACTATATATATTGTGCTCCTCTAATACACATACACATAATGAATAGGTATGGCTGTATCTTCATACAAGTTTATTTACTAAAACAGGTAGCAGGCTCCTACATATAGTTTACTGATCCTTTAGTGTGTATATATATATATATACACACACACTAAATATATATATAAAATATATATATACACTAAAGAAAAAATATATATACACTAAATATATATATAATAATATATAAATATAAATAAATATATATATATACACACACACACATAGGACTATATATATTGTGCTCCTCTAATACACACACACACACACAAACACGACACGGGTGATGTTGTTTCCACTCTTCACGCCCTTGCTCACTCTACTGTAATGAGACTTACTTCCATGTTGTTTCTAAAATATGCCAACCACACTCCTGACTCAGGGCCTTTGCCAGGGTTTTCTCTGCTGTCCTTTTCTGCAATATCAGCAAGGTTTTAATCTTTCCATTCCTTTTTATCTCTTCTTACCTCCTCAGTGAAGCTTGTTTGATCATCCTATTTTAAGTAGCAAACTCACTGCCTTAGCTTGATACTGCTATTCCACTTCCCTATTTGTTTTACCCGTAATGAATAAAGAAACATTTGAAACAATTTAGATTTTACATGTTTCGATTTTACATGTTTGTTTATTGAGCCTCTCCCTGCATTATGAAAGCAGAGGTTTTGGTCTATTTTCTTTTCTGCTGCATTTTAATATCCCAGAACAGTGACTACAATATATAAGATATTCAACAGATATTTATTTACCCCTTTTTAATTATAAAGCTTTTATTTGGAAAAAGAAGACCTAAGATTTTTGAAATATATGTGGTATAAAGTACTTCAGTAGAAGTTGACATGTTTAGCTTCTAGTAACAGTGAGAAATTACAAAGGAAAAAGAAAAACAATACAGAATATAAACCTGTCTATCACGTAAACTTTGAAGTCACGCATATTTGATCCCCATTCATTTCTGTTTTCCTTCCCAGAAAAGGATACATAACTACTGATGGAGAATCAGACTCCATCAATTGCCAAGAATTAAAGATTAGCATTTTGTGGTTGTTAATTCATTTCATCCCTGTTCCTTTAAATATTCTTTAAATTTTCAATTGGTACCAATTATTTAATATTTCAAAAACTACAAGATAAAAAGTGAGAATATCTTATCTAACTTTGTTCCACTTTTTGGTGACAACTAATGTTACTAGCTTGATAGATAGGCTTCCACAACATTTTTCCTCATGGTTATAAATACTTGTTTTTTTCATAAATAGGACCAAACAATTTATATTTTCTATGAGTTGTCTTTTTGCTTAACCACGTGGGGTAGAAATCATTTCAGGACAGTACTTATAAATATATTCTATTATTTTACTTTTTTATTGAGTTCAGTATAATGAATGAACTATATGTGTGCAGCCATTTCTTTATAGTTTTTTTTACATTCAAACAATTCAAAAAATAGCAGAAATAAATACTTTTCAACATACATTGTCATTATGGCTATATGTTAATTCTTTGGCTTAGACTCGTAGAAGTAGAGTTGCTGAAGCAAAGGACTTATACATTTTAATAACCTGTCAAATTCTTCAAAAAGCTATTTTAATTTATAATTCCTATAATCACGATCAGTGTTATGAAAGAGCCTATGTTTTGACAACTCAGAATTTATACTTTTATTTGCTTATCTAAGGTATACAATTTAAATTTTACTTTAAATTTCCCTATTTCATTTTAATTTCTCTGATTACTAAGGATATGAATAATCTTTCTTTACATTCGTTTTAAATGTTTTCCATGAATATCCTATTCATACCTAAAGCCTATTTAATTTTATTGTTTTCTTTTTAAATATCGATTTACATACATGTTAAACATTAAAATAGGGTCTATTATGAACAAAAACTTTTATTTGAGCATTAACTTTTTAATTTTGTTTATGATTTATTTTTCATGGAAAAGTTTTAATTTATGCAATATCAAATTTGTTCATCCTTTCCTATATGAATTCTGAATGGAACTTGGAATTTCAGGCCTCAATACTTCCTCACATCTCATTTCTTTTAGTGTTGAACACAGGTGAATATAGAAAAAGTTTGACCTATAGATTTGTAAGAAGATAATTTATTTTATAAATTGGAGTTTCTTTAAAACTTTTTTAAAGGATTTTGGCTTAAATTGGTAAATCATTACATATAAAATATATAAGCTATCATAAACAGTTATTCTTTCATTTTCTGATTTTCAGCATATAACACAATATAAACCAGTAAAATAACACCTGGAAAACTCAGTTGTAAGAGCTTTGTAAACATGCATATTCTCAGGTTCACTTCCAAAGTATGGATTCAATAGTTTGGTAATTAAGTTTGGGAATATATTAGCAAGCACCCATGGTTATATTCTTAGATATTCTGATCTTCGAAAAATCTCACTTACTATTTTTATACAATTTTGATTATTAATGAGAATTCTATTAGTTTTTGTATAAGAAATACAAAGAAAATTGTATGAAATGTGTATTCAACGTCCCAATGAAAATACAAAATTGTAACTAGGAGATAATTTATAAGCCAACTGCAAAACATGTAAGTGTCAGAGACTGTTTTTCCATGTATGTAATAGTACATAGCAAAAATGGGTTTGCTTTTGACATCTCTGAATAGAAACTAAAATTTTCCTCTTAGAAATACAGCTTGAACTTACAAAAAAAGCTTCCTGCTGACTTTGATATTATCATTCTGTCTATTTTCTGGCCTGTCTCCTAAAACATAAATAGATAAGAAAGCTAGAGAGATATATCCTACCAGAATCTTTATAAGTTTTGTTTAGAGAGCATATGTGTGGGCATGTTCAGTTTTCCTTTACCTTGCCAAAGTACTACTGGGGACATTTCAGGGATATTTTGACAGATGTGAATTATTATACCAATGGTTATATATGGATTATGAGATGTAGAAGTAACTCCAGAAAACAGGTCCTGTGTTAGTCCTTTTTCACATTGTTAAAAATACTTGAGACTGGGTAACTTACAAAGAAAAGAGGTTTAATTGGCTCACAGTTCCATAGGTAAGCATGGCAGCATCTGTTTGGCTTATGGGGAGGCCTCAGGAAACTTAAAATCATGGCAGAAGGCAAAGGGGGAAGCAGGAACATCTTACATGACCAGAGTAGGAGGAAGAAAGAGAGGGTGAAAGTGCCACACACTTCTAAACAACCAGACCTCAGTGCTAGGGCAATGGTGCTAAACCATTAGAAACCAACTCCATTAGAAATCACCTCCCACCAGGCCCCACCTCCAGCTTTCAGGATCACATTTCAACATGAAATTTGGGAAGGGGCACAAATCCAAACCATATTATTCTGCTCCTGGCCCCTCCCAAATCCCACGTCCTTTACACCTTGCAATATAAAATACTGCCTTCCAAACAGTCCCTGAAAGTCTTAACTCAGTCTAGCATTAACTCAAAAGTCCACAATCCAAAGTTTCATCTGAGACAAGGCAAGCTTCTTCTACCTATGAGCCTGTAAAATAAAAAACAAGTTAGTTACTTCCAAGATACAATGGGGGTACAGGCACTGGGTAAATACTCCCAATCCAAAATGAAGCAGTCAGCCACAAAAAGGGGGGGCTACATGACTCATGAAAGTCCAAAACCCAGCAGAGCAGTCATGCAATCTTAAAGCTCCAAAATAATCTTATTTGATTCCATATCTCACAACTAGAGCACACTGATGCAAAGGGTTGGCTCCCAAGGCCTTGGGCAGCTGTGCCCTTTATGGCTTCTCTCAAGGGCTGGCATTGAGTGCCTACAGCTTTTCCAAGTACACAGTGCAAGCATGTTGGTGGACTTACAATTCCAGGGTGTGGAGGATGGTGGCCCTCTTCTCACACCTACACCACGCAGTGCTCCAGTTGGGACTCTGTGTGGAGATTCCAACCCCACAATTCCCCTCCACACTTCCCTAGATGAGGCTCTCCATGAGGGCTCTGTGCTGTATTAGGCTTCTGCCTGAGCATCCAAGCTTTTCCATACATCATCTGAAACCTAGGTGGAGGCTCCCTAACCTCAACTCTTACACTCTGTGTACCCACAAACTTAACACCATGTGGAAGCTGCCAAGTCTTACAGCTTGTACCCTCTGAAGTAGTGGCCCAAGCAGTACACAGGTCCCTTTGAACCATGGCTAGAGCTGGAGTGATTGGGATGTGAGAATCAGCATACCAAGGCTGACAGGGCAGTGGGATCATCGTCCTGGCCCCCAAAACCATTCTTTCTTCCTATGTCTCCAGGCCTGTGATGGGAGGGGCTGCCTCAGAGGTCTCTGAAATGCCCTCCAGGCCTCTTCGTTATTGTCTTGCCTATCAGCACGTGCCTTCCTTTTAGTTATGCAAATTTCTGCAGCTGACTTGAATTGCTCCCTGAAAATGAGCTTTTATTTTCTATCACATTGTTGGACTGCAAATTTTTCAAACTTTTATTCTCTGCTTTCCTTTTAAATATAAGTTCCAGTTTCAGGTCATTTCTTTGCTAATGCATATAAGATAAGCTTTTAGAAGCAGTTGGTCCATATACTGAATGCTGTGCTGCTTAGATATTTCTTCCATCAGATGCCCTAATTCATCACTCTCAAGTTTAAAGTTCCATAGATCCCTAGAGTAGAGGCACAATGCTGCCAACCCCTTTGCTAACACATAACAAAAGTGACCTTCACTCCAGTTCCCAGTAAGTTCATCATCTCCATCAGAGACCTCCTCAGGCTGAGCTTCACTGTCAAAAACACTACCGCAGTTTGGTCACAACAATTTAACAGATCTCAAGGAAGTTCCAAACTTTCTCTCATTTTCCTGTCTTCTTCTGAGCCCTCCATACTCTTCAAACTTCTGCTCATTACCCAGTTCCAAAGTTGCTTCCATATTTTCAAGTATCTTTATAGGAATGCTTTACTTCTTGGTACCAATTTTCTGTATTAGTCAGTTCTTGCATTGCTATAAAGAACTACCTAAGACTGGGTAATTTATAAGGAAAAGAGGTTTAATTGGCCCACAGTTCCGCAGACTCTACAGAAAGCATGGCAGCATGTGCTTGGCTTTGGGAGAGGCCTTAGGAAATTTACAATCTTGGAAAAAGTTGAAAGAGAGGCAGGCACATCTTACATGGCCAGAGCAGGAGGAAGGAGCAGGGGGAGGTGCCACATATTTTTAAACAACCAGATCTCACAAGAACTCCATCACAAGAACAGTACTAGGGGGATGGTGTCAAACTATTAGAAACTTTCCCGTGATTCAATCACCTCCCACCAGGCCTCACCTCCAGCACTGGGGATTACATTTCAGCAGGAGATTTGGGTGGCGACACAGATCCAAACCATATCAGATACTAAACTATTTTAAAATAATATCATTTGATTTTAAAATGTGTTTCTATCTTATTGGTCTAGAAAGCCACAGGAAAAAAAGGAATGTGAAACTCAAGAGATATTAGTATGACATATCATAAAGCATATCTGGAAATGAAACAGGATCTTCTTGAATGGGCTAATGGACCATGCAGTGCAGCTTTGTGTCTCTGGCACTGTCCAATGTGAAAAAGAATAAGGCAATATAAAAAGTAAAGCAATTTTTAAAATAAAAACTATATCATGGTTTTTGTTGTTATTTTTTTCTTTTTTTTGTAGCATGATTGTACTTAGTACTTAGCCAATTGATCTAGATTGGTGAAGGCACTATATAAATAGCAATCATATTTGTAAATTACTGATAACTTATAGTCCACTTTTAGTTCTCACAATGATCCTATAATTTTGGTGTTTTTAACTCAAATTTGCAAACTAGAAACAGAAGCTGAAAGTAATTAAGCAACTAATTTAGTCTTTTATTTTTTTTTTTTACTTTTCATTTTTTTGAAACAGGGTCTTTCTCTCCCTGTCACTCAGGCTGGAGTGCAGCAGCACAATAATGGCTCTGAAGCCCTGGTCTCATGGTCTCAAGGTCTCTTCCTATCTCAGCCTCCCAAGTAGCTGGGACTATGGGCACACACCACCATGCTTGGCTTATTTTTAAATTTTTTTGTAGAGACAGAGTCTCACTATGGTTTTCCCAGGCTGGTCTCAAATTGCTGGGCTCAAGCCATCCTCCCACCTTTGCCTAGCAAAGTGCTGGGATTGCAGGCATAAGCCACTGAGCCCAGCCCCAAACTAGTCTCTTAAATGCATGAGTAACTATTCATATTATATCATGTCTGATTTTTAAACTAATTATTTATAGTAACACAGATATTTCTAAATATTATAGTCAATTCTATAAATTAAAATAGTATTCTCTTTACAGACTGTAAGCATTCATAGCTTTTATAAATTTATTTATCTAATTTTCACAAATGATCCCTTTAATAAGCAATCTACAAATTAGGAAATACGTGTTAAATTTATTTAAAAGTATGATTCTTAAATCTTATCTTTTAATGAAATGAATATACCCCTCTGACCTTCGTAGATATGATATCTGTTGTGTCTAGGTTTTAGTTCCTAGTTTCTAAAGTAAGAAAATATATAAATCAATAGGCCATAAAAGCAATTCCTCATCTTAGACTTTTAGTCAAAATAAAATACAAGAAAAGAGAAAAATTTTTCTCATTTACAACATATTTTAAAATATTATTGATTAGTCATAGAAAGAGTATTGTTATGCACATTTAACATTCCTAATGGGTTTTAAATTTTAGTTGCTTTATTAATTTTTTTTTTTTTTTCTGAAGAACCCAACTTTAGGAATTGGAATATCATTGTTAACAAAAGACTGAGAACTGCAGAGGAAAAAGAGACAGTCCTATTTTCTATCAAGAAACAATCTGCAGATTGGGGAGACACAACCTCTAGTAGAAGTGAAAGTGTGCTCTCTAAGGAACAAAGGAAGGGTCTGGTTTAAATAGGGAAAGTTCTCACCCCAGTCCTCTATCAGGTCTGTTTATGCAAAAAAAAGTGATCGAACTTGTTTAATTCTGATTGGTCCAAAGTGTTTAGCCCTGATTGGGTGGTTTCCAAGTCCAAAACAAGAAGTCTCTGTCAGGTATTTCTTTTGAAAGGCCATTGTTTGGGGAGGGAGGGAGGTTATTCCAGCTACAGTTTATCTTGGCACTCACAACAGGAGCTGGTTTTACTTGATTGTAGAAAGGAAGGTCTTGTGCCACTTTTACCATATCTTTCCTAGGACAGAGTACTTGATTGCTCCCACACCCAGCTTTGGCCACCAGATTCTGTTTTAATGTCAAGTACCTCAGTTAGCCACAGGGAGCCCATTTTGTCTGTTGGCCAGGGGCATACTTTAACATCGTGATAACTGTGCATTCTATTTAAACTTCATGAAGTTGTTTTGTTTAGATAAATAACACATTTAAAATAGAAAATGAAGTTATCTCAGACTCACACATAACCAATGACTGAAAGTTTTTTAAAAGAAAAGCTAGAAGTTGAAATTTTCCACTATGCAAAAAAAAAGAGAAATTATAACAAAATTTTATACTAACAATATTAAACACATTTGAACTTAGGAGAATAGTAATGACAAAAATAATATGTAAAAGAGAAGGAAATGCCAATTTGGATTTAATGTTTTTAAACTGATGAAAGCAGGCAAACAAAATTGAGTCATTTAAAAATGCATGCCTTTCTGTCAAGATTTGAAGCAATGAAAGAAAATAAGAAATAAAAAAAATTGAGCAACTGCTTTCTAAATCATTAAAATAGTAAAGGAGAAAACATGCAAAGAGGCAAAATATGATTTTAAAAAAGTAACCATAAGCATAGAGAAGTGATATCTCATTATGAGAGGTGTTTCTGTCCTAAAATTAAGCCCTTTTACTAGTATTGTAGAACATATAAAAAAGGATGAAGAGAGACAAGTAAAACCACAGAAATTCTACATAGGGCACAAAGGATCTTTAAATCAGCCAGTCAATACATTCATACATGCATTCTTACATTATACAAAATGGAATTATTATTTACTGAACACATTAGAAACCATCTACTTTGGTAGGACAGTCATAGTTGCAGGGCTAATGGGAACAAATATTGGAGTCCTTTGCTCCTTATGGAGGGGATACACTTGTAAACTCCCCACAGTTTAGGATGAGATTCTATAGGGTCTATACCATAAGAGTAATGATGACCTAGGAAATATTCCAACTCTCTCAGAGATTACAGCCCTGTGAGGGATCAATTCAATCCGTATAATAAACGACTCAAGGTCTGCTAATGCTTTTCTTTAATTAACTTGTAAATTTAAGGGAGTAAAAGGAAAACTAGTATGTTGTTAACATTATTTGATTACTATTGTTATGTATTGACAAGTATTCCTAGAAAAAGATGAGTTCAGGAACCATTAGACCACTTCTCAAACTAAAAAGTAGCACAGAAATCTAGCAAAGGCCAGAATTTGCAGAATTAGAAAATAGAACTGTTTCTCAACTCCAACTCGTAAAAGATAAACTATGAAGGCCTTGAGCAACAACAACAACAACAAACAATTAAAATTCAGCCTCAAGCAAGAATCATATCAAGGTTATGTCTATTGAAACATTAAAAACAAACACCTACTAATGTTGCATTGATTCAGCCCCTTCAATTAAACAAAATGGCTTAAGACTAACATATCTCTTAGAAGCTTCATAGGCTCAACATAACAGCAATTAAGCCCAGAGGGAAGAAAAAAATCTTATAAATAATTATTGGTATGGTTATCAGTACCTGTGGTAGATTGTAATCAAATAAATTTAAAGCCCACTATTGCTTTTGAAAAGTTTTAGTGTTAAAATAACCAACAGCCTGGACCAAAATAATTTGTGACTGTTAAAAATTTTGAAATAACCCTTGGGGCACCCAGTTTCCTATGACCAGGAAACAGAGGGAAAGAGCTTCTCAGACTCTGGGGAAAGAATAATCTCCAAAATCGGATGTAGCCAATGAAGATAGTGGGAAAGAAAAGTACCTACAAGAGGATCAGAGACAAGGGCCATGCAGAACATCATACTGAGGATTGTCTACCCTAGAACAGATCAAGGGTGGAGAAAAAGAGAAAGAAGAGTGGGGAGGGGAAGGAAGGTGGGGCAGATGGTGGGAGGGTGGAATCTCTTCAGAATTTCAGAAATGTCCTAGTGACTACCAGGTAGATAGATAGATAGATAGATAGATAGATAGATAGATAGATAGATAGATAGATAAACAAAAGCAATTTTTTCAGTTCTCCTTTTCTTCTGCCTGTTTGTCCAAGCCTGGCAATATTTTATCCAATCTGGATCCTGTTAGAAAGGAAAAAAGCCACAGGTTCACCAAGAGTTGAAATGAAATATGATAAATAAAGAAATGTTGTTGCTGTGTTACTGGGTTTGGAATGTAGTTGTTATCACACTGTAAACTCTAACTGATTACACCTGCAGTGCATCAACAACATGATTGATGTTTGAAATCCTGTCTTGGATACTATTGGTGCTTTGTCAAGATTCCTTTAACTGTGGCAGCGCACCCATCTTCATGTTGCCTAGAATACTGCCTGCTCATATAGACCAGTTTCCTTCTTCTCCAAAGAACTTTTCTTGGTCAAATGGGAGCTGCCTAACTCTGGAGATTATGCTCCCCCTTATCACAGTAAGCAGCCTGTGGCCAGTGATTGACAAACATACCTGTACTAAAAGCCCACTCCCTTGAAACAATATGGGATTACGTGTGCAAGTCATGCTCCAGATCTTTCCTATGAGATCCCACTAAAACTAGCCTGATACCTCCTAGACAATACCTGCTTAGCTTTTTACCCTCTACCCAATCTTCCTTCCCTCATTCCACACCCATCCTCCTTGAGAGCATTTCCTAAATCCTTTGAAAAAAAATTCCCAGGTTAGATGCTTTCTTTTTTCTTTCTTTCTTTTGTTTTTTTTTTTTTTTTTTAGAAAACTGACCTAAGCAATAGAAATTGTAGAAATTATTATCACTGGTGGTAGGGTAAGCAGGAAATTCTTGAAACTGCTCCCCATATCCAGTAATACGGAAAATAAAAAAGCAACATTATATTCCAGGAGGAAGAGCAAAAATTTATGTCAATCGTAAAGACCAAAGGATGTAAGGGTGGTGGTTCCCATCAAATATTCATTTATTATACTTGTCTGACTTCTTCAAACTCCAAGAATGATCTAGAAAGATAACAGTGGACTACTGCAAACTGAATCAGGTAGTAAATTTATTTGCACTGCTTGGCAGACGTGGTATTTTTGTTACAGCAAATTAGCACAGCAGCTGTCACCTTATGTGACCAGTGATAAAGAGAATACACTATTTTTATCCCCATCCGAATGAAGGACCAAAAGTATTTTGCACTCATGAGGTAGACAACATAACATATTTATGATCTTGTTCCAGGCTTTTTCCCCAACCTCTACTAGAATATAATTTGGAGGTATCTGGACCCTTTGGGCATTCTACTAGAACATCACACTGATCTGCTTTTATTTTTGACATTATGTTTGTTGGGCCAAATGAACAAGATACAATCAGTACTTTTGAGATCATGATAAGACACATGTACTTCAAAGGGGGAAAGATAAAACCTACACTGATTCAAGGAGCCACATTAAAATGTTTAGAGGTCTAGTGGTCTAGGGCATGTTGTGACACTTCTTCCAAAATAAAGGATGGTTTATTGCACCTTCATGACATTACATGAAGATGAAATCTCGTTAATTGTTAGGCTTCTTCACATTTTGGGGTGAGCACCTTTCATATTTTAAAATGGGATTCTGACCTGTTGTTGGATTATGTGAAACGCTGCTAGTTTTGAGTGTGCTGCAGCGCAGGAAAATAGGCCCCATCTGTGGTAAATGCAGCCTTGCCACATATTGCAACTATGGCTCAATAGATACTATAGTCCATTTACATGATTTCCTCCCAGATCTGTAATCTGGCTCTGAACAAGGAGATAAGGCATTAACCACTGCCAATATGTCAACGCTGATTTTTGCAACTGACTACTTTAAACAAAAGGTAGACCACGATGCTCAAAAATGCTGAATACCACCTTGAAGATGACTGCAGGCAAAGGTGGGGCACTATGATTGAGTATTCACTATATACTTTAAAGCAATGACTTTTATATAGTAGGATGCATGGGTCTGGAGAACAAAAGCTGGAAGTCTGATATCTTCACCATCTTTCCCAATAATCCATTAAGGGATTTGTGCTTGTCATCTTTCGAAACATCGGGATCTTGATGTCCTATTTCCCAGAAGAGGAATTCTCGCCACTAAATATTTAGAGTCCCGTTGAGCACAAAGCTATAGTTGTCACTGAATCACTATGGGTTCGTTGTGCCACTAGACCAGCAGGCACAACGATAGGTTATTCTAATGGTAAAGGTTACTAACCTTGATTTTCCTGAGCGTAGGGGAGAATACGTTTAACACACAGGAGATCTTCGGGTGTATTGCTTATTACTTCTATAGCCATTTTAAACTGTAAATAAACAAGTGGAATGTACATGGACTAATAAATATACCTTGACAGAATTTCAGACCCTAACAAAGAGTCTAGGTTACCTTTTCAGACAAATTATCTGATCAGCAAAATTGCCAGTTGAAGGAAAGGGGAATTTAAAATTGTGTGAAGGATAGAGATTATGAATATCAATCGCAACCTTAGGATTAACTGCAGCACATGAACTGAATTGTCCCAACATCCTTCCCTTAATAAGTTTTCCAAGGAATCTCAATCTTACTCTAAAAAGAGTAAGGGGAATCTGTCTGATATTATATATATTTAGAGTTATAACAGTATGTGATTTTTTTCAAAGCATTGCAAGCTAAAAATAATGAAATATTTGTTTTCTTTTCCTCTCTTGTATGAACTTTTATCCAACTCTGATTATGTGGTAGTTGGAAAAATATTTCCCAAATTTCTTCTATGTAATTCACAAAAAATACTACTGAGAGCACTAATCTATTATGCATGCTAATAGATTATTTTTATAAAACAAATACACATAAGCATACAAATCAAAATTTTTAAATCACCGAAATAAAAGGCAAACAAAAGAATAGAGTTCTTGCTGACTAGCTACACTGAAGAATACCAGCCTCCCTCTTATCCTCTCTTCTTGCCTTATTAAGAAAATGATCTTGATTACAAAGAATAAAGACCAACACAGTGGCTAGAGCTTGTGTAAGTCTTTCAAAAGAAAGTGCCCAGTTTGTTCTCCACTGAAAGACAATGAATAATGACATTTTGTGAGTAATCATTGATCCCAGAAAATTAACAATTTATTTAGAATCTTCATGCACATTAAGTACAATATTCTGGGGTGTAGTGTCTATGCAACTTAATTTGGAAATTATGCAACATAATTTACACTTATGATTACAAAAACACTTCTGAAATGCATTCATACAAGTGAATACAATATACACACCAATGATAAAGCTACAAACTGCAAGGAACTACATAGATTTTACAGATATAGTGGTGAGGGAAATAAATGAAGAACAAAAAATACTTACTGTTTGATGACCTTCATATAAAGTTCAAAAACACACAAAACAAATACAGTAAGTTTTTATTTAATGTCATCAATCAGTTCTGGGAAACTGTGCCTTTAAGCAAAATGAAATATCACAAACCAATCTTTTCATGGCAAATTGATATAATTAAGGGTTAAGCTTCTATAGTATGTTTCTGGCCAAAAAAAATCACCAAATGACTACATAAAGACCCAAAAACACTTCTAATATTAAACATTGAGTGGAATGTGGTCAACATATATGTTTAAGAAAGATTAATAAAAACATGTAAGATAATCATTTACCCAATTTTGGTGAATAGTTGAGTGCTGGTGGTTGTAGTGGGGATGGGTTAAACCAATGACTAAATGTTTACAAAGCAGACGTTGTAAGGAGCATCTCTCACCACCATGCAGTTCAAAAACAAACAGGAATAAATATGGCTGGCTTGTTGTACACTTTCATACTGTTCCCAGACCAAACTGAGGGTCGGCCTGATATTTCTCATGGCCCAATAACAAGATGCTGATGACCCACAATCAAACTTGTTTAATCCTAATAGGTCCTGTTAAGAGCTCCTGGGTTATTTTGTCATGCTTTAAGGCCAAGGCAAAACGCTTGGTGAGCTTTTGTTATACCCTATCCGTTGTATAAGGGCATTGGGCTTTTAATATTTAACTTAACCACTTAGCACAGAAACAGTTGTTATGGAGGCTTGGGTTAGTGAGACCTGGCTTGCCACAATACTACATCATTTATCATGCATTTATATGATTATCATATATTTTATGACTATTTTACAATAATTTGTATCCATTCATTCACAACCCCCTTATTTTAGTTTAGGGTCCCAGGTGGTAGAAGCTGTCCCTGTAGCGCATGCATAAGGTAGAAACCAGCCCTGGACAGGGCTCTATCTCGTGGGAGGGTACACTCACAAACACCTCCACACACACTAAGACTGTGACCATATAGACACACCAATTCACGTGACATGTACATCTTTGGGATGTTGGAGGAAACCAGAGTACCTGGAGAGAAAGTGATTTTTTTTTTTCTCATTGACATTATAACAAAAAACATTACTTGAGGACCCTCTGTACTGCATACTATAGACAATTATAAAATTGTGTATGTAATCTTTGTGTATACAATATCTAAACATAGAAAACATATGCTAAACATGGTATAAAAGATAAAAAATTGTATAATTTTTATATACAGGACACTTACCACAAATGGAGCTTGCAGGTCTGGAAGTTGCTCTCGGTGAGGGAGGGAGGGAGTGAGTAAATGTGAAGGCCGAGGACATTACTGTACAATATCTGGACTTCCTGAACACTGTACACTAAGGCTACATTAAAGCTATTTAAAAATCTGTATTTTTTTCCTTTACAATAAATTAACTTTAGCCTACTGTGACTTTTTTATTTTTATTTTTTGAGACAGAGTTTCACTCTTGTTGCCCAGGCTGGAGTGCAAAGGCGGGCACTGCAACCTCTGCCTCTCAGGTTCAAGTGATTCTCCTGTCTTAGCCTCCTGAGTAGCTGGGATTACAGGCACCTGCCACCACGCCCAGCTAATTTTTGTATTTTTAGTAGAGACGGGGTTTCATCATATTGGTCAGGCTGGTCTGGAACTCCTGACCTGAGGTGATCTGCCCACCTCAGCCTCCCAAAATGCTGGGAATACAGGTGTGAGCCACCCCACTCAGTAGTAACTTTTTTACTCTATAGATTATTTAACTTTTTAAACTTTTTGACTCTTCAGTAATAACATGTAGCTTAAAACACATACACATTGTATACTGTACAAAAATATTTTATTTCAATCTTTATAAGCTTTGTATACTTATTTTTCACTTTTAGTTGTTTCTTTGGTATTAAAAAACTAAGACAGGAACACACACATTAGCCTGGGTCTACATAGTGTCAGCGTCATCACTATCATTGCCTTTCATCTCTACATAGTGTCCCACTGGAAGTTCTTTAGGGGCAATAACATGCATGGAGTTTCAGGGGCAATAATATGCATGTCTCCTATGATAACAATGTCTTCTTCTGGAACACTCCCTGAAGGACCTGCCTGAGGCTGTTTTACAGTTAACTTTTATTTTTTAATAAGGAGAAAGCGTACACTCTAAAATGATAAAATGTATAGTATAGTAATACATAAACCAGTAACGTAGTCATTTATTACCCTTATTATGTACCACACGTAACTGCATGTGGTAGACTTTTTGATGACTGACAGCCCAGTAGGTTTATTTACACCAGTACTACAAACAGACAAATAAGCTGTTGTGCTACAACTTCGACAACACCTAGGACATCACTAGGAGATAGCAGGAATTTTTCAGCTCTATTATGGGACCTCTATCATATATGCAATCCCTTATTAACGGAAAATGTTGCTATAGCTGTACACAGTAAGTCGTCACTTAACCTCCTTGATAGGTTCTAGGAAACGGCGTCTTTAATCAAAATGGCATGTAAGGAAACCAATTTTACCTCAGATAAGCAACAGTCAAATTCCTGTTGAGGCAGCCAGGTGAGAGACGGTCCCTGAAGAAACTTCAACGAACCCGCACACTGAGGTGGAGCCTCCGGAAGTTTGGGACGTTCGCGGTGGGGAGGAGCCTAGCCCTTCCTCTTCCTGTGTGGACCCTCGGATTCAAGCTGCTGGTGGGAAGTGCTCTAGCAGGAGCTATGGTCTAGCCAGAGTCCCTGTTTCCCCCTTTTCTTCCTTTTCACAGGATATCACCAGATAAAACCCTGTCTTACCATTCAAATGATCTGTGAGCCTGAATTTTCGCGGCCGGAGGACAAAGAACCTTGTCTTTCACTGAATTTAAAAAAAAAGTCCTGCAACATTTTTGGTGCACAACGTGGGGGTTCGAGAAGCGGTGAGTGAAATGGGGACTCAAAACCTTTCACTGTGGTTTATAAGCTTTTCTATCCTCCAACTTATGAGATTAGGGGAAAAATGCCCCCAACCCCTGTATAGGGGTTGGGAAAGACAGGCGAGTGGGGGCTCCTTGCTCCCCCTCCCGTATGTGCCTGGGCCAGGACGCATAACCCAAGGGTCATGCACAGCCGCTGTCTGGTTCCCAGCCACAGTGCATCCTTCCCCTTCCCCAGACAAGGGGTTTTACTCCATTGGATAGTAATTAAACTTTTATCCCTTGTAGAGGAACCAGTTGCATAAGAATAAGAGGTTCTGGCCGGGCCGTTGCCTCACTCCTGTAATCCCAGCACTTTGGGAGGCCAAGGCGGGTGGATCACGAGGTCAGGAGTTCGAGACCAGCCTGGCCATTATGGTGGAACCACGTCTGTATTAAGAATACAAAAATTAGCTGGGCGTGATGGCGCGCGCCTCCAGCTGCCCGGGAGGCTGAGGCAGGAGAATTGCTTGAACCCGGGAGGCGGAGGTTGCAGTGAGCAGAGATTGCGCCACGGCACTCCAGCCTGGGTGACAGAGTGAGACTCCGTCTCAAAAAAAAAAAAATTGGTTCTTCCCAAGGAATTTTTAAACTGTTTCTTTCCTTCTCTTCTCTACCTCATCAGCAAGTTAACTTTTAAGGTTTTTTTTCCTTTCTAGAAGACGTTTTACTAGGCCAGATCTCCTAACTATCACTGTTTATATTTGTAAAGTTTTGGTTGTAAAAAATGATCTTGTGGGGATGGGGTTTTCTTCTGCCTGTGTGTGTACTGTGTGATGTCCGTAAAAAAGAGCTCTGATTAATTTAGCCTAAAGAAAGACAAGCGCTTGGATCTAACATTTTTTAAAGGGAAGATAAAAGCTGTGGTACCTTTCAGTTCACGTGACTTTAATCTTTGATAAATAGAAACATCCTTAAAGGTTATTGGTAAAAAATAGATGTCATCAAAATGTAAATAGGTGGGCTAAATTATGAAGGTCGGATGCAAGGTTTGCTAAGAGTTTTGAGGTTACAAACCGCTTTTTGTGTTTTGAGAACTATTTAATTTGCTGGCCTTCTCAATTGGTAAGGCCTGGGGACATATGGAACTAGCCACGCCCTTAGTTAAACTGGAGTCAAACTTGGCTGCACTTAACACACAATTAAAGCAACTTACCCCTTTTTACCTGAAAGTTAAAAGTTGCTGGGTGTTACCATTATAACATAAATGAAACTATTGAAAATAGATTTGAATGCAAGGGGTGTAAGAACAATAAAATGTGTTTTTTAGTAAAAGGTTATAAGAAGGAATGGAAATGTAAATTTTTGCCTAGGGTTAAAGGGTTATTTTGAGTTAGATAGGAAAGCTGAAGGTTCAAACAAGTGGTGCAGAAGTTTTGGAAATTAATCCTGCACAACAGTTTCTCTGTCTGAACGTACTGACTAAATGCAAAAGGGTATTGTATGGTTTCTCTGTACATTGAGCATTGAAATAAAAGCATGATGAGGTTTTCTTAAGATGCTAACCTGTACTTTGACAAAATTTGTAAAGGGTTATAAAAGGCTTTTGCTTTTTTAAACTTTTTGAGTCATTTTGGCAAAATAACTTATGGTAATCTGAACTTCTATTTCATAATATCAAGTGCTTTGAACCTTGAGCACATTTAGCAGGCTTCCCAAAATCAAACTTAAGTTTCAAAATTGTCTTTCCTGACACCTGGCTTTTTGGCTAGTCCAGGGACTCCTGGAATGTCCAGAAAAGAGAGGTAAACAGGATTATTTGACATGTTTAGGTACGTGGGATTGCCAAAATGATGTTCAATATTCCTTAGGTTATATGTTGGTAAATAATGCTAATATATGTTCCAAAATTGTTGGGATTTCTAAAATTCTAGTGCCTAAGTATATACTACCAATTATAATCAAGGTTGTTAAGTTTGTAAACCACGGAGGTAACCAAACTTCTTTGTCAATCGTGTTTCTAAGTGTAACTACCCTGGACATTTTGCTCTTCACAGACAATTGTTGTCTTATTTTAATCCTTTTCAAAAGATGGCTTATAATAAGCTGTAGAACTTAAACAGGTGCTCTCAAATACAGACTTCTCATAACTTTGAAGATTGTAACATTAGAATAAAGGAAAATGTACAGGACTGAAAAAGAGTTGAAATGTTCACAAATATCAAGTAAAACAAGAGTTAACTAAATGGACTGAATTCAGGAAGCTGAGGCAAGTCTTTCTGACTTTTGCTTGGAATATTGCTGATCTTTGTTTTTCAGAGTCAAGAAAGCTTATTTTGAACTATTTACAGTCTTTAATAATTAAGGTGGTCACTCCTGTGATCAAAATTTGGAGCATGTTTGTTTCTCGGTTCTTCTAGAATTTGGAAACCATCTGTGAGTATTCTTATGGCAATTAGTTGTTTGCATCAGTGCAGTAAGAATCCATTTTTCTTTTGCAACAGAACACAATTGGAGAAACTGGTTATTTTACAAAGGCTTTGACTGGAAGGGTATGCTTCCCTTTAAGGAGTCAATCTCGACTTCTGGAGCCAATAAAAGCCCAGTGGGGAAACTGGCCTCATACCCCTGTCTATGCACTCCCTGTACAGGGTTCCTGACCTGTGGTCAGTAAAGAATGTCACTTTGTAACAGGTCTAGGAGCTCCAAGTTTATTTTGGGACCTTAAGAGGAAAGGATCACCCAACTCAGAGGTGTTTGAGAATGCAAACCCATTGTTGAGCTTGGCTTTAGAAGGTTTTATCTGAGATTACTTGTGGAACAAACTTCCATCAAAGCCAATTCAAAAGGATTCTGTCGAAATAATTATTCTTGCTGCACTTTATGCAAATAATCAGTCCAAGTATAATACTAAAGTCTATTTTTCAAACCAGTCCTGTGATGATTTTTTAACAAAAATGGACTGGAGAGAGAGAAGTCATGTTTCAAAACATATCATACGTTTGTCATTAAATTCTAAACTCACTAGTTGTTTTTAAGTTTTTGCGTACATTTCAGACTAACCCTGCTTGTTCCTGTGAACCTATCAGCAATCTCCAGTGGAAGCTCAGAAAGAACAAAAGGGGATGGGTAGTGTAAAAATCTGGATCAATATTCCAGTTCAGAGAAATTACCCTACAAATCCTTGCAGGTGATTGGAATAAATAGGGTGCCCATCACCCCGGGGGTTTTCTTTGGAGACAGTAAGACCAAGGGAACTAACCAAAGCCAAGCACCATGCACCCAAATCCTAGGAAGAATAACTATAGGTACCAGTTATCTGAGTGTGTTAACAAGACATCCTTTTCTCTCCCTTGTTGGAGGAGGACTCAGTTCCACAGTTTCACATCAGTATTCGACTTACAATGAGGAGTGCATGCAACCACCCCCCAAGACACATTTTTGTCCCAGACTCAATCCCAAGCTTCGGGTCAAAGCCCTAGGAAAGAAAACTGGATCTGAGGGCTTCAGAGGCTGATGATAACGGAAGTTAAAAGGCAGCAGCGCAGGTGTGTGTGGCTGATTCATGCTGATTAAGCGAAGCCGAGGCTGTTTCATTGATAAAGGCCACATTAATATTTTAACAGGCCAGTGGGTTCACATTGCCCGCTGCCTAGACAGAGCCGATTTATCAAGACGGGAATTGCAGTGACGAAAGAGTAAGTCACACAGAGCCAGCTGTACAGGAGATTGGAGTTTTATTATTACTCCAATCAGTCTCCCTGAGCCTTCAGGGATCAGAGTTTTTAAAGATAATTTGGCAGGTAGGGGCTTGGGAAGTGGGGAGGGCTGATTGGTCGGGTTGGAGATGGCATCATAGGGGGTCAAAGTTAGGTTTTTTTAATATCTTCTGTTCTTGGGTGCAATGGCAGAGCTTGTGGAGCCAGATTACTAGTCTGAGTGGTGTCAGCTGATCCACTGAGTGCAGGGTCTGCAAAATATCTCAAGCACTGATCTTAGGTTTTACAATAGTGATGTTATCCCGAGGAGCAATTGGGGAGTTTCAGACTCTTGGAGCCAGAGGCTGCATGACACTTAAATTGTAGAGACGGAGTCTCTGCTTTGTCACCCAGACTGGGATATAGTGGCGCGATCTCGGCTGACTGCAACCTCTGCCTCCCTGGTTCAAGCGATTCTCTTGCCTCAGCCTCCTGAGTAGCTGGGACTAATGGCATGTGCCACTGCGCCCAGCTAATTTTTGTATTTTTAGTAGAGACGGGTTTCACAATGTTGGCCAGGCTGGTCTCGAATTCCTGACCTCGTGATCCACCTGCCTCAGCCTCCCAAAGTTCTGGGATTACAGGTGTGAGCCACCGCTCCTGGCTGTAATTTCTAATCTTGTAGATTACTTGGCAGTCCTGCAAAGGCAGACTGGACCCCAGGCAAGAATGGGGTCTTTTCGGGAGAGGGGTGTTATCAGTTTTGTTTCAGAGTCAAACCATGAACTCAGTTCCTTCTTTGCAAAGTTAGTTTGGCCTATGCCCAGGAATGAACAAGGACAGTTTAAGGGTTAGAAGCAAGATAGAGTTGGTTAGGTCTAATTTTTTCACTGTCATAATTTCCTTAGTTATAATTTTGCAAAGGTGGTTTCAATATCCATGGCATAAATGAGGTGTAGGGTGGGAAAGAGACATAGGTGAGAGAAGATAATTCCTATTCTCTAAGCTTCTCCACTCATGGGTGCAGGCTGCTTTGGTCCCATGGCGCCTGCCAAGGTCGCTGGAATTTGGGGATGCAAGGACGGAAGAGGGAAAGAGAACACTCTTCCCTGTCTTCCTCATGTGCCTCAAGTATCTGCTATAAAGAGAAGGGAACCAGGGATGTCTGCTGCTGCTGCCCTCTTTCTAGATGGGTAGCCATTCATCTTCAGTCCGTACCCCTTTAGAATGCATCCTAAACCCCGGGACTCCTTTGAAAAAAACGCTTTCTTTGTTTCTTTCTTCTCCTGGGTTCTCTCTTCACAGATAGGTAATTGTGTCTCCTTACTATAGGACACTCCCCTCAGATGCATCCTCCAAACTGGAAGGAGTTGATTTCCCAGACCTTAAACTGGTTGACTTAGGATTTGGCTCAGGGGAAGGGAACCAGAAGCCCAACATGCCAGAGACACAAGACTGGTACCATGGGGTTTTTTTTTTTAGGGCTCCCAACCACAGCACAAGGAATAAGAAAAATAAAGAAACTGAAATAGTAGGATATATTAAAGTATGTAATTTTTATTGCATGTCTTCAGCTGTTTACTCTTGATTTTCAAAATAGCTATATCTTGTAAGCAAAAATGATCATGCTCTGAAATGTGGGACTGTCTTTCATGGAAAGATAATTCAGCATTGATCATGTATTTCAAAATAGAATCTGCTTTTCCTCAAAAAACATGATAATTCGTTAATTCTCACTAGTTTTATGTTATGTCTTACTGAATAAAACATTAAAATATAAAATGTTGCATTGATAAGCTATCTGCTTTTTTTTTTTTTTTTTTTTTTTTTTTGAGACGGAGTTTTGCTTTTGTCACCCAGGTGGAGTGTTGTAGTGGCACCACCTTGGTTCACTGCAACCTCCACCTCCTGGGTTCAAGCTGTTCTCCTGCCTTAGCCTCCCAAGTAGATGGTATTACAGGCACACACACCTGGCTAATTTTTGTATTTTTAGTAGAGACAGGGTTTCACCATGTTGGACAGGCTGGTCTTGAACTCCTGACCTCAGGTGATCTGCCTGCTTCAGACTCCCAAAGTGCTGGGACTACAGGCGTGAGCCACCATGCCTGCCCAGTTACCTGCTTTTTAAGCAAATGAAAAGAAACTGCCTTATAGGTTTTAAGGTATGAAGATTTTGGCATAGTAAGAAACCTCTTTTGAGAAGGCCATCAACTGTATTCTGATACTGTGGGGTCATGGCATTATTTAAAAGTTAACTGAAGTTATTTCTACAAATTGTATTCACTTTAAGAAATTGAAATGTGAAATTTCTATAGAGAATGAGAAGTTCCTTTGGAGATGCCACTTAAATGTTAAGTTCCTATTGTCTTTAGGGTAATGTGTGCACTTTACATTCTTAAAGAGTGACATAGTTTGGCTATGTGTTCCTGACCAAATCTCATGTTGAATTGTCAATTTCCAGTGTTGGAGGTGGGGCCTAATGGAAGGTGATTGAAACCTGGAGGTGGATTTCTCATGAATGGTTTAACACCGTCTTCTTGATACTGTTCTTGTGACAGTGAGTTGTTCTCTTTCTCTTTCTGGCTCTCTCTTTCTCTCATCTTTGTGTCTCATGTTTGTATGTATGTGTTTTTGGGAGATCCGGTTGCTTAAAAGTGTGTTGCACTTCTTCCCCCGACCCCCTCTCTCCTGCTTTTGCCATGTGATGTGCCTGCTCCCCCTTCAGCTTCTGCCATAATTGTAAACTTCCTGAGGCTTCGTTAGAAGCAGATGCCACTATGTTTCCTATATAGCTTGCAGAACCATAAGCCAATTAAAACTCTTTTTTTAAATATAAATTACCCAGTCTCAGGTATTTCTTCATAGCAGTATGACAACTAGTACTTTTGTTGATAAAGTTGATCATAGAAGCTCCCTTAGTAGTTCAGCTAAAACTAACAGTAGTCATAAATATATTACAATAAGTAAATAAATTACTAAAATGAGTATTCATTGCTTACTATATGTCATGCATGTTATAAACACCGTCTCTTAAAATTCATAGAAATCTTTCAAGTTAAGTAATAATGAAATTAAATATACATGTATAGCTATGTAGATTGTCATCTATTTTAAATTGTAGGGGGTTTTTCTAGTTTTAGATGAATAGTAAGCTATTAATTTAAAAGCAAGGAAGAAATGATACCCCACAGGAAATTAAAATGCATATACATTGAGCTAAAAGAGGCGATTAACTTTTTTATTTAAACATAGAGGTAATTTCATAATTTCATCCTCTCCCCTCCCCTCCCCTCCCCTCCCCTCCCCTCCCCTCCCCTTCCCTTCTCTTCCCTTTCCTTCCTTTCCTCCCCTTTCCTTCTCCTCTCTCCTTTTCTCCATCTCTCCTTCTGGGTCTCTTTCTCTCATATTTATATCTCATGTTTGTATGTGTGTGTATGTGTATCTGTATGCATAGCCACCGGAAACTGTATATATGTAAACACAGTCTCCTCAGAAAGCACTAAGAATACTTTTTATTCCAGCACAAATGTTCTGATTAATAAATGATAATACCGGATTTTAACCCATGTTTTCTGATTTTAAGCAAAGTCTAGTAAATTAAATTAGATGATCTGTCTACAAAGCACAGCCATTTGATTCATGAAACAACTGAGGCTAATGAGGCTCTTTTCTGTACCTCTGTCTTTTACAGATTTTCTGGTCAGATTAAGCCAAGTAAAATGAATTTAACTCAAAGCCTTGAAGACAGAAAAACTTATAAAAGTACAGGCTGCAGTATTCTCATTCAGAAAGAACAACAGGGCAAAAGGCCTGAAGAAGGAGCATACTGCGGTTTTCAGAATACCATCAAGGAGGAAAGAGGTAGGATGTGAGATTGAGAGATAGCCAAAGCCCCCTGTAGCAGAGTCTCATATACCCGTATACCATGATAAGTTAGAGTTCCTCTAAATGTGACAGGAAGCCAATGGAAGGGTCTGTGCAAGAAGGGAGTGACAGGTCTTGATTTATATTTTAAAAAGGATAAACTACCATGTTAAAGGCTGCTGATTACTTGAGTGTGACGTTTACAAAGAATTCTAATTGGCAAAAGAGGTAATTGCTGACCTAGACAAGAAATGAGTTTGTAGCTAGAGGACAGTGTGGGAATCAAGAGAGGGCATTCTTTGCTTTGTTTGTTTAAAGATGGGAGGTTTTACATTTTTTTGTTTTTCTGCTTAAGAAAAACATAATAGTTTAGTGTTTAAGATGATAGAATCTGGAGCCACATTTCCTGGATTCAAATTCTGGCTTAATTCTTTATCTGTAAAATGGATTTGATAATGGTAAACCACAGGATTAAATAAGGATTACAAAATCAAGACGTGTAAAGCACCTTCAAGTTTTCTTGGCACATTGTAAGCATTATATATTATTAACTATAAAAGAAGGAAAATTTTAAATATAGAGGATATAGAAAAAAATGCGAGAGAAAAATCAATTGAACAGGAGAGGGAGTGAGAACTGGTGCACCATTAAGGATTTGACATTAGGTTGGAACAGGCATGGCTCATGCATTGAACAGGAGGGAAGTCACTGTGCATGTTTCATGAGGCATGCACATTAACTCTTCCTTGAGACATAATTTATGAGGAGGAAAAAAACACCTCTTTTCTTATATTTGGGCATGTGTGATTTATATCTTCCCATGGAGTGATACTATGATTTATTCAAGGTATCTTTATTTGAATGACAAAACTAGAATAAAATATTTCCTAATTTTACATATTTGTTCTGGCCTTATTCCAAAATTCATTTTCTGAAAATATAAAGCATACGTCTAGAATGTCTGCTATGAAAAAGCAGAGTGGGCTAATTTTATGACTGCTAATTTTCCTTTTGTTTTAAATTATTTCAATATACTATGAATAAATAATTAGAAATAAACACATAACGAATTGGGTAGAGCCACCCTGTCTTTCATGGATAAAACTTTTATTTTTGTTCATTAAATAAAAAAAGACATTAAAATCAACCAATTTTTCTTCCTTAGGCGTTACCTTTAAACACTGACAGATTCACAATTAAAATAACAAAATACTTCTCACTGTGTTTTTTTATATATAACAATAAGATACTGACTAAATATGCCAGTACATTCAATCCGTACCTTTTTACTGATACATGTATTTTGCTTTGGTAATCAAAATTAGGAATGCTTTCCTTTCAAAAACCTAAATCAGCACTTGACTCCTGCCATTATGGTTAGGTAATATTTTCAAATGGAACAAACATGTCATTAAGTAATTGAAAATAATATATGAGGGGAAATTTTAAGATTTCAGGTCAGTAATTATGGTTAGTTTTATGTAATCCTTCACCTGATGATTTGTAATGTTATTATATAAGCCATCTTAATAGGTTCGTGTGAACTTTGAAGGAAAAATAATAGTTATATTTCTAATTCTAGTGCTACTGATGGTATCAACATATCATTTGAGGACAGATAAATCTCTAGGTTTCTCTGGGTTTATTTGGGGTCATCAGTAATTTTATAGCAAAGATATAGAAAAATATTTCAGGAACACATGAAACCATGAGATTACTGATATAATATTGCTCAAAAACATGTTTATTTACAATAAAAATATTAAGGCTATAGCAAACAATTCTATATCAAGAGCTCTGCAAGCAAGAAAAAAATGCTTACTAAGAAATTATTGGTTTTAAGTAGAAACAAAATAAAATCAACCTCAGGTCCCAAATTACCATGAAAGTGGCTTCCTCTCTTTCTCTGTATATGTTTGTGCATGTGTGTGTACGTGTGTGAACTTCTACACCTAAACTTACCTTATATGTCGTAATTATTATTTCCTTACTATTATCTAATGTAAGAGTTGGTAGACTTTTTCTCTAAACATCAGTTTGTAAATTTTCTTAGGCTGTGTGGGCCACATGGTCTCTGTTACAACTACTCTACTCCCTATTTGTAGTGTGAAAACAGCCATGAGTAACGTGTAATTGAACAGGCATAGCTGTATTCCAATAAAATTTTCTTTAGAAAACTGGGCAGAAGGCCAATAGTAGTTTGTCTCCTCCTGCTCTATTAGATTTTCAAAATAGACACATTATTTAGGAAATTTGAATGCAATGCTTTTAATAATTTGGAAAGAAAAAATTAGAATTAGAATAAATAGGATACTATAAATTTATATATAGATATAATTGTGGATATAGTTATAGCTATAGATTAAGATATGAATATCAATACTATTTTGCAGCAAATGAGGATAAGCAGAGGTCTTTGGTTACAGTTTTAATTTTTGCTTGTTTTGTTTTGCTATCCGTGTCTAAATAGCGTGCAGTTTTCAAAATAAGAATTTTATAGAGGGAAATTTTGATGCCGTCCTGAGGTAAAATTACATAAGTAGCAGTGAGGGTGGACATGCACGCACACGTGTGCACATACACGTGCACACACACACATACTTGCTTCAGTTAATTCAGATATATCTGCCTTACCATTTGTTTTTCAATTCCTCATCAAAACTTGCTATCATATTTTTAGCTATATTTAACAAAGAATTCAGAGAGAATGAATTCAAAGAATTAAAAGTATTAGAAAGTTATGTTGTAAATCTGGATTCAGGTTTAGCTATTCTAAACTATTTACTTTTCTGTCTTCCTAACATTTTTGAAGAACAAAATTTTCTATGTAGTATTTATAATATCATAGATGTCAGCACCAAGTGATTATTACAGATCCTGGTTTCTGTCTGGACTTCTCCCCTGCGCCTATAAGAAGCCTGGGAAAGAGCCCTCTGGATGAGGGTGGAACCCATAAGCCCTTGAATCTGAAAGTACAATGGACAGAAAGAGAAATGCTAAATAATTTTTACCAAATATTGCTTCCAAGAATGTTTTTCTCATGGGCAATGTATTAAGTGATGTGAAGAATTCACAAATTACATAGACATAATCTCTGTGTTCCAGGAACTTACAATTTTATAGATGAATGAGGGCAATAAAAATTTTCAGATTTCAAATTTAGAAACCTCTTTCAACAGAAGGAAGGCTAGGAATTTTCACATTCATTATTCCAGTTAACCAGGGTTCACAATATCAAATACCTGACAAGGTCAAATGGTACCACCTCACAGTGATCCAGTTAAATAGGGACAGAAATAGAAGATAGAGAGCATGTCTTTTTAAAGGGGGTGACCACTACTCGGCTCCAGATTTATGTTATGCATTTCTGTAATTCAACTGAGCCAGATAATCACAAATTTTCATTCAAAAATAATATAGTGCAGGCCAAACAAAATATATCTGATGGTTGGAGTCAATATTTGGTGATATTTGTGTCACTAGTATTGACATATCAAGCTTGTATAATCAGTTCCTCATATTTCACATGATATAACTGAACATCATAGATAGTAGATGTTTTCAAATTCACATGACCATAATGATGGAGAAAGGGTTCCCATGATATAGGGCAAAATCTTGCTAACATGAACATTCAGGACACTAAAAATACTAAATTAAATGTACTCAAATGCATTGAGGTGTGTAGAACTGAGGACAGAGGAGTCGCCAGAGAAGCAATACTTTTTCTCATATACCCTTTTAGGTGCATATCATACATATAAGTCAACTTATTTTTACTTGGAATTAGAAACCAGTATTACATATTCTCTACACGTTGGCTGCCTGAGCATGATGCCTGCACTAATAGAGTCTCCAAAACACGAGACTCCTCTGTGATTTCTAGCATGACTCTCCCCAGCCTACCTGGGATTTATCTCTTACATATCATAGCACTTTGTCAATTTTGGAATTGGAGATTAAACAGCCCATAGGTCAATCCTATCTGAGCATATGCTATGAGATATGAAATTTCAAACCTGTCAGTGGCAATGTTTCTTACCATATAGGAGGACCCAGTTTTCAGAGAGAAACAAATTAAGATGATCCACAGATAAAAGCATAGAATATGTATAAAGTAAGTACTGGCACTGTTCAGGGTCCTGAGGCCCAGCTAAACTAAACACCTTTTCTTCTTGAGTTTTAATTGAGCTTACTCTTTTTTTTGAGATGGAGTCTGACTCACTCTGTCACCCAGGCTGGAGTGCAGTGGGGCGCTCTGGGCTCACTGCAACCTCTACCTCTCAGGTTCAAGAGATTCTCCTGCCTCAGCCTCCCCAAGTAGCTGGGATTACAGGCATGCGCCACCACCCCGGCTAATTTTTGTATTTTTAGTAGAGACAGGACTTCACCATGTTGACCAGGCTGGTCTCAAACTCCTGACTTCAAGTAATCTGTCCGCCTTAGCCTCCCAAAGTGCTGGAATTACAGCCAGGAGCCACCACACCCGGCCCTACCCTAGGTTTAATTGTCAGTATATCCCATTACACTTCTGAAAACCCCCTCTAAGTTTGCCTAAAATATTTAGAATTATAAATTAGATTTCTATTGCTTATCATCAAGGGGATCTTGCCAAACACCACACACATGAACACACATATATGCATATATACCAACACATACTTTATTAAAGGAAACAGCATTTACTACCGTCTGTCTCTGTCTCTCTCTCTCTCTCTCTGTCTCTCGCTCTGTATGGATATGAAAATATAGAGTAGTTCTAAGGTTAACAAAGGTGACGGATTCAACAGACAGCAAAAGGATAGTAAAAGAATGTTATGAAAAACTTTATATAAATATGTTCAACAAATTAGATGAAATAGAAAAATTGCATTCCAAAGCACACTCAAGAAGGAATATAACACCTGAAAAGCTTTGTATTATTAAAGGAATTGAATTTGTATTTAACAGCCTGTAAGAGAGAATTTTCTATGGGTTTCTTCATGTCTGCATATCTTTTGAGCAGAGGCACTAACTGCCCTTTGTTTCAGATAACGTTTTTAACAATGTTTAAAGAACAAACAGTCTTGGAAGATAGAGGCAGTGTTAGCCTTGGGAGGTTAGAGAATGTTTCCTTACAGTCTCAGAGGACAGAGATAGTATCTGCCTCTAGAGGAAAAGACAGGCTCACCTACTGTTCAGGATAGCAACAAAGTGTCTACAGACCACTAAAAAAAATGTGAGTTTCATTAACTAAAAGTTCCTCTCAAATAACACAGCTCATTGCATATGCAGGCAGCTATCCGGGTCCAACAGGATAACATATGAACTTAAGTGAAAAGGGAAATGACACAAATATGATAATTATTACGACGCTTCCTGTGCTGTGAGTAGTCAAGTTGTCTTGTGTCCTCTTTCTGCATTCACAAAACTGTGGCAGGCTAAATTGTTGGCTTGCATGTTGGCTAAAATCTCAGCCCCTACCTCGTTTTTGACAAAACCTTTCCACACATAAAGCTCCAGGCCCGGATGGCCTTATCTGTAGATGTTTGCATGTCTAGCAAACATGCATGGAAGAAATTATACCAATTCTAACAAATAATTCCAGAAATTTCAAAAAAGAGTATTTCTCTACTAATTTTGTAAAGCCAGTACTGTAAAGTATCAGTTTTACCCTGATACCTAAACCACACCAAGATACTACAAAAATAAAATCATAGACCTAAATTCTTAATGCGTATACATGAAAAAATTATAAACAAAATTTTAGCAATCTCATATCGGAGAAAATGTATGCTTATTTTCATAGGCACAGGAAAGGTGCTTGAAAATATCTAATATCTCATTCTGATAAAAACTCTTCAGAATAAAAATGTGAGGCACTTCCTAAATATAATAAAGGGCATCTAAAAATACCTGTAAGTTAATGTCATACCTACTGGTAAAAACATCAAAGCAAAGATTCTTAGATACGACACCAAAAATATGACCTATGGAATTCCAAATTGATAAATTGAAATTATTAAAATCAGAAAGTTCTACTCTATGAAAGTCACTGTAAAGAGAATAAAAAGACAGCTTACAGAGAGGAAGAAAAATATTTGCAAGTGACATATCTAAAAAATGACTTCTATCCAGAATATATAAAGAATTCTTGAACCAGGTGTGGTGGCCCACACCTGTAATCCCAGCACTTTGGGAGGCTGAGGTGAGCGGACTGCTTGAGCTCAGGAGTTCATGACCAGCCTGGGCAACATGGTGAAATCCCATCTCTACAAAAAATTTAAAAAAAGAAAAAATGGCCAAGCGTGGTAGAGTACACCTATTGTCCCATCTAATCAGGAAGGTGAGGTGGGAGGATGCTTTGAGCCCACAAGTCTAGGTTGCAGTGAGCTGAGATGGCGCCACTACTCTCTACCCTGGGTGACAGAGTGAGACCCTATCTTAAAAACAAAAACAAAAACAAAAACAAAAAAACTTGAAAACATAAGGGTAAGGGGTAAATATTTTAGCAGATACCATATCAAATTAGGAATATAAATGGCAAATAAGCATATGAAATTGGTACTCAATATCATACGATATTTGGAAGAGAAAAATTAAAAATTTTCAGATATTTGATTTGTGAGATACTATTACACACCGATGAGAATGGTTAAAAGTAAAATGAGCAACCATGTCAACAGTTGGCAAGGTCCTCTCCCACTGCTGGAGGGAATATGAAACAGTACAGCATGGAAATATTATGAAAGTGTGAACAAAACAAAAGTTTAATAGTGAATTCGTTCAATATAAGTAGGATTTAAATATTCGGTTTTAATTCCCTTATTTGTAAAGTGTTTGTATGTGTCTGTAGAGTAGGTGAATAATAGGACTTATTATTCAAGAATATGAGAATCGAGATAATTTACCTGAGTATAGTTTATAAATATAAATCTCTAAACCTAAAGATGAAGTATTATTATTATTACTTTTTTCTTTGTGAAAACTACAATATTTTTTCCATCATGTGGTTGTATTTTATTTTTATTTATTTGCCTTTTATTCTTCTTATAGTACCTGTAGAGCCCAAAATTGGCTCAGTTCTACTAGGGTGTAGCACCAAATATAAATGAAAAAGATGTAAGGAGAATTTTATTGTTTGTTACAAGTATAAAGCATTTTCAGTAGCATCTAGTTAATGAAATTCCTCATCCAGAAGGTTAAATAGGTTTATCAATACCATTGCAGAAAAAATTAAATACAAAAATTAGACCATTATAAAGAATGAAAATAGGAAATTTATGGGTAATGTATTACCTGTGGAAGAGTCCAGGTTGATCGTAGAGATATAAAAATCACAAATCCCTAAGAATGTTTACATCTCTTATGTTGATGGGTCAGTGGTTAACAAAGCCACTTTTCCTTTTCTATAATGGATGAGAAGTAAAATTTTTATCTTTCCTAGTATGAGAACACATGAGGAAGGAAGAACTCAAGTGGCAAGAACCAGTTATTACATGGGCAAAGCAGAACTGCCCTTTTCTAGTAATCGTTTCATTAAATGAGCATTTATTGAGCACCTACTATATATGCCAAACACAGTCCTAGTTGTTTGAAGACTATTTGTTACAATTCTTTGTGACTGGATTTTGTGAATCCAAATTAACTTTTTTATGCTTTATGTATGTGTTCTTAAAACTGCAGAAATTTGTGGCAGATTTTAATTTATATAGTCTTAGTGTAGCTCTGTGTCACTATGCAACATGTGGTTAAATGCATTGAATGTAGATGGAATTTTGGAGTCTTGAAAGGAGAGTCATAGCTTCCTCAAGGACCTACGTTAGTACAAAATCTCTTGCTGAAGGGATACCTGCAGGTAAGCATACAGTTGCAGGGAACTTTTGAGGTATTCATTGGAGAAATATCTCACAGGGAAGAAAACAAGTATTGTCCAAATGCCTGCTGTTTTATACTGAGCTTCTAAGAAAAAGCTGTATGATACCATCTCTTTATCACTGCTATTTTTTGAAAAAAATTTCAAATAATTAACTGTCCTAGCTGCAGTGAAAGGTCATCAAAGGGCCAATGGATGAAAAGCTGGGGGTAAGATCCTGGAGCAGTTTACTTTGAAGGCCCCAAGCACAGAACATAGATGATCTAGTGAATACCTGCAATGGTTCTATAAAATGGATATGGGATAAGTATTGTTATTCTTTTAGTGCTTTGCACAGGAAATATAAAAATCATCAAATAGAATTTTCAAGCCCCTTACTCAAAGAGCTCAGTGTTGAATTTTTCTTCTGAGCTTTGGGCTGCTCCCCCAGATGTCAGAAAGGATGAATCATAATCTCTCAAGGGCATGTTTGATGTGATTCACGTAGGGCAAAACAGATTGCAGAAATTTATAACCTTTTTTTGAAGAGAAAATAGAAGCTATATTCAACAAGAGATGGAGAAAAGTGAATGCTATTGAGCAATAATCACCAGCAAGCTGAGAGAACTGCAAAGGCTTGAACTCAAACTTCTGAACAGAAAAATTTTGATCAGATACAAGGTAAAAATAATTTTTAAGAGCTGTGGAGAGATGTGATAGAAGCAGATAAGATCCTGAAATGTAAAAGATATAGGAACTCCCCTAAAAAAAAAATGTGCTTACCCTTCATTAGCTGAACAGATGGTTCCTCGATTTTTTAATTCTAAAATAATTATCTACCATATGAAGAAAGACAAAAGTATCAATTTTCATATGAAAATAAGGAAATAAAATGAGCACAATGACTGCAACTTCTGATGAACTGTGTTATTGAAATGGAGTTTCTGGACTGTCTTCAACATGAACTATACCTAGTAAAGAATATTACAGTGTCTTCCTCTCAATATGTAGGTATGTGTCTTAAACACATTGCACCCCTGACACACACACACACAGACATTCAAATGCACATACACATGCACATGCATGTACACATACACAGAGAATACTATTATACAAAAATATATTGAGCAACTTGTATGTGCCAGTCATTGTCTTTGGAACTATATATTTCATCTGATTCCCATACTAACACAGAAACACTTTAACCATTTTGGTCTGGTTTCATCAGACCATTTAACTAAGGTGAATTAACACATAACAGTTACTTTCAGCACTGTGTATCTAGGTAATTTAGATTTTTAAATGTTCATGTGTTGTGTCCATCATTTTCATCTATTTCTTGCCTTTTTTTAGTCTTCCTCTTACTTGTCGTAGTCATTTATCTTCTTAGCTTAAATACAAGAAACCATAGTTATTTATGTATGAATGGGGGCCATTTCTTCTCTTGGGCCCAATCATAATAATCCTAATTGTAGAAGAGCACAAGAAAAGTGTTACTGAAGTTTATTGGTTGGCAAGAGATTTGTGCTTTCCTCTTTCTTAAGAGCCCTTTATGATGGGTTACTTGAGATTCTTTCTTCTTTTTAAAAATTGTGATAATTCCTTGTACTTCACAGCTAAATTAATGTAATGTTTTTAAAAACAAGATATACTTAAATACATAGGTTGATAGAGCTAGATCAGTGCCTGTCATATAGTTAATACTCAGAATATGTAATTACTCTTTCTTCACTTGTTCCTTATTTATATTTTAATTAGACTTAGGTGGTTTTCAAATGGTAATTGATATTCTCAGATTAGTCAATGTGTTTGTTTGCTGCCTATCTTTCTAGGAGTCTCCCAAATCAAGCTCTATTATACACTTTATTATAGAAAAGGATTCCTTATATTGTCTTACTTACATCTACACTGAATAATAAGTTGACAGCAAACTGAACATATCAATTCTGTTACATAGAAACATTATCTTAAATCATCAAGTTATAACAATTTTCTAAAGTAAATATATAAATAATAACTGATACAAAAACCAGAGGTCAGAAAGCTTTTTCTCAAGAAAGCCAGATAGTATATGTTTTAGGCCATATGGCTGCTGTCATATGGCCTGCCATTGTGGCATGACAGGCACCATAAGCAATACATTTTTAAAAAATGACTTTGGCTCTGTTACAATTAAATTTTATCTACAAAATCAAATGGTGGGCTGGATTTGGCAATTTGCCATCTCCTGATCAAAACCAATGTTTTAAGAGGATAGTGTCATGAAAGCTCACTCATGTGTCCCAGAAGAACTTTTTGAAGTCCAATAGAACAGAAGTTATCAATATTATTGATTACAAACTTTTGTGGATAGGAACAGCATGTTTTTTCTTTACACATTTTGTGTTTTATGTAGAATAGATGTTCACTAATTTTATTTTCATTTGTTTAGTTACATGAGAATATTTATTTAGCACCTAAAATACAAATACGTGAATTCATACTCTGATTAAATGAAAAACAAAGCAATACTTTTTTTGTATGAGCCTTGAAAATACAGTAATTCTTCTAGTTTTTCTGTTGACATTCAAGAGAGGATATACTTAATACAGACAATTCTGGTCTTCCTAAATAGGCACTGAATACAGAGTACAGAACATATCAGAAGAGACAAATAATATGGTTATCTTGTCAATAGATGTAAAAACTTGACATATAATGCTAAATTTATTTCTGAGAAAGGAAAGTGGTAACAGTTCTAGAGGTACTACGTGATAGTAAGTGAAAAAATGAGTTTGAGAAAATTGTCTTGTGAGAACAGACAAAATTCAAATAGAAGTAGAAGTTGAAGTCACATAAATTGAAGTTAAAAGCAATTTGAATAAAACTGTTAATTACAGTCTCAGAAAATAAAGATTGCATATTAGGAAAGCAGACATTTAAACTGAATGTTCAAAGTAAGATATTTGAGTAGTAAAACACTTTTCCCTTTTTACTTAGTTATTTGGCTTGTTTCCAGTTACAGAAGAAAATATTATTTCACTACCATGAAAAAAATGTACCTAAAAATACAGATAAAATTTCATTATGCATTTTCATCTAAATGAGAGTAGTTTGAATATGCTAGAGAATGAGGACTTTGACCAAAATTTGGTAATATAATAAAGTTAAGGTCAGATGGGAAGCAGACTTTTATTTAAATTGTCACAAAGGAATAAAAGAAGATATAAAGACAAAAAGATTATTTAATTATTTAAATTTTGTTTTGCACTGGCTAGAACCTCCTGTACAACGTTAAACAGAAATACTGAGAAGAACGATTCTTGCCTTGTTCCTATATTAGAGGAAAAGTATTCAAAATTTCACTTTGAATTCTTGGCATAAGCCCAAATTGATCATGATTCATGAACATTTATATATATTGTTGGATTCAATTTATTAAAATTTTGTGAGATTTTTTTCATGTCTGTTTATGAGGTATCTTTTTTGGTCTGTACTGTTCATTTTTGACAGGGTCTGTCCCTGTCCGCCAGGCTAGAGTGCAATGACACAATCATATCTCAGTATGGCTTCTAACTCCTGGGCTCAAGCAGTCCTCCTGCCTGAGCCCCTTGAGTAGCTAGGACTACAGGTGTGTACTACCTCACCTGGCTAATTTTTTTATTATTATAATCTTTTGTAGAGAGGGAGGTCTTGCTCTGTTACCCAGGTTGGTCTAGAACTCCTGGCCTCAAGCAATTCTTCCGCCTCAGCCTTCCAAGTAGCTCTGTGCTATTATTTATTCTTAATGTCTGTGGTGATGATATGATGGTAATTCTGGCCTCATAAAATTAGTTGTATATTTTCCCATTTTCAAGAGACTTTGCAGCTTGGTATCTTTTCTTAAAAAACCATCTGGACATGGAGTTTTCTTTGTTAAAGTATTTTAACTAAAATTTAATGTATTTACTAGAGATAAAGCTATTTAGGATGGCTGCATACATTCATGTCATTTTATTCCTTGCTGAGAATCTTGATTTTTAGGGGGGTATGAAAACATACCCAGCTAAACATACTTACCTTTCCATACTCCTTTGTAGGTAGAAGTAATGATATAACACATTTCTGGCCAATGGGATATAAGCAGAAGTAGGCTGGGATTTTAGCATGTTTTTCTTTCATAAAATAAACTGTACCCCTCCACCACTTCCATTTCCATTTCCAAGGACATAAGCTAACTTTTAGGAAAGATGGAGCAGACAGACAGAAAAAAATCTGAGTCCTCAGTGACATACTCCATCAGCTGTAATCCCTGTGTACTAAGTCTAGACTTCTTATATGAGTTAAACAAGCTGGTAGTTTTATGCCATCATAGGTGAATGTGGAGCATGAATAAAGTATATGGAAAAAAAATGATGTTTTGGAATAAAGACACACTGCTACATTTGGAAATTATACATTTCTTGTTATTAAATAGTAAAGTTCATTAAGATTAAGGATTAAACTTAACATCTGTTATATTTGTTAATAAATAACTAGAATTTATACTAGTAGGCTAAGTCTATTTTAAACAGTTCATAAAGAAAATAGATACAATATAAGTTTATATCGCAAAATCTGTGTGGCTGTAGGACATATCTTAAAGACTGCTAGGGTTTCTTTCTTTTCTACTTTAACTGCTTTATCCTATGTGTTACCTTAAAAAGGCCATTAAAATGTTTTTTTCTTGAAGAATGCTTCAGAATATTAATAATGTGTTTGTAGTAAGTTGAAACATCTTGTATTTACAACAAAAGCATCCTAAAATAATGTCATTTCTTATAAAATGGTTTGATAGACAAAATCTCATTTGAAGCTATCTCTGATATAGTCATCTGGTAAAAAACAGCACGAGGCATTCTTCATTTAATTACTTAGAGACAGTATAAAAGTAATATACATAGAAAGATAATGCAAAATCAACAATTGTTATACTTTTAAACTTCATTTTTTCTAACTTTTCACTTCAGGTGACATATGATGTGGAGAGGTAGAGGACAGAAAAAACACTAAGAGCAATGCCACAGAGTTTCTTAAAATGACATTTTTATTCCCTCAGATCTATACTGACAGATCTCAGGATTCATGCTTACATAAAGAGAAAAAACTGAGAAAGAAACAAACATTTTAAAAAATGTTACATATAAGACACGGTGATTGATCTCAGTTTAGAACCCAGAGGTACTGACAGGGGAGGTTTACTGCCTGCATTTCATAGGTGAGAAAACTGAAGCATTGAAAATCATGTAATTTATCAAAAAACTTTTCACTAAGGAGAAATAAAACAAATATTAACAAAAAACAAAAAATTAGTGAATAATTTCAATATCCATTAAATCAAATGTCTTAGAATATACATATTTATGAATATGTACAAATGTATACATTTGTACATTTATATTGGTGAAACTACATGAAATAGCACACTCTCCCAAAAATGGTAGCTGTAAAGGCAAATGGATATTTAATATTTATAATACATTTGAAAATGAAAATTACCCACTTGTTTTTCTAAACACTGAGTTGTCACAAAGTTTTCTGTTGAAAAAAACCCAGATGATTAATAATAATAATGTATGCCAATAATAGCTGAAAATAGAATCATTTTGAGTCTACATTATTATTTTCCAAAGCCACAGTATGTTATCATATATTTAAAATAAAACATGTTAACTGTATTATAAGGGAAAATAAAAACAGGCAACCATTATAATTCTGTCAGTTTGACAGCAACTAATTGGTTAAAAGCAGTCATAGATTAAATAAATACTGGATTCTGAACAGAAGTGTCAAGCCAGACTTACTTTGTGATTTGTGAATGATAAGGCAATTTTGTGGTACTAGTAACTTATGCGTATGGATATTATAATTATTACACATTTTGTTAAGCTTGTGGAACTAATCCACTCCCCAACCATATGAACTTTCACAGTTTACTTGCAGCCAACACAGAAAATTATTGCTCAAATCCTTCTTTAAGAAGTGACTTTCTAAACAAAAGGAAGATATGTGGCTAGATAACAGCTTCTTACTCTTACTTCCTTACATTTTACCTCTGGTTGTGAGCTTAGGTTATATACTCTTCTAGGAATGGCCCTCGCCAGTGACTAAACAGGACTGAGGTGCAAGCACCTGGCCATTAAAACCTAGTGTGGCACTTCTTTTACGGGCAATCTTTGCTGTAAAACCCTACTCTGATCTAGTAAAGACCTTGTTAGATCTATTTAATGGTCCTACTACTTCACCTGATCAAATTTGTTTTCTCCCTTCTCCTTTGTTAGGTATTACACTCCAGTAATATTTCCTACTCCTAACTCATTCAGCGTCTCCTTTCCAGAGGACAAAACTAGCACAGAAGTTTCAAGAGTCATCTGAGAAAGCAGGGGGCAGGATGGAGTTTTAGGACTTGATGACTGGTGGGGCTGGCAATGAGGTTCCCATGCTGATTGGGCCGTGGTAGTCCCTGGAACAAGGTGGCAGCCCAGTTGCTAAAACTTTCCTCAGTGCTGACTTGGCAGAATGTTCCAATTAAAAGAAACACACTAGTCTGCACAGTGATATGGGGCATTGGGAAAATATAGAGATACAGAAATGGGAAGGGGAGGAGATGGGAAAGGCACATATAAGGAAAATTGATTGGAATAAGCTGGTTATTGTTAACTTGTGTTGATGTCATACAGACAGGCAATAATAAGCTAAAGGCTTATCAAATAAGTATAAATGTGAAGGTCAAAGGCTCTCTTTGATACTGTACAAGAAGAGAAGCAGCTGAACACCAAACTCGAGATTTAGTAAGCAGACTGGCTAAATTTCAAAGATAAGGCAATGGTTATCTAAGACAAGTCTGTAATGGCAAAATTTGGCCCTGGGCAGTGGTAACATGCCTGGCTGTCTGGCCAGGGATCCAGAAAGAAAAAGGTTATAAGATGAGAGTCAAGGAGGTCTGTGTGGAGATATGCAAATGAACATACTGGAGTAGAAAAAAAGCATAAAGATTTTAGAATTTAGTTTCATGTCCTCAAGAAAACATCCACCAGAGAAGAAGCAACAAATAATCAAACATATAAAATTGAAGTAGCCAGGCTTTGTTACCAGTCATCCCAGAACTGGAACAATGTACCCATGAAAGGAATAGCCACAATAGAGTCATTCATTAATTCTAGCAGGCATAGATAGCTATTCATGACTAGGTATGTCTTTTCTGTTTAGTGGGATTTCAACCAGAACTATTATGAGTGCTTATAGGATTTGGCATTCAACAAGAAGACCCACTTTACAGCAAAAGAGGTATGGGAGTGGAATCAATGATCCTTTCACATGCTGCAGCACTCTAAGGCAGCTGGCCTTATAGAATGCAAAACAGCCTTCTAAATGTGCAGCTGAAATGCCAGCTCAGATAAAGCACTCAATTTTTGAAGTACCATATTTCAGCTCACAATGTATTTATGAAACCAGATATTCATATGGTCCCATATTCCCAAGAGGAAGTATATATGAGTCCAGGAAGCAAAGAATTTGTTTATGCCTTACTTAAAAGCGCTCTGAATTAGCTACTTGAGAATTTTATTGTTTCTTGCCACAACAAATCTGGACTCTGTAGGGTTGTAGGTTCTGGACCTAAAAAGAGGGGCACACTTACCAGGCAACACAGAAAAATCCTCATTCAATAACATGTTTGTTATAGTTGCTGCCAGGACTTTATGGATTCATTTTGTCCAGGAACTGGCAGATACTGGCAAAGTTAATTGATCATGACCATCAATGTTGTCTTTCATTTCGTGAGCTGAGAGGACTATGTTTTGATCCCAGATCAGCTACTTGGGTACCTGCTGACAATCCCGTGCTCCATCTTAAATGCCAGTAAACACATTCTGTAACTTGAGACTGAGAAGGTATGATTACATAGGGTTCAGATGCCTGTAAAATAAAGATTTCTGTTATACATCTAGTTATGCCACAAGCCTTTGTGTTAGCTGAAGATGAGGAGATTCAGAATAGATTCTGGAGGAAAAGGAGTATGAATACCGGTGATGGGCCTGAGATCAACTTCAGTGATGGGGACTAGTTTACATCAGTGTTCCCATTTCAGAGTTTCCCTTTAGGCAGAAAGGCCCATAGAAAACAAGAAACAGCTTATCCTTGAATCTGTGCAGAGGTGTAGATCTGTATGGTACAGAAAATGGACTGAGATGGTCATGAGAATGTGCCTCATGGACCTTAAACTTCGAGGGTGATAACTGACAAAGCGTCCCATTTGGTACACTCTGAAATTTATCTTCATGTTTCCACCAAGGCACACTTTCCTCAGATTGCTGCCAGCCAATGACTGATTATTGTAAAGAAACTAACGCAGCCCATTCCTGAAAGAGATGTGAACCCTCAGTTGGCTGACATCGGCTTGAGGATGCCCCTGCACTCCTGCCAACCTTTTCTTAGCCTACATGGCAGTGAAGGACATTTCTACCTAATGTTCTTCTCCCCTTCTTCACTCAGGATTATATTTGTATACTTTCATGTTTGTTCTCTGCCTTCCAAAATTCCACTCCCGTTTTCTTTCACACAAGTGTTTCTTGTAATAAAATCCCTGCATGTTTAGTTTTATCTTGGTGTTGCTACTTGGAGTAACAAGACTACACATTCTGTAAGGCCAGAAGACTCACCAGAGTATTATTTTACATAGGAATGCCCAGAGGACAAAACAGTCAACAAGTCATCAAGAATTTGCTGATGAGAGTCATAAATGCATAAACTATGAAGTTCAGTGGTGGCTCTCTCCTGAGGGCTAGGGTTGATATAAGGGGAAGTGAATATAGGAGGTGGTTGATTGATGTCATTGAAATGATGGGACTGTTATTGGCATTGCTTATTGCCAGAAGCCAGAAGATTGCAATTATGAAAACGAAGTGAATTTAATCTTCAGTGACTTGGATTCAATAGTTATAGCCGCAATAAAAATTCAGGATCCTTTGTCCAAATTATCAGACCTGAGTCAGTTTTCAGACACTGAATCTGTGGATTGATAGAAAAAGTAACTGGATCCCAAAGAGTGAAGCCCCTTGAACATCATGGAACATATACATACTAATGATTCCTCCATCCTTACCCCAAAAAGGCCTATAGACAAAACATGGGAGACCTCTGGTTTAAAAATTATCAAGAATTTCAAGACAGTGACAACAGAGCTTTAAACTGAGTGAATGACCCTCCTGAGCCTGGGTTCTGTGTGACTCCATAGGTCACCTGTCCATGAAATTGGTCCTGCCTACAATTTGTAACTTGGGTGAGTCTACATTGTAAAATAGTGATGATGAGACTTTTTGAAGACTATTAGAGAAAGGGTCTAAGTTACTGTTGATGTGAAATCCCTGAAATCTTGTCATGGTCCAACTATGTGAGAGATTGGGTTTGGGTAATAAATGGAACCTTTGCCTCAAGTCCAGCATACAGTGGGTCCATTGGATTCTTGGTTCCACCCGGTGATCATTTCCCAGTTTCTGAATGCATGATGGAGACTGATAGACTTGGCAGATGAAATAACGTATTGGAGTTAGAGCTGTCTTAGTGGGAAAGCCAAGAGGAAGAAAACTGTCTCCCCCTGGCCAACATAGGAAATTAAATACAATATTGTATTGGTAGTAAAGACTAATGTTATACTTAAACATCTAAAGAATACAAGAATAGTAATTACTCTCATATCCCTTGTTAATTTTCCAGTCTGGCCCTTGCAGAAACCAGATGGATCCATGAGGACAGTAGCCCACCAATTACAAGCCCAATAAAATCGGAACCCCAATTCTAGCTGAGGTGTTATTGTTAGAGCAGCTACATATGGTCTTAGGTGCAGGATATGTAGTTGTTTGTCAAATGCATTTGTTTTTGTCTCAATTCAGAAACAGGATCGGAAATAGTTTTCATTAAGACAAAATAGATGCAACCTCACTTCTGGGTATTTATCCAAAACAACAACAACAATTAAGTCAGGCTCTCAAAGGGATATTAGCATTCCTATGTTCATTGCAGTACTACTCACAGTAGTCAAGATGTAAAAACAACCTAAATGTCAATAGATAAATGAAGGAATAAAGAAAATGTGGTATATACACACAGTGGGATACTACTCAGCTTTATAAAAGGAAGCTCTGCAGTGTGTAACAACATGGATGAACATTGAGGACATTATGCTAAGGGAAATAAGACAGTTACAGAAGGACAAATACTGCATTATTGCAGTTATATGATGCATTTAAAATAGTGAAATTCGCAGAATCAAATAGTGGGATGGTGGTTACCAGGGACTGTGTGCAGGAGAAAATGTAGAGTTACAAATAACAATGGGCATAAAGTTTCAGTTATGCGAGATGAATAAGCTCTAGAAATTTGCTGTACAACATTGTGACTACAGTCAACAATCTTGTATTACACACTAAAAAATTTGTATGGTAGTAGATCTCATGTTAAGTGTTCTTACCACAGTTTTTTTTAAAAGACAATACTGTTGTACACAGCTTCATCCCAGGGCTATCTTAACTCCTGCTCTGTTAAAGTATACTCCCAAGAGACCTGGATAGCCTGGACTTCCCTCAGAACATCACATCAATCCATTATATCAGTATTATCAGGCAAATCAAGCAGGATACGCAACACATGGCTAATATAGTAGAAATCTGGGTAAGATACATATATGACAGAAGGTGGGAGATAAACTAAAGACTCAGACCTGCCACTTAAGTATTTTCATGCTTCCAGTGGCAAGTTTCAGGAAAAGCTTTCTTAATCAGAAATACATGCAAGAATCAAGATATTTCAGTGCCTATTAAGGATGCTTCTATAGATGCTAGATACTCAACAATAAATTTTAGCTGGGCAAATGCAAGATGACCATGAAAAGGGGAAAAAAGCAGAAATATGCCATTTATCAGAGCAAAGTAATACAACTAGAATGAAAGTGAAATTGATGCTCGGTTAAGAAGAGGGCTGAAGAGGTTTTGCCCACAATGAAGTATATGGGAAGAGGGAGCCACACATACTAAAAAACACATTCTCTCCTAGTGATGGAATCTAAAGAGTTGGTTTTTCTGAGAGTCATATATTCTGTAGCTTAGCATTTTCATGCATATATTCAATTTATTGATATCAGTAGCTACACTGCAAAAATATCTGAGATAAGAAGGCCTAGTGAGAATTATGAATTTGCTCTTTTTTTTTTAATATCACAACCTATACATGACTTTATTTGAGACAGTATCTTACTCTGTTGCCCAGGCAGAGTACAGTGGCATGATCATAGCACACTGCAGCCTTGATTTCCCAAGCTCAAACTACCCTCCTGCCTCAGCCTTCCAAGTAGCTGGGACTACAAGTGTGCAAAATCACACCTCACTGATTTTTTATTTATTTTTAATTTTTTGGAGAAGCAGGGTCTCACTATGTTGCCCAGGCTCCTTGCCTCAAGTGATCCTCCTGCCTTGGCCTCCCAAAGAGCCACCACACCCAGCCATGCATGACTTCAAATATAGAAAATAATCCAGGTATCTTCAGAACAATGAATTTTGCAGTGGAAGACACTGAGGAGAAAGAGAAAATAAAATTCACCTTAATGTACCTGTTAGTCATATCTTTCATTACAATTTTAGGGAAAACTTAATAAAAGAGCTGTTCCTATTTTTTGAAACACAAAAGATTGATCGATACATTTTTCTTTTTGTTCATTGTACTTTTTAACATATAAGCAAAAACATTTTTCTCTATTTTACTATTAATTTATAATGTTTTATTTTACTGCACACTTTTAAATCCATGTTAACCTAGTTCATTTTTAAGATTCATAAAACCATGCATCCTTCACTCCATGTAATCTCTGTGATTTAACTTTATGTATTTGCACATCCTAAGTTTGTGTTAAAAGCCGTTTCATGTTATTTTTCCAGAAATAAACATAATATTCCCCAATTTTTCAGTTAAATTCATAAGTATATTTTACCACATGTTAACACATTATTATTGATGATAATTATTCTCAATAATTTTCCATTTTATTTCAGAATTGTAGACAATTGCATAATTGTTTCTTTTCCGCTAAACACTTTCACTAGTTTTGTTCTGTATTTGGCTTTGTTTTCCATATTTCCTTTTCTTTTAGTAGAGTTAATAATTCTAGACATCTCTGACAGTTGTTTTTTTAAACATTGAACTTATGCTCCCAAACAATTCTTGACATACTGCTTCTTAGACTAGAGATATGCTAAAAGTACCAACCTAAAATTCAGTAAAAATACAAACCTAAAATTTAGTTTCAATTTTTGAATCTAGATATAATCAACATTCTCAAACTACGTATAAAATGGTGATACCTTTTTATTACACAGTTAAATATGTTCATAAGGAATGAAAATATCAAAGTATCCTTACAATAGGAGGTTTGCTATTAAGTCCCAAATAAAAAGCAGTGTAAGTATACAAATAATTTATAAGAAAAAAATCAAAATATCCTGTGATGGTTAATATTGTCAATTTGATTGGATTAAAGGATGCAAAGTATTGTGTCTGGGTGTATCTGGGTGTTTCCAGGTGTTGTGGGAAGAGATGAACATCTGAGTCAGTGGACTGAGAGAGGAAGACCCACCCTCAGGAAGACCCACCCACAATGTGGGTGGGCACCATCCAATCGGCTGCCAGCGCAGCAAGAAAGAGCAGGCAGAAGAACGTGGAGGAAGCTGACTTGCTGAGTCTTCGACTTTCATCTTCTCCCATGCTGGATGCTTTCTACTGTCAAACATCAGACTCCAAGTTCTTCGACTTTTGGACTCTTGGACTTAACACTAGTGGTTTGCCAGGGGCCTCTTTTTTTCTTTCTTTTTTTTTCTTTTTTTTTTTTGAGACGGAGGCTCACTTCATCACCAGGGTGGAGTGCAGTGGCGCGATCTCAGCTCACTGCAAGCTCCGCCTCCCGGGTTCAAGCGATTCTCCTGCCTGAGCCTCCCGAGTAGCTGGGACTACAGGCGCCATGTCCAGGTAATTTCTGTATTTTTAGTAGAGACAGGGTTTCACCATGTTGGCCGGGATGGTGTCCGTCTCTTGACCTCGTGATCCGCCTTCCTCCGTCTCCCAAAGTGTGTCAGGGGCTCTTGAGTCTTCAGCCACAAACTGAAGGCTGCACTGCTGGCTTCCCTACTTTTGAGGTTTTGGAACTCAGACTGGCTTCCTTGCTCCTCAGCTTGCAGATGGTCTATTGTGGGACTTCACCTTGTGATCCTGTGAGTCAATACCTCTTAATAAACTCCCTTTCATATATACATACATCCTATTAGATTTGCCCCTCTAGAAAACCCTAATACGTATTGTGATGTAAAATCACCTATTTGAAATCAGAAAAAGAAAAAAAAGACATTTTTTCACATTTGAAAGAAGATTAAGAGAATAATAGTTCACACTTTTTCATTCAGACCTATTGAACCAAGTTTATTGTTTTAATCAGGGGGAAAAGAAAGAAAATACAACAAATTAGTGGAATAAATGTGACATCAAAACTTCTTATTTCAGACTTAAGTTAAATATAAACATGTCAACAAAGCTCAGTGGATGAGAACTATATCACAAAGGAATAAATGAAGTCATGGCTTCAAAAACATTACCTATTTAAGTGTCAATATCTCTGTCTGTCTGTCTGTCTGTCTGTCTATCTATCTATCTATCTATCTATCTATCTAATTTTCTCATTCCCGCTCTCTGTGTGTGTGTGTGTGTGTGTGTGTGTGTGTGTGTGTGTGTGTGTGTGTGTGTGTGTATACGGGGGTGGTTGGGGGAGGAAGTTTCTCTTTCTTCCTACTATTTTCTTACAACTGACTTTTTTCTGCATAGGTAGGTTCTCTCCTATTAGACTCTGGAAACTTGAAGGAGCAATATCCTAAAGAGAAGAGATAAACTGAGGCTGACACCTAGCTTTATTTTTATTCCCTCAGGATTTTTGCCAAATCCATTTGTATTTTGGGTAGAAGGATGAATTCTAAGCACAAAGGCTCTGAGTAATGGTATAGTTGCTAGATGTCTCTCCAGACTAAGGAAACAAAGCTGCTAATTCAGAAGCTGCCAGGGAGAGGAATCCCATTGAACACATCTGGCCATCAGTTGAAACTTCTAGGCCCTAGAGGGAAGGCAAATAAGAAGAGAGAGATTTAGCAAAATTAGACTCCTTCTTCAACTCACATTGGACCATGACTAGATCATGGCGAGCGGTCCCAACACCATTTACCTAAACAAAAAAACTAACCCTTTCTGGAGGAAGAAAATGTTATAGTATTTTATAATTCTTAATGTGCAATTTCTAGTGTTTAAAGAAATGTTTATGCATTCCGGGAAACAGGAGCATAGGATAGAGAATCAAGAGGAAAAACAAATAACTAGAACACTCACAGATTTTCCAGATATTAGAGTTAGTGGTATAATACTTTAAGTAAATATTATTAATGTTTATGAGTGGACATTTTAGAACTAAAAAATAACTGGTTAAGAAATTAATAAATGTTTTTGTTAGCAGATTAGATACAGCCAAAGGCTGTATTTGTGAACTCGAATGTCAGTCAATAGAGAATGTCTAAATGTATCACAGAAAGAAAAAAAAATTGAATGAAAATATTTGAACTTATTTGTAATCATAGTCCTAGAAGAAAAAAAATTATTCAGACATAATATTGGAAGAGATAATAGCCCTAAATTTTTCAAAAGTGGTGGAAAAAAATGAAAATGACAACATCAAAATCTCTGAGTAATTGAAACAAAATAACCATAAAACTGCATTTGACATATTGTAACACAATTGTTTATGCAAAGACAAGAAAATAGTTTCAAAGCAGAAAGAGAAAATAAAGATAACAACTTTCACAACTTTCTTGACAGAATCAACATAATTCAGCAGCTGATGTTTTGAAAAGTATGATGCATTTCTCAGGCAATTCTCTTAATATGCAGTCAGAAATTCCTGTATTTACATTTATTCAGGTCTTATATTTACAGCTATATAAGTAAACCTATTTCAACATTTAATTCTTCTTCTCTTTCCCTGACATTTATTCATTGATTCCCTTATTTTACTACAGTGGTGCAAAAGTAATTGTGGTTTTTGCCATTACTTTTAATGGCAAAATTATATACCAGTATATATTGACCAGCTGTAGTCTACATGTATCATGCTAGAAATAGGAAGTATAATGATGTGAAAAAAAAAGTTTTCCTCTATCATTGTTTCATTGTTTCCATTTTTTTTAACAATAATAATGGATTTCTTGTAATTTTCTTAATTAAGGAAAGGTAATCAGATGAACTATAAACTAAGGTTATAGCAATATCTATAACAAATTAGCGAAGTTGGTAAAACTAATTGCTAAATTGTCATTGAAATTTTGGGACTCTTCTTCTATCAGTCATAGTTATTTTGCTACTTACTACACTAAAATAACTAATTTATAAGTTTTGATTGGCAGGTCACTTAAGGACACCGTCCCAGATTCATACTGTAAGCACGCATAACAATTAAGTTATTTATAACATTTACAGCAATCATAAATAGTTATCTGTGTAAATATTTACTTAAAGTCTGTTTTCTCACTATTAGACATTATGCTTTGTAAAAATATAGAATAAATAGTAGGCTATCTATTAAAGATAAATGAAAGAATAGAATGAAAGGAAGGAGAAAGGAGGAGGGAGGAGAGAAGAGAGGGAGAAAAAGAGAAAGAAATTCATGCAGGTATTGGTCACTTGTAATTATAACTCTTCCAAAAGTTTTACGAGGAAGTTTCCGATGTTTCACAAACATTTCTAGGGAGCTACTAAACTTGGTGGAGGATATTCTATGTCCTTTGTAACAAGGGGCGGATTCCATTTTGGGAAGCTGACAACTGACAGATTGTAAGCCTCATCCTTCCTCCTTCCCGTTATGCACCACATCTAAAAAACCTGATAGAAAAGCCTGGTGGTTCTGTTCCTTTTCATCAGGCAGATTCCGAACCATGCAAACTTCTGCCTATATGCAGGAAACATCACCACAATGGAATAAAAACCTTCAGCCAGTCTCCTTTCTCGAGACTTTTAGACCTGCTATGGAGGACTCTCCTGCTTTCCCCAGAAAAGGCTTAACTATGTAAATAACAGATTTCTTCATGTCCTCTTGGTGTGTGAGTGGTGTCATCAGTCTTGACACTGAAACCAGATTTTGGGTGGAATTCTACTCTGATTATATTAAGTGAGCAATATACAACATCTCTCTATGTGTATTTTGATTTGAAGTTGTTAATTTACATATCAAAATATATGAGAAATCATGCAAGTTAGAGAATTTGAGCTATTTCATGATGAAAAAATGATCAAATGCCATGTTAATTTATGTCTCAAAACCAGGCTGTTTTGCACATTTTATGAACCGTTTTTTAATATATATTTTGGCAAAGGAAAAGTTTTTGATTTTGTTGGTAATAGATCTTTTGACTCATTACAGAAATCTATATCAAACTATCATAACTATCATAATGAAATTACTTAATTTCATTTTATATAGTTAAGAAGATTTCACTTTTTTAACTGTCATTTTAATTGACAGCATGACATAAAAAAGTAACAAGAAAGGCTGTTGGTTCTGGGAGTGTGCTCTTAAAGATATATTAAGTTTACTCCACTGCATTTTTACATTTTTTATCTACATAAGAGAGATCCTTAGCATATTTTGCCTCTCTAGAGGAAACCAATTTTATTAATGCAGGCTAAATACTAGGAATATTTTTCTTCTGATCTATGTTGTTGTACTATTCGGATTTGTTGTTTTTAAATTATTTCCATTCTGTATTTAAGAACACCATTCTGAAGAAGAAAAGTATTAACTGTTATAATATTTTTGATATAATCCATAATTTTTATATTATTTCACAGAACACATTTTTCTAGATTCTAAAGTATTGCCTCTGCTTGTGTAGAAGAAAAAAATCTTTTTAATCATGAACTGTTTGAACTTACTATGTTGGCTTCATTTTCAACACAAATAATAAGAAAGAATTTTATTTTTAATTTTGACTTCCAGATCCCTAAATGCATGTGGTGATTTTGAATTCTACTATCTTTAACTCCATAATATTCTTCCCCCTGCAGTAACTTTATCACAGTTTTGTTAATTTTTTTATTTAACTTTTGTTTTGTTTTGTTTTAATAGAGTTAAGATGTGGTTTCACCATGTTGGCCAGGCTTGTCTGGAACTCCTGACAAGTGATCTGCCCACCTCAGCCTCTCAAAGTGCTGGGATTACAGATGTGAGCACTGCGACTTGCCGAAAATGTCTTTTTTTTAATTTCAAAGTGTGGTTTGGAAGTCATCCATGTGCAATATATGCTGATAAAAAATAGAGCAAAACTATTTTCCAAAGTATAATAAGTATTTAGCATATCTATTATAAAATAGAAAACATTCTCAACGATAAAAGTACCATCTACTTGTAGGTAAAGAATAAATAATAGTATCAGCTTTCCATCTTTAAGGAACCAAAAGTATCCGCCTAGACATTGAGCAAAACAAGCCGTTTCTCTTCTCCCCCTCCAGACTTTCTCTGTAGATCCTTTGGCTTAGGTGATCTGTAAGAGAATACCCATCTCTTGTTATGTTTACAATTAGTAAATTTTTGTGAGTGCAAGCAGCATTATTCATGGAAATCTTAATTCAAGGAATCACTTCCTAAATCATACAAATTCATATTCTTGTATCATTATTTATTCTTGTTTTAGTCTATTCCCACTGCTATAATAAAATACAGTAGGCTGAGAAGTTCAAGATCAACATGTGGGAAGATTCAGTGCCTGGTGAGGGCCCGTTCCTCATTGACAGCACCTTCTTGCTGCATTCTCACATGGAGGAAGGGCAAAAAGGGAATAGCTAGTTACTGCCAGCTTTTTAATATTTATTTTATTTTTTGTTTGTTTTAATTTATTTTTATTCAATAGGTTTTTGGGGAGCAGGTGGTATTTGATTACATGAATAAGTTCTTTAGTGGTGATTTCTGATATTTTGATGCATCCATCACCCAAGTGGTATACACTGTACCCAATCTGTAGTCTTTTATTCCTCACCCTCCACCCTTTCACCCAAGTCCCCATTGTATGTTTCTTATGCCTTTATGTCCTCATTTCTTAGCTCCCACTTATGAGAACATACAATGTTTGGTTTTTCATTCTTGAGTTACTTCACTTAGAACAGTAGTTCCCAGTTCCATCCAGGTTGCCACAAATGCCATTATTTTGCTCCTTTTTTTGGCTGAGTAGCATTCCATGGTTGTGTGTATGTGTGTGTGTGTGTGTGTGTGTGTCATTTTCTTTACTCATTTATTGATGGGCACATGGGCTGGTTCCATATTTTTGCAATTGCAAATTGTGCTGCTATAAACATGCATGTGCAAGTATCTGTTTTGTAATGACTTATTTTCTTCTGGGAAGATGCCTAGTAGAGGAATTGCTGGATCAAATGGTAGGTCTACTTTTAGTTCCTTAAGGAATTTCCACACTGATTTCCATAGTGGTTACACTAGTTTACATTCCCACCAACAATGTAAAGTGTTCTCTTTTCACCACATCCATGCCAACATCTATTTTTTTTTGATTTTTTGATTATGGCCATTCTTGCAGGAGTAAGGTGATATTGCATTGTGGGTTTGATTTGCATTTTTCCATGATAATTAGTGATGCTAAGCATTTTTCCTTATGTTTCTTGGCCATTTGTATATCTTCTCTTGAGAATTGTCTATTCACGTCCTTAGACCCTTTTTGATGTGATTGTTTTTTTCTTGCTGATTTGAGTGCTTTGTAGATTCCGAATATTAGTGTTTGTTGGATATATAGATTGTGAAGATTTTCTCCTATGCTATAGGTTGTCTGTTAACTCTGCTGATTATTTATTTTGCTGTGCAGAAGCTTTTTAGTTTAAAGTCCCATCTGTTTATCTTTGTTTTTGTTGCATTTGCTCTTGTGTCCTTGTTTGTAAAGTCCTTGCCTAAGCCAATGTCTGGAAAGGTTTTTCAGGTGTTATCTTCTAGAACGTTTATGGTTTCAGGTCTTAGCTTTAAGTCTTTGATCCATCTTGAATTGATTTTTCTGTAAGGTGAGAGAACAGGGTCCATTTTTATTCTTCTATGTGTAGCTTGCCACTTATCCGAGTATCATTTATAGAATAGGGTTTATTTTCCTCACATTAAGTTTCTGTTTACCTTGTTGAAGATCATTTGGTTTAAGTATTTGGCTTTATTTCAGGATTCTCTATTCTGTTCCATTGGTCTGTGTGTGTATTTTTATACCAATACCATGCAGCTTTGGTGACTATGGCCTTATAGTATAGTGTGAATTCAGTTGGATAATGTGATGCCTCCAGATTTATACTTTTTGCTTAGTCTTGCTTTGGGTATGTGGGCTCTTTTTTTGTTCCATATGAATTTCAGGATTGTTTTATCTAATGCTGTGAAGAATGATGGTGGTATTTTGATGTGAATTGCATTTAATTTGTAGATTGTTTTTGGAATTATAGTAATTTTCACAATATTGATTGTACTCATCCGTGAGCATGGGATGAGGAACATAGATACAAAAACCTTCAACAAAACACTAGCAAACCAAATCCAATAGCATGTCAAGAAGATAATCCACCATGATCAAGTGGGTTTCACACCAGTGATAGAGAGATGACTTAACATCTCCAAGTCAGTAAATGTGATACACCACAAAAACAGAATTTTAAAACAAAAATCACATGATCATCTCAATAGATGCAGAGGAAGCATTTGATAAAATCCAGCATCCCTTTGTTATTAAAACCCTCTGCAAAATTGGCATAAAAGGAACACACCTTAAGGTAATAAAAACCATCTATTACAACCCCACAGCCAACATTATACTGAATGGGGAAAAGCTGAAAGTATTCCTCCTGAGAACTGGTACAAGACAAGAACGCCCACTTTAACCTCTTCTATTCAATATAGTACTGGAAGTCCTAGCCAGAGCAGTCAGACAAGAGAAAGAAATAAAGGGCATCCAAAATTGTTAAAGAAGAAATCATTGTCACTATTTGCTGATGATATGACTGTATATCTAGTAAACCCTAAAGACTCCTCCAAAAAGCTCCCAGAACTGGTAAACAAATTCATCAAAGTTTCAGGATACAAAATTAATCAGACAAGAGAAAGAAATAAAGGGCGTCCAAATTGTTAAAGAAGTCAAACTGTCACTGTTTGCTGATGATATGACTGTATACCTAGAAAATTCTAAAGACTCGTCCAAAAAGCTCCTAGAACTGGTAAACAAATTCATCAAAGTTTCAGGATACAAAATTAGTGTATACAAATCCATAGCTCTGCCTTACCCTAACAGCAACCAAGCTGAGAATCAAATCAAGAAATCAACCTGCTTTACAGTAGATGCAAAATAAAATAAAATACTTGGGGATATACCAGCCAAGGATGTGAAAGACCTCTACAAGGAAAACTACAAAACACTGCTGAAAGAAATAGACAACACAAACAAATGGAAACACATACCACCAGCTTTTTTTATAAAGGCATTAATCTTACTCACCAGAGCAGAACCTTAATGATTTAATCCCCTCTCAAAGGCCCCACCTTCCAATACCACCTTGGGGTTTAAGTTCCAGCATATGAATTTTGGAGGCACATATGCATTTCAAACTATACCACTTCTGTAATTTAAAAAATACTTATTTAGCACCTGACATGTTTTGTGAATTTTGAAGAAGGCTGTGAGAACATAGGATAAAGGCCATCTAACACTTCTTGGGAAAAGAAGGTTAAAAGGTTTAAAAAAATAAAGGGAGGCTGGATTTGATTTGAAGCATAAACGTCATCAGGCCACTTCCCTTTTCAATACCACATCCCTTCTACAGTAAGGGAATGGAAATACTCAGAACAAAGAAAACATCATAGACCAAGTAGGTAATTGTATTAAATGCTATAGAAATATGAAGTAGAAGAAACCCTAGGCAACTAGAATTTCACTGGCAGAGCTTAGAAAATATCAAAATAATTTGTTTTAGTTGGTATATAGTGATAATGTATTAGGCCATGCTTGCGTTGCTATAAAGAAATATCTGAGACTGGATAATTTATAAATAAAAGAGATTGAATTGGCTCATGGCTCTGCAGGCTGAACAGGAAACATGATGCTGGCATCTGCCTGACTTCTGGTGAGGCCTCAGGAAGCTTTTACTCATGGTGGAAGTTGAAGTGGGAGCTTGCACATATGCAAGACTAGGAGCAAGAGGGAGGGGAGGGAGGTGCCACGTACCTTTAAACAAACAGATCTTGTGAGAACTCACTCACTGTCGAGAGGACAGCACCAAGCCGTGAGAAATTCACCTCCATCACCCAAACACCTCCCATTAGGGCCCACCCACAACACTGGGGATCTCATTTCAGCATGAGATTTGGCTGGGACAAATATCTAAAACATATTAAATAATATAAATGAAACAAAATACATGCAGCTTATATTAAAGCGTATACTATGTTCTATAGACATTTTTTGCACGTAAGTTTCAGAAAAGTGTAATATCAAAATGAATAGATGGAAGAGGAAACTCAAAGGTATCGTAATTTAAGACTCAGTTCCCTACATCTTTCATTTTCATTTGCTAGCTGCCATGTGATAGGAAAACAGACTCAAATAACGTTGAGTGAATGTTTATAACAAACTCACATCCCAGTTATTTGAAACACATGTGTAATGCTACATAGGTATACTAATCATTCTATTTAAGGTATATGTAAATTGTTTGTTACATTTCATTTACTGTTCTAATCACTTTTATATATAAATTTTTATTACATTCTATAAGGTATGCAGTATTGGTAAGAACTAGCATTTTCTCTGTATTACAATTGAAAACACATAAGATAAACAAAAATTGGGTAAAATGCCAGATTTACAGGCAGTATTCTATAGAACTTGGAGTTGGAAATTATGTAATTTGATTACAGATAAGACACCTGACCACTAAACTCTACTTTCTTGGAATAATAAGAAAACTGTAACAACATGAATAAGAAAGAAATTAATATTGAGGAGACATCACATCATTTTGTGAAACAATCTAAAAAATTATTTCACAAATGTATTGACATTCAAAATAAAGCACGAATATTTAAACTTTGTGAGGCTGTTTCTGTCATTTAGACATGTGTTTATCCTGGTATCTCACGTGCCTGTGCCATAATCTGTGTTAGATAAGATATTAGTAAGTCAGAGTTATTGTTCAGCATGAGCTTATATTAATGTTGGCGGAGGCAGTCATATAGACAAATAAATAAAATTTAAAAATTCCTGTTTTTCTGATATAAAGAGAGAAGGTGCTAACCACTTACACTTGCCACAGCTACTACTCTAAATTTGTAAGACAGGTTTTCCCAAATGACCTTTCAGAGAAATAAATATTATGGAGAATAAATGATTATTAGGGTTCTAGTTCTGAACTCTTACAGAGTCTTTCCTAATAATCAATTTGGCTGATCAAGTCCTGAAATACAAGAACAATTTATGTTAATCTAGCTGAAGGCAAAGCTCTTAATGAGTTTGAGTAACCTGTTATGGGCCCTTTTCTCTTAGATGTTTCCTCTTAATTTCCTAAATGACACAAGAGCAATTTCTCCTAATTCGGAGACTTATTTTACCAGATTAACTGTATGAATACATCTGAAACACAATCTTAAAAGCAATATAGAAAGGAAGAATCAAATATTCAGTGTATTTATAAATAAATATATTTGATTAAAGTATTACATGTACCTTATTTTTAAAAGTCAAATAGTACCATAAGCTTATAATAAAAAATACAGTCAATTTTTTACTCCTATCTTGTACTATTTATTATTCCCAAAGGAAAAACACTTTATTTTTCTAACATTGAAAGAAAGTTTACATCAATATGTTAATTTTGCAATGGCAGATACAACCTGTTTAGTTCCTGCTATGAAGGATGTGTAAATATCATTCTTTTATCACCTAATTTTATCATCATGCTAATTTTCTAACACCCATGATTCATTAGAAAAATACATATAGAGTCTACCTTAATTTAGTTCATAAGACTTCTTACAGTTTAATGAAATAAATGGTCTTTTATGGAGATACTAAAAATAAACATTATAATAAAATTGCTTCTGACATAGCTGCAAAGATGTTTTGGAAGATATTGGTTCACTCCAGTAACCAATATCTGGTATAGCATCTTACATGATTACAGGGATATTTCCTTCTAGAAATAAGTATCAGAAAAATGTCTTTCTGTCTGATAAAATGAATTATTTATACCCTCACACTCCCTTTTTATTTTAGTCTTATAGGAATCCTATAGACAAATGTAACATTCAGTCTACACACACGTACATACTCGTATATAATAAGGTTCCTGAAATAATTTTTTTGAAAAGTAAGGAGCTGTAAATAAATGGAAGGGCAAATAACTGATAAGGGATATACAAATAAAAATGCAATCTAAATTCTTATCCTTACTTTATTCTGCCTTGTGTTATAACTGCTTATATTAGGCCTTTTCATTTCCATAGTTTGAGCTATTTTGGTACCTCAATCATACCTAAATCATTGTTCTTACCATGGTGCCAGGAATACTGTATTATATAAAGTAGATTCTCAATAAATATTTATTGAAGTGGCATGCATAATTTTTATTTCCCTAGACGTCTCCAAATCTAAAATTGTATACTCAATTATTCTGACTATAAATCTTTTTACAATCATCTCTCCAAAGGAAATGTCCAAACAACACCACCATTCTCAATAGTTGCAAACTTACTGTGACAGAAAAATATAAGGCTATAGTATTAAAAGACTAAATAATTTAAGAAATAGTCTAAGTCCATTCAGTGCAGCTTTACTGTCTGCATACACAGGAGTTATATAAGTAAATCTTTGAATTTTCAAAAAGCACTGCCCTAGATGTGATTTCCAGTTGTGTAGATGCCAAGCCTGTATCCATCTCCAACAGAAGCCCAGCATACTTAAACCTTTGCATGGTTATGACTGAAAGGGAATTGCTTTCAAGACATTTTGCAGCAATTCAGTAGCTACCAAAAGATTCTACTGCCAGCAGGAAATGATGGCCTTCAGAGTTATAACCCCATTCAAATGACTATAACAAGAGTTCTAAAGGGTTTTTCTCACTATGTTACTATGCACTATGTCTCATTAGGCTACCTACGGTGCAGTAGTTACAGAAAGACTTGACAGATCTAAAATGTCACTATAATCACTTTTACCAAGTGCTGTCACCTATGCTTAGTCTGCTTTTAGTTTTGTGGAAGGAAATGTGGAAAGGCCATAAAGGTCTTTCTTAATGGGAACAAGCAATTTGGTCTCAGCTCTAAAATAAGGACTTTGTTAAGCTCTGTGAGCATCCTGACAGAAATTCACCCTGGTGAACAAAGTATTTATTAAGATAAAGGTCATCGTATCTCCATGCATCCACCTGCTCAATAGTACATGTGAAATGTATCTATTCATCTAGCTCTTTCTTTGGATAGGTTATGTGTATAGAAAAACATAAATATGAAAATAGGCAGATATATCAGGCAGGTGGAAGGCAGAGTATTAATACAGAAATGTGTGCAATACATTTGTGGACAAGTCCCCATGCTAATACTAAACCCCAGAATTCAATCCCAGGTTGAATTATTCTACTATAAATGGGCTGTGTTATGTTCTACAAGTTTGCCTCTGTGGAAACTGCTCCTGTAAAATTGAAGGCAGAGTCAGAACAGAATATTCACTACCTGTGGAAAATTCAATTCAGGAGACAGGAAAGTGAAAGTTTCCTGTAAGCATGCACGCTTTTTCCTTGCAAATTGGCCAAATGACTGTCACCCTGGAAAGAATGGAGTAAGGGTTTAGAGAAAGGCAAGGAGTTTTGTTGCCAGAGAATCTCCTTTCCTGTTTCAGAACAAACACATTCAAGAATAGAAAAAAAAAGTTTCTTTCATTCCCCATATGACCCAACTAAAATGGGCTGTTTTGTTGTTTTTAGAACTTCAAGAGACTAACAAAATCACTATGTTCTTTCATGCAGATATGTTTAACAAAGAGAGATATAGCATTAACTCTGTACCAGACATTATTTTAGGTGCTATACAAACACTGATTAACTTTATCATTACAACAACCATGGGTTGAATGCACTAAATATAAGGCAACTGAGGCACAAAGAGGTTAAATACTTTGCCCATCATCACACAGATAGCTAACAGCAAAGGCTGGATTCAAACCTAAAATATGTATCTCTGGCAAACTTGCTCTAAACATGGTGCTTCCTCTCCACTGATAGTTTATTTTTGTTTTTGACTAGTCATTAATCATAGGCAAATTTCACAAGAAGATGGTTACTCTTCACATAGAATTAGTCTGGATATCTGCTCTCTTCAATGTAAAATTCATAATAAAGTTTAGGTTCTTGCAATATCAACTGAATTTATTAAGAACAGAACCAAAGTAATATTTATTTTCAAAGAAGAAAGTGTAAATGTAGAGAATATAAATTTACACTCTGATAATGAATCTGGATGGATCCTTATCAATACATATCAGATATCCTGTCTGTAAGCTTGGTTAATACCAAGACGTAGTAGCCGCTCAAAGAATGTAAGAAATGAATGAACTATAGCCTCATAATAAAACTTTCTTTATCATACCTTTGACATTTATTAACTGTCTACTGTTTGGCTAAGTGGACTATATACATTATCTGCTGTCCTATCTATAACATTGCAAATTATATGCCATTACTGATATGTTGCACAGGAAAAAGGTAGAAACTCTTAAGATGTTATATAACTTGGCCATGATCACATAGCGATTAAGTGACAGAGCTGTAATACAAATCTAGCTCCATCCATCTCTGCCCTTAGGAGTTAGTTTAGAGGGAGTACTTTTTCTCTGACTACCTTTTACAAGAAAACCCATGGGTTCAATGTGAACTTCACCTGGATTATCTCAGAACAAGTTTGATTTTTATTCCTATTATAATTTAATAAGTAGGGAACGGTTAAAACCCTATATTATTTCTTTTTCCTATAATAATTATCATGCATTAGACCGGAGACTTTTTCAGAGGGATAATACTACATTTTCTTCTTCAGCTAAACACAATCATGATAGTTTAATTTTAGAATAAGTTAAGACAAGCAAAGCCTTCCCACATAGCCTACTTCCCAAATAAAGTTACCAAATTACTTGTTGAATTTGGTTAAATCTTATTGGAGCTTAGTATTCCAATTTACATGCTATGAACAGTTCAGAGATTTAACTGTAGAATATATAACCACTTTAAAACCTGGAGCCTTTTTTCAGGCTTCCTTATAGATCGTCCCATGGGAGATAACCAACTAGTCATGTTTGAGTTTCAAGCTTTATTTAGAATGGACGGATTCATCCACTAAATTGTGCAAGGGATTAAGAGATACCCTTTGTTGTTCCTTTTGACATGTTTCAGTCAAGTATATACAAAGCAACTTGTAAGAGAGAACTCTCACCCACTGTGATACATTGAGGAGCCAGAACACTGTGAAGCTGCTTAAATTTTATCTATTTTTCTTTAGCCCACACTGCTTTCTAAGAAGAAATCCCTTACTTTTCTCTTTGCCTGTGAAGGAAACCACTGTGCTGAGTTGAAATTTCATTTGAAAATTCTTGGAACAAATTTGTTTTTATTGTTCAGTTAAAGGTTTCAAGAGAACTCAAGATGCCATGTTTGAAATATAAAATGAGCTAAAAGAAGGAGTGCTTCTACTTCAGCATATTCCCTAATCTCATGTCTTCATGGACATGCTTATCTGGAATGGATCACTTTTGGGTTAGGAATTTAGAACTTTCAAGATAGTCCTTTAACAGTTTACCTGTTAAAGTACAATTGATTTTTCTTTGAGAATAGAAATATACTGATCCAAATAATGTGGAATAAATAATGCCATATGTTTCATCCATTTTCTGTTTGAGTTCATTTACATTTTAATATCTTAGCAGAATAATCCTACCTTCTGATAATTGATATTTAATTTAATTGTCTTCCTGTGGTGATCACTATACTATTTAAGAATTTTTTTTCTCTCTCCAAGAATGTTGTCTTATAATTGCTAAATGTGCTTCAGTAGTTTTAATGTTTTTTAATATGATAATCTTTCTGCTTTTATCTATGTAGAAATAAATACATTTTGAAATTCTTTCATGAGATGCACTCTTTTATATACTGTCTTATAATCAAACTTTAGAATTCCTTTTCCTCTTTAATCTTTGCACCTATGATATGATAATTCTATCATTATTATTTAATTATTTTAATCTCTGAGACAAATGCATTTTTTAGCATTTATGACATAACCTTAACCAAATAATGATTTATAGAAATCATATTAATATGTTAATACTCCCAAATGATTCATAATTAAACATATCTTGTGTTTAACCATTATTCACACTATAATAAATATAACAATGTCTTTGGAGTCAGACTCTTTTTCAAGTCAGGAAAGTCAAGACAGGCTGGATCTGGTGGAGAATCACAAAGCTAGACATATGTAGAATCAAATCCTAAATCCACATCTACTTATTGCATGATCTTGCATTAAAATGTAACCTCAACAGCTGGGCACTGTGGTGAATGCCTATAATCCCAGCTACTCAAAAGGTTGAGGTAGAAGGATGACTTGAGCCCAGGAGTGTGAGATCAGCCTGGGCATCAAAGTAGGACACCATCAGAAAAAGAGAAAGTAACCTCCGTTTCTTTATTTTTCAAATGAGAATAATAGTACATAATTTCAGAGGAGGATAATATATGGGTTTTGTGTCCTTTACAGTGCTTTATCTGCTCAGATTTACACAAATATTTATTAATAAATGAGTTCAGGACTAAAATAAAAGACTAAAATCTCCTAGGCTTACATAATATATTCTGGAGTCATTTGTAAATGAAGAATAAAAGGAAAATATGAAATTTTGTTTGAGAGAACCTCATACAGTGAAAGAAGCATCAGTTTACGTTTGATTTTCATTTAAAAACAGTAATTGTTCTTATTGTTAAATCATCAGATCACATCCGTTCCTACTTTTAATAAAGTGTTAAACTGTACTTTGGCAATTCCTCCCTGCTTTTCTTCTTTCCTCTTTCCTTTCTCTTTTCTCCCTCCCCCATTCCCTTTCTTCCTCGCTTCTATTTCTCATATATAAATTTATCATTTCTTTTTTTCAACCTACAATATTATTTTTCACCCACATGAGCAAGCCATTTTGTTTCTTATGCCTGGGGAGGCAAACAGTAAAGGAAAGAGATCCTGACCTCAGAATTCTCAATCTAATAATATATGATCTGAACGGAGTGATGAGGTAGGGTTGGGACAAGTGTAGAGAAAATAAGCTAATATTTATCAAAGAATTTCAGCGTGCTGCCTGAGCTTTGCAGAGTTTTAAATATTTTTTTCAGATGTAACACACCCCCAAAACGTTTTATATTTTATATATTAGAATTGGGAGTTAATGTTGTTTAAAAAGTTGTGATTCCTCAGTGAGTGGCAAAACTAGGGTGTAAAAACAAATCTAGCCTTCTCTAAGACACACTATTTTACTACAAATTAGTATCAAATTAATATTTTAATGTCAATCATTATTTCCTCTCTTTATTTACATAAGTTCCACAGCAAAATTAAAATTCACAGAATGTGCTTTTCTGCATATTGCAATGTTCCAGTTATAGTAAATGATACTAGAATAAAGTCATTTGAAAATTTCAGCACCTTGACAAGCTGCTGCCTGGGAAATCAGATGCATTTCTATAGCCTTCAAAGTGTAATAACAAAGGGGAATATGCAAATATTGGGAAAAAAGGGTAAAACAGAACTGTTGGAAATTTTGAAGACGCTCACAGTAGTCTTCAAAATGGAAAAATAAAAAAGCTAGGGAAGTTGATAGTCTCATGTTATATTTTATTTATTTTTACTATTGCCGCCTTCAGGCCAAAAGTAGACTATTACAGGTATTTGCTTTAGTTACAATTTCCATTCTCATCGACTACACATGTAACTCTCTCCCACCATTGAACTCTGCCACCCGAGTTCAAGCAATTCTCATGTCTCAGGCTCCCATGAAGCTGGAATTACAGGCATGTGCCACCACGCCCGGCTAATTTTTGTATTTTTGGTAGAGATGGGATTTCGCCATGTTGGCCAGGCTGATTTCAAATTCCCCTCTCAACAGAAAAGAACCATTTTTAATGTTCAGCCAGGCAGAGATCTTATGAATTCAAGGACAGATCCAATTTATTTGGCCTTCAAGGTCTTTGTTGTGAGACAGAGGCAGAAAAGAAGCCTCTTGAAAAAGACCATGACCACTTCAAGATTTAGGTGCTTGTGAATGGCACATGTTACCCTTCCAAAGAGACAAAAAATGACAAAGCTGTAGAGAGCTTGTTTATTTTTTTAATGTAATCTTTTTTTTTTTGAGACGATGTCTCTCTCTCTTGCCCAGGCTGGAGTGTGGTGGCGCGATCTCAGCTTGAATTGATCTCCAGTTGCTTGAACTCTGCCACTGGAGTTCAAGCAATTCTCATGTCTCAGACTCCAATGAAGGTGGAATTACAGGTATGCGCCAACACGCCTGGCTAATTTTTGTATTTTTAGTAGAAATGGGGTCTTGCCATGTTGGCCAGGCTGATCTCAAATTCCAATCTCAAGTGATCCGCCTGCCTTGGCCTCCCAAACTGCTGGGATTACACGTGTGAGCCACCTCATCAGGCCAATATGTTCCTTTTCTTTTGATATATATTGTTAATCTATTGAAAGTTCATCATCTTTTGACCTTTTCCTGGTTTTTGAAATTGGTCTCATACATTATGCCCCAGCTGACCCATACTTAACCTACATAATATTTTTGTGTTCTTTTAGTCTACCAAGCAGGATAGGGATTCATTATACAATCAGAAGGATGATATTTACAATGTGTATACATTACTATAATTTACAGCATCTTGCCATAAACAAACATAAACGAAGACTTTGGTACAGCAGGCAATTCCCTCCACAATCCTTCCTGGGTTCCTAAGCTTTGTCACTTCCTAATGTTTACATTCAAGCACCAAGTCATAGCTCTTGGGTCTTACCCAACCTTAAAATTCAATTTATCCCTATCTTCTCTACCCATCTGAGCACTACTCATACAGCGTAGAACAGGATAGCTATCATTGCCTTCATAAAATATTACCTGAAACACACACATACACATATTTTTGTGTCTGTGTTAATTACCTAATTATACATTTCCTGATCTCAACAAAATGTGTTATTGTGCTTAGCACAAAATAGGCATTTATGAAACAGTGAATATTGTTTTGTCATAGTTTATATTTGAAAATTCACTTTGAGCTTTTACAACAAGAGGACCAGGATTTTATATTATCCAGAGCCTCACATAGTACTTAGTGTATATAAGCCTTGACTAATATTTGATGATCTAGAAAAAAAAACAAATACCCTTTCTATAGTTATGAAAATGTCTGTCTCTAGCAAAAGACCTTAAACTTTCTTAAATTGCAGGCAGTCTTTTTCATCAGTTTTCATAACCTTATCATCCATAAGAGCTTAGACTCTCAATAAAAGTTGATTGGATTGAATTGAATTTGCTGCCAGATTCCCTTAAATATCATTTACCATACACCCACAGGATACTTAGCCTTCCACTAGAAGTTGATCTTATTTAAATCCTTTTCACCACATAAACCCATTTTTAAAAAAGTGCTGATGATGTGACTTCTATTGAGATAAATAAATGCTGCATTATACAGTCCTCATTGGATACATGGCTTTAAATAGGCATCTGGAAAATTTCCCAAATTAAACAAAAGTTGTTGTTTTTCCTTATTGTTCAGCATAATGAAAATACTAAAGAGGTGTGATAAAAATTATTAACAATAAGTTTTTTTAACATTTATATTTATATTATAGTAATTACTGAAATATGTAATTCGCCATGACAGAGCTATTCAAATTAAAAAGTCAGTTAACTTGGAGAGTGTGAAAACAGGATTCATAAGAAAACAAAATGTAGGCCGGAGAAATATCACGTGGCTTCTCTGTGACTGACGTTTTATTGCACAGCCCCTTGTTTTTTGTATTTTCTGTCATGCATAAGTAGAGTTCAATGTCAAAAACAATACAGGTAATTCAGGTAGTGCCTTCTCAAGTTCTGTCATGTCTTTAAATACCCAATACCCCAATTCCGTTTTCTTGAATACAGGATGATCTGACTTATCAAATTGCTGTTGATTATTTTTGAGAGCATAATGTCTTAGAAAGAATATGGGTTGACATTTTTATACTAATTCGTATTTAGTCAGACATAATCAAAGTAAATTTTCTGTTGAGAGGTAATTTTTATTTTTTTGACAAATCAAATTTATACATTCATTTGTTTTAGTGCTTTCATTTATTTTCTAATGTTACATAGGAAACAAATTTTTTCTAAAGATCATAAAACTTTGAACTTCCCCTACATATTGAAAGTATACCAAATGTGTGTTGAATTTTAGAGAGATTATTTATTTGTTTGTTTATTTATTTTTGTAGAGATGGGATCTCTCTCTCTGTTGCTCAGGCTGATCTCAAACTCCTGGCCTCAAACAATCCTCCCACTTTAGCCTTCCAAAACGCTAAGATTACAGATGTGAGCCACTGCATGTGGCCTAGAGAGATTATATTTTAATCTTTTCTACTTAACATTTAAATTATATAGGAATATATGTTGTGTTTATTATCTTCCTTAGGAAAAAATACAATGCATGTAAATAAATGACAAGATTTGTTATAAGGAAGCATACTAGTAAAACAATAAAACTTTATACTGGCCAGAAAGCTCTACCCATACAAATGTTTTGAAATCTCATGGTTATAAATTTGCCTTCATAAGCCAGACAAGCAAATGAGATAATAATAATCATATCCTTACACACTTAACTTGTACTTTTTGCTCAGGAGCAAATGAATAAGAAGCATTAAGGTGTAAATCAGTATAAATAGCAATTACGAGCGTATACTCCAGAGCCAGTTTTCAGGGTTCCAATCGTAGGTTAGACACCTAATAGTTATCTGGCAGTGACTCAGGTTTTTACTTTTTACTTTCTCAGTTTCTTCAATTATAACATGAGGATAAACATATTTTCTATTCCTGAAAATTGACAGATGTCATATAAGCAACACACTTAGAACGCAACCTACTCAGTAAACACTCTACAGGCTTTTGCTCTTATGATTCTTTCGTAATAAACTTAGTGGTAATAAATGAAAGAAGAATGTCTCATGGTTCTGATGAAAATAGAATTTGAGATGGGACACTGTAAAAGGAGAATTCTGCTCCTGACCTGATGTTGCTGCATGGTATATGTTCCTTCTGTTACTGATTTAAGATCCAAATATATCCCCTGACTTTTTTTCAGCACAAATAGCTTTAGTAGAGAACTAAGATAGCAAAGTCTTGTTTTAATAGGAAGTGGTTAGTATTATCTCCAACCATAACCATATAAGAGAAAAAAATCATAAGAAAAGGCTTTTATTCTTTGGTACTGGGGTATAAGTTTGAACAAAGCATTTGAGCCAATTATTTATGTTACTTCTTTCTTCTTTATTCACCACATTATAATCCAGTTAGCTCATTTGAGTGTATTATTGATGATTGGTACACACTAGCTGACTTTCTTATAAATTAAAACATGATCCAATCTAAAAAATTATTTTGGTTTTCCCCCTGAGGAAACTCCCCACAAATAATGTGTTAAGAGAGACCATGCATTTTTTTTTTTTTTTTTAGTGTGGGGATGGAGTCTCGCTCTGTCACCCAGGCTGGAGCACAGTGGCACCATCTCAGCTCACTGCAACCTCTGCCTCCCGGGTTCAAGCGATTCTCCTGCCTCAGCCTCCCGAGTAGCTGGGATTACAGGTGCCTGCCACTACGCCCAGCTAATTTTTTGTATTTTTAGTAGAGACGGGGTTTTGCCATATTGGCCAGGCTGGTCTCGAACGCCTGACCTCATGATTTGCCCACCTCGGCCTCCCAAAGTGCTGGGATTACAAGCATGAGCCACCGCACCCGGCCAAGAGAGACCATGTATTAAAGGGAATTACAAATTTTCAACTCACCCTAATGTTCTTAGTTTCACTTCGTATGAAAAAGTACATTTTAAAAGTATTTAAATTATGAATGGGAGTAAATATTTTGCACAGTGTTATATACATGCTGATGATAAAAAGTTTCTAAAAAATGTAAATTTTAGAATTTCATTCTGTAATCTTTAATGTTATAATTTAGTTTTTATTTATTTTATTTGTTTTTTTGAGACATGATCTCACTCTGTCACCCAAGCTGGAGAGCAGCAGCCTGATCTTGGCTCACTGCAACCTCCACCTCTGGGTTCAAGCAATTCTCCTGCATCACCCTCCTGAGTAGCTGGGATTACAGGTACCCGCCACTATGCCCAGCTAATTTTTGTATTTTTAGTAGAGATGGGCTTCACCATGTTGTCCAGGATGGTGTTGAACTCCTGACCTCAAGTGATCCACCTGCCTCTGCCTTCAAAAGCGTTGGGATTGCAGGCTTGAGCCACCGTGCCAGGCCTAATGCTGTAATTTAAATGGTCACATGGAAACAGGTAACTTTCTGTATTCAAACCCCAGACTGAATATTTCCTCAGATGAGATAAATGATGTATTTCCAATATAAACAAATTTATGATAAATAAATTTAGAGCAGTCAGGTAAATTAAGAATAAACTACATTTTAAAATAAAAAGGCTAAATTATTTTGCTGACAGTCAGAAGAGCAGTGTGTTATACATGCAGGCTGTGCTTGACATTCATATTCTACAATATAGCACTGTCTTAACAACAGACAGTACAGGATTAAAAACAATGGCAACAACACTGGAAGAACAGGAAATATGACATGCCCAATAGAAATTTCAGTTCAATCTACCATCAATGGATACAAAATAAATTAGATAGAAGGAATAAAATCTAGTATTTCGTAGCACAATATGATGACTGTATTTAACAGTAATTTAATGTGTATTTTAAAATAGCTAAAAAAGTGAAATTGGAATGTTCCTAACACAAAGAAATGATAAATGCTTTAAGTGATAAATATCTCAAACTGATTTGATCATTACACATTATATGCTTGTATCAAAATATCACATATACCTCTACATAAGTACAACTATTATATATCCATAAAAACTAAAAATTAAGAAAGAGATCAAAGTTAAAGATTATTCCACTATATCAACTCCAACATTATCTTGATTGTAAGACTCGTGCCATTTTCAATAAAAAATAAAATTTGAAAAAAGAAATTTGCCCTTGGGGATTAGAAGATTCTCAATCTCTAATTTAAGATATGTTAAAATATGAAAAAGACATTATTAAAATCCATATGTATGGTGTTTTTAAAAATAAACATTAAAAGTATCACTGTGTTAGTTTCTGGAATGAGGATTTCAATGGCCATCATGATATACTAATTTAATAGTATTACCAATTATTATAAGTTGTTATACTTTTTTTCATATCATGTATAGCAAGGTTCCCAACCCCTGGGCCATGGACCAGTACTGGTCCGTGTCCTGTTGGGAACCAGGCCACACAGCAGGAGGTGAGCAGTAGGGGAATAAGTGAAGCTTCATCTGTATTTAGAGGTGCTCCCTATCACTCACATTACTGCCTGAGCTCCACCTCCTACCAAATCAGCGGTAGCATTAGATTCTCATAGGAGCACAGACACTATTGTGAACTACACTTGTGAGGAATCTAGATTGGGTGCTCCTTATGAGAATCTAATGCCTGATGATCTGCACTGTCTCCCATTACACCCTAATGGGATCATCTAGTTGCAGGAAATCAAGCTCAGGGCTTTCACAGGTTCTACATTATGGTGAGTTGTAAAATATTACAATGTAATAATAGAAATAAAGGGCACAATAAATGTAATGTGCATGAATCGTCCCGAAACCATCTCCCAACACCAGTCTGTGGAAAAATTGTCTTCCATGAAACTGGTCCCTGTTGCCAAAAAGGTCAGGCACCACTAATGTATATTCTTTGAGAAACATATGTGAAATTTAATTTTAGTAGTAAGGTGAGATAAAAATTCTGAGTTTCACACATACACAAACACATACTACATACATTTATAAATTTATTCAGAAATTTATAAATATCTGTATGAATTTTATTAAAGGAATATTTTTCACTAAATACTTAACTGTTCTCTCTGGGGAATAAACAAAATGGAAATTGATGAGGCTGGGTTTGGAGTATTTCTCCATGGTGGAAACTTAGGGAATTTTGCTTTAATCGTGTGAAGGACCAGTGTGGGACAATATGTTGGACCTAAAATCCCCACTTAAACCTGAAACTCTTGAAGGACTGTGTAATATTTAACATGGTGGGCTAGAAAAACAAATTAATATGTGAACAAAATAACTGCATGAAAAAAATCATCTTTTTTGTCCTCATACACAAAATAAAATATCAAAAGAACCTCCTGCCAAGAGAGAGAATGTTAAAGAGAAAAGAGAAGGAAAAATGCAAGGAAAAAAATGAAGAATATAACCACAACCCCATTCACGCTCAGTAATTTGTGAGTTTAATTACACTAGCTATGTGTTCTTGTAATTTTATACTCAAATCAAATTAATTTTTTTCTTCTTTTTTTTATTATACTTTAAGTTATGGGATACATGTGCAGAATGTACAGGTTTATTACATAGGTATATATTTACTGTGGTGGTTTGCTGCACCCATCAACCTGTGATCTACATTAGGTATTTCTCCTAATGCTATCCTGCCCCTTGTGCCCTACTCCCCAACAGGCACTGTAGTGTGTTATTCCCCTCCCTGTGTCCATACATTCTCATTGTTCAACTCCCATTTATTAGTGAGAACATGCGGTGTTTCCTTTTCTCTTCCTGTGTTAGCTTGCTGAGAATGATGGTTTCCAACTTCATCCATGTCCCTGCAAAGGACATGAACTCACTTTTTTTATGGCTGCATAGTATTCCATGGGGTATATGTGCCACATTTTCTTTATCCAGTCTAACATTGATGGGCATTTGGGTTGGTTGCAAGTCTTTGCTGTTGTGAATAGTACTACATAAATATATGTGTGCGTGTGTCTTTACAGTAGAATGATTTATAATCCTTTGGGTATATATGCAGTAATGGGATTGCTGGGTCAAATGGTATTTCTAGTTCTAGATCCATGAGGAATCTCCACACTGTCTTCCACAATGGTTGAACTAATTTACACTCCGACCAACAGTGTAAAAGTGCTCCTATTTCTCTACATCCTCTCCAGCACCTGTTGTTTCCTGACTTTTTAAAGATCGCCATTCTAACTGGCGTGAGATGGAATCTCATTGTGGTTTTGATTTGCATTTATCTAATGACCAGTGATAATGAGCATTTTTTCCTATGTCTGTTGGCTGCATAAATGTCTTCTTTTGAGATGTGTCTGTTCATATCCTTTGCCCACTTTTTGATGGGGTTGTTTTTTTCTTGTAAATGTGTCTAAGTTCCTTCTAGGTTCTGGATATTATCCCTTTGTCAGATGGATAGATTGCAATAATTTTATCCCATTCGGTTGGTTTCCTGTTCACTCTGATGATAGTTTCTTTTGCTGTGCAGATGCTCTGTAGTTTAACTAGATCCCATTTGTCAACTTGGCTTTTGTTGCCATTGCTTTCGGTGTTTTCATGATGAAGTCTTTGCCCATGCCTATGTCCTGAATGGTATTGCCTAGGTTTTCTTCTAGGGTTTTTATGGTTTTAGGTCTTATGTTTAAATCTGTAATCCAGCTTGAGTTAATTTTTGTATAAGGTATAATGAAGCAGTCCAGTTTCAGCTTTCTGCGTATGGCTAGCCAGTTTTCCCAACACCATTTATTAAATAGGGGATTCTTTCCCCATTGCTTGTTTTTGTCAGGTTTGTCACAGATCAAATGGTTGTAGATGTGGGGTGTTATTTCTGTTCCCTTGGTCTATATCTCTGTTTTGGTGCCAGTACCATACTGTCTTGGTTACTGTAGCCTTGTAGTATAGTTTGAAGTCAGGTAGCGTGTTGCCTCCAGCTTTGTTCTTTTTGCTTAGGATTGTCTTGGCATGCAGGCTCTTGTTTGGTTTCATATGAAATGTAAAGTAGTTTCTTTCTAATTATGTGAAGAAAGTCAGTGGTAGCTTGATGGGAATAGCATTGAATCGATAAATTATTTTGGGCAGTATGGCCATTTTCACAATATTGATTCTTCCTATCCATGAGCATGGAATGTTCTTCCATTTGTTTGTGTCCTCTCTTATTTCCTTGAGCAGTGGTTTGTAGTTCTCCTTGAAGAGGTCCTCCACATCCCTTGTAAGTTGTATTCCTAGGTATTTAATTCTCTTTGTAGCAATTGCAAATGGGAGTTTGCTTATGGTTTGGCTCTCTGTTTGTCTATTTTTGGTGTATCTGAATGATTGTGATTTTTGCACATTGATTTTATATCCAGAGACCTTGCTGAAGTTGCTTACTGCTTAAGGAGTTTTTGGGCTGAGATGAAGGGGTTTTCTAAATATACAGTCATGTCATCTGCAAAGAGAGACAATTTGACTTCCTGTCTTCCTATGTGAATACTCTTTATTTCTTTCTCTTGCCTGATTGCCCTGGCCAGAAATTCTAATAACATGTCGAATAGGAGTATTGAGAGAGGGCATCCTTGTCTTGTGCCAGTTTTCAAAGGGAATGCTTCCAGATTTTGCCCATTCAGTATAATATTGGCTGTGGGTTTGCCATAAATAGCTGTTATTATTTTGAGATGTGTTTTATTAATACCTAGTTTATTAAGTGTTTTTAGCATGAAGGAGTGTTGAATTTTATCAAAGGCCTTTTCTGCATCTGTTGAGATAATCATGTGGTTTTTGTCATTGGTTCCGTTTATGCGATGGATTACATTTATTGATTTGCATATGTTGAACCACACTTGCATCCCAGGGATGAAGCTGGCTCGATCATGGTGGATAAGCTTTTTAGTTTGCTGCTGGATTCGGTTTGCCAGTATTTTGTTGATGATTTTTGCATCAATGTTCATCAGGGATATTGGCCTGAAATTTTCTTTTTTTGTGTCTCTGACAAGTTTTGGTGTCAGGATGATGCTGGCCTCATAAATTGAGTTATGGAGGAGTCCTTCTTTTTCCATTGTTTGGAATAGTTTCAGAAGGAATGGTACCAGCTCCTCTTTGTTCCTCTGGTAGAATTCAGCCGTGAATCCATCTGGTCCTGGGCTTATTTTGGTTGGTAGGCTATTATTTACTGCCTCAATTTCAGAAATTGTTATTGGTGTATTCAGGGATTCGACTTCTTCCTGGTTTAGTCTTGGGAGGGTGTATGTGTCCACGAATTTATCTGTTACTTCTAGATTTTCTAGTTTATTTGCGTAGCGGTGTTTATAGTATTCTCTGATGGTAAGTTTATATTTCTGTGGGATCAGTGGTGAGATCCCCTTTATCTTTTTTTATTGTGTCTATTTAATTCTCTATTAGTCTGGCTACCAGTCTATTTATTGCTAATCTTTTCAGAAAACCGGCTCCTGAATTCATTGATTTTTTTTTTTTTTGAAGGGTTTTTGTGTCTCTATCTTCTTTAGTTCTTCTCTGATCTTAGTTACTTCTTGTCTTCTGCTAGCTTTTGAATTTGTTTGCTCTTGATTCTCTAGTTCTTTAAATTGTGATGTTAGGATGTTGATTTTAGATCTTTCCTGCTTTCTCCTATGGGCATTTATTGGTATAAATTTCCCTGTATACACTGCTTTAGCTGTGTCCCAGAGATTCTGGTATGTTGTATCTTTATTCTCATTGGTTTCAGTGCATTTCAAATAACTTATTTATTTCTCGCTTAATTTCGTTATTTACCCATTAGTCATTCAGGAGCAGGTTGTTCAGTTTCCATGTAGTTGTGTGGTTTTGAGTTAGTTTCTGAATCCTGAGTTCTAATTTAATTGCACTGTGGTCTGAGAGACTGGTTTTTATGATTTCTGTTCTTTTGAGGCTTGTTTTACTTCCAATTATGGGTTTGATTTTAGAATAAGTGCTATGTGGTACTGAGAAGAATGCATATTTTGTTGATTTGGGGTGGAGAGTTCTGTGGATGTCTATTAGGTTTGCTTGTTCTAGAGCTGATATGAAAGTCCTGAATATCCTTGTTAATTTTCTGTCTCATTGATCTCTCTAATGTTGATAGTGGGGTGTTGAAGTCTTCCGTTATTATGGTGTGGGAGTCTAAGCCTCTTTGTAGGTCTCTAAGGACTTGCTTTATGAGTCGGTGTGTTCCTAGATTGGGTGCATATATATTTAGGATAGTTAGCTCTTCTGGTTGCATTGATCCCTTTACCATTATGTAATGCCCTTCTTTGTCTTTTTTGATCTTTGTTGGTTTAAAGTCTGTTTTGTGACAGGCTAGGATTGCAACCCCTGCTTTTTTTTGCTTTCCATTTGTTTGGTAAATCTTCCTCCATCCCTTTATTTAGAGCGTATGTGTGTCTTTGCACGAAAGGTGGGTCTCCTGGTCTCTTGAATACAGTACACTAATGGGTCTTGACTCTATCCAGTTTGCCAGTGTGTGCCTTTTAATTGGGACATTTAGCCTGTTTACATTTAAGGTTAATATTGTCATGTGTGAATTTGATTCTGTTATGATGCTAGCTAGTTATTTTGCCCACTACTTAATGCAGTTTTTTCATAGTGTGGATGGTCTTATATTTTGGCTTCTTTTTGCAGTGGTTGGTACTGGTTTTTGCTTTCCATATTTAGTGCTTCCTTCAAGAGCTCTTGTAAGGCAGGCCTGGTAGTGACAAGATCTCTCGGCATTTGCTTGTCTGTAAAGGATTTTATTTCTCCTTCATTTATGAAGCTTAGTTTGGCTGGGTATGAAATTCTGGGTTGAAAATTCTTTTCTTTAAGAATGTTGAATATTGTCCTCCACTCTCTTCTGGCTTGTAGCGTTTCTACTGAGACATCTGCTCTTAGTCTGATGGGCTTCCCTTTGTGGGTTACCTGTCCTTTCTCTCTGGCTGCCCTTAATATTTTTTCCTTCATTTCAACCTTGGTGAATCTGACGAGTTTGTGTCTTGGGACCACTCTTCTCAAGGAGTATCTTTGTGGTGTTCTCTGTATTTCCTGAATTTGAATGTTGGCCTGTCTTGCTAGGTTGGGGAAGTTTTCCTGGATAATAAATTGCCTGAAGTGTGTTTTCCAACTTGTTCCCATTTTCCCCATCACTTTCAGGTACACCAGTCAATCATGAGTTTGGTCTATTCACATAGTCCCGTATTTCTTGGAGGCTTTGTTCATTCCTTTTCATTCTTTGTTTTCTAATCTTGTCTTCATGCTATGTTTCATTAAGTTGATCTTCAATCTCTGATATCCTGTCTTTGGCTTGATCGATTCGGCTACTGATATTTGTGTATGCTTCACGAAGTTTTTGTGCTGTGTTTTTCAGCTCCATCAGATCATTTATGTTCTTCTCTGAACAGGTTATTCTAGTTAGCAATTCGTCTAACCTTTTTTCAAGGTTCTTAACTGCCATGCATTGGGTTAGAACATTGTCCCTTTTCTTGGAGGAGTTTGTTATTACCTACTTTCAAAGCCTACTTATGTCAATTTGTCAGACTCATTCTCGGTCCAATTTTGTTCCCTTGCTGGCGAGGAATTGTGTTCCTTTGGAGGAGAAGAGGTATTCTGGTTTTTGGAATTTTCAGCCTTTTTGTGCTGGTTTTTCCTCATCTTCATGGATTTATCTACCTTTGATCTTTGCTGTTGGTGACCTTCGGATGGAGTTTTTGCATGGCCTTCCTTTATGTTGATGCTGATGCTATTGCTTTCTCTTTGTTAATTTTCCTTCTAACAGTCAGGCCTCTCTTCTGCAGGTCTGCTGGAGTTTGCTGAGGGTCCACTGCAGACCCTGTTTGCCTGGGTATCACCAGCGGAGGCTGCAGAACAGCAAAGATTGCTGCCTGCTCCCTCCTCTTGAAGCTTCGTCCCAGAGGAGCGCCTGCCACATGGCTGCCGGAGCTCTCCTGTAAGAGGTGTCTATGGACCCCTGCTGGGAGGTGTCTCCCAGACAGGAGGCATGGGGGTCAGGGACCCACTTGAGGAGGCAGTCTCGAGCTCTGTGCTGGGAGATCCACTGCTCTCTTCAGATCCGGCAGGCAGGAACATTTAAGTCTGCTGAAGCTGCACCCACAGCTGTCCCTTCCCCTAGGTGCTATAACCCAGGGAGATGGTAGTTTTATCTGTAAGCCCCTGACTGGGGCTGCTGCCTTTCTTTTAGAGTTGCCCTGCCCAGAGAGGAGGAATCTAGAGAGGGAGTCTGGCTTCAGAGGCTTTGAGGCACTGCAAGGGGCTCTGATCTGCCCCGTCTGAACTTCCCAGTGGCTTTGTTTACACTGTGAGGGGAAAACTGCCTACTCAAGCCTCAGTAATGGTGGATGCCCCTTTCCCCACCAAGTTCAGGTATCCCAGTTCAACTTCAGAATGCTGTGCTGGCTGTGTGAATTTCAGGCCAGTAGATTTTAGCTTGCTGGGCTCTGTGGAGCTGGGATCCGCTGAGCGAGACCACTTGATTCCCTGGCTTCAGCCTTCTTTCCAGGGGAGTAAATGGTTCTGTTTTGCTGGCATTTTAGGCACCACTTTGGTACAAAAAATAACTCCTGCAGCTAGCTCAGTGTCTGCCCAAATGGTCACCCAGTTTTGTGGTTTAAACCCAGAGCCTTTGTGGTGTAGGCACTGGAGTTAATCTTGGTTTGTGGGTTGTGTAGACAGTGGGAAAATCCTAGTATCTGGGCCCGATAGCACCATCCCTCAGGGCAGAATCCCTCACAGCTTCCCTTGGCTAGGAGAAAGAGTTCCCTGACCCCTTGCGCTTCCCGGGTGAGGTGACACCCCACCCTGCATCTTCTCGCCCTCCATGGGCTGCACCCACTGTCTAACCAGTCCCAGCGAGATGAACTGGGTACCTCAGTTGGAAATGCAGAAATCATCCACCTTCTGTATTGGTCTTGCTGGGAGCTGCAGACTGGAGCTGTTCCTATTTGGCCATCTTGCCTGGGAATCCTAACTCAAATAAATTTAAAGAAAGACTATATTTTCTCTAATGAATCTCAAGATTTTTATGTATTTAGATAAATCAAATAAAGTAAAAATTGTCATAATATAATAGGCAGAATCCAAAATGCAATTATATAAACCATTGGTATATAAAATTGTGAGATTAATAAAAAAGAATATTTTTATGGTGTTCCTATTGTTACAAAAGCACATGTGCAAATATTGAAAAAAATAAATATTTGAATACACATCAGATTGAGAGAGCCACAAACAAAAACAGGGCATCACACTTTGATATTCTTCATCTTTCTGAGAATTATGTAAATTTAGGGTAATTTATGTATAGAACTGGCCTGCATGTAGGCCATCAGGTGATGTGGTTTGGCTGTGTCCCCACCCAAATCTCATCTTGAAATGTAGTTCCCATAATTTCCACATGACGTGGGAGAGACCCAGTGGGAGGTAATTGAATCATGTTGGCAGTGTCACCCATGCATGATAGTAAGTTCTCATGAGATCTGATGGTTTTATAAGGGGCTTCCCCCTTCATTTGGCTCTCATTCTTCTCCTTGCTGCCCCCTTGTGAAGAAGGGAGTGTTTGCTTCCCCTTCCACCATGATTGTAGGTTTTCTGAGGCCTTCCCAGTGACTCTGAACTGTGAGTCAATTAAAACTCTTTCCTTTATAAATTACCCAGTCTTGGGCAGTTCTTTATAGTAGCGTGAGAATGGACTAAATACATCAGGCAATTGAAAAATGTGTTATTTCTAAATATGCATTATTATTGATTTTTACTTTAGTTGTATGCATTTCCAATCAAAATTTTCTAAACATAATCCAAAACCAAAACACTGTGAGCTAGGCTTTGCATTAAAACAAGCAGCAGAATTAAACACTGATATTGAATATAATTTATGATGATATGAATACTGTGTTAAAAACATTAACAAATAAAATAATAGTTAAAATATAACTATAAAGATAATTTTAAAAAATCTAATTCAGATGTAAAATATTTTTTTAAAAAGCAACAAACTTACCACTGAAAATAAAAACTCATTGGAGGGATTAAATAGAATTCTGAACAAAGCTATAGAGGTAATTAATAAATGAGATCTAGATGAGAGGGAGAGAAAACAAAGTTCTAAACAACAACAACAACAATATATTATCTGTTCAATTCACTTTTAATCAGATTCTCAAATGGAGAAAATGCAGTGAATAAAAAATATCTATATTAGAAAAAATAATGAATAATTTTGAGAACACTGAAAAGGAGTCTTCAGATACAGGAACATAAAATATGCTCATAAGGGAAAATAAAAATATGCACTGAAACTGCTGTGAAACTAAACATCAAGCATTATAAGATGAACAACAAAAAACACAGATGTCACAACAAAAGCAATGGTAGAAAAAGGAGAAGAGAACAATTGCAAACTACTGAGAAAGTAAATACGTTCTGTAACCAAGGAATATTTTACTCAACAGGATTTTTTTAAAGAGAAACTCAGACGGATAAAGATCAAGAGATTACCAAGATTACACTCAACTCACTTATAAAGAATCAACTAAAAGAAGAAAGACAATTATTTCACAGGAAATTTCCATGATGACAACATAAATGTTGAGTAAAGAAATTGGTAAACACATCATTAAATCTAAACAAATACCACGAACATAAAATAATACCAATATGAAAGTAGGGGGCTTACAACGTCAACAGTGATGATAAATACCATTAATTGAGTTCTTATAATGAACTACTTATTGTTCTGTGGTACTTTAAATGAAGTAAATTATTGGCTCAGTGGAACAATCTGCTGAATAATGTACTCAAATACATTAAATAAAAATATAATAATAGAGTTAAAACAGTTTTAAAGGATTATTAAAGTACCAGTAATTATATTTGCAAATTATGCTTTTAAGTTAAAAATCCTTGTTAAAGGCCAGGCATGGTGGCTCATGCCTGTAATCCCAGCACTTTGGGAGGCCGAGGCGGGCGGATCACGTGAGGTTGGGAGTTCGAGACCAGCCTGAGCAATGTGGAGAAACCCTGTCTCTACTGAAAATACAAAATTAGCCGGCATGGTGGCTGATGCTTGTAATCCCAGCTAGTTAGGAGGCTGAGGCAGGAGAATCGCTTGAACCCGGGAGGTGGAGGTTGCAGTGAGCCAAGATCGTGCCATTCATTGCACTCCAGTCTCGGCAACGAGAGTGGAACTCTGTCTCAAGAAAATAAAAAGAAACAAATCCTTGTTAATAACTAAAGAGTAATCAACTAATAATCAAAATAGAATGAATAGTTCCCATTAAAAATAGAAGGAATAATTTGAAGAAGATATTGAAAACAAGAAAATAAACAGTTAATAAAATGGAGTTACTGGGAAAATTAAGAGGCATAAAAAAATATGAAAAGAAAGCAGAACAACAAGGAAGAAAATCAAAATAATAGAAAAATTTCACGTGTACAAGACACGTGCAAACATTGAAAAAAGTTAACTTTTTTTACCTAAAAGTTTAAACACTTAAAATAGAGAAGCTCAGAAATTCTAAAGTAAAATAATAGATACAAAAATTATGCCTGGAAAACAAATAAAAATAAAGGTTAAACAATTATGTGAAGATTAAAAATATAATTTTAGGCAAAACTTCAGTAATAGGATTAGGGAGAATCATTAAATAATATGTTAATTTCATCTGGAAAAATGCATATTCTAAATTTGTAAGAAAAAGTCTCAAAATATATAAAGCAAAAATTTACAAAACTTAAAGACATTGAAAATAAAGCGTCATAAGAAAAAAAATTTAATCTACCCTTTATTAAAAATTGAAGAGTCAACAGACAATAATTAAACAGATAAATAACAAAAATTTTGATGAACATTATTTCACAATTAGTTAAATAACTATTTTAAAGTGTATACAAATGTGAAAATGCCTTATCACAGCATTAAATTAACAGTTAACAAATTAAGCATAGGGCAACTCATTAAGGAAATGTAAGGAAATTTGAAAAATATATGCATTATACGGATCATGTAAGAAGACTAGAATCAAAATATTTTAGTAATTCATAATTAAATGAATGATAAATGCCGTTGTGTTTTTAACAATGTGAGGATTGGGGTCCCAAGTCTTCATGAGTTGAAAATCTGCATGTAACTTTTGATTCCTTAAAACGTAATTTACTAATAGCCTGCTGTCAATTGGAAGCCCTACAAATGACATAAGTGTTTAACACATATTTTTTATATTACATGTATTATATACTCTGTTTTTACAATAAAGTAAGCTAGAGAAAATAAAATGTAAGAAAGAAAATACATTTACTATTTATTCAGTGTAAGTGGATCATCATGAATGTCTTTATCTTAATCATCTTCATTTTGAGTAGGCTGAGGAGAAGAACGAAGAGGAGGTGTTGGTCTTGCTGTCTTAGGGGTGGCAGAGGCATAAGAAAATCTCCGTATACATGGACCCATGCCGTTTAAACTCGTGTTATTTGAAATTTAACTATATGGTTTATAACTTACATCTGAAAATGTTTAGATACACCACAAAAATTATCCTAGTTTAAATAACTTGTAAAAGAAAATAAACATATACTTGTGTGTGTGTGTGTATATACACACACCCACACATGCATATATGGTAATTTATTTGCTAATTAATTGTATTTATTAGTTCATCAATTATAAATATATATGACTGATGAATTTACATATATAAACATATATATATAACTGATAAAATTTTGAAGTAAAACCTTGTATTAAACATTGTGAAATGAAGCTACATAGATTTTTTAAATTGTATGGCCTCACATCCTTAATTAGTTCATTATAAATCTGACTAAAAATTACTGTGCACTGGTTATAAACTTACACAAAAAAGGAACAGAATAAACTACAATAAACAGAATAAAGAATGCAACAGTAATTAAAAATCACAAAATAGAAATAAATGCCAAATAGAAGGAGCTAGCAAAGCCCACCACTGGTTCTTTGAAAAAACCAATTAAAAAATTAAAATTTTGTCAGAAAGCTGTGGGGTGGGGAAGAGTGAAGATAGGGATCCAAAGGAGGAAGAAAAAAAAAATAGGAAAATGAAAGAAGGAAAACAAAAAGGAAACAAAGACTCCAAAAAAATCAATCTTGCAAACAAAAGGAAAGAGAGGACATAATATAAAGAACAATGAATATTTTATAAGGTAAGATAAGAATCAACTAATTTGTTTCAATTCATTTGAAAACAAATAGAAATAAATTATTTCCCAGAGGGGGCAGGGTGGAGGAGGGGAAGAAAAACAGTTACCAAAAGTTATTTACAAATAAAAAGAATACTTGAGTATCAAAGTAAGAACGAATAGTTTAAAAATGTTTGTACTGGATTAACATCAGTGAGATGACAGGAATGAGAAACTCAAAATCTAACCCTACTTGGAAAATGGGCCAAAACTATATAAATCCATTTATTATGAGTTCTGAAAGTTGTCTAAAGTGATAGATAATAGTTGGGGCAAATAATAAACTAACCAAAAACTTGGGAGGAAAAGCTAGGAAATGAGAGGTCATAAGAAAAATTAATACAAGTTGTGGCTGAGGAAGCCCAGGTCTTGGATTTTCTAGACAGATATCTTCAGTCAGCTATTATAAATATGAACAATGAGGTAAAGTAAACTATGTGTAAAGAGCTAAAAGAAACTGTAGGAAGGAAACGTCAACCAACTGAGAATATTAATACAGAGAAAAATAATAAGCAACCAAATAATAATTTGAAAGTTGAAAGTTAAAATTGCTGAAATAACAAATTTACTAGAGGGCCTCAACAACAATTTCAAGTGGGCAAAAGAAAGAATGAAGACTGGTTAATTGAGATTATTCTGTCAGAGAAACAGAAGACCGAAGAAGAATGGACAGATCCTCAGAAATCTGTGGAACATCATTAAGTGTAACTACATATCCATCTTAGGGGTTCAAGAAAAAGAGAAAAAAAGATAAATGGACACACAGGATATTTGAAGACATAATGGCCCAAAGCTCCCAAATTTGACACATTGCTTTGGCTATTCAGGGTCTTTGGTGGTTCCCTATGAATTAGCTATAAAGAAAATCCAAATCAAAACCAAAATGAGATAACACTTGGCTGTAATTTTTTTTAAGCAAGGAAAATAAGTGTGTGAGGATGTGAAAAAATTGGTACCTTTGTTCATTACTGGTGAGGTTAAGTTTAAACTCATGAAGCCACTATGGAAGATGGTCAGGCAGTTCCTCAAAAAGTTAAACAGAATTACCACATATATTAGTCCATTTGCATTTCTTTATTATTTTTTTTATTTTGAGATGGAGTCTTGCTCTGTCACCAGGCTGGAGTGCGCTGGCATGATCTCGGCTCACTGCAACCTCTGCCTCCCGGGTTCCAGCGATTCCCCTGCCTTAGCCTCCCTGGTAGCTGGGATTACATGTATGTGCCACCATGCCCGGCTAGTTTTTTGTATTTTAGTAGAGATGGGGTTTCACCACGTTGGTCAGGATGGTCTCAATCTCCTGACTTCATGATCCACCTGCCTCAGCCTCCCAAAGTGTTGGGATTACAGGCATGAGCCACCACGCCTGGCCGTCTATTTGTATTTCTGTTAAGGAACACCTGAGGCTGGGTAATTTACAAAGAAAAGAAGTTTATTTGGCTCATGGGTCTGCAGGCTGTATATGAAGCATCGTGGCAGCATCTACTTTTTGATGAGTGCCTCAGGAAGCTTACAATCATGGTGGAAGGTAAAGGGGAGCCAGCATGTCACATGGCAAGAGAGGGAGTAAGAGACAAGGCGGGAGGTGTCAGGATCATTTAAGCAATTAGTTCTCATATGAACTGATAAAGTGAGAACTCACTCATTAATGCGATGACACCACCACCACCAAGCCGTTTATGAAGGATCCAACCCCATGCCCCAAACACCTCCTACTTAGCCCCACCTCCAACACTGAGGATCACATTTCAACATGAGCTCTGCAGAGGACACACATCCAAATCATATCACCGTATAACCCAGCAACCTCATTCCTAGATATACTGAAGAGAATTGAAAACGTATGTTCACGCAGAAAAATGTTCGTAGCAGTATTATTCACAACAGCCAAAGTGTAGAAACAAGTGTTCATCAGTTAATGAATGGAGAAACAAAGTGTGGTATGTTCATAAAATAGAATATAATTTAGATAGAATATAATTTAGCCATAAAAGGGAATAATATACTGTTACATGCAACAATGCGGTTTCACTTTGAAGACATTTTGTTATGTGAAAGAAGCCAGACACAAACGGCCACAGACTATCATTTTATTATATGAAATTCCCAGAACAGGCAAATCTAAAGAGACAAAAAGTAAATTAGTAGTCGTCAGGGGATAGGGAAAATAGAGTATTAGGACTAATTACTAATTGGTATGACTTTTTTTTGTTGTTGGCGAAAAGAGTGAACAGTGGAATGTCCAAGAATTAGTTGTGATATTACACACTGAACACTAAAATGTACATTTAAAAATAGTATCTAAAGTAGTCTGCAATAAAATAAGAACAGGCACGTGTAATTTTACATGCAAGCGCTACCAAATGTTCAAGGAACAGTTACTTCCAAACTTATAAAAACTTAATAGCATAAAATGTTGAACACAGTTATTCTGTCTACTAATTTTATGATGCTAGTATGACTTGATACCAAAAAAAAGAAATACCAGAAAACTCAGGAAAGTACTGCCTAAAAAGTTATGATTACAGGCCAGTATAATTTATCATTAATGACAATAGATGCAATAATGTTTAAAAATGTTACAAATGGAATAAAAATGCTTTTTCTCTGTTTGCATGCATTTATATATGTGTGTGGGGGGGTGTGTGTGTGCATGTGTGTGCGTGTATGTGAATATTTATAAAATAAGATCAAATTGAATTCATCTCAGAAATGTGAGTTGTTTAACTTAAGAAAATCTATAAAGTATTACATTGAATATATCAAAATTTAGAATATCTGCAAGAAACTAAAATATGAAATAATTTATATAAAAGTCTAACTACATATTGCTGATTTGATAGAGATGTAAATATATATATGTATATACACATATATGTATATCTACGTACACACACACCCACATATGTATATATCTTGAGGATGATGATTACTTTTAGGGAGACAGCAGATAATACATGCAACCTGTCAGGTATAAAATGGTTCTTCAACTATGTTGATTATATTTTAGTTTTAAACTGGATAATTGCTATATAAAGTGTTGTGTTTTATCTTTTACATTTTTTATTTCTGTGTTGTTTTACACCTATGTTTATATAGAAGCAAATGCATTGGTTTACCTTGTTTTTAATTCTCTTTTTCTAATTTTTTAAATCTATTAATAATGACTATACTTATACATACTAGGTTTCAATAATAATATATAACTTTCCAAGCTACTTAACATTTTTACATGTACTAAGATATTCAAATTATATATTTTACTCAAAAATGTATTGATATCCTTAAAAGGAATAATGATAAACACTGTTTTCATATTCATGAAAAGAAATCTTACCCACATGCCAGTGTAAATTTTTCTTTTTATATCTAAAATGATTATTTGTGCATTGAGGTGAACAAATTATTTTAGTAGTTGGAACCAGAGCTTCTCTTAAGAAGGATTTGCCTTTAATTGAGAAGAAATATTATCTTAGGCTGTTTTTAGTGAGGAAGACAAGAATGAAAAAGAAAGTATGAGCATGTGAATGGAAATAAACACAAGGAGGAAAAATGTGGGAAGAAAAAGAAGAAAGGATTGAGAGAAATGACAGAGGAAGAAAGAGAAAGAGAGAAAGCACACTTTGAGTGAGACATAAAAAGGCAGTCAGCAAAGGAAGACAAAGAGACCAATAAAAGAAGAAAGAAACAAAAAGAGAGGTGGGGAATGGAAAAGCAGCCCCACAACATGGCAGGAAGCTGGTTAGCAGAGGAAGATGGCCAGTAAGACCTCCCAAGGGTGAGATGAGGAAGGACTTCTCAATCAAAGGAGTCTAACATTGCTTTCTGCATTATTTGCATTGCTTTGAACTTCCTCAGATACACAATACAGTCTGATTATCTTGTTAAGTCTTGTGTAGTAAATGTGAAAAGTAAGTAGAAATATAATAAAGAGAAACATGGTCTGCCAAAAATCTCCCTTTGCAGAGAGTCCAGCATTCTGTTAAGGACCTACTTGTCCAGAAGTTCTAGGCAATGACTTGGACAAAACGAAAAAGAACAATTACCAGGTGGATTTCTCAGCTGTGGGTATGTCACACACAAACACATCCACACACACACTCACACCTCCCTACCCACCAACAAACACACAGATTTTTATATAAGAAAATGTTAATCAAAGTAGTTAGATAAATTAGGTCATATTTTATATAAAAACAAACAGTATTTTTATTTCATTTTTAAGTTCTTTTTTTTTCCTGTTAAAAATTCACTTATTTAGGATTTACATTTGTTATGGTACAAACTTCCACATGATGTGTTCTTTCAGAGTTTGCTGAAGTGAAGGGGAATAACAAAGTTGTTACAACAATATTTTAAATACTCTGTGTAAAACATTTGTCTCGATTATGTGGGAAATGCCTTCAGTATTTCAAGTGTGGAAGTTTCCATTGAATGGAAATTGCTTTTGAAGTCACTTTCTAAAAAGCTTTATTGATGTATAATAAATAAAAGTTTTATGAATTTATGATGTACAAAGTGACGTTTTGATATATGCGTGCATTGTAAAATAATTACTGCAATCAATATAAACATATTCATCACTTCAAATAATTGTCTTTTGTGTATGTGTGTGGTAAGATTATTTAAGGTCTACTGTTAGTAAATTTCAAGTATAGAATCTCATATTAACTATTGTCACTCTGCTATATGGTAGCTCTCCAGAACTTGTTCATCTTGCCTAATTGAATCTGTGTACCCATTGAAATTATAGCTTCTTCATTTCCAGTGAGAAATCCTCACATAGCTCATCAATGAGCTCTGCTTGTGAGGCTCCAAGTGATCCATAGTCAAACCACACGTTTAAAAATTAACACCAGGCTGGGCATAATGACCTGTAATCGCAGCACTTTGGGAGGCTGAGGTGGATGGATCACTTGAGGCCAGGAGCTTGAGACCAGCCTGGCCAACATGGTGAAACCCCATCTCTACTAAAAATACAGAAATTAGCTGGGCGAGGTGGCAGGCACCTATAGTCCTAGCCACTCGGGAGGCTGAGGCAGGAGAATTGCTTGAACCCAGTGGGGGAGAGGTTGCAGTGAGCTGAGATTGACTGCACTCCAGCTTGGGCAACAGAGTGAGACTCTGTCTCAAAAAAACAAACAACAAAACACTAAATTTCTCTTTTCTGGGAATAAAACTGTGTTTCATCATTTAGGCATTTTTAACAAGTTTATTATGTTTCTTTTAGTCATCGAAACAACAGTATTACATATCCACCATTTATATTTAAGAAGGTAATTTTCCTAAAAATCTATTATAATGTTTCCCTACTTTCTTTCAGTCTGGTAAAACAATATTTATAGTTCCTTTGATTATTTCTACAACTCTGCTTTCATGTGTACACTTTACAGAAATTTCCTAAGTATGATAAAAGGAAATATTTAATGTAATGCATCCTTCCTCCATACTCCTTTCATACTTCTTGTTGACAAGAAGTATGATAAGGCAAGAAAAATAAAAATAAATAAAGTGTTATGTGAGTGATTTAACCAAATTGTCCACTGATGAATACTCCTGTTTGCAAGCCAGTGAATACTTATGATCATTTTCCTGTACCATGAAAAGTTGTACCTCACTCCAGAGAACAGCAGATAACTCTAATATATAATAGGAAGAGATATGGGAACACTTGTTTTAATTAAAAATCTGTTTGTCTTGTCTTGATTTCAAAATAGATAAACAAAATAGATATTTTTCATCAAGCAATATAAAAACACAGTTCTTTTAAAAATAGGTAATATTAAGAAAATTATTAAAATCAACCCGGTGCTTGAGCAAAACCTCATATATAAATGTGTTTTAAAATCAATAATATCCCAAAAGCCTACTTTGTAGGTATGAGATATTACTGATTTTTAGTAGTATACTCTAAAACGAAGATATTTATGATACATAAGATGAATCAATTTATCAGTGAACTAATGGCTCTAGTCTGTTAGAATCCAGTTGTATGGGTATGCCTTCCATTTCTCAAAAAAGTAAGAAGTCTTGAGTTTTGTTTATTTAAAAGTTTCTAGAGATAGAAAGTTTAAGGCATCATTGTTATTCTCTATTCTTCACTATTTCTTTTCATTCATTTATGTAAATGCATACCTCTGCCATTGAAGATTTTTAAAAGGAAAGTATATGGGAAAATAATGAATCTTCTGTAATAAGAACATGTACAGTTGGAGCAAGATAGCTTTTATGTGAACATAACACATGCTACAATAGATTCCCCAGAATAATTGACAACCCAAACTAGTACAGTAGCCATTTTATAAATGTATATCTTTTTACTGCTGAGAATCATTATTGAGATAGTGACCCTGGTAAATTGTTGACAGTAGATGGGTATAGAGGGAGAATATGTAGAGGTAGTTATTGCTGAATAGCACACAGGTACTAAGAATGGAGGCAATCAGTGTGAGTTTATGGTGTCTGATTTGCAAGTATGGATGATAATTGGTAACAGAAGTTTTTTCAAGGTGATGTATCAGGGTGACCTAGCAAACAGCTGGAGCACAGTGGCAGGTATTCCCAGAATCAGACAGAAGAAATGTATAGTAGAGGCTTACACGGGCGTTCGAGATTACTGCCAACCTTTCTTACAAACTTTATAGAAAAAGATCTTAACATCAATGTGATATGAGGTGTTAAACTAATTATCAAAGTAAACACGTAAGACCAATAGTCCTTAATGTAGTGGTATGGGAGCATCTTAAGAGCTCAAAGCTTAGGTTGCAGTAGTGCAATTAACTTAATCACGACATTGAGTCATGATGAAGAAGGTAGCAAAGAGAGAAGATACCATACCTCATTTAATAGTCTCTTAATGTGATAGCTGACACCCTGAGTACTGAGCTCCATTTAATTCTCAAACTGTACCTTTGAGTAGATGCTCAATGTAAACTTATAAGTAATTTGTTTACATTCAAATTAAACTGTAAATGCTGAGAGAATATTGTATCTGTTTTATTCTTTCTTAGTTCTTTTATGTTACATGGTACTTGACTTTTAGTGAACACTTAGGTGATATTTATAGATGGAATTGTTCTTGAAATAACAAAGCTGAAATTAAACTTGAATATTATTGAATAGAAATTTCCTTTGTTTTCAGTGTTTAATTTTGAAGGACATTGCTTAGAGTTTGGAAAAAATAAGGCGGTAAAGGATGGAAATACTTGACATCATTGCCTATATAGTTGACATGCTAACTGAATGATAGCAATTAGTAGTTAGTAACGCTTTTATAAAACCAGAACTGACTGTGGCCCATTTTTACTGGGAGCAGAGAAGATGGCACAAATTCTTTCCTGGGTAACCATTGTCTCATTAAACATAATGTACATGCTTGATCGCTCGCTCGCTCGCTCGCTCTTTCTTTCTCTCCCCTCCCCCCTCTCTGTCTCTCTCTCTCTCCTTAACATTGATGAACCAGTACTACTCTCAGAGGTTTTCTACTCAGAAGCTGGCACAGATAGCATAAAACTGAGACAAAGAAAGAAAAAAATGATCTTTATAAGATAAGCATGTATTTTACTTTATCTTCATTACCAACACATGATAAAGAAAGCAAGGTATAAAGTCAGAGTCACAATCATTGTAAGTGATGGAGAGATTTAAATTTTAAAAACTCTTTTCATCCAACATATTCACTATATAATCATATGTCACACATTGTTTTGGGTGCATATATATATATATATATATATATATATATATACTACAGACTCCTCAGAACAAGTCTCTGACCTTATATAGCTTACATTGTAGAGAAAGAGAAGTAGATATAAAAGAAATTAACAAGTAAATATATACAATATTGAATGGTGATAAGTGCTATAGAGACAAATCTTTTCCAGTTTTAATATTTATCTCGTTGATTTTAAAAGCCCTTTATGCAATAAATATATGAATGCTTTTTAGTCCTATATATTTAAATGCTCTTTTTCCCCTGAAATTTTAACTACATCTTGTAATTTTGTTTATTTTCTGTCAATTCTAGAATGACTAAAAATAATCTTGTTTTCTTTGTTAGATTTTATGAAAGCTAAGTAAAACAGCAATTTGAATGCATTATGATTGACATAATTCAGATAGGAAACATGCTGCTTTCTGACTTCTAAAAGGGTATGTGAGTTTTATAACAATGTTTATGGGAAATTAGAGCTTTTAAAGTTATTGTATTTTCTCTTTAGTCATGCAAACGACATCTCCAACTGACTGAGAAATGGTCATTAGGAAATTGCATTTTAAAAAATTAAAAAAGACATTAAGCAAAATCAAGATTTTTGCTTAAATTAAGATTTACGGAAGAAAAAGTATAGTATCTACTACAAAGAATGTCTTAGGAAGCACAAATTAAATCAACAAAAAAAATCATTGTGTGAAAGTAAAATAACTAAAAATGTACCTTAAAGTGTGAACAAGATCTGTGGTTTAAAATCTCCATTTTATCCCCGATTGTATAAATGTGAATTTGAATTATGGACAGAGTAGGATAAGCAGGAGTTCAAGAAGTCTTGATGAGTTCCAATTTAAGAATATAATTCACCACAAAATGTCATGCCTTCCAGGAAGAGCATAGCACTCTAGTATATTTGAAGGTATTTATTAATAACAGTCTGAAATGTTTCCAGTATAACAAATGTTATAACCTTTGCACTATACATAAACTAGTTAAGATTTTTCTACAAAATGTTTGTCCCCAATACCATAACACAAAATTTTCTAGGCCAGGTCATGATATTAGGACACTGAATTCTCTATGTATGTGAATCATGCATATTTATGAACTGTAATGTGATGTCACCCGGCACGGTGGCTCACACATGTAATCCCAGCACTTTGGGAGGCTGAGACGGATGGATCATTTGAGGTCAGGAGCTCAATACCAACCTGACCAACATGGTAAAACCCCGTCTCTACTAAAAAGATAAAAATTTGCCTGGCATGGTGGTGGTGGTGGATGCATGTAATCCCACCTACTTGGGAGGCTGAGGCAGGAGAATCCTTTGAACCTGTGAGGAGGCGGTTGCAGTGAGCCAAGATTGTGCCACTGCACTCCAGCCTGGGCAAGAGAATGAGAATCTGTCTCAAAAAAATAAAAATAAAATAAAATAAAATGGTAATGTGATATGTTCTCTGAAAATAGATCCAATGCACTCCATTAGTGAAGGGTAAGGGTATGTTAATCTCTTAGTTTTTATGAATAAAGTGAATTCTAATCAAGAATCAGTAGGTGCCTTGGCAATAGGTACCTTTTAATAATGAACCAAATAGGAATATTAGGACTCAATTCCTTTACAACATTATGGTATTCTAAAAGCAATTAAAATATTAGGTTGGTGCAAAAGTAATTGCAGTTTTGAGAACAAGTGATAATTTTCAGGGAAGTGCAGCTTGGGATATGTGTTTCTTAGTCAATGATATAGTTAGTAAAATTTTATGAATTATCACTGTTAGCCTTTTGTTGTTATTTTTAGCTTTAAAAAAACTGTTCAGTGTATTTTTATTCTAAGAGAAAGACAAGGTAGACAAATGGAAGAATATGTTGTAATCTATAGATGCCTTGACAGAAAAGGAGACTCATAGCTAGTAGGCATAGTAATAGTATTAACAGCAGCAACAGAAGCAATAGCAATAGCAGGAACAGGAGTGATTTTTTTTCTTTTTTAAATTTTAATAGATAATCAGCTATTAGTGCCAGATGTCTTCCTCTGCAGGTAAAATACCTTTCCTTCATTTCATCTAGAACTTGCCAGGGAAACAGTATAATGAAGTATTTCTGCAATCAGACTGACAGAATTTCAAAATCCTACCTCTTTCACCTAATAAGTTGCTTTTTGTTTTGTTTCATTAACGTGGCCCTTTCACTTCTCTAGGTTTCCCCAGCCACATAACAAATAAAAAGAATAATACAACCTGACTCATAATTGCTGTGAGGACTACATTAGACAACATATTTAAGGTACTTAGAACATGCTTGACACATATGAATCACAGAAAAAAAAAAGCTTCCTTTTATCATCCCTTCTTTTATAGTTAAGAAAACTTAAATTTAGAATATTTAAATAACATTTTATATCACATAACTCACAAGTTGCAAAATCAGGATTTACTCCAAGTGCTCTATGGTTCTAGAATGCAAGTAACATTTCATTCAGTATGGCAATTGTAGGGTTGAGAATTATGAATCATTTAAGATGTGTCTAGTTTAGCCATTGTTTTATGATCTGTTTTTTTAATAGTTTTGCTCAAAATTTTCATAAAGGAATTAAGAAAACATTACTGGACCCAATATGGAGTAAGGATAGTATATCTTGCACTAAACAGTTAAACACAAGTGCATATGTACACACACAATTTATAAGAATTATATAATACAATACTGATGTGAAGTTAAATGATTTGGAGCTCAGGCAATAACCTACTTCAAATAAATCAAAATAGACCACTTTGGCCATGTGGATCTATGTTATTTTTTATTCTTTTCATTCACAATTTCTTCATGTAGAATCCTTTTTTAAAAACAAGTGTTTTAGACTTAAGAATCTATAAAATATGTATAATATACCAGAAAATGAATAATATTCCTGAGGTCACACAGTGAGAAATTGAAAAATATTGTACTTAAACTTGGGAACTTTGACTGCTGGCCCAGTACTTTTTAACTAAACTATCTTCTCTAATGGAATTACCCTTCAAAAGCCAAATTATTGACTTTTGGGAAATCAACGATGTAACAGAATTGGATATTGTATACAATGCAGTATTTTGACACATTTGACTTTCTCAATAAATATGTAAATAGGTCTCTTTCAATTAGCAGAATCCTCAAAATGCTTGAGAGATAAATTTCCATTTGCTACTTCACCAAATCTTATCTGGGCACCCCAGAACTTGCTTGCATGTTTGAGAATTAGCTATAATCTTTATATGCACACACATGGATATTTCTGTAAGTATGTATGTATGTATGCTGATGAGTAATACAAGAGAAACAATTTGAATGAATTTAAAATTGCTTTCAAATAAAAAATGATACACTAACTTTCTGGCTTATTTAAAACATCAAAGACACACAAATTTACCAATATTTGTAATCCTTTCCACTTTGAGGCATTTGCAGTCCAAAACCATTAAAGCTTAGATTATTTCTTTCTGTACTTCATTATATTTTATAATATCTTTTATCTTCCTTGTAAAACAAACTTTCTCTACACAGATGTTCCAAGAAATGGGCATTTATGGAAGATTGTGAACTCGATGAAGAGGTACAGAGCTGCAGAAAGAAGGAGTGGATTGATACATTATTTTATAGTTTTCAGTATTTAAGTCCTTATAACTTTTCTTCATTTTCTTAACACATTAACTCCTATATCAGCACTTGTATTATTTTCTCAAAAATGTTATTTCAAAATAGTCTATTACAGAGAAATTAGGCATTGGAAAAGAAGGTACTATGTTCCAGAAATTAATCTGAGTATCTTTACCAGGGTGGAGATCACTGTCAATCTTTGTAAGTAATTCTTAAAACAAAACCCAGAATTGATTATATAGAAAATATTTATAAGTTTCTATTCATTCATGTACGTATTTATCCAGAAGACATTTAAAGAATATCTACCCTTGTTGATATTTTATAATAAAATTAAGTAAATGGCAATGACTAAGATAAAACTGTTCTCAAGGAAGTCACAGCTGGTGGTAGAGAAAGGAAAAGGTCAGAGAGGTGCAATAGTGTGTGTTAACTGTTAAGGTCACCGTAGGGTGCTTACAGACAACAATGGAGGGAATTTAGATTTTGACAAAGGTGGTGCAGCTATCATTAGGAAAGATTTACATCAAATGTAGGGCATTGTTTTCACTCTACTTATGAGACAGATTTGTTACCTGCTATGGTCTGAATGTTTTTAACCCCCTAAAGTCATAAGTTGAAACCCTACCCCCCATATTGATGGTATTACAAGATGGGGCGAGGAGATTAGGGCATAAGCGCAGAACCTTTATGAATGGGATTAGTTCCCTTATAAAAGAGGCCCCATGTGAAAATACAGTGAGAAGGTACTGTTTATGAAGTAAAAAATGGGCCCTCACCAGACGATGAATGCACTGGCACCTTTACCTTGAATTTCCCAGCCTCTAGAACTGCGAGAAATAAATTTCAGTTGCTTATAAGCCACACAGTCTATGGTATTTTATTTTAGCATCCCCAAAGGACTAAGACAATATCAAATATTCATTTTCATGAACTTAAAAGAGTATTATCAAAACTTTTATTCTAATACCAGAGAGGCTAGTACCAAAAGTCAGATGACCTCATGTAAACAGGAAATTTGGCTAATTCATGGTTCCAACTCATTGAAAATTTGAATATTCAAATGTTCTAGGGTACAAGATCTTCTGTGTCTCCATCGTCTCTTCTCTGCATTAAATATTTATAAAACTATTTAACTATTTTCAGTATTTACTCATGTGCTTGTCCTTATGCTGAAAACTTTAAATGCACTATTTCATTTTAATCTTCACAACAGCCTTAAATATTAAATATGATTCTTATTTTAAGTGAAGAAAAAGAGACATTGATGAGTTAAATAACTTGCTGAATTTTAATTTCAGTAACTAGTGAAGGCAGGATTTAAACCCAGCTAGGCTAATTTCTGAGCCTTTGGTCTTAAACCACTGTATAGAATGTTATTAACCATGACAGTATATCACTTCTCTTCATACTAACATAATACTGGTCAGCTTTTATCCTTTGTTCTGAAATGCATTTGGCATGAAGTAATAGATTATAAAAGATTAACACTGTCCATTTGAATTTTTTATCCTGGCTTAATAAGATTTAGAAGACAAAGCAACTAGTAAGCCTTAAAGAGTAGAAAAATCAATAAACATAATTATAATATTCACAATAATGGGAGATCACAACCATCACTTTTATTTGAATCTAATATTTATGTCTCACTAATGAGACTAAAGGAATGTTCATATTTATTACTTAGATAAACTTATAATAATCTTCAAATAGTAGTACAATTATATTTACCCAAAATATTTCACTGCTTAAGTTTATCTATTCAGTTTAAGAAATATTGTTTGCTCTATATGTTTGTGTTGAAAGGTTTAAGGTTGACTATAAAAATCTTAACAATGAATTGTTTTGTGAATGAAATTGATATAACTGCCCAATGGCCAGTGTAAATTTTATTATCATAGTTCTAATTCTGTTTATGATTGTTTGTTTCCCAGATGTTATTAGGCTGCATTGAATCATACATACTTCATCAGAAATTAATGCCTAATGCTCAATGACATATTAAGAAGGCATTATCATTTTCGTTTATTGAAGAGACAGAGATTAGATTCGAGGAGAGTGTAGCAGCTGGAATTTGTGGAGTTATGGACAGTAGGGAAACACATAGATAAGTAGATCCAGAGAACTGAAAAGACCTTTGAATCTATCGGTAAATACCAAGGCATGCATGCATAGGGTGAAACTCCATGAGGCTGGTAAAGAATGATCCAGGAGCTGTGTTGAACAGTGCCTACATAAGACTTCAAGATATTTGAATTCTAACCATCCAGTGTGAAAAGTCCTCATAAGCACCAACAACATTCAAAAGAGACGTTAGAAGAGTTGTGCTTTAGTGAGATAGCTGAAATAGTTCGAAATACAGGTAACTCTGCTTCCAACAAAAGTTACAAAGAAGTCAGGAAAGGGTTAAGGTAATCTGCAAATAGATTAGCTTTCTGCCAGAATAAAACTCAATACTCATTAAAAAAAAAATAGTGTTATAGTGATACAGCATTAAAAAAATATAAAAAAGTGATGTGTAGCTTATGATTTTAAAAATTACTAGATATATCCAACATCAGAATAATGTGACCTAAAACCAGGAGAAAAATCAGTATCCGGAAAGAGATCCAGAAGTAATAAGATTATTTTATTAGTAGACATGATCTCTAAAGTAGCTATCACAAATCTGCTCACAGACTTAATTGTTTCCCATTTCTGAGGAGAAAAGAAATGGGAAACATAAAACTAAGTGAAACTTTGAAAAATGAGCATAAATTTTGTATACTGAGAAATTCGCTGACTGTAGTTAATTCCAGATTAGATATTGCAGAAGAAAATACCAGTGACTTTGAAGACATAACAAATCCAATCTAAACTAAAGCAGAGAGCAAAAATGTTGGAAAAATACTAGCTGACTTCCAGTGGCCTGTGAGACAATATCAAGTGCTCTAACTTTCATAATTAGAGTCACATAATGAGAAGTGAGAAACAAGAGACAGAAAAAATATTTCAAGACGTAATGACAAAAATTTCCCAAAGTTGATAAATTACAAAGAGTAGCCAAATTTATAGTCACACTGAAGCATTTCAACACAGTTCCCTCTGTAACTAACAGATCATGAAGATAAAATTGAAGACTACACAGCTTCTGCCTATTTCCTTTTTTTTTTTTTTTTTTTTTTTAAGATGGAGTCTGGCTCTATTGCAAGGCTGGAGTGCAGTGACCAGATCTCTGCTCATTGCAAGCTCCGCCTCCCGGGTTCACGCCATTGTCCTTCCTCAGCCTCCCGAGTAGCTGGGACTACAGGTGCCTGCCACCATGCCCGACTAATTTTTTGTGTTTTTAGTGGAGATGGGGTTTCACCGTGTTAGCCAGGATGGTCTTGATCTCCTGACCTCGTGATCCACCTGCCTCAGCCTCCCAAAGTGCTGGGATTACATGCGTGAGCCACTGCACCTGGCCAGCTTCTGCCTATTTCTCATGGGACACTGCTCTGGGGAAGCCAGTAACCATGTAAGATGTTAAACTATCCTAAGACTGCCATCTGGAGTGTCCTTGTATAGGCATTTAAAAGCTTCAGATGATCTCCCAGCAGACAGCCTGCATGAACTCACAGCTATGTGAATGAGCCATATTAGATGTCAGCCCAATTGAACCTTCAGGTTGCTGTAACACCAGCAAGTATTTGGAAATTATCCCATAAATAAACTCAATTAAGAAGTGCCCAGCTGAACTCTTCAAATTCCTGGCCCACAAAATAAAATTGTTGTTTAGAGCTGCTAAATTTTGAGATATGTTCATCTGCAGAAATTGATAATTGGAACAGTAATTAAATTTATAATTAAAACTTTTAACACACACACTTTCACAGTGTGTAGGTTGAGATGGCTTCATTGGCAAATCCCGCCAACAATTTAAAAAGCAAACATGCAAGCACTTCCAGAAATCATAATAAAGAACTCAATTTCTATCTTACTCCATTTTGTTATAAAACCTGACAAAGACAAGACATGAAATTAAAAAAAAAAGAAGTTAATCTCACTTTTGTTCATAAATGTGAAAATCCTAAAAAATATATTAAGAAACAATATCGAGTGATAGATAGATAGATAATAAACATATAAATATGCCATGAGCAAACTATTTTCTTCTCCAGGAATGCAACGCTGTTTTGACATTGGAAAATCGTAACTCAAGATATTAACCAAATAAAGGAGAAGAAAATTGACTATCACAATCAATTCAGGACAATATGCATTATAAAATTCAACATGGTTTATGATAAACTATCCTGGCAACTAATATTCTTAAATTTCTGTTGGGTGTGTAATTATATCTACTGGGGAAAACTATTTCAACATTGTCAAATGTGCACATATGCTTGTCCAGTGGCCCCACATTTTACCTTCTAGTTTTATACTCAATATACATGCACATAAACAATAAAATTCATTTATATAATTTTATGTTTCACCATTTGAAATCTCAATTTGAAAGCAGTTGAAATGTTCATCAGTATGTGAATGAATGAATATGTTGTGTATTATTCATGCAGTAAAATACTACATAGCAGTAAACATAAACATATACCAGTAGAACAGAGATTAATATCACAAGCAAAATGTTGAAAGACTAAAAGTCAGACACAAAAGCATATACACCATATGGTACCTTTTTTTTTTAATAACTTCCCAAAGTAACAATCTATAATTGTAAAATTCAAGATAGTGTTTATAATTGGAGAAGAAGGAGTTAAAAGAGTACAGAGTTGACATGTGAGATGCTTCAGATATGCTGGTGATGAACCATTTCTTGACCAGTGTTTAATATTTCTTGGGTGTATTTACATAATAACAACAGATGGGATGGTAGGCAAAATAATGCCCCTTTCCCCTGCCAAACATGTCCAGGTCCAAACTGCTGAATCTTGTAAATACGTTAGGTTACATGGCTGAGGGGAATTAAGGTTGCAAATAGAATTAAAGTTGATAATCAGATGGTCCTGAGATGGAAAGATTATCCTGGATAATCAAGGTAGGATGGATTGGGAGATCACAGTCCTTTTAAGTAGAAGAGGGAGGCAGAAGTGAGGAAACCAGAGAGATGGTATCATGAGAAGGATTCAGCCGCATGTTGCTGGCTTTGAAAATGGAGGAATGGTGCCCTGAGCCATGGAATGTGTGTGGTTTTTAGAAGCTGGGAAAGGCAAGGAAACCATTGCAGAAGGAATACAACTTACTGACCCTTCGATTTTAGCCCAGCGAGACCCACTTCTGTCTTCTCACCTTCAGAATTGTAAGATAATAAATTTGTTCTGCTTTAAATCACTAAGATTGTGGAAACATGTTACAGTGATAGCGAGAAATATAGGTTATCAAGCTATGCATTATTTGTACACTTTTTGTAATTAAACATTTTCAATATACGTATTATACATATACATACGTTTTGTATTATCTGAGAAAGCTCAACTACCAAAAGCACTGAAGTGTCCAGAAATCAATATTTAACCGTAAAATTGAGTTAATTTTTTGAAAAATAATTTGGATAAGAAAGATATACCAATATCAGTGAGAAGAAAACTTGCCTGGTTATTTCCAAACACCGCATAGTAAGCCTAGTAATGACCCACAAAATATTTCCCCATCTTAAAGATGTGACTGATTTAAGGATCTTGAGATAGGCAGATTGTCCTGGGTTACCTAGATGGGTTCAATATAATAACTAGGATCTTTATAGGAATGAGTCAGGAGGGTTAGAGTGGAGAGGAGATGGTACAATAGAAACAGAGGTCATAGTAATCATAATTCAAAGACTGCAGGCAGCCTCTAGAAGCTTGGAAAGCCATGGAAACAGATAATCTCAGCACCACCAGAAGTAACACAGCCCTGGAAATGCATTTAAACTGAAGAACACCAGAAGTGCAAGGTGATAAAACTGTGTTTCAAGCCAGATTTGTGGTAATTTGTTATAGCAACAAGGGGATATGAATAAACCCACTCCTAGAATTAGGAAAAGTGCCCAGTGCCAAATTAATTGCTTTCTTGGAGGTGTCTTCTAATTGAGTTTAAGTCTACAGATTGTGAATTCTGGCCAACAAGTTTCACATAACTGACATTTTTAGACAGTTGGCAAGAAGTTTTTCCCCACCCACTCTCCTGACCTCAGATAAAATTAAGTACCTACTGGAGTATTTGGACGCATAAATGTAATGAGCTTAGAAAACACAAACACTGCCTGGCACACAGCCCTATGGCCTAGTATAAAATTCGTAGGTAAAAAGGTGTCTGCCTTTAAACTTTAAAAAACTCTTTAGAACCTTTTCTGCATAACTTAGTAGTGAGCTTCATGAAGCACTTTTTGTTGAGCTAATGGAACCTTTGATATCTTGAAGAATGTACATTGTTTTCAGGAAGCAGCTGATGAAATATCTGTACATGGGACACAAGAGTGGTTACTTACTGAGACTAAATAAAATAATAAATTTGGGGGTGATTTTAAAAAATTTAAGTAAGTCAAGACTTCTAACTCATCAGGGGAAAATATTTCATTGGCCTTTAAATGTTGTGCTTGAAACTTGTTGGATTTTTACTCGCAACGGAGGTTACAGTTAAGCCTTTTTTTCCTGAGAATTTGAAAATATAAAGAAGTTTATATTCAAATTTTGGCCTTTTAATGAATTATTGCCATTAATTTTTTACAGTGCTTACATATTTATCATTAGAGTCATTTGGTGAAATACTGATGGGCTATGCTTTCCAACATGGCTAAACAAAATGTAAGATGAGAAATAGAATAAAAAAAAGAATTTCAGACCTGGATACAAATTGTTATTGGAATTTATTCAATTAATTTATTAATTTGACCCATTTCAAAGCTTTTTTGTGTCTAAAATTCATTATACCTATTGGTAGTCCCCAGAGAATACTCAAGGGAACATTGATTATAGTTGAGGAAAGACTTATGAAAATTGGACTACATTTGCCCCAATAAACTGCTCATATTTTCTCAAAGGGCCATCTACACCTAGACTAACAATGAACCATATGGTTAAATCCAATATATTAAAAGGAAAACTGCTGAGGTATATGTTATGGAAAATATTGAGATAAAATTATCTCTTACTCTATGTGGGACACAAGAGTGGTTACTTACTGAGACTGACTAAAATAATAAATTTTATTTTATTAAATAAATATAAGCATACAACTAATATATATATAACTAATATATAATATAAATAAAAATATATATTTTATTAAATAAATAAAAATCAATTAAATAAATTTATTAAATAAATAAATTTTATTTATATTATTAGAAATAACCATTCTAGAAAGCAACCTGAAAGCACTTAATACACTTATATTTTATTACCTAGGAATTCAAATTATGGGGATAATCTAGAGAAACTTTCATTTGTCCAAAAGTGGACATGCAGGAAGATATTTACCACGGCACTGTTTGCATTAGTAAGTTGCTGGGGGTTATCTAGGTATCTATTTTAAGTGAAGTGTGCTCACATTTACTGGTGCAGTGCTCTTTAGAAGCTAGAAGCAATGAATTAGATGTTTATACAGCAACATGTAAAGATATCCAAAACACAATGTTAAAATGAGAATAGTAAGAAATGTTACATTTTTACTACTGTTTTATTTATTTATATTAAAACTGCATATGTAAAATTACATTATGTACAACTTAGGGGTATATTTAGACACTTTAAAATAGTTACATATGAAAAGTAGGTACATATGAGATGGGAGATTAGAAAGTGTTAGTTTACAACATAGATCCCTGGGTCTCACACCACAGGCTCATATTTAGTACATTGAGATTGGAACCTAGGAATATGTATTTTTATAAAACAGATTCAATATTTTTATGAATTCTAAAATTGAGTATTATGGACAAAGTGATTGTTCAATTAGAAAACTGCTTTCTTCAGATTACTCAAGATTTTCATGCTATAGCTTAATGTGCTTTCAACACTACTCACCTTCCAGTATATCTCTTCAGCTGAAGTTTTACCTATTCTTTAAAGTACAACTCAAAGACTGCCTTCTCCAGGAAACCTTCTTAAATTCCCTCAGTTTGAAAGTGGTGTTTCCCACCTTTCAATATTAACTGTGGTGTTAGAAAGTTATCTTATGACACATTTAACATTTTAAATGAGTTACAATAATTTGGCTGTATGTTTTTTCACTTTCTGAATAGGAAGCTTATTGAAAGGAATGGTGCCTCAAATATCCGGCTTCTACAATACCTCAAACATTATAGATAATCAATAAATAACTGTTTATTAAGTAGATTAATGAAAGAATTAACTAATACCTATATGTGTCATCTACATATATTGATTTGGTATTTTAATTGTCTATACATAATTTATTTGTGGGGATTTTGGCTACTAAGTATGTTATACTGAAAATACCATCTTAAACTATACATATTTTGAAATAAATTTGCTTGTTTTCAACTAAATATTGATCTAAGTAACTTTATGCATAAAACTTATTTATAATATTTCTTAAAAATACATTGCTTTGTGCTAGAGTTTTGGGATTGTTTTAATTTTGGAAAGAATAAATGCATTTATTCATAGAGGCATAACAGCAGTAAGCTGCTAAGATAAATGAAGATAGTAAGAGAAACATGAGGATTGCTTCAAAATAGGAAGAGCACACAAGAACAATCAGGGGAAAAACATTTAGAAAGTTTAATTTGCATTGGTTATAATTAAAAGTAACTTTCAAAATATTTAACACTTGGAAAGACACAGGCATAAACCAATCAGAATAGAATCAGTCCATAGCACTGAATCATGATCCTGGAGGCTTTGAGTGTGTATGTGTGCCAGACATAACTATTTTAATTTCTACATTTGAGAAAATCCAGATTAGACCAAAATGTAAGCCAAGAAAGGGGGTAGCAGTCGCACCAGTAGCTATTTACCAACTGCCATAAACACTTTTTTTATTTGAGTAATTTGTATAGCTGTACCAATGCATATGGGCTGAATAGCAAAACTGATTATGATTAATAACAGTAAAAAGGGGACATGATGAAGCAAATGAGTTATAAAAAATAAATTATGTATATTTCAGAATCACATTGTTGCAAGGTTGATGACATTTTTTGGACGAACCTATACAGTCAGCTAGGTGTTCTGGAATCCATGTGCACTCTGCCAGATCTGGAATCTCAATTGCAGTTTGGTACCATCTTATAGCTGTTGATAGCTTTGGATTATAGACTGATGGGAACAATTCTGTACTCAGTATCTACCTAGGCCTTCCAGGAAAGTGGCCACGATTCCTATTATTGGCTGTTTATTCAGCACAATCTTAGATGAATCAGCTCAAAATAGAGTGAGGTTGTAGATACTCATCTTCTACCTTTCATATCCCCAAGGTGTATTTACTTCCCCATCCCTCACCATCTACTGTATATCACTTCTCTCCTCAGAGAACATACAAATATCAGCCACCACTTGAGTCTGTTCAAGAAACAGCAGTCAATCAAAAATATCTTTTTGTTTGCATTCATATTATAGTGAGAATAAAAATTAGATGGCAAACTGGGTCCTCTTATATAAACGATACCCTTATTAAAAACCTAACCTGACACTGTGGTATAAAATAAAGAGCATGGGTAAAAGGAGACTGGTATCCACTCCCATCTCTTACTAGTTAGCATCATGAATTTTAGAAAGACAGTTAACATCTATGCACTTTAGTTTCTTCATTTATAATAAAAAATAAGACTGCTAAATGAATTTTTGGTAAAGTCAAATAAACAAATTTATACTTCATTTTTCTCTAGTTAGGAAATCTTCAAGTCTGCTCTCTTGCCATTTCACATGATTTGCAATGATTTTCATTATTGTTATTATTATTTTAAAATTTGTTTTCAGTAAAATCACTGTAGGCCAGTCTGCCAACTTTCAAACATCTTAAGAAAATTCAACAGTGATATAGAAGGTATTAAGCTGAAACTTTTAACTTCATTTTTTTCTCAAGATATTAAACTCACCAGATTTTAGTTTGTCGAGTTGATTCCTCAGCCTTTCTAATAGCTAGATGTGGCCAAATTGTCCAGGCAAGTTCTAAGTTGTGACTTTGATAATTAGAGAAGCATGTTCTTTTCCTCTCCTCTACTATCTCTGCTGGATGAAATACAGACATTCATTGGAGCTACCTTAGATCACACAGATGAGAGTGACATGCTAGGATAGCTGAACAAAAAGACAAAGACTGTCTAGGATTTTACAGAATTTCCCCATCATTTTGGGGCTTAATACATCAGAGAGAATAAAACTTGCTGTTTTAATGTCAATTGTCTTTTAAGTAGTTTCTATTTACTTTGTTCTGTGATAATCTTATGAGTATGGTATAATTGGAACAATTTACAGATTATATATGACAAGTACTGTAAGGAATTAACAAGGTGATATGATCCACAGTAAATGGTGGTGAAGATGGCATTTAGGAAGGGAGATGGTAGCAGCCTTAGCAGAGGTTGTCTTACAAGGGTAGATAGAAAATGTCAACTTTGTCTGAAGCAAATCTGAGAAGGAAGGTCTGTGAAACCTTTTTTTTTTCAGTGTTCCTCTTTATTATTATTATTATTATTAATTTTTTTAAGAAAACATTTAAATGATTGCTTTTGAAAATTTTGCACACATTATTTGCAGTTGAAATAGGATGCTGAATATATGCATTGTACATTGCCACTTTCAGAGAATAATTTGAAAACAAATGACTTTAATGCATTTCAGCTTTTAAGAACTGAGCAAAATTACAGAAACATATGAATGAGATCAAGTGTTTAAAGTGATACACTAATTACTCTGATTTGATCATTACACAATTTATACATGTATCCAAAAAATCACACTCTGCTCCTTAAATGTGTACAGTTATTATGTGCTGATTAAAAATCAAATAAAACTTTAAACAAATGTTAAGTAGATGAGGTAATGAATACGTTAACTGACCTGATTTAATAATTCCACATTGTATACATATATTAAAACATCACAGAGTACTACATAATGTAATACAATTATGATTTGTCAATTAAAAATGATATTAATGTATTTTTAAGTAGAAACCATAAACATTAGTACACTAAAATATGCTAATATTTTCCTTTCTTCCCCTATATTTACTTTAGACTTTTGTTCCTTAAGTCAGAAGAATGTAGGCAGAATTTCATGCTTTGCCTGGAAAAGTGATGGCTCCCTCTTCCTGAGGCCTAAATCACTCAGGTAGACTGTCTCCTGTCTCCCTCCCTGCCCTCAGTCTTTCTCATGATCATCCCAGGAGAGTGGAAAAAGTTTGCAAATAGGTTAGAAATCTCTTTTCTTTGGTGACTCCCTTAAGTTATATAATGTCTGATCAGTCCATATTTAGCCTTAGAAATTCATTAAAAAATATATTGGGAGGCCAAGGTGGGCGGATCACGAGGTCAGTAAATCGAGACCATCCTGGCTAACATGGTAAAACCCTGTCTCTACCAAAAAAAAGAAAAAATTAGCTGGGCATGGTGGCGGGCACCTGTAGTTAGTCCCAGCTACTTGGGAGGCTGAGGTAGAGAAAGGCATGAACCTGGGAGGTGGAGCTTGCAGTGAGCTGAGATTAGGCCACTGCACTCCAGCCTGAGCAATAGAGCGAGACTCTGTCTCAAAAAAAGAAAAAAAAAAAAAAAAAATTATAGCTCTGTTCCTATCCATTTCCTCAGTGGCCCTATTTTCCTCCCAGGTTTGTCACATGTAAGCCAGTACACATGCCTGGATTCTTCTTTGGCTTCCCTGAAATTCTAGCTATAGGCTCGTCCTATAATGTCATCTTTTTTATGGGTTCAAGGAAAATGTTAATTTTATAGATCACCTCGCTTTTTATTATCATTAGGTTGGGAATGATGGACTTTGCAGCTTTCTGCATCCTAAGGTTCAGTGGGAAGTGTAAGTCATTATTAACATGGTTTTAGATTGCATGCTTTCAACTTATTCTTAATTAATACATAGGATCCTAGAATGTTCACAAGTTTTGTTTCTTTGTTCAGCTCAAAAACTTTTACAAGCTTGATTTATGTAATTCCAGAAAAAATGAAATTTTTTCTAATCATTTATTTTACTTTACCACTATAAGATAACCTGCCACTGTTCCCATCTGCTGATTTTAACCCCTTATTTAACATATACTTATTAGATAGCAGTGAACTTAGTATGTTGCATAACTATGTAACAAGCCCAGAAGGCTAACATGCCCATCCAATTACAGACTTCATCTTCCTATGCATTCATTCAGTGTGAATGCAAGTTTGTTTTCCCAGATTCTGATTAATAATTAAATACTTCACTATAATGAAGCCTTATTTTAAAAATTCAGAATACTTGGCTGGAGTCTTGCCTTTATCCCTAGCCAGTATTGGTGATTTTTCACTCAGAGCAAGATATAGTTCTCATATTTTTAGCTTCTCTCCAAAATTATAATCAGTTAGTATTTTACCTCAAACTATGGATAAATCACTTCTCTTATTCAAGCATTGCTTCACAATACAGACCCCTTTTGACAAGCCTAAACTAATGTGTATGATTCCTCTGATATCATTCTTGGCTAAGTTAATGTCCTTATTACTACATATTTTTATATTTGAAATTGGTTTGCCATCCATCACAAAAGCCCACGCAAAGCCTTCATTTGGTTTAGTCCTAATTCCTAGGGTCATTTCAAAATACCATTGGGGGATACTTATGACATGTCTATTGTAGGTGCAAATTTTGTGATTAAAACTACCAAGAGCTACCTATCAGAGCCCTCTGAAGTCAGGACCGGGGAATAAATTTCCATGCACATCAGATGCTGATACAAAACATCCCAACTTAAAAAATTTAAATATTTATTTGTTTGCTGAATTAAAGATTGTGTCCACACAGAAGGTTACTTTCTATAATGTTATATTAAAATATTATCATTTTCTTGTGACAAATTTTTTTATCTCTACAGTTATCGTCTCAAATGTAATCCTAGGCTTGGGGCTGAGATGTCCTAATTTTTTCTCTCTAAAAAATTTTTCTCTCTGAAACATAGAAATGTATTTCTTCCCTCAATGAGGGAAATGTATATTTCCCTCAATACTTACTAGTCTCTCTTTTTTTTGCAACAAAACATGTTTTATACTGAAAATAAAAATTAAAATATACTAACTTTTGATGATAGGGTAGAAAGTACCATCATCTGCTCTCTTACATCTTAAATTACAATACTTCTTAAATTAATTGGTTTTATGTGCTGATAAATTAATTCTATACTAAAACCATCTACTTTTCCTTAACTACCTAAATTTGAGGACATCTCTATAATAATGATATTGGATTTTTATGTTGCTATTTAATCTCATTATAAAACCTCTACTAAGTCATTTTGTATAATGTAGCACACTATAATGTGGAATGGAATGGAATGGAGAATAAGGAGTAGATTTTCAGACTGTGGTACAGAGTGGCCATGAAGTTGACTTAATTAATGTTGAGTTAGTTAATGTTAAATATTCTGATCCAACTCAAAGTTCAGAGTCAGTATTAATGGAAAAGCAAGAGCATATGGGACAGATATTTGGGAAATAAAATCAACAGAACATGGAGTTGGATTTAATGTGTGCCATGAGAAAGAAGAGGTATCAAGAATGCCTCCTGGCTTTCTGATTTGTAAAAGTGATGACTTACAGGACTCCTCCAGTGTTGCTTTGCCAGCCAGAAATCTCTGCAGCTGCCACTACCTCTGTCCAGGCCGCACTGGAGGCCCACTGGCCTCGCTTCACTTGCTTGGCCCAGTAGGCTGTGCTTGACTCACACCTGCTTGGATCCTGTTCCCACTTTTGCTCCAGTGTCAGCTTGCAGCTAGACCAGGCATGCCACAAGTGGCTTCCATGTTGGGCACTGGCCTCTGGAGAAGAGGAATGCAGTGGCACCCAAAAACTCAGAGTTGTCAGCAATCACAGAGCCCCAAGGCGCATTACAGCTTTTACTCGGCTAGTCCTGAGGTGCAAACCCCCAACAGATGTCACAGCTCTTCACTCCTGTAGGTCAGCGAGTGGGAGCGAGTTACAGCTTTTTCTCCTATTTCATCCAGTGAGTGGGAGTGTGTTACAGCTGGTTCTGGGTTCTCATCCTGTGACCAAGAGGAATAAGGTGTGTGGATGCTGCAGAGTGAGTAAGGCAGAGAAGAACCTTACTGAGTGACAGAATGAAACCTCTCAACTCTGAGAAGGGACTTGAGAGTGGGTAGCTGTCTGTGTGGCTGAGTCTGAGGTTTTTATGGGCTTAGAATGGGGAATGCATGTTGACTGGTCCATGGGTGGTCTTTGGAAACAGCACCATTTCAATGGCTAAAAGACATCATCCAGAAGAAACCAATTGAGAGAAAGGGTAAGACAGGGATAGAAGTTCTTACTCTGGTTATGGACTCAATATGGAACTGGCAGTTCAGTTTTTAGGCTACAAACTGTCTTTGGCTTGACAGATCAGGTTTCACCGGAGGCTGTTTCCTGTCTGCCTAGGAATTTGTCTGTGTCCCATCACTATGAGATGGACGTGGTTGCCTATCCATGTGGTGCCTAGAAGAAAACATGATTTAGGACAAATGTCTTGGTAATGTGAAGTTTAACTGAGATCTCAAAGTTTAAGTATTAAATAGCATGTCAAATGTGATCTTGAGAGCTCAGAGATGAAACATGGGATGGACATATTAAAGTAAAAATTTGGGATACATAAACAGGCATGACCATCCAGCAAAAGTGTACAAGTAACAAGTAAAAGAGATTTAGAAGCAAGAAAGATAAATACTTAAAACTCATAAGAGTTAGCCAGGCTTTAAGGGATACAAGAATAAAAAAGGGAAAATCAATGGAAGAGAGTCATTTAAAAAGATAGAGTGAATTAGGAAGTTAAATACTCTAAGAGATCAAATATAATAGGGACAATGTTTTTTGATGTAGAGGTATGGAAGTGATTGTTCACCTTAGCAAGAGTCATTTGAAAGTAGTGATAGCAGCTGGGTGCGGTGGCTCCCACCTGTAATCCCAGCACTTTGGGAGGTGGAGTCAGGTGGATCACAAGGTCAAGAGATCAAGACCATCCTGGCCAACATGGTATAACCCCGTCTCTACTAAAACTGCAAAAATTAGCTGGGTGTGATGGCATGCTTCTGTAGTCCCAGCTAGTTGGGAGGCTGAGGCAGGAGAATCGCTTGAACCAGTGAGGCAGAGTTACCAGGGAGCCGAGATTGCACCACTGCACTCTAGCCTGGTGACAGAGTGAGACTCCATCTCAAAAAAACAAACAAACACAAAAACAAAAAAACAGAGTAGTGATAGCAAACATAGATTGGATTAATGAGTTAGGGGGAGTTTAGTAATGAAGAGTGATGATTTTTGTACTTTTTCCTTTAGTTTGGCTTTTAAGGAAAGCAAAGATTTAGAGTGACCATTAAAGGGAAAAGAGGAATCAAGGCCGTCCCCTTAACCCCCTAAATTGTTAGTTGAAAATTATACACAAAAAAGGAAGGCAAGGACACAGAGAGGCAAATGTCCATAGTTAAGGATAGTAAAGAAAAGACTACGAAATAGAGGACAAAGTTGATAGCACAAGATAAGAGAAAGGATAAGGAGAAAAGTTACCAAGAACAAAGAATATTGAATAAATTAATTTAGTAATTATTTATGGATTAATAAATTTGATTTCTTAATAATATTCCAACTTTAGCTACAGGTTTCTTAAGAAATAATACTTAAATCATGTATCTCATAGTTATTTTAGGTTCTGGTTGCTAACCAGCGAGAGAAATAGTGGAGATCAGAGACAATATTTGGAACCCTTCAAATCATGTTTTATAAGTTGCCTTCCACTCCAACAACCTCCCTCCTTCCAAGATGGCCTTCATGACCCTTCCCTGTTTTCTACTGCATTTTCCTCCAACTACCTCTAATTTGTATCTTCCATAAATTGTTTACAATGTAGCTGTAAATTTTTGCATCTTAAAGAACATATGAGAAGTATGAAAAGTGAAATGAGTTTAAATGCATTCATATTTTAAATGCATTCAGGGAGGAAACATGGAACTAAAAACAGTTGTCAATTCAGGCCATTATATTATCATTTTCATAGAGGAAAATACATCTTAACAATGTGTTGTTAATATATCAAAATTAAAGATATTACAGTATAATTATTAAATTATATAATAGTTATCAAAATTCTCTTGAAAATTTGTCAGACTGTTAGACAATTTAATTCATTTTATTTCTTTGCTCATATATTTATGCTATTTAGTATAATTTCTGATTCATTCATTTTCAGAGTAGATCAGTAAAAACATTGAAATTAACTTAACAAAAAAGAGAGTATTATCTCTTGCCTAAAAATCCAGAGGTAGTCCACAGTTGACAACATGACAAACATTAATTTAGTGGCAACTCATGCTCCTTCTAGCTCCCCCATTTTCCATCTCTTGTAGGTGAACCTCATCTTGATGGCTCAAGTTGACTTTAAGAGCTTCTTTTAAGAAAGCGAAGTGGAATGATTTGCCAGAAAAAAATCTAGGCATGCTGTCAACACAAGAGAATGAGAGCATATTTGAGGGCAACTAAGAACCCATATCCCACCATGTGTCTTAACCACCTACATTGTTTCACCTCTTAATCACTGTTTTCCACCTACTCTGTACTTCTTCACTTACTTGAACATCTTCAAACATTTTTGCCTTGGCTTTTCCAGAATTTCCTGAAAACACATCCTGCAGTTATAGACATGACTTGTTTTTATTAATCAGCAAAAGTATTATTTTTGATGTTTATTCATATTACTTTTGATGTTTTTACATATTTTTTGATACTCAGCCATCCAATGTAATATACCACCTCACCATCTGGTCATTCACTTATAAGGGCACCCTGCTTTTGTTCCTGACAGCATTAATTTTTAATTATAGATTCAACCAATAGATATAGATACAGATATATCTCTCTATAGATGCATAGACATCAATAGATGCAGATATAGATATATTTCTCTATTAGATGTAGGCATAGACATAAGTACAGACATAGGTATAAATATACACATATACACATAAACTATTAAAGCTAAAATAAATTTTGCAAATGATCTAACTCATTCTCTTTCTCTTGGATTTTTAGTAAAGAGAGATAATATCCAGCTGTGGACACACACACACACACACACACACACACACACACAGATGCTTAGTCAGTAGTTAGATATGAACTTTTTCCAAGAGTTCCTCAAATCTTAGTTTCCACAGAGCAATGTAAAGAGGGTGAGATGATACCTGCCCATGCAGTGAATTAGAAACAGAAAGGGATCCTGAGTTTAGGGAATCTGAAACCTTTATAATAAACAGTAAACATGCCTACCCTTTACTCTGGAGAGCCACATTTTCTTTATTACACTGTACAGTTACCATGCCTTCACTTTGCTCAAAAGGACTTTTGTAGAATATGGAAGCCATATTATTAGGGGATAAAGGTAAAGATTAGGTTGTCAAGAGGTAAGGAGAGTAAAGGGAATTCTGAGAATGCATTTTGAGGTGACGAATAGGGGAAATAGTGCAGCATTTATTGAAAGAGTAACCATAATACAGGAACATGTTTTAAAACAAAAGAAATTATAAAGAAAAACCTTCATTTGAAAAAGTGATTATAGGCTGGATGCGGTGGCTCATGCCTGTAATCCCAGCACTTTGGGAGGCCGAGGTGGGTGGATCACAAGGTCAGGAGTTCAAGACCAGCCTGGCCAAGATGGTGAAACCCTGTCTCTACTAAAAACTACAAAAAATTAGTCAGGTGTGGTGTCAGGCGCCTGTAGTCCCAGCTACTTGGGAGGCTGAGGCAGGAGAATGGCTTGAACTCTGGCAGCAGAGGTTGCAGTGAGCCAAGATCGTGCCACTGCACTCCAGCCTAGGTGACAGAGTAAGACTCTGTCTCAAAAAAAAAAAAAAAAAGTGATTATAAAATAATTTCTGACCATGTGACATCTAGTACATCATTTCTACCTAAAAATCTATGCAAAATGTGGGAAACAAGTGTTTTTTTGTGTGTGTGTTTTTAATAGAATTGACTGGGGTAGGATTTAGTCTATTGTGCCAGGAATAATCATTTGTAGAAAACTTTTACATGCTAAAACTCTACATGTACCTATTTTTGTTGTTTTGGATTTTTAGTGTGCTTGGCTGGATGATTGCTAATTTACTTTGGTCTTTTTTTTCTTGGCTTTTAGGAAGGGTTCAAAAATACTCCATTTATGATATTTTCTTCTAACATTTGCTTTCCTAAATAGCATTTCACAGGAATTGTGAACTTATTCAGCCTCTGCATGCCTGCAGAGCATTTCCATAAATGGACCTCTTTTTGAAATCAGTGGGATTTAAGCATCTATAGTGCAGCTGCAGGGGTTTGAAAGTGTATAAAGTTTAGTTTATCTTAATTTACACAATACTCCTCGAATTCGTATTTCTCATAAGGGAAAAATTTTCAAATTGACTTTAATTGTAAAATTGTTATCTGAATTGACACCTGGATAAAGGATTATATTAAAAGAAAATGATAAGTGGGCTAATTTATGATTGTTGGTAATGGGATCCTGTAGGTGGTTATATTTGAAATGATTCTTATATTAGTCCTGAAAAAAAAAAAAAAACAACTCTTTGGTTAGTACTTTGAAATAATGGCAGTGACATTATATTCCAGAGTTTTCAGGTTGAAGCAGAAATCAAAATGGTCTTAGATGAGCATTTCTAAAAATATATATTAAGAAGCTTATTTATGAAGCTTGTGACTTGACTTTATAGCTATCCAATAATTGAATATCATGCATACTTTGTTTTGCCTTGCATCAGGTCAGTTTCAGATCATGTTTCTGTCTATTTTAGACTGTTTTTGAATAAAACAATATCAGGAAACTAAAAAAAGGCAACTAATTAAATGTAGTAATTGTGGTTTTACATACCTGGGAAATCAGTGATAGAGGAAATGTGATTATTGCTAGGTAGTCTTTGAAATTTAAAGATGCAGTTTATTCTCCAGAGATCATTAAGTTTTCTCTGTGATATAAGATTTTAAAATTAATTTTATGGTGAAAAATCTTAAAAGAAGTTTAATCAATGTAACCACATGCCAAAGTTAGTTTTTAATCACTTTTATTACGTTCACAGGGTTCCTGAGAATAATAGATGTACATTCAGAATGAAATGCAACAGATTTAAATATATAGGCATGTTTATAGTGAGAGCAATGAATTCCAGGAAATTTGTTATGAATTATGTTTTAAAAGATATTCAGAAATTAACTTCATGTTTAGAGAAGATGATTTTCTTGTCCCTGCAACTCATAAATTATAAAATTATATGACTGTATAATATGGATATGTTCAGTTTGTCCCTTTGGAATAAGAGGAAAGGGGAGAGACAGAGAGAGAGAGTTAACAGATACAGAGATGAACAATGATGATTTTGTATGGATAATACAAGACAATTTGGAAATGAGAACAATGCAATAAAATGTTGTATATACAGTTACCTTGAGTAACCCTGATCTAGCTAAGAAATAAAACAAACTTAGTAATTTTTATTGCAGTTTGGGGATTTTCTTTCTGGCAGATTTCAACTTTTCTGACTGTAAAAAGTAAAGTAGAGGTTCCTCTTCAAAGACTTTCCTCCCTATCTAATTAGGAATAAATAGTAACTTCTCTTAAAAACAAAATTTATTCAAAGACCTATGCTAACATTCTTAAATACCTGCTAGCTGTAATAAAGAAATCAATGTACTTTATATTCTTAGCTCCCACAATTTAGCCTAAATATTTTCCCTGGCATGCATATACTGGTCCAAGCAAGCATTAGGTCATAGCCTGTTCCTCTTCCTTATTTGTATGTGTTTTTACCTTTCTCAGCATTCCACAAGTTACTTCCTCCTTCCTTTGTTCTCCTCTGCCTTTGCCTCTTTAAAAAAGTTCTAAGTTGTGGCCGGGCACAGTGGCTCATGCCTGTAGTCCCAGCACTTTGGGAGGCCGAGACGGGCGGATCATGAGGTCAGCAGTTCTAGACCAGCCTGGCCAACATGGTGAAACTCCATCTCTACTAAAAATAGAAAAATTAGCCAGGCGTGGTGGCGGGCACCTGTAATCCCAGCTACTCAGGAAGCTGAGACAGAAGAATCGCTTGAACCCAGGAGGCGGAGGTTGCAGTGAGCTGAGACCACACCACTGCACTCCAGCCTGGGCAACAGAGCGAAACTTCATCTCAAAAAAAAAAAAAGTTATAAGTTGCTAGCCAATTGGGACAAATACAGAATGTGAGGTCCTGTTCCAGCCAATGGAAACCAGACACAGCAGTAGGGAGGATGCATCAGGTTATAAATGACCCTGTCTCCTTTGTTTGGTATACTCTCGTGGCAAAACTGCTGGCGAGTGTACCCTTTCTGCAGAAAGTAAAAATGGCCTTGCTGAGGAAATTAAATTTATGTTCAAGTGCTATTTCTTTATGGCTCTGGGGAACAAGCATTTCAAACATGACAACTTAAAAGAGCAACATATTCCATATGGAATGGGTACAACAGCCATTGCTTTATCATAGAAGCCATTGTTTCCTGAGTATATGTCTTGAAGGTTGTAGGATCTCAAACACATTCAGCAGGGAACTGTGCTGTCTTCGTTGTTCCTAGTAATAATGATTATTAATAGCTTATGTTTTTATTAAGCACCTACTACGTGCTAGAACTTTCAATGATTATTGTAGTTGCCTAGCTCAGAATTTTGGGATCCAGCAGGCTGGCTCTCTATTGAAAATGCTGTTGATTTCTTTCTGTATGGTATTGGTAGTAGGGGACTTGAAAAATAGACTGTAAATAAATCAATAAATATTTCTTGTTCTAAATTAGTCTAAATTAGACCTAGACTACTTATGGAACCGTAGAATGCATCAGAGAATTGGGACATATATTACTTTTATGCCCAATCTAAACTCTGAGAAATAAGCCAAAATGAGCTTTAATTATAAATGGTCAAGAGCAACTAGATCTTTTTTTTTTTTAATCAAGTGAGAAAGACCCTTGGCCTCCCCTTTTTCACCCTACCTATACAGATACAAACAAGAGGAACAAAAGACTGAGGTTTGCACAGAGCCAATCACTCAAATCATTCCATTGATATAAATAAACACAATCTCCCGAGGGTAGCCACATCAGTGGAATGTCACAGTTGCAGACAGCTGTCTAAGTAATCCAAATGTTACAGTTAAAATGTATTTTGCTCAGGAATTCACTATTAAAATGGGAAAAATAAACCAAAACATCAGTAGGAAAGCTGAACAATGTTATAAAATAAAATGTCAGGTTTCTTTTTATTTGTTTCTAAACAAAAGAAGTTTCAAGGAAAGAAGTCACAGGGTGTAGTTTTATTGTTGAGTTCTAGTGGGGCATCTAAACCTATCATCCAAAAATGGAGGCAGAAAGATTAGCTGAAATGTGCTTTTCTTGCAATTCAAATGGAAGAGCAGAATAGCCCAGGGAAGTCTGATTTAAGCTATTGTATTAAACAAAAGTATTTCAATTCCCAAGATTAAGCCAATTTAAAGAATATTTGAAAAGCCAGGTCTCCAACTTTTAAATAAAAGACTTGAAACTGGATGACTAGAAGAAGAATACCTCATTTTGCCAAGAAGTCGTAATGGAGTGTGAAAGTAATGCACAATTTCCTGAGATAGGTAAATTAAAGCAAACATTTAAATACATAAGTATTATAATTTGTTAATGTCCATCTAATAAAATTCAACAGAATATCTTAGGTTTGTGAACTAAAGAAATACACTTTTTTTGCTTGCATTCTGGGTAAAATAAATGTATGGATATTTAGTTTTGGATAATCAGTTGATGATTCTTACAAAAGGAGACTCCAGTTAAGTAGCTCAAGGGTAGATCTGAGCAATTAGCTTTTTAATGATCCCCTGAGTAATTCTGAAGATGGTTGTTCCCAGACCATTTAAAGACAGGTTGACAACATCTCCCCATATTCTCCTCCCCAAAATTTGATTAAAGGGTAGATCTTAAATATTCTTACCTCACACAAACACACAAATGTAACTTTGAGTTGATGGGTATGTGGATTAGTTTGCTGTGATGATTATTTCAAAATATACATGTATATCAGAACGCCAAGTTGTGTACTTTTGATATATGTGTTTTATTTATCAATTATACCGCAGTAAAGCTGAAAAAAGTCAACAAAAAACAATTCAACTAACATTTTTTCATAGTAAGAGGACAATAAGCAGGAAAAATAAATTCATAGACATTCCACAGTTTTTCTGTAAAATGTCTCCAAATGAAATTTTCAATAAAGTTACAAAAGATTTAGAAAACACTTCTATAGACTTAAAATTTTTAGACTAAAATTGTTTTGGTTTAAACATCACTAAAAGGAAAGTAATTTTTTGTCATATTTTGAATACACGCTCTACATAATCGTCAGCATTTCACTTTGGACTTATTTACTATCTATTTTTCATTCATTTATTAAATAAATATATTTTGAGGATCTACTGAATTTCAGGAACAGTTTCAGGCTCTGATAATTCTGTGGTAAACAAAAGAGAGGTAGTTACTTTTGCATATGCTAATGTGAGAGAAGACAGAGAGAAATCAACTAGGCAGATAGGGCAAGGGTCCTCGGAAGAATTCCCTTCTAACAAAAAGCAGCCTCTCTTCTGACATACCCCAACGGGGTATGTGCAGATATACAGTGGGCCCTAGTAAGCACAGTCCCCTCCCTTCTTGGAAATACTCAGACAGGGAGGCTTGTGCAGGCGAAGTGCCTGCAGCAGCACCGATAAGAAGAGCTACCCTGAACCAGGCACATCCACCTTGGAGTGTTCTTCCCCTCCGTCTTGTTTACACATGTGCACCAGGAAGAGATAAACAACACGGAGTAACTCAGGCTAAGAAGCCCACATGCGCACTAGAAAGGGTAGGGTGGGAAGTCAGAAATTTGTGCGTTATGCAAATGAAGCACGCCTACCCTCCAGCTTGTCTACAAAAACCCTTGAACTTTACTGTAAAATGGCAGCCCATCTTTCTGGGACCCCTTTCTGCTCCAGAGAGCTCTATTCCTTTTGCTTATTAAACTTCTGCTCTAACCTCACGTTTGGAGGGTCCATGTCCTTGATTTCCCTGGCCGTGAGACCAAGAACTTTGACTGACATCTCAGACAATGAGGCTGGTTTCATTTTGTGGGGCTTGTCTGGGGTTTCATCAAAAGGGTGAGTAGGAGCAGACCCCAAGTCTTTACTTTCACTTCTTTGGCGTCTGGTCCTCATTTTTATCAAATCAAGAAAAACACCAGGCATCTGTTGGCCATTTAAACATGATGAGCATGGCTACTGGCCTAAAGACGTAGATGATAGTCTTGCTAGGGAGGACTTAGCTAATCCCCCAGTGCCTTCAGGGTGCCGGGAATGTTGGCTCTGCTACAAACCCGTTTCCTTTTGTGGAGGGCCTAGCCCTCATGAGGGGCTGAAAGAGGTCTGCAGACAACTGAAGGTTTCTGGCTGGGGCCACACCCCGGTGTTACCTGAGGCTTCTGGACTAACCCCAGCCCCTGATTGCCTGATGGGTGTTGGCAACAGGACCTCCAAGCTTTCCTATCACAGTTTCCTTCTTTCCTTTTGGCTACTATGTCTCCTATTCCCTTTCTGTATGCAATATTGCGAGAAGTTTTACAGCCTGGGGAAATAGTCTTGTTAGGCAGGATTAACAAGTGCCTTAGCAACCAAGAATATAGCTTAAGAGATTCCTGTTTTGGTTATATATATATATATATATATATACGTATATATATATATATATATGTATATATATATATATATATATGTATATATATATATATATTCTAGCACATATATATATATTTTTTTGAGATGGAGTCTCACTGTCAGCAGGCTGGGATGTAGTGGCGCGATCTCGGCTCACTGCAACCTCTGCCTCCCGGGTTCAGGCAATTCTCCTGCCTCAGCCTCACGAGTTGCTGGGACTACAGGTACCTGCCACCACATCCAGCTAAGTTTTGTATTTTTAGTACAGACGGGGTTTCACCAGGGTTGCTAGGGTGGTCTCAATCTCTTCACCTTGTTACCCACCCACCTCGGCCTCCCAATGTGCTGGGATTACAGGCATGAGCCACTGCGCCTGGCCTGTTTTGGCAATTTTTTAGAGACAGGAGGCTTTCACGATCCGGGTCTAAGGGATCATTTAACTCCCAATGATGACACTTCCTGGGGTTGGACAGGGGGCTATTTCCCTCCCAGTGAGTGGCCCCCTCTTCATTTAGGCTGTTTGTTTTCCATGTGAGGAGCCAGCACTGCCCAATTCAACTAGATAGGCTTTCTATGAGGCAAACTAACTTTCTCCTATTGGGAGGCATGTTGTGGGGACAGCCTGTCACGCCTCGGACCTCTCTCTCAACCCTTTGTCTGGAGAGCATTTGGAAACAAAGCTACAGCCTAGTATTTGAAGGTTTACAACACCCACCTAGTGGAATGGGAATCTTCTCCATGAGGGACCATGTCGGCTCTTTGCCAAAACCCTCTAATTTCCCAACTCTTCTCCTTATTGAGCCCTTCCACTAGAGACCAGGCCTTATGCCATCTCTGTGAACAGGAAAACCCTGCCTGTGACATGGAGGAGCGAGAGGTCCTTCTAATCCAGATTTTGGCCTCAATACCATCTTCATCAGCAGAAAGACAGTCGTTTGATCCTTATGTTCTTTTGAGACACTTATTCTGTCTCCGACTAGAATGGCATTTAAATAGAGAAGGGATTCTGTGTTTGGAAGTCAATCAGAACAATGGCCTAAGGATAGATACTTTAGCACGGGCCATAATAGCAGAATACAAGACCCAACCCAGAATACTCCCGTCACTGAGGGGCCTGCCCAGATGCAACTGTTAGGTAGTCTCTCCTGAGATTCATCTATAGGGGGGACATGCTGGCCACACAAATTTAAGGAATCAAAGGGGAATTATCAAGGGGAGACTAGGGTCTCATGCAGATGAGTGTGACTATTACTGCCTGACCCACTCCTCCGGGTCCATGGATGGAGGTCACACTTGCATCCCTGGGCGGCACCATTAATGGATGCCAGGGCCCAGGGAAAAAAGGAAGGAGGATAGTAGGGGGGACGCCCCCACTACTTTCCTCCCCACTTGGGTCACTCCAAAAGGAAAGAGAAGACTAAGGGATGCCTTTCCTTCCCCCTACCTCTTTCTAAATGGTTAACAAACCATCCATTAGCCTACACTCCTCTTGAGTGCATTCTGAAGCACTGGAACTCCTTTGATCCCAAGACTCTGAAGAAAAAGCGGCTCACATTCTTTTGCACAAGAGCTTGGCCTTTTTACTAGCTTGGGGATAGATAAACCTGGCCTTCTGAGGGAAATCTTGATTTTAATATTATCTAACAATTAGATTTTTTCTGTAGATGGGAAGCAAATGGTCCCCTATGTACAGGCTTTCTTTGCCCTGCAGGACAACGCAGACCTCTGCAAGTGATGCACAATTGACCCAGCTCTTTCAGCAGTCATATGAGGCAGACCCATGGGGAATGATTCCCCAAAGCTAAAAAAACAAGTTCCTGGGGAAACTTCTGAGACAACAATTGTCTCAGCAACTTTTGTTCCCCTTATCCAGGGCCCCCTCCTCCAACTGCATCTTCAGCTCCTCCAGTTCCACCACTTCCAAAACTCCCCAATTCCCCAGCTACGCTTTTACCTCTGCAAGAAATGCCCAGTGGACATGGTGCCACTAGGGTTCAGGTACCTCGCTCATTGCAAGACCTTAGACAAATAAAAGAATACCTGGGTATGTTCTCTGATGACCCCAACAAGTATATAGAGGCTTTCCAAAATCTAGGCCTGGCATATGACCTCACATGGAGAGGTGTTATGTTACTCTTAAACCAAACCCTAATAGCTGCTGAGAAGCAGACAGCTCTGCAGGCAGCTGAAAAATTTGGGGGTGCACAACGTTTCTTATAGCAGGCCAAAAAGGAAAATAGGAGGTACGGAAGGTGAGGGAATTATGGAACAACCATTCCCAATAGGGAGAGAGGCAATACCCCTTGAAAACCTTGGCAGGGACCCTAGTGACCCCACAGGTGAATGGAAAAGAAAATACTTTTTAATGTGCATATTGGAGGCCCTACGAAAAACTAGAGTCAAACCTCTTAATCACTCTAAGCTGTCCATGATAGATCAGAGACCAGATGAGAATCCCTCAGCTTTCATGGAAAGGCTGAGGGAGGCTTTAATAAAACACACTTGCCTGTCTCCTGACTCAGTTGAAGGACAGCTAATCCTAAAGGACAAGTTTATTACTCAGACAGCCCCTGATATTAGAAGAAAATTACAGAAACAGGCTATAGGACCAGATAGTACTCTGGATAGCCTCCTTAGGGTAGCCACCTCAGTCTTTTACAGTAAGTATAAGAAGGAGGCCCAGGAAAAAGAGAGAAAGCACAAGAGAAGAATGGATTCTCTGGTGGCTGCTTTAATAGGCCTGTCAAGTCCAGGATACCCGAGGTGAATCCACTAATTGCTGTAGGTGTGGGAAACCATGGCACTTTAAGGACCATCCAGGTAGTAAGAAGAAGCCACCTTGACCCTGTCCAGCCTGTGGCAGTGGCCATTGGAGGTTGGGCTGCCCCCAGAGACATAGGTAACTTAGTCCAGAACTGGTCTCACAAATGGTCCAGCAAAACTTACAGGTCCTGGGGCTCAATTGCCTGGCTCCAGTGGCCCAAACTGCCATTACTGCCCAGGAGCCCCAGATGATTCTGGAAATTGAATCAGATTCTGGAAATTGAATCAGGAGGGTGGGCCTCCTTCTGGACACTGGAGCCAGTCTCTCTGTTCTCTTCTCCAATCCAGGCCTCTCCTCTTCCCATAGCACGACCGTGAAGCACGCCTCAGGAAGGTTCTAACCCAATATTTTTCTCAACCCCTTAGTTGTAGCTGGGGGGACCTACTATTTACACATGTCTTTTTAGTCATTCCTGAGAGTCCCACTCCCTTATTAGGTAGAGATATTTTAGCTCGCATGGGAACCAGCATCCTTATGGCCCCAGGACAAACTCTTTGTCTTCCCTTGGTAGAAACCAGTATTAACCCAGAGGTATGGGCAAGCCAGGAGAAAACTGGCCAGGCTATAATTGCTATACTGATCCAGATACATCTTAAGGATCCCACTTCTTTTCCTAACCAAAGACAATATCCCCTGAAGCCAGAGGCTAGAAAGGGGCTAGAGGTCATTATTAATAATCTGAAGAAGCAAAGCCTCCTCAAATCCTGCAATAGCCCGTGGAACACCCCAGTATGAGGGATGCAGAAACCCAATGGGGAATGGAGACTAGTTTAGGACCTCTGCCTCATTAATGAGGTCATAGTCCCAATTCATTTAGTAGTCCCTAATCGCTGCACTTTGCTAACCCAAATACCTGAGGGAATTAAATGTTTCACAGTGCTAGACCTAAAGGATGCCTTTTTCTCAGGAAGGCACTGAGGCCCTTCTCCATTTCTTAGCTAATAGGGGATATAAAGTTTCAAAATTCAAGGCCCAGCTTTGCCAAACCTCAGTGAAGTACCTGGGTTCAGTATTATCTGAGGGAACCAGAGAATTGGGAGAAGAAAGAGTTAAGCCCATTTCATCCTTCCCCCTCCCTAAAACCCTCAAGTAGCTAAGAGGATTTTGGGGCATTACAGGATTTTTGCTGGCTATGGACACCCAGGTATGGGGAAATGGCCGTCCCTCATACCAACTAATAAAGGAAACACAGGCAGCAAGACTCATTCCTTGATTTGGGATCTGGAGGCAAAAAGATACTTTAACCAGTTAAGACAAGCCCTGCTTGAGGCACCAGCCCTTAGCCTTCCGATAGGGAAGATGTTCAGTCTTTATGTGTCAGAAAGAAAGGGAATGGCCCTGGGAGTTTTAACTCAGACCTGTGGACCAGGTCAACAGCCAGTGGGTTACCTAAGTAAGGAACTGGACCTGGTGGCTAAAGCATGTCTAGTCTGTCTCCAGGGTTGCAACAGTGGCCCTACTGGTGCCAGAAGCCACCAAATTAACCCTGGGGAATAGCTTAACCGTTTATATCCACATATTGTGTTAGGATTGCTGTCCTCTAGAGGAGGCCTTTGGCTAAGAGATAGCCACCTCCTTAAATGCCAGGCTCTACTACTAGAGGGATCTGCAGTCCAACTAAAAACTTGAATCCAACCACCTTCCTCCCAGAGGAAACTGGGGGACCTGAACATGACTGGGAGCAAACCTATGCTCCCAGGGAATAATATAATACAAACCTATGCAGCCAGGGAAGATCTCAGGGAAACTACCCTAGAAAATCCAGACTGGACCTTCTTTACAGATAGAGCTCCTTTGTGGAACAGGGAGTCCATAAGACAGGGTACACAGTAGTCACCCTGAATAGTATCATTGAAAGCACGTCTCTCTCACCAGACACAGGTGTCCCATTAGCTGAGCTGATAGCTCTTGCAAGGGCTCTTGAATTAAGCAAAGGAAAAGCAGCTAACATTTATACAGACTCCAAATATGCCTTTCTTATCCTCAGTGCTCATGCCAACATTTGGAAGGAGAAACACTTTCTCACTGCTAATGGGTCTCCCATAAAATACGATCAGGAAATTAACAGGCTGTTATCCTCAGTTTTCCCTCCATGAGAAGTAGCAGTAATGCATTGTAAAGGACATCAAAAAGGAATGGATGAAATAGCTGAGGGAAATAAGTTAGCCAACCAGGCAGCCAAGTCAACAGCACAAAAGCCTCAGGGTGCCAACCCCCTTGAAGCCCCTCTAATCTGGGAAGGCTCCATGAGGGAAATGAAGCCTCAGTAATCCCATGCAGAAATAGAATGGGCCACTTCTCAGGGATGCAATTTCCAGTCCTTAGGGTGGGTGCAGTCAGAGGATGGCAAACTCCACTTGCCAGCCCCCAACCAGTGGAAGATCCTAAAAACCCGTCACCAAACTTTTCATCTAGGGAAGGATAAAACTTGTCAATGTGTCCAGAGATTATTCTCAGGGGAGAACCTACTAAAAACAGGTTAAGCAGGTTGTTAATGCTTGTGAAGTCAAGTCTTAAAAACGACACCCTCAACAGACGGCTTCTCCCACCTCCAGCTCAGAGAATGGTTAAGTTATCCAGGGGAGGACTAGCAAATAGTCTTCGCCCATATGCCAAAATCAAGGGGCACTCACTACCTCCTGATGTGGATGGATACCTTCACTAACTGGATGGAAGCATTTCCATGTCGAACAGAGAGGGTCTCCAAGATAGTACGAGTATTAATCAATGAAATAATTCCCCGTTTTAGACGCCCTAAATACCTCCAAACTGACAACGGCTCCTCATTTAAAGCAGCTGTTGCTCAGGGTGTCTCAAAGGCACTGGGCTTATGCTATCATCTCCATTGTGCCTGGAGACCCCAGTCCTCGGGAAAGGTAGAAAAAACTAATGACATTATTGAAAGACACCTTAGAAAGTTGTCTCAAGAGACTCACCTACCCTGGACTACTCTCTTTCCCATGGCCCTATTACAAATAAGAAATATCCCTTCAAATTTAGGTTTAACTCCTTTGGAAATGTTGTATGGGTGACCTTTTCTTACCAGTGATTGCTATTAGATCAGGACACCTCTGAATTGGTCAAACATATAGCTTCCCTGATCCACTTTCAACAGGAGTTGACACAGCTAACAGAGGCCTAATTGCAGGAAATAGGACCGCCTTTATTTAATCCAGGAGACTTAGTACTGGTGAAGGCTCTCCCTTCTCTTTTCCCTTCTCTGGACCCTATTTGGGAAGGACCTTATACTCTTTTCTCTCCACCCCCTTGGTGGTAAAAGTTGCAGGAAGTGACTCTTGGTCATCACACTTGAGTCAGAGCCTGGAAGGCTGTGGGAGAAGCCCCAGACAATCCAGAAGAACGCTCTGAATATCACTGTGAAGAAATAGGGAATCTTAAATTGAAAATCACCAAAGATAAGCAAATACCAGATACATTCTGTCATTTCTGCCTTTCCTCTCAAAATCACTTCATAGATCTCTAAAGGGAAATTCTATATCTTGGTGAGTAAAATTTTAGATGGAAATTATTTACTATGCCACATTTGTGGGAATTGCTATACTTACATTGCTATTTGCAATAGGACTATGCACTGTAGCACCCTCTGAGTGGAGTTTTGGACAAAGAGCCTCAGTTGCTGTAGTATATTGTTTGGTTGTCTTTTTTATAGAGGGTCTTTATCTTTCTCAAGATGGCCACCCACAGCCTGTATATATTAGGAATTAGCCTCATCATGCTACCAGGTTTTGCTGCACCCCTCCAACAATTAATAAATTCAGGGTACCTTTTAAAGAATTTAAATCTAGCATAGAAGTTGTTAAACACCACCAACCAAACTTTGGCAAGGGACTGCTGGCTTTGTCTATCATCCTCATCTCAATACACTGCCATCCCAGTCCCAACCCGATATTGTGCCCTTAATAAGATGACCTATTACCCCAAATACAAGGGGGAAGTCCCCTTTATGGTAATGAACTTGAATAATTTGTATAACTTCCAGATTAATGAGATGACAAGGGTCACTCTAACAGGTCAAGCAGTAAACCTTCTCCAGTCCTGTCAAGGTAAACTTTTGAGGGTTGTATCCCCCCAAAAACCCATTTGGGGCCCAATATCAACATACACAGAAATAAAGTTTCAAGCACCACTTTGTATTATGAGAAGCCAACATTTTTGTCAGGACCTGGGGACCTTAAAAGGACATCAAAGCAACTAAACCCTAGAGATTAACCCCTTGCATAATCATGTAAACTACATGTTTTCCCAAACTGTACCATTTAGAAGACCTGTACAATCCTCAGGGAGACCATCCATAAATAAGGGGACTTTGAAGAGTGTGCAATCTGGGTATTGTATAAATAGACTCACTAGTTGTGTTCACATATTCCCTTGGGAAGATTGTACAACCGCTGAGGTATCTTAGCGCCTGTTAGTTCCCCAGTATGAAGAAACTTCTGAGTGGCTGCTGGTGGATATCAAATGCAACTACCTACACTGGGAAAACAAAACTGTTGGGGTAAAACAGGATGTTTCCCAGGGTCCTTTCCAATCTTTAACTGGGGCCACCTTGGCAGGAACCCTAACCACCTTGGAAAATGAAAATTGCAAACTAACCTATATATTCTCCACAGAAAATAATTTCTGCCTTGAAAAACAGAGAGTCTTCTTCCTGTGCAGAACCAACTCCTAGTTATGTTTACCAGCCAACTGGACTGGAAACTGTATGCTTGTTTACCTAGCTCCTGAAATTAATATAGCCCCCAACAACCAATCCCTTAGCATAAACAAGCTATCCAGTTCATACCCCTTTTGGTAGGATTAGGAGTCACAGCAAGTGTAGGGACAGGAGTTGGAGGATTTGCAACCTCTCTACCCTACTATGAAGACTTGTCCAAAGATTTTACAGAAAGTTTAAAGGACATTGCCTGAACCATTAACGCTATACAAAATCAAATAGATTTCCTGGAAGCAGTCACTCTATAAAACAGGAAGGGACTAGACCTCCTAACTGCTGAAAAGGGTGGGCTATGCCTCTTTCTAGAGAAACAATACTGTTTCTATTTCAACCAATCAGGGATAGTAAGGGATGCCACCCAAAAATTAGCAGACTGGGCCTCTAAGATATGACAACGGCAGTGTGAGTCATGGGGCTCTTGGTCTAAATGGCTGAATTGAGGATCATGGCTCCTTTTTTTGTCAGGCCCGCTATTAATGATTGTACTAGTTTTAATTTTTGGACCATGTTTGTTAACCCTTCTAACCATATTCATCTCTCCTTGGCTAGAAGCTATCAGACTCTAAATGGTGTTACAAATGGAGCCACACGTGGACACTCCATTCTTCCTAGGACCTCTAGATCGACCTCAGGAGGAACCCTAGCTGCTGTTTTCCCACTCAGTGGCCCTCTCCAGCAGGGAGTAGCTAGATGGGTCATTGCCCAAACTCCCTAACAGAAGTCAGGGTCTTCCACTCCTGAAGGAGGAATGTGAAAGGAGAGAGAGAGAAATCAACGAGGCAGATAGTTACGGTAGAATTCTTTTCTAACAAAAAAACAGCCTCTCTTCTGACAAAAAGCAGCCCAAGAGGTCATTTCTCCTTCAGCAAAGAGCAGCCTTAGATATCAGGCTGCAAACACAGATAGTGAAGGCAAGCTCTAACACAGAAAGGGGCCTCCTGTGTGACATACAGATATACAGTGGGCTCCAGTAAGCACAGTCCCTTCCCTTCTTGGAAATACTCAGACAAGGAGGCTTGTGCAGGGGGAGTGCCTGCGGCAGCACTGATAAGAAGAGCTATGCTGAACCGGGCACATCCACCTTGGAGTGTTCTGCCCCCTGCCTTTTTTACACAAGTGCAGCAAGAAGAGATAAACAACATGGAATAACTCGGGCTAAGAAGCTCGCATGCGCACCAGAAAGGGTGGGGGTGGGAACTCAGAAATTTGTGACTTATGCAAGTGAAGCACCACTCCACTTCAGCTTGTGTATAAATGCCCTTGCGTGTCACTGTAAAATAGCAGCCCATCTTTCTGGGACCCCTCTCTGCTCCAGAGAACCTTCTTCCTTTCGCTTATTAAACTGCTCTATCCTCATGTTTGGAGTGTCCATGTCCTTGGTGTCCTTGGCTGTGAGACCAAGAACTTCAGGTGACACCTCAGACAATGAGGCTGGTTTCACTAAGGGGAAAAATAATTTAAAATAATAGGATAAAAAAGAAAAGCAAACACCACATGTTCTCACTCATAAGTGAGAGTTGAACAATGAGAACACATGGACACAGGGAGGGGAACATCACACACCGGGGCCTGTCGAGGGGTGGGGGGCGAGGGGAAGGAGAATATGAGGACAAATACCTAATGCATGCAGGGCTTAAAACCTAGATGAAGAGTTGATAGGTGCAGCAAACCACCATGACACATATACACCTATGTAACAGACCTGCACATTCTGCACATGTATCCCAGAACTTCAAGTAAAATAAAAGAAACAAAAATAAAAAAAATAATAAAAGCAAATAATATAATGTAGCCTCTATTATTTAAAGTCATCAACATAATAGAATATGTGGAGGAGTATTTGTCATAGGACAGTCAGATGTGGTCGTTAGAATAAAGAGTTAAATAATCAGATATAGCCAGATTTATGAAGGCCTTAAAGGGCAGTGGGTGCTAAGCAGAGGACTGTGATTGTCTTGTTAGAAAACCTAAAAATTGTGAATAGTGCCACAATAAACATATGTGTGCGTGTGTCTTTATAGCAGCATGATTTACAGTCCTTTGGGTATATACCCAGTAATGGGATGGCTGGGTCAAATGGTATTTCTAGTTCTAGATCCCTGAGGAATGGCCACACCGACTTCCACAATGGTTGAACTAGTTTACAGTCCCACCAACAGTGTAAAAGTGTTCCTATTTCTCCACATCCTCTCCAGCACCTGTTGTTTCCTGACTTTTTAATGATTGCCATTCTAACTGGTGTGAGATGGTATCTCATTGTGGTTTTGATTTGCATTTCTCTGATGGCCAGTGATGATGAGCATTTTTTCATGTGTGTTTTGGCTGCATAAATGTCTTCTTTTGAGAAGTGTCTGTTCATATCCTTCGCCCACTTTTTGATGGGGTTGTTTGTTTTTTTCTTGTAAATTTGAGTTCATTGTAGATTCTGGATATTAGCCCTTTGTCAGATGAGTAGGTTGCGAAAATTTTCTCCCATTTTGTAGGTTGCCTGTTCACTCTGATGGTAGTTTCTTTTGCTGTGCAGAAGCTCTTTAGTTTAATTGGATCCCATTTGTCAATTTCGGCTTTTGTTGCCATTGCTTTTGGTGTTTTAGACATGAAGTCCTTGCCCATGCCTATGTCCTGAATGGTAATGCCTAGGTTTTCTTCTAGGGTTTTTATGGTTTTAGACCCAAATGTCCAACAATGATAGACTGGATTAAGAAAATGTGGCACATATACACCATGGAATACTATGCAGCCATAAAAAATGGTGAGTTCATGTCCTTTGTAGGGACATGGATGAAATTGGAAATCATCATTCTCAGTAAACTATCGCAAGGGCAAAAAACCAAACACCGCATGTTCTCACTCATAGATGGGAATTGAACAATGAGAACACATGGACACAGGAAGGGGGACATCACACTCTGGGGACTGTTGTGGGGTGGGAGAGGGGGGAGGGATAGCATTAGGAGATATACCTAATGCTAAATGGCAAGTTAATGGGTGCAGCACACCAGCATGGCACATGTATACATATGTAACTAACCTGCACATTGTGCACATGTACCCTAAAACTTAAAAGTATAATCATAATAAAAAAAAAAGAAAGAAAACCTAAAAATGCCAGTGTGACTGGAAGGTAATGACTGAAGGCAAGTGAGGTAAGGGTATAGAGGAGAGATGAAGAAGAAGCAAAATTACCCTAAGAAATATTCTGAAGTTAAGTTTTTAGAGGATACAGGAAAAATAGGAAAGAAGTAAAATATGTCTCCCTCAGGTTTTTGTCCTGAGCAACTGAGTGAATGGTACTGCCATTTGATAGTAGCAGATTGGGACAGGTAGAACAAAAAAGTTTGTTTAGGACATGTCAATTTAATATGGCTCTTAATAAAAGGGGCCAGATGGCAAGTAAAAAGGTGAATATAGAGTCTGGTGACCGCAGGAGGTGTAGGACAGAACCTGAGAAAAAATTGAGAAAAAAAAATCAAGAAACATGCTATGTAAAGCACAGAACTGAGTTTTATTCAGAAGCTTGATATATAGAAAGGGGAAGGAGTAAGGAAAAGTAATCAATAAAGAGAATCATGAAGAAGTGGTCAGTGAGGGAGGCGAATCACTAGAAGTGAATTGTGTCCAGGAAGTTAAGTGAGGAAAGTTAAGTGCTTTTCTATTACAAAAGCACAGGCTGAATTAATATAACTCTCCAAAAAGTACTAATGTGGCACTGAGGTTGCAAGGAAAAACACACAAAACCCTCAAGGTGCCAGAAATAAATGGAAACACAAGGAAAATCAGAATAAGCAAATACTGACACTATACTACCCAATAAGGATTTTGACTCTCATATGTGCTCCACTTCAAGGGGTCTAGGATTTCATTCTCATAATTGGACAGAATGTGTTTGTTCAGAACTAAGAAGTATGGGAGAGAACACTGTATAAATCATGGAATTTACAATTTTCTACTAATCTGTGAATGTAAGACTCAAGAAAAGTTAGAAAACATACATACAACTTTAAAGCAAAAATAAATCAGTAGAGAAAAAAATAACAAAAACAAAATGACCGAGTTAGGGTGAAGTGAGAAAAAAATCATTATTCCCAGATATATTTAAATGTGCTTTACCAAACTTTCAAGCAACAGTACTTCTTATAATATGTCATAAAAAACAAAAAGAAAAAAACCTGTTGTAATATTATCCCATTCCTTTTATGACAGTAATACAACGGTGATGCTTGGAAGTGAAGAGTTAATGGTGTTTTCCTCCTCTTCCTAACCTTCTTGGTAACACTCTAATGCAATTTTTTGGCAATCACATGACCTAGGAAATTGTTATGTAAGCATGTGCTTAGTAGGTTTAGATATGTTATTGCAAATAAACTTGGAATGTATGGACTTATGTGACTCAGCGGAAGGAACAATGGCTGATACATACAGGTAGGTTCTCTACCTGTATGACTACTTACCTGAGTCTGTTTTAAAAATTCAACCGTTGGCACTACTGCAATGCCAAAAGCAGATAGTATAAAATAGAAAAACAAATTAGTTACTAACTTACATGAAAAAAATTCTACATTGAATGTTATAAGCCAGAAAAATGCAAAATACTAAACACACACACACACACACACACAAACACACACACACACACGCTCTCTCATGTCTATAATGACCAAAAGGACTTATCCAAAAACAATACAAGAATAGCACCTCATGAGAAACCCCAACTATGGAACATTTGTACCTTCTGTGTATTCTAACACTAGCAGCTAAACAAGGCTGTTGAAAAACTTTAGGTCTCTTGACTGGACTCCATTTAAATTGTTACCATAAATTTCAAGTGGAAACTCAGCATCACCTGGCAAAAATGCTACAGTTACCTGAAAAAATTCTCTCTTCCACTTTCCAAAAGGACTATTTCATTCCTATTCTTATATTAGCAAGCCTCGAATGTTGTCTTCTCCTTATTTTGAGTGGAGAAATTCTCTTAATTCATTGGTAAAATAAAGCAACCTACTCATCTGTAACTATTCATTTAAACTCCCACCCATACTATTAGAAGGAGTGTGTTTGCCTATCATATTGTAAATATTCTGCAGTCATTCTTATTCCACATTATGTTTTTGAAATGAATTTATAACAGTATACATAGAGTTGGTTTATTGACTTTAGATTGAAATATTCTTCTGCTGAATAAATACATGTGAATTTATTATTCCATATGACTGCTGATAGATGGTTGCTTTGTTTGCATATCTTCTCACATGGTTAAGAATGCTACAGTAAACATTCATATGCTTGTCTTCTTGTCCATCTATAACAAATATTTTCTGAGGGTAGATTTTTTTTGAAGTGGAATTACTGAATTCCAAAATATGCACAGTCTCAAAACTTTCAAATCAAATTGATCTCCAAAATAGTTTTATCAAATTACATTATGAAGACCAGCATAAATGACATATTTTCCACATGTTATGTTCAGCACTAGTAAAACAAATAAGTTATCAGACTTTAAATCTTGCATCTCAGACAGGTGTGCAGCTAATTCTAGTTCTCTATTAGTGATGTTGTAATATCCTTTCATATGTTTGTCGTCTGATTTCCTCTTTCGTAAATTGCCTGTGAATTCTTTTGCCATTTTTTTCTCCTGAAAATGTTGTTTTAGTTTTTAAACTTTTAAACTTTTTACATATTGCCCATTGAGTGTGTATAAAATGTACCCATGTAGCATTACCAATTTGCAAAGCAAGCATCCGCATAACCTCTCTTTACTTTTGTTTTTCCTGATTTTTATTTTATATAAATTAAAATATTCAGTTAGTATTAATTTTTTTCTATCTTCTTATACTCAGCATAACATTTAAAAAATTTACCCAAGATTTTTTTGTAAATATAGTTTTTGTCTTTTTTGTGGTTGGATATTTTCTTGTATGAATGCATTATTATTTTTTCATTTTATTCTTGATCTTATTTTGGGTTTGATCTAGTTTTATTTACCATAAACATACTGTAAATATATCTTGGTGCAAATAAGCATGGCTCTGCAGAATAGATATTTAGGGTAGAATTGCTTAATCTGAGATTATATGAATTTTCAGTTGTATAAAATAACACCCTTTGTTTGTTTTCTGCTGATGTTTGTTTTGGCTTTCAAAGCCAAACTATAACTCTTCTGGCTTATTTATATTTTCTCTGTCACTATAAGTTCTTTTCCAACTTGGTATTGTCAGATTTTATATTTGTTTAAATTTTAATTTTTAGTGGTATCTATTATATAGTTTGGTTGTGTCTCTACCCAAATCTCATCTTGAATTGTGTTTCCCATAATCCCCTCCTGTCATGGGAGGGACCTGGTTCGAGGTAGTTGAATCATGGGGTCGGTTTCCCGCATGCTATTGTCGTGATAGTGAGTAAGTTCTCAGGAGATCCAGTGGTTATAAGGGGCACCCCCCTTTTCTTGACTCTCATGTTCTCTCTTGCCACCCTGTGAAGAGGTGCCTTCCACCACGATTATAAGTTTCCTGAGGTCTCCCCAGCCATGAGAAACTGTGAGTCAAACCTCTTCTCTTTATAAATTACCCAGTCTCAGGTTTCTTCACAGCAGCATGAGAACGGACTAATACAGTCTAATTGTGGGTTTACTTTGCATTCATAAATTACTAATTATGCTTATCTTTTTTAACATTTGGCTATACATATGTGTGTGTGTCCTCTTTTCTGATACAATCTTCTTGTGTTCCTACTTTTCTACCTTCCTCATTCCCTTTTTCCCTTCCTCCATCCTTTTCTCCTTCTTTCTTTTTTCTTCCTTTTATTATTTCTTTCCTGCAAGTTTCCCTGTTACCTATTTCTAATATATTTTAACTGAAAAATATTATAAATATATTGTCTCTACCAGTTATGTGTATTGAAAATACCTTTCCCACTACACAGCTCATTTTTCACTTTTTAAAGATATTGCTGAAATTCATACTCCTAATGTGGCCAAGTTTACCTACTTTTTTTTTTTTTAACAAATAGAGGGAGTTTTATTGATTATATGAGCTGTGCAGAATTGCTCTGTGTGTGTGTGTGTCTGTGTGTGTGTGTGTCTATGTGTTACTAGTGTGAAGTAGTAGTCCATGATTTCCATCCTTTCCTAACTGCTCTGCAGTTATTTCTTTTTCATATATCAACGATTTAAATGTACATGATACTGGATTTTTAGTTTGCTTTATTATTCTTGTGCAAGGAACATCTTAATTGTTCTGGACCCTTCTTAATAGGTCAGATGGCAAAGATTTTACACTTTGGTCCATACAGTCTTTGTTGCAACCTGGTGTAGTATAGAAGCAGCCATAGACAAGACATAAATGAATGGACATGGCTATGTTCCAATAAAGCTTTCTTTTTAAAAAAGGGGTGGCTTGCCTGTGAGCCAAATGTTGCCAACTCTGAGTTTTGTTTAACCTTGAAGTAGTATAACCCTATACTACTTTAATGGTATCTAATTGTGTGTTTACTTTGATTTATTACATACCTAAAGTAGTAACTTTATTACATACCTGAAGTAGTAACTTTATTACTAAACTAAAGTTACTACTTTAGGTATGTAATACCTATACTAGGTATGTAATTTGTAATTACCTGATATTTAAAGTAGTAACTTTAGGTATGTAATAAATATTTCCATCTGGTAAAGTTTTCTTACTATATTGTTCTTTCAGAACATCTGGGCTAGACCAAAAACATTGTATTCCTATAAAAATTATAAATCAGCATATGAAGTCTCTTCATCCACCCTCCAAAACCCTATAGAGATTTCACAGAGATTGCAATGTAGCTGTATTTTCATTTTTTGTAAATTGACATCTTGAGTTTTTCAATTCATGAACATGGTATATTTCCCCATTTATGTTGGTTTTCTGGAGTATCTTTAAATAGTTATATAGTTTACTTCTTCTATGCCTTGCACATATTTTCTTAGATTTATTCAGAGGCACAAAATATTTTGATGCTATTTTAAGTAGTTTTGTTTTTAATTTCCAACAATTACCACTATATGTAAATAATAACTCATATCTAATAGAGATCTAAAATCCTGCAACATAGCTAAATTTTGACATGAATCTAATATTTTATTTGTAAATACTCGGGATTTTTAAACATAATTATATAATTTGTGAAATTTGCATATTATAACTGGAAGTTTTATTCCTTCTAATATCTGTGATATTGTGTGGATTTTATCCCCTTCAACTCTCATGTTGAAATGTGATTCCCAAAATTGAAGGTAGGTCTGGTGGGAGGTTATTGGATTACAGGGGTGGATGCCTCATGGTTTAGCACCATCCCCTTGATGATAAGTGAGTTCTCACTCAGTTCATGCAAGATCTGGTTGTTTAAAAGTATGGGACCTCCCCTTGCCTTGCTCCTTCTTTCACCATGTGAGACACACCTGCTCTCCCTTCACTTTCCACCATGATTGTAAGATTCCTGAGGCCCTCACCAGAAATAGGTGCCAGTGCCATACTTTCTGTACATCATACAGACCAGTGAGTTAATTAAAACTTTTTCTTTATAAATTATCCAGTCTCAGGTATTCCTTTATAGTAATGCAAACAGATAAACACAATCTGTAAGAATTATCATTCTTTATTTCCTTGGATAAGACCTCTAATACAATATTGAATAGAAGTGATAATATGACACATATCTTTTTTTCAGTCTTAAAGAAAAAGCTGGGCAGGCACAGTGGTCCATGCCTGAAATCCCAGCAGCTCATGCCTGTAATCCCAGCAATTTCAATGGCTAAGGTGGGAGGATTGCTTGAGCCTAGGAGTTTGTGACCAGCTTGAACAACATAGTGGAGCCCCATCTCTACAAAAATTTAAAAATTAGCTGAGTGTTGTGGTGCACACTTGTAGTCCCAAGTACTCTGGAGACTGAGGTGGGAGGATCTATTGAGCCTGGGATGTTGAGGCTGTAGTGAGCCATGATTGTCCCACTGCATTCCATCCTGGGCAACAGGGCAAGACTCTGTCTCCAAAAAAAAAAAAAAAAAAAAAAAGAAGAAGAAAAAAAGAAGAAAGATTTTAATTATTTTTATCAACAATTATACATTTTCAGTAGGTATATTATTATACAATTTAATCCAGGAAGTCTTCTTTTATTCCAAGTTTGTGAAGAGTTTTTATGACAAATACAGGTTGAATTTTATAAATGACTTCTTTTGTATCTACTAAGATGATCATTTTATTTTTGTGTAATCTGTTAATATGGCAAAGAATTTATAAGGATATTTTAATATTAAATTAAATTTCCAGAGGCTTATGGTTTCTGCTAAAGACGTAAATAGCTAGAATGCTATTCACTCCCAATCTTAAGAAAAAAAAATCACATTGAATATATCATCAGATTATCCTATAGCTTCCATAAGCCAGCTTTCAGGATTACTGCTGCTTCTTTGAAATTCATCTGTGCTTTCTTTGCTTGTTTATCCTCTGGGCTCTTTTACTATTTTCAAATTTCCATTGGTTTTCTCCAGCTTAATTGGGACATGGATTTCTCTCTATATATTCTGCTTTGAGTTCATTGCTTTTCTTAAACCTTAGGAAGCACTTTGTTTATTTTAGAAATACGTTGTTATTATATCATTTTATATGGCTTCTATCCATTTTTCTTTATTTGTCATCTGGATTTCTAATTATGTATATGTTTGACTGTCCAGTCTTCCTTAAACTTTTTAACCTCTCTTCCTCACATCTCCCCATGGTTTTAGTTTTTTATTCCATTATTTATTATGAATACTTTTGTTTCATGTATTCTCATTTTATTAATTTGTGGACATATTATATTTCTATTTAATTTTTTCTGTATATTTGTTCAATAATTTTAAATATATCAACTACATGGATTTGTAACTATTTTATAATCCTCCCATTTTATCTTAAATGATTTGCTTACCTTATAAATGCATCATTAATCATTTTCTTTGATTTATAATTTGAATTATAAAATTTCTATTCATTTTTGGTATATTGATGTTATATACAGCAACAACATTTTGCACTCTATATCATCTCTGGAAAAAAACTAGATATGTCTTCTTTCCTAATGTTTATAAATTTTCATTCTTTTTTAAAATCATTGGTTTAAATCTTTAGGACAATTCTTATGAGAAGCACTAAATTTGATCACCTTTGTTTTACTATTTGTTTTTATTTATTTATTTTATATATATTTTTTCATCTTTATCCATATATTTGTTCTTAGTTTTAAATTAGTAAATACTATGCTTGCTATGAGCATCTGGTTAATTCTTTATCTAGTTATGAAAGTTATTCTATATTTCTAATCAAAGATTATTATTTTTGTAAGTGGAGAGTTAAACTTTATTGAATATATTTTTGTCCTTTTAATGAAATTATCATGTTTTTCCTTTAATTCGTTAAAGTGATACAATATAGCAAATAAAGTAGAATTAAGAAATGCATTATTTGATATGCAGATGCCAATGATGTAAAAGTCCAGGTAATTGAGTAGTTCATCAATATAAATTTTGATATTGTTAAGAATAATAACAATAATAGTGACATAAGGGAAGGATGGTAAACTAGGTGAAAGAATGAGGAAAATTTAAGAATGAGAAGGAATGAGAAATGTTAGTAGATGCCACTATCAAAGAGAGCTTGTAGATAATGAAGTCTAATGGCATCAACTTGAAGAAATCCTTGGTGTTTGAGAGATAACAAGTAGTCTAGGAGCTGAAATGAGATATATAAATATGCTATCTTTATGCCTTGCAATACATAGATTATTGGAAGGAAATAAACAGCAACTACAGCTCCCACTTTAAAGGCTCCTTTGGCTATCACGTCTTCAACAACATAGAGTCAAAACAGGAGACTTCAGAGAATAGTTTGAAGTAGAATAGGGGAGTAGGGTTACTGATGAAAGAAGGTGTTACAAAGGGACCTAGTGAAAATGTTTGAGAGATAAGGAAAGAATGAAAGAAAGAAAGGAAAGAAATGAACAGAATTTTGGGAGGATGAGTTCCAGTGGTGAGAGATTTCTTGGAGGCTTAGACTTTTTTGATAGCGACAGGAGGCATAGAGGAATAGTTCGTGAGGAGACTTTTAAAATATTTCATAGGAAAGATAACGCATCAGTTCAAATTAGAATCTCCCTAATATGCTCCTTTTTTGTTAATATAGGTGTTAATTAAAAGTTTAAGTCACAAACACATAGAATTTACTTACAAAATAATTTAATGTATGTAATCTAATGCAGCAGAATTACTAAATGCCAGCCTTCAATCTACTCTGTTTTATATTTAAACATGTAAATTTATATAATTTAATGATTTATTTTGCTTTATTTTACTTACCATTTCAGCTACAAAAATTTATAGTTTAAGATTAGGTAGTGATACACTGAGAGATTTTCAATTTATCCAAGACAACATGATGATTGGAAAGGATGTTTATTTTAAAATCAGATAGGCTGAGATTGTACTTCAGGTTCTTCTACTTATTCATAATGATCTGATCTTTTCAGAATTACTGAATCTAGTTTTTTTAAGAATAAAATTAGAACAATATAATTGTTAGGATTAAATGAGTCACATAGAATCCCTGGTCATACTTGTTGCTCAGAATGCTAGTCCGTGTGAATTGCCTGAAAATTAAATGAGGTGATACCTGATCAGGGTAGTATGAAGAGAACCATTCGACCTTAAAATTGTTTAAAGAAAGAACCAGGCTACACTATTGAATTCAATCTTCTCTTCATTCTGGTTAAAATATAGAGATATGTACTCATTTAGAAAACACTATATTTTCCCACTTCTATTAACTATGAAACATCCCAGCTAAAGAAAAGATTAAAGGAAAACAAAGACAATGAATAGGAAAACAAATAGTATACTCCCTGCAATAATTGACAAATTCAACTTATTCCAAAAACAATCTGATTCACTTTTATGGGAAAATTCCAAAGTAAGCATGCTTGGGTTAGAAGCTGATCTGTAAGTGGATTTACCTGCCTTAGTTGAAAAACAAAGCTGGGGGAGGGAAGAATGTTGCTAATTTTTACAGAGACAAAAGAAGGCAAGGAAGACATTGAGATTGCATTTTATATCAGTCTTGGACTTGGAAAAGTAAGACTTTTTCTTGACATGTAAAACTTTACACATAAAACATTAGTGTTAGAAGTCATTCATTTTTCGAATAAAGAAGGGAAAAGATGAGTGCATGATAGAAGAGAGTCAGAACCTCTTTTTTTCGGGAGCAAAGAGAATATATTGAAAAGTGGAAAGTTGATAAGAGTTAGAAGAATTAGATGAGAGGCTCTAAACAAATAAATTTACCCACATTTCAAAGGACCAAAAGCTTCATCTGATAATAGAATAGCAGGGGAACAATAACTTTTATTTCTGTCTCTAAAAAGATGGCTCTTTGAGAGATTGCACTACGTTTTCTTCTACTCAGTGCTCTTCAGGAAGACTCTTGTAGTTGTTACTTTTACTTCTGTAGTGATTTTGAACACTAAATTTCCCCAGTCATATTCTCTCCTGTATATCAATAATTGCTTTGTGCAACTGGTCTCTGGAGAACCATTAAGGCTTAGAATTCCTTTAAAAGTGTTTCTTACAGCAAGGCATTGTCTAGCAACCCTCTTAATTCACTTGTATAGATATCTTGTTTGTGGGAGTACCTATTTATTCAATTTTTTTAATTCACAAAAGATGCTTGTAAGTTTTTTTAAAGTATACAAAGGAGTAAACTTAAAGCTACATTCTGAATAGTTTTTTTTTGAAACTAGGGAAATTATAGGAATAAAAATAACAATATATAGCATGTGTTACCATCAGTAAAATTTTGTTCATATACTTTCTTTTACCTTATTTTTTGCAATAATTTTGTGAATTAGAACTGTATTGTTATCTTCATTTTACAACTGATAATACACACATACAATATGTAATGGGCCTGCCCAATGCACAGAACTATTGAGTACTGAGTGGAAATATGACTCCTCAAGTACAATGTTTCTAAAGCCAGGGCTCTGTAAACAATATGGTGAGTTCTCTGTACCTACAAATAACAATATATAAAGTTTTATGAAAACTTCTCTGAACTGGCCAGGTTTAATTGATCTACTCATTGTCTTACTTTCTTTTTTTTTAAATACTTAAACAGGGAAATAATGCTTTAAAGTAAAATTATGCTTATGTTTTTAATATGCAGAGTCCTATAATAACATTTAAAGTAATTTTCAGTTTTAAAACAGCTTAATTATCTAGCCTTAAGCTGTGCATTTTAGAAAACTAAGAATGAGAAAAACAAACAAATGACAGATTCTGAAATAAACTCTTAATCATGGGGTACTGAACCTTTGGCTGTTTTGAACAGGACTAAATTTGCAAAGGAAAGTCTGGTCATGTATCAAATAGTGCTGGATTTATCAACGAAAGTTCCACAGTAAAACATAATAAAAACTATAGGAACCAGGAGTTCAAAAAAAAAATAACATTGCTGAACCTTCATTTGGTGCAGTATATATTTTTATTTATATTAAGCTACAGAAAATCAATAGTATAGACTTTATTAATAATACATTGGTTGCCATTTTTGTGCTTTGACTTCAGGCCAGTAAGATTTAAACCACCTTGGAACTCGTAAGTGTGAAACTTCAGGTATAAGAATTTAATATTCCTAATAATCCTTATTTTAAACTGAACACAATACTACTGTCTGCCTCATAATAATATAGCGAGTCATATAAGAGTTAATGGACAAATGGACATACCATGCCGAGCACAGTGGATATAACATGGCTTGAGCTCAATAAATACTACTCCTTCCTGTCCTTTTTGATCTCTCTTTTTTTCTCTCTTTCAAAAAAAAAAATAATGTACATTGGACTTTCCCATTTTGTTCAAGACCATAGTGTTTTCTTCTCTGTCCATATAATTGTTTGAAGATACTCTTCAGAAAATAAAAATGTAACTTATTATTTTAGTGTATTATTTATTTTCTGCTGTTATATCAGAATATCTGAGACTGGGTAATTTATAATTGACAGAAATTTATTGGCCCATGGTTCTGGAGACTGGGAAGTCCAAGATCTGGGGGTTGCATCTGCTAAGGGCCTTATTTCTAGGTCACAACACGGCAAAAGGTATTGCATGGCAAGAGAGAGTAAGAGAGAACCAAACTCACTTTTATAAAAAAAACCACCCTTACTCTCATGATAATGAACCTACAGTCAAAATAATAATGTTAATCCATTCATCAGTGATGAACACCCATGACCTAATCACCTCTTAAACTTTCTACCTCTCAACACTGTTGCATTGAAGATTAAGTTTTCAGAACACGAACTTTGGAGGACACATTCAACCCATAGCATTCAGTGTGTGTTCATTCACCAAGTGTATGCAAATTAAAGTGGAATAATTTTATGACATCAGCTAGAACACCAGAATCAGTAAAGAGGAACACAGTGATACAGGTTTTCTGCCTTAAAATGAAAAGTCTCACGATACAAAATCAGTGTGCAAAAATCACAAGCATTCCTATACACCAATAACAGAGACCCAAATCATGAGTGAACTCCCATTCACAATTGCTACTAAGAGAATAAAATATCTAGGAATAAAACTTACAAGGGATGTGAAGGACCTCTTGAAGGAGAACTACAAACCATGCTCAAGGAAATAACAGCGGACACAAACAAATGGAAAAACATACGATGCTTGTGGATAGGAAGAATCAATATTGTGAAAATGGCCATAGTGCCCAAACTAATTTATAGATTCAATGCTATCCCAATCAAGCTACCACTGAATTTCTTCACAGAATTGGAAAAAAGTACTTTAAACTTCATATGGAACTAAAAAAGAGCCTGCATAACCAAGAATATCCTAAGCAAAAAGAACAAAGCTGGAGGCATCATGCTACCTGACTTCAAACTATATTGCAAGGCTACAGTAATCAAAACACCATGGTACTGGAACCAAAACAGACATATAGACCAATGGAACAGAACATAGGCCTCAGAAATAACACCACACATCTACAACCATCTGATCCTTGACAAACCTGACACAAAAAAGCAATGGGGAAAGGATTCCCTATTTAATAAATAGTGTTGGGAAAATTGTCTAGCCATATGCAGAAAACTGAAACTGAACCCCTTCCTTAGACCTTATACAAAAATCAATTCAAGATGGATTAAAGACTTAAATGTAATACCTAAAGTCATAAAAATCCTAGAAGAAAACCTGGGCAATACAATTCAGGACATAGACATGGGCAAAGACTTCATGTCTAAAACATCAAAAGCAATGGCAACAAAAGCCAAAATAGACAAATGGAATTTAATTAAACTAAAGAGCGTCTGCACAGCAAAAGAAACTATCATCAGAGTGAATACACAACCTACAGAATGGGAGAAAATTTTTGCAATCTATCCATTGGATAAAGGGCTAATATCCAGAATCTACAAAGAACTTAAACAAACTTACAAGAAAAAAACAACCCCATCAAAAATGGGCAAAGGATATGAACAGATACTTCTCAAAAGAAGACCTTTGTGCAGCCAACAAACATATGAAAAAATGCTCATCATCACTGGTCATTACAGAAATGCAAATCAAAACCACAATGAGATACCATCTCACACCAGTTAGACTGGACCATCAAAAAGTCAGGAAACAACATTTGCTGGAGAGGATGTGGAGAAATAGGAACACTTTTACACCGTTGGTGGGAATGTAAATTAGTTCAACCATTGTGGAGGACAGTGTGGCAATTCTTCAAGGATCTAGAACTAGAAACACCATTTGACCCAGCAATCCCATTACTGGGTATATACCCAAAGGATAATAAATCATTCTACTATAGAAACACATGCACCTGTATATTTATTGGAGCACTGTTTACAATAGCAAAGACTTGGAACCAACCCAAATGTCCATCAATGGTAGACTGGATAAAGAAAATGTGCACATATACACCATGGAATACCACGCATCCATAAAAAAGGATGAGTTCATGTCTTTTGCATGGACATGGATGAAGCTGGAAAACATCATTCTCAGCAAACTATCACAAGAACAGAAAACCAAACACCGCATGTTCTCACTCATAAGTGGGAGTTGAACAATGAGAACACATGGACACAGGGAGGAGAACATCACACACCAGGGCCTGTCAGGGTGTGGGGGGATGGGAGAGGGATAGCATTAGGTAAAATACCTAATGGAGGTGACGGGTTGATGGGTGTAGCAAACCACCATGACAAGTGTATACCTTTGTAACAAAACTGCACGTTCTGCACACATACCCCAGAACTTAAAGTATAATAATAAAAAAAAATTGGGGCAAAAAACTTATGAAGTGCCCTTTATTTAAATAGTTACAAACTGAAAAGGTAAAAAACTAGTTTCTCGGATCCAAGGAGAAGAAAGGTGATCCCATACATTTGATGTTTTATTTAATAATTTTTAAGTTGTATAATAAATCACATATAAATGAATAAATCACAAATTAAAAATCACATTTAAAAAGTGTACGAAGATGATTTACTACAAATCAAATTTTCAATATCAGTGATGCAGGTCTAAGCAGAGTATGGTTAAAACTGGCCCAATTGTTCCATAGAATTAATATTTAGAGTTTCCTTTCAATAAACACAGAAATTGACCCTCCAAGTGTTAAAACTTAAGAAAATCACATTTGTCTTATCTGAGTTCCTTCAGCAGGAAAGCAACCATCAGTCCTCCTGAGGAGTATTAAGGAACTGAAACCTCATCTGTCATGATTGCCTAACAGATTACCTGGTTTCTGTTGGCCAACTCATCTTCCTTACTTCTCCCTAATTCCTGTTTTCCTGTATATAACCACGTTTCTTCTTTGCTATATAAACCTCTGATTTTAGTTAGTCAGGGAGACGAATTTGAGAGTGATCTCCCATCTCCTTGGCTGTAGCACAAAGCCTCTCCATGTTCCAGAGTTTACCACTTTCTACTTTTATTGTAATCATCACCTTGATTTGTTTTTTTAGGTAGACCAGCTAATCATGTCTGCCAAACACTTTAGTAATGTCTGTTTTATAAGCTTTGCATGAATAGAATAATAGAATATATATATATATTTGTATCTGGCTTCTTTATTAACTTTATAGCTATAAGGTTGACCTGTGTAATTGTATGTAGATGTAGTTTATTTATTTTTGTTGATAAATAGTGTTTTCTGTATACATTTTGGAAGGAAATGCCTGTCCTCATCTAGGTCCGTCAGGGTGGAGCCCTAGCTAGGGACCATGCACTTCCCTTTCCCCTTTTTATATCATTTAAAGGGACCAAGATCTTCCCTTCCCAGCACTTCCATATCAATAGCAATGCCTGCTTTATAAACTTTGCATAAATAGCATAATAGAGTATAGTGTGTGTGTGTATATATATACATACTCTCTCTCTATATATATTTGTATCTGGCTTCATTAATTTCATCATTGTAAGGTTGACATGTGTAGCTGTACTTTATTTATTTATAAACTTCTACAGTTTATGAATGTTTCCCCAATTCAAATGGTGAATTTTGATATGTGTGTATGTGTTTTCATTTTAGTGCAGTTTATTTTGCTTTATTTTCTTTTATGGTTACTCTTATTATTTATATTAATGTTGTCTGATTGATCAAATTTTTCCAACTAGTTAACGAACGCTTTTGCTAATTTTGGTCCTGTGGGTTTCCATATAGATTGCACACTGTTGTCATATTCCAAAAATTACATCTGTTGGGTTATAATTTTCGACCCAATTTAATCAGTTTGAGAAGAATTGGTATCTTTGTAATATTGACTCTTTAAATACACAGAAATACTTTAGTCTTTATATAGGTCTTATTTGGTCTCAAAGATGCTTTGTACTTATTTTATATAAAGGTCTTATATACATGTTTTAGGTTTATTTCTAGAAATTTGATATGTTTTTGATACTTTGGTAGATGGTCTCTTAGATTACGTTTTATTTTCTTATTGCTGCGTGCACACAAACACATGACTGGACACAAATGCAGTTAATTTTTCTATGTTAAACATGTGTCCAGGAACATTGCTGAACTAATTTTAAATTATAATAATTTAATTTAAGTATATTTTGGAGATTTTCAAAAATCATGAGATTTGTGAATACTGGCAATTTGGTTTCTTTCTTTCCAATCTTTGTATTATTTATTTTGTTTTCTTGCCCTACTGCACTGCTTAGATGAGACTGGATTAAAAAATAATTCAATTATATGTTGTTACAAGAGACATACCTCATATTTAAAGACATATTGGAAGTAAAGTAATAAAAAAGATTTATCAGACAAATATCAGTGACTAGAAATCCGGTGTGCTATACTGATATCAGGCAAAATAGACTGGAAAATATTATACTGGATTTACCACATTAATCTGAAAATGCTTTGTTTTTTATATTCTCTAAAAGATTTTTAAGTAAGATTAATTATATAATTCTTAAAATTTTGGTAAAATTCACTGGTGAAGCTATCTAAACACATATTTTTTATCTTGGAAAGTTATTGAATTATGTGTAAAATTTATTTAGAAATTATAGTCTTTTATATTTTCTATTCTTGTGTTAGATTTGGTAAATCATAATTTTTTTTAGAAACTCGTAATTTCATCTTAATTTTTAAATGTATTAACCAATTTTTTCACACTCAACCAACTTTCTTTTGGTTAGTAATTTTATATTATATCTTTTTCCTTACTGTACTTTTACCTCCATTTTTTTTTGTATCATATGTATTAGGTATGTTGCCTACAAAAAAGTTAGTTTCCAAGGGCTCCCATAATAAATTACTACAAAACTGGCATAAGAACACAATTATATTCTCTCACTTTCAGACTCTGACATAGTCTCTGTCAAAATTCCAATACATTTTTCTGCATAAATGGAAAAGCTAATGCTTAAACTGTATGTAAATGCAAAGGGTTCCAAATAAACATAATAATCTTGAGAGAAAAGATCAAATTTGGAGGGCAAACACTTACCATTTTCAAAACTTTCTCCAAAGCTACAGTAACCAAAACAGTGTAGTACTGTCAAAAGGACAGACATAAAGAACGATGGAAGAAAACTGAAAGTTCAGAAATAGACCCTTACTTCTATGGCCAGTTGATTTTCTACAAAGATACCAAGTCTACTCAATGGGGAAAGAATGCCTCTTAAACAATGCTACTAGAACAACAACCAGATTTACCTATGCAAAATAATGAAATTGGACCCCTGCCTTCTACCAGGTACAAAAATGCGTTCAAAATGGATCAACAATCTAAATATAAGAATTAAAACCATAAATCTCTTAGAAGAAAATATATGATTATATCTTCACAATCTTGGATTTTGCTATGGATTCTTAGACATAACACTAAAAGTACAAGCAACAGAAGACAAAAAGTTGATAAATTGGACTTTATCCAAAACTTTTGAGCATCAAATGATGTTATCAAGAAATTGACATGAGTGGTGTCAGCAGAATAGTTCCTATTCCCCTACAACAACAGTAAATTTGCAGCCATGCACAGACAAAAATACCGTTACGGGAACTTGGGAAGTTGTGAAACCCTGGTGCAGCCCAAGACCTAGGGAGTCCTTTTCAGAGGGCAGAAGGGCACCTACGTGGCAGACTCACTGACTGCAGCTCCAGTTCCAGACCTTGAAATGGTCCTTCCCCCAATAGACTTGGCTGTAACTTCATTTGTTCTTGGTCCTGCTACCGGAACTGTCCACCCAGGGACCTGGAAGGAGGCACACTCATTTGTGCCTCAGGTTATACATCTACAACTTGATGTTATCTGTGGAACAGAAAAGGCTCGGAAAATTGGCTGTAGCCCCTCTCAGTAATGGTCAGAGTTCAGTCCTGTTGGCAGCATAGGGACTCAGAGAGAGACAGGCACACCTGAGTTCCCATGCCTGGCTCGCCAACCTCATACTGGCAGCAGACTCCAAAAGGGCTCTGAGTCCCAGCTAACAAATTGGTTAACTGTGTAGAAATAAAAAAAAAAATCAAGATAGAAAAATCAGTAGCATTTCTATACATCAACAACAAACTATCTAAAAAGAAAAAATCACAAAAACAATTCCAGTTAAAATAGCTACAAAAAAAACCTCAAAAATATATTTAACCAAAAAGTAAAAGACCTATACACTTAAAAGGTATAAAACTTTGGTGAAAAAATTGAAGAAGACAAAAATAAATAGCCTATGTTCATGGATTGAAATACTGTTGTTAAAATGTTCATATAACCTAAATGAACACTAAAATTCAACAGTGAAAAATAATAAGTGTTCGTGAAGATATGGAGAAATTGGAACATTTATACATTGCTGGTGGGAATATAAAATTGTGCAGCAGCTGTGGAAAGCAGATTGATGCTTCCTCAAAAAGCTAAACATAAAATTACCATATGACCCAGCAATTCCGTGTCTAGGTATATACTCAAAATAATTGAAAGCATGAAATCAAAGGATACACCAAAATTCATTGCAGTACTACTCACAACAAATAAAAGATGAAAATAAATCAGTATCCATCGGCACGTAAATAAATTTTATATATATATGTATGCATACAGTGGAAAATTATTTAGACATACAAAAAGATGAATGAAGTTCTGATAATGCTACAAGAAGGATAAACCAAGAAAAGTACACTAAATGAAATAAGCCAGGAACAAAATGCCAATTATTTTATAATTTGAAGAATATATCTACAGTAAGCAAATTCATAGAGACATTCAATAAATTAGAGGTTACCAGGTTTTGTGGAATAGGGGACTATTGGATTATTCCTTAAAAATTACAAAGTTCTTTGGGGGATGTGACAAAAACATTTTACACAAAAAAATGACAAATTATATGTTATGTATATAAATTTCCACTAAAAGAGAAAAATTCTAAAGTACCAAGTTTCATCTTCCAAACCTTCTCAACCATGTTTGGTTGGGAATGTGTATGGTCCACCCTGGTCAAAATACTTCTTAATCTGTGAACAGGTAAAACAAACAAATTTATCTGCTTTTAAAACGAAATAGTGGTACAGACATTAGATAGATATTTTTATATTAACAGGTAGAAATTTGTAGGAGTAAAGGATCACTAGTTCCAAGCAACTCCAAATCTTCGCAGAGTAGATTCTGTAAATTCAAGGCTTAGGCTTAATCCTTTTAGGCTTAATGGTCTATTCTCTGACTCCACTCTCTGGAATTAACTTTGTAATTACCTTTGTGACAATTCTTCCCTCAGAATTATTCTTCATTTTTCTGAAGGTTAACACTTGTTTTCTGCCAGAGTTGCTCTGTCAGGACATGTTTTGCTTGTAGAATCCCCAAATAATGACAGCCTTTTCATTTCATTCCATTTCTGTCCTCTTCAGTCCAAGCTGCCAGTGTTTTTGGTGGTATAACATTCTGAAAAATCTTGAGGGTCTCTGTGTCTGTCAAGGGGACCCATGTTGTTAAACAAAAGGTTCTCCACAGATCCTTTCTTTATAACTTGTCTCTATTTATGGCTTCTGTGGAAATGATTGATTGGATGAGTGAGTTATACATCTCATGTCTTTACCAGAAGTTTGTCCAGCCACACTCTACTCTTTCTCCAGAGCATGGTCTAGCATCTTTTGCAGTCTTGATAGGCTGAGAATTTTCCAAATCATTGAGTGCTGCTTCCTTTTTGCTTAACAGTTCCTTCATCAATGTATCTTTGTCTTCTTGCATTTTACTATAAGTAATACAAATAATCCAGGCCGCACCTTCAAAACTCTGCTTAGAAATCTCTTCATCAAAATATCCTAGGTGAATTCTTACAAGCTCTTTTCCTCACCCATTAATAGAAACAATTAAGTCAAGTTTTCTGCCAATTTATGACAAGGATTACATTTCCTCCAGTTCCAAATATCATGTTTCTTTTCTCTGTCTGAGACCTCGCCATAAGTACTTAATAACCTCTATATTTTCACCAATAGCCTCTCTAAGGCAGTATATACTTTTTCTATTACACGACTCAAAATTCTTCCAATCTCTAGCCATTTCCCATTTCCAAAGCCATTTCCGCATTCTTAGTATTTTTTTGAATTTGCAGCCCACTTCCCAGGACTAAACCTTTATTTGTTTCCTCGGTCTACCATGATGAATTGCCGCAACTTGGAGGCTTAAAACAACACAAATTAGTATTCTCACAGTCCTGAAGGCTACAACTCTGCAATCAAGATATCAGCAAGGCCATCATTCCCCTAAGGCTCTAAGGAAGACTCCATTTTTGCCTCTTCCTGCTTCTGGTAACCCCAAGCATTCCTTGACTTATGGCAGCAGAATTCCCATTCTGTTTCTGTCTTCACATGGTTCTCTTTTCTGTGTCCACATATGTTCTTTTCTGCCTCTTATAAGGACACTGTCACTGGATTTAGGGTCCACTCTAATTCACCGTGATTTCATCTTAATTTCTACCTCAGTTACATTTACAAAGATTCTATGTCAAAAGAAGGTCACATTCTAAGGCACCTGGTAGACTTAAATTCTGGAGGGAAAGTATTCAACCCACTGTGGTTGGCTTTAGATTATTTAGTCTGGTAATCTTTTTCTATTAATTACAGTATTTTGTTCATTTATATTTATGGAAGTTACAAATAGAGTTATATTTAAACCTAAATAACATGAACTGCTTTTCTTTGTCATATACAGGTGTAACTTGAAGATATTTTGGGCTCAGTTCCAGACCCACTGCAATAAAATAAATATCATACTAAAATAAGTCATGTGGATTTTTCTGTTTTCCAGTGCACTTTAAGGTTATGTTTGCCCTATACCCAAGGCTTTTGAGTATGTAATAGCATTATGTCTAAGAAAACAATGTGTATATGTTAATTTAAAATATATTGCTAAAATATGTTAACAACCATCTGAGACTTGAATGAGTCTGACTGTCTTTTCTGGTGGAGGATCTTGCCTTGATGTTGATGATTGCTAACTGATCAGCATGGTGGTTGCTGAAGGTTAGGTGTTTGTGGCAATTTCTAAAAATAAGAGAACAGTGAAGTTTGCAGCATCGATTGACTCTTCCTTTAATGAAAGATTTCTCTGTAATATGTTCTCTGATGCTATTTGATAGGATTTTATTCACTGTAGAACTTCCTTAAAAACTGGAGGCAGTTTTTTCAAACTCTACTGCTATTTTATCAAATAAGCATATGAATATTCTATCAGACTTTGCAGCCTTTGTCATTTCAATGATGTTCACAGCATCTTCACCAGGAGTTGGTTCTGTCTCAAGAAACTACTTTCTTTGTTTTTCTATAGGAAGCAACTTCTCATCTGTTCAAGTTTCATCATAGGATTGAAGCAATTCATTCACATCGTCAGGGTCCACTTCTAATTGTGCTTCTCTTGCCATTTCCATAACATCTGTAGTTAGTTCCTTTACTGAAGTCTTGAACTCCTCCAAGTCATTTATGAGTGTTGGAATCAGCTTCTTTCCAAATCACCGGTAAACATTGATATTTTGATTTCCTTTCATGCATCATGAATGTTCTTGATGACATCTAAGATTGTGAATTATTTCCCAAAGATTCTCCATTTGCTTTTCCCAGATTCACCACAAGAATCACTGTCTATGGTATCTAGGGCCTTATAAAATGTATTTCTTAAATCACAAAAATTGAAAGTCTAAATTACTCCTTTATCCATTGGCTGCAGAATGGATGTTGTGTTAGTAGGCTTGAAAACAATTTCAATCTCCTTACACAACTCCATCAGAGCTCTTGGATGACTAGGTGCATTCTCAATTAGCAGTGACACTTTAAAATGAATCTATTTTACTGAGAAGTAGGTCTCAATATTGGACTTAAGGTATTCAATAAACTATGCTGCAAACAGATGTTCTGTCATCCAGGCTTTGTTGTTTCATTGCTAGAGCACAGGCAGAGTAGACTTAGCATAATTCTTAAAGGCCCTAGGATTTTCATCATGGTAAAGAAGCATTGGCTTCAGCTTAGTCACCTGCATTAGCATTTAAGAGAGTGCGCCTAACAAAGCTCCTTTGAAGCTTTCAAGCCAGGCATTGGCTCCTCCTCTCTAGCTATGAAAGGCCTTTTTCCAACAAGGCTATTTCGTCACATTGAAAATCCATTGTTTGATGTAGTTACTTTGGTCAATGATCTTAGCTACATCATCTGGATAACTTGCTGCAACTTCCACTTCAGCATTTGTTACTTCAACCTGTGCTTTTATGTTATGGAGATGGCTTCTTTCCTTAAACCTTGTGTACAACCTCTGCTAGCATCAAACATTGTTTCTGCAGCCTCCTTATCTCTCTCTCAGCTTTCGTAGAATTGATAAAAGGTTGAGCCTTGCTCTGGATTAGGCTTTGGCTCAAGGGAATGCTGTGGCAGTTTTGATCTTCTCTCCAGACCACTAAAACTTTCTATCAGAATAAGGCTGTTTTATTTTATTTATTTCTTTTTATCATCGATGTGATCAGTGGGGTAGCACTTTTAGTTTCCTTCACAAAATTTTCTTTTCCTTTCACAACTTGACTAACCAATTGGCTCAAGAGGCCTTGATTTTGGTCTATTGCAGATTTCAAAGAGCTTCCTCACTAAGCTTAATCATTTGTAGCTTTTGATTTAAAATGAGAGACATGCAACACTTTTTTTCATTTGAACACTTAAATGCCATTGTAGGGTTATTAATTGGCCTAATTTCAGTATTGCTGTGTCTCAGGGAATAGTTGTGTCTCAAGAAAAGGGAGTGAGATAGAGGAAAGGCCAGTCAGTGGAGCAGTCAGTACACACACATTTATTGATTAAGTTTGCCATCTTTTATGGGCATGATTTGTGGCACCCCAGAACAATTGTAATATCAGAGATCACTGGTCATAGATCATCATAACAGATATAATAAGGGAAAAGTTCAAAATATTTTGAGAATTACCAAAATGTGACATAGAGACATTAAATTAGCACATCCTATTGGAAAAATCGTGCCAATAGACTTGCTCAATGAAGTTGCTATAAACTTTCAATTTTTAAAAAATGCAATATTTGCAAAGCACAATAAAGTGAAGTGCGAAAATGAGGTATGCTTGTATATTGAAATTGCCTGTTATTCCTTTTTTTCTTGTTTTCTGTAGTCATTTTTTTTTCCTGTTGTTCCAAATTTAAGCATTATAACTTTGAAACTGTATACATGTTTACTATCCTGTAGGGGTTATGCTAAAAATTATATTTTTTGCTTGAAGTGTAATATTAATTAGTACTATTCTCTTTCTCTTTCATGATAAAAGTTCCCAGAATGTTTATTTTAATTTTACTTATCCACTTTCAATCTATGAGCTTTTATTTTTATTTTTTATTGTTTTTATTGATGTATATAGTAAGTTAAATAATCTATTTATACACCCATTAGTTAAAATTTTAGCTGTTCTTTAATCCTTCCTGAATCTCTGTCTCTTTAAGAGAAACTAAGGATAATTATTATTCTTTCTAACAGTCTTTATTATTTTCTTTAGAATGGCTTGATGATGAATTCTTTCAAGTTGATTTTCTTTCAGTATTCATGTAGAGTATTTTCACTGATTATAGAATTTGAGTTTAACAATTATTTCACCTGGTCATTTAAATAGTATCATTCAATTTTCTTAGCCTTTTGTCTTTTCTTTTGAGAAGTGAAGCATATGTGCTCAATAGTCCTCCTATAACTCCTAAGCTCTGATAATTTCTGTACACTGGCAAGTTTTTATTCCCATATCCTGCAAATCCAGCTAGAATTTGTTTTTAGCTACAAAAGCATATTTGGCACTCACGTGGTGCCAGCTGGTAGTGCCTGGAAGTTAATGAACTAAGAGTAGCCTTCAATCAGTGATGGATGGGAGCAGGTGAATAAATACAACAACCTCAGTCCTCAGCTGATGTGTAATTCTAAGGCACTTTCTACAGAGGCTTTTGGAGATTCTCAGCAGGATTAAGTGTCAGTTGATCAACTAACACAACTTACATTATAGCTTCTTTCTTTTTCTTATATCCTGATTCCCTTAACTATGTTTCCTTCATCACCATTCAAATAAACTATTTGTATGCACAATCTTGCCTCAGGATCTGTTTGGAAATATCTTAATGCAAAACTCTTGATTTTTTGAAATACTATGTCTTTTTTTCCTCTGATACCTTTTCCCATTTTTTTCCTCTGTCTTCGCATTTCAGAGGTTTTGCTCTAAGGCACTAAGGTGTAAATTGCTTTTTGACAAATCCTTCTTAGAAATGTTATGGCCTGTTGAATGTATAGTTTTTAAAAGTTGTTTTAGTTTTTTTTAGCTATTATAACTTCATAAACTGCTTCCCCCTTTTCTCTTTTCTTTCCTTAGATTCCAATTAAACGTATATTAGGCCTTCTTGATGTGTCTTCCTTGTCTTGTATCTTTTGTATTTTAAATTCTACTTTAATCTTTATACTTTATTTTAAATATTTTGCATGATATAGTTTTCAGTTTATTTACTCTTTATTTAACTATAACTACCTTATCTTTAATCTATCCATTGAGTTCTTAATTCCTTTATTATATTGCTCTTTTTGAAAGTGTCAATTTTTTTGCAAGTTTTTCAAACTAGTTTCATCTCCCTAAACATAACATGCATTGTTATTTTAAAGTATTTTTATGACTACTCCAATCACTTGGACTTCTGAGTTCCATTTTTATTTTCTGTTATTTTTCCTAGTTGTCTTTTTTTCTTACATGTAGCCCTATTTATATTGTGTACTCATCATTGTGTTAGATAAATCATTTATAGAAATAATTTTAGATCTAAATAATATCATCTTCCTCCAGAATGGCTTTTTCTTTGTTTCCAGGGACACGTAAATTTTGAAATGTTTTCAGGTGCTATTATAGCTTGACAACCATTATAGTTTCAGGAATTGTAATTGAAAGCTAAGGAACAGTCCTTTTAGGGCTTGTCTACTTCCAGTGCAACCTACTCCTAATGTGCAGCTGTTAGCGTTCCAAGCAAGAGTAAAAAGTGTCACCAGTGTTCTCACCTATGAGGACCCTATGTTCCAATTCTGTCTCCTTGCCCCTGCAAATATGTGAAAATCTCCCCTCAGAGTTCTCAGCCACCCTTTGGAATTAGTCATGGAAGGGAAAGTGGCCCCAAATGCAGAGCTCCAAGCTTGGATGACTCCAAGACTTGAATCATTCCTGACTCCTGGCTCGTTATCATCCTCTTTTTATCTTTCTTTCTGGCAAATTTTTTAAAAGTTAGTCAAATTTTTTATAGTTGTCTTCAGTGAATGGAAAATTTGTTTCAGTTGCCTACTGTACCATTGTCAGAAATGGAATTTCACTACTTAAAAAAATTCTCTCAAGTTTTCTGAAATGTTCAGACCCATTATTTGAATATGCACCCAGCTTTGCAGTGTTTAGTTGGTAGACCTTTTTAATCAGAGAGTAAATGCATTATTGCAGCAAAATTTATAGTAGTTATTAAGATCATTTTTATTAATAGAAAGATATAAACAAAGGTTCACATATAGTGTAGTGACAAAATCATTAACATTTGCCTGAATATCTGCCTGAACTGCTGAGTTTTCCACAAGAGAAATAACTTTTCTAATACCATATAATTAGATTTCACTAAAGGACTATGTTTATATCACTAAAAGGCTAGTCCTAGGCAATTACATTTAATATATCTTACTTAGAAATTTCATTCGTAATGGGCATGTAACAGGGAATGTAAATTGAGAGTTTATAACTCATCTTTGATAGAAGCTTCTTTTTTTTTCAACTGATCATCAGGGATGCATCCACTTTATTAGACGGCAAACTAGAAAATGCTTCCCACAATCACCACATAAAAAGGTACATGCTTTAACTTACATGTCTATATTCAAATTATCTTACAGAAGAAAATACATTTCCTAGATTAGAAATATGTTCTGGTCTAATTATAATTTTTTAGGGATTGATACAAATGAGTAAAATATAGATATTTTATTCAAATGAAAGCCATTTATATTGTGACAAAACTTCTGACAATAGAAAAATCTATCTGTAGAAAATGATTAGTTTTAACTATATAACTTTGGAAAAGACAAATTATAACAAGTTTATATATTTATTTTGATCTTTTAAACTAGTAGTGTATGCCATGTTATTGTCAATTGAGTCTTAGATACTGATAAAAACCATGAAAATACTCATAATATACCATCAGCATAGATTGCCATCTGAGGGTGTAGTTTGATTAATTCACTATATAGTAATAGTAATTTAATCATTACTATGTTCTTATCTTAAAAATAATAAAACTTTTGGTCGAATAGTCTGCATGGACCAAATATCTGAAATATGTTGCTTTTAATATCTTATTCATATGGCTTATAAACTGAATTATTTGACAGTCACAAATAATCTTAAATCTTCATACAATAACTAAGTCAATCATATAACTTTATGATTTCTCAGCAAAGAGCAGTTTTACCAGTAAAAGAAAATTCATTGCAAAACTTTGCATTTAGAAATTGTTGTTACATAATATTTTAGATAATTTTGGTACAAAATTTAAACTTTAAAAAACTGACACAAGTGCAAAAGTTATCTGAAATTGAGAAGTTATGAAACAGGTATTTGCAAAGGATTATCTTTTACTTATTTTATCTAATAAAAAGTATGTTTGTCTCAGACTTGTTTTGAAAATAAGGGTCTATACTTACAACAATATAATTCTCAGAATTTTTAATAGGGTTTAGACAAAAGGAATTTAAATTATTTCAATTTAACATATATTTATTATATACAGGAGAGCACTTTATTGGATACTGTGGAGGAATCAGAATGGTAAAATATAAAGTCGTACTGTAATAGGCCTTTGCCGAGATGACCAAAATTAAATACTTTAAGATAAACTAAGAAGGAAGTTCCCCCCATATGATATAAATTACTTAAGTTTTATCAATCTGCTCTTTTATGTCCTCATTTACTATTTCCACAAAATGTCAGCCACTAAAGCCTTTGGCCAAAAATTGGGGTCATACTCTTCTCTGGAGGTATATGCTAAATCAAAAAATTATCAATTTAATGATATGTCACCATTACAAATGCTTCATTTCTAAAACTAACATTGTGAAATACCTTAATAATTAATAAATTCTTAATTGACAGTAACTTTCATTGCTTTCGTATAATTCAGAAGATCACTCGGAGAAATTATATAGAATTATTAAAAGTAATGGCAGAAACTGCAATTACTTTTGCACCAACTTAATAGGTCTCTTTACAAAAAAAACTAAGCTCTTTGTCTCTGTATATCTTAGAAACTATTTTAATGATATAATCAGAAATGTTATCAAATATTTATGCTAAGTGATACTTATGACAATGTAATTCATGTTATTAAATATTGAAAATAGTCTATATGTAAACTAATATACTATTGATTAATATATTATCAAGAAAATTTAGCTTAACCATGTGCTAGAATATCATGTAGTCTTTAAATTCATGGTTCAGAGATAATTCAATATTATGTGAAATACTCATAATACAATTTAAGTGGAACGAATGTATACATATGCATAGATTTTGTGCAGTAGTGTATGTGTGTGCACACATGTAAGTATGTGTGTTTGCATATATGAGAGACAGACATTGGTTGAAAATTGGGGTAGACTACTTTTTTACTTCCTCAGGTTATTGAGAGGTGCCACTTGGTTTCAGTACCTGCAATATCAACTCATCATTTTTTGGAAAGGAAAAAAGACAGGGACACGGACTACAAAAGAATTGGCAGTAAACATGAGTTATGACAGTAAGGACAGAAAATTGCTTTCATTTTCCCAGGCTGTACATCTGCTGTAATGTATAGAAGAAAAAATTCAAGGCTGCATTAGATTAACTGAGATCAGACTATGATCCATTTTACAGCTTGCCAGTAATGCATTGGTTTCCTGTGAGTTATTTAATATTTCAGAAAGTAGCTGGGTTTGAACACCTTAACGAGTTCGGCCTCAGTTCAGAGACTCCAGTAGCAAAAGGTATTGGTGTAGCACCAGGAGAAGGAGCTAAGAGTAGTTAGAAGAGGTCAAACAGAAGCCAGATCACCCGTAGTAGGAGAAAATGCAGTGCAAAAGGCCCTTCCCTAGCCATCTGAAAGATCATATGTTCTTTCGACATGTCTCTATCAATTTCTGAGCACATCTTTAATTTTTGGCACGAGACAATGTTCAAGGCTTGCCTTTGCAGCTCTACTTCATCAGTTCCAGAATCAGTCATTTATTCAAAAAGTTCTGCTTCCTTCGATGGGAAGAATATTTAGAAATCAAGATCAGGATCATTGTTTCCTTTCTTGGTCTTTTCAGCAGACAGATATATATATATATATATGTGTGTATATATGTATTCATATGTATATATGTTTTATGTGTGTATATAATATACACAAATATATATCTTATCTGTGTATATAAAATAACATACATATTTATAACATATAGATAAATAAATTATCAGTTTAGACTAAATCCTCCAATTCCGTTCCAACACCACAAAGTTCTTCCTTGTAATCCACCCATTCCACTTTTGCATAACTTTCTTCCATGCTGACAATTCTGGCTGTCAATGATACCAATTTATTACTCATTTATTCAATACTATGATATATACCAAATATTTATGAAATTGATATATTTATACCATAAGAATATCAAAAGTGCTAATTAATGTTCAAGATTTATTTGTAGTTCTTTTACATTTTAATGAACTGTGTATATAGTCAAATTACTTAGATAATTCTATTTTTCCCCTTCTTTGTGAATGTGTTATTAATTTGGCATACAGGTAGATTGTTTTGTATTCTATATTTTATTTAATATTTATTAATTTTATTTTTAATATGTAAAATAATTTATGTCTAGAAGTCAAAACCATATGAAAATATATACTTTAAAATGTGATACTTCCTCCATTAATTGTTACTATCCATCTCTTCTAGACAACCAAATTCATTGGTTTTGTTTCATCCTTCATCCTTCCTATTATTTTCTTTTACAAAAATAAGCAGGTTTCCTCCTTTTTCCCTTGCAAAGTGATATATATCATGTTGCTTTTTAAAATAGACCTTATTTTTTAGAGCAGCTTTAGGTTCACAGCAAAATTGAATGGAAATTACTGTTTCCATATTGCCCTTACCTCCATATACCCACATCTTCCTTCACTATCAACATCTCCCTTTAGAGTGGTACATTTGTTGCAATTGACGAACCTACATTGGCACATCATTATCACCGAAGTGTACAGTTTCATCAGGATTTATTCTTGTTACACAATCTGTGAAATAAATAATGCCATGTATTCACCATGTAATATAAAAAGTAATTTTGCTGTCTTAAAAATCATCATACATCACCTATTTTAATTTTTCTCTCTCAACTCTTGTCAACTACTGATCTTTTTACTGTCTCAACAGTTTTTTGTCTTTCCCAGAATGTCATTTAGTTGGAAACATAAAATATGTAGCCTTTTTAGACTGGCTTTTGTCACTTAGCAATATGCATGTAAGTTTCCTCCATGTCTTATAATGGTTTGATAGCTCATTTCATTTGCGAGCTGAACTACATTCCATTCACTGGATTACCACATTTTATTTATCCATCCTGCTACTAAGGAACATCTTGGAAAAAGCTGCCATAAACACCCATCTGTAGGTTTTTGTGTGAGAATAAGTTTTTAATGTATTTAGACAAATACCAAAGAAGGCAATTTCTGGATCATATGGTATGAGTGTGCTTAAAGTGAAAAAAAAAGTGCCAAACTATCATCTAATGTAGCTGTACCATTTCGCATTCCCACCAGCAGCAAATGAGTGTTCCTGTTTCTCCTCACTCTGCTTTTTTTATTTAGCAATATATTCTGAAAATTACTCTGTCACAACTTTTAGAGACTTTTTACTTATTTTTTACATCCACATAATATTCTATTGCATGTGTGCACCATAGTTTATATTTATATAACCAACCTAATGTGTGTGTATGTGCACTCAAGTGCATGTTCTGTATAGCTACTTCACAAAGCATGTGGACCTAATGCAACAGAAATCAACAATCAAATATATTTTTCTTGATAAAAGGATGACTCTATCTACAACCTCAAATGACCATGAAGTAATTCCAAGAAGTTTATTTATTTCCATTGTGCAATCACTTTCCACGGCATTTACTCTTTACTTTTAATATAGTATCTGTAAGATTTGATTGATATTTCTTATTCCATTTTAGTCTCCAACTTTAAGTAACTTATAGTTTTCCAAATATGGTTGAGCATTGACGTTTCTATAGATTATTTCTGTCTCACTGAAATTATGTTATTTTCTCCCTTTTTTGCCAGTTGCAAAGACTTTGATTCGTTTAAAGTTCATTTGAATGAATGTTTATTTATAGTGCTTAACTGACGGCAAATAGTCTGCTGGGCTGCACTGGTGCACAGGCTGCATGCATTCTGTGATTTGGAACCCTTAGCTCTTCCTTCAATTTTCTCTTCCTTCAATTTTCTCTGCTTCCCTCTCCTTCCTGAGGAAATGTAAGACCACTTGTAAGTTTAATCAGAAAAAAAAATTCATTGTATTTCAGAGCTGTGTGTTACCTGACATATATATTGGTCTTTATGACATATTAAAAACAAATGGTAATATAACTGAAATATTTGTCATTTTTTTTCCTGAACAAGAGTTTGTTTGGTTTTGCCCTAGTTGTTAATTCGGTTATAGTGCCAAGGAACCTATATATATAATATCCACTGCATTGAAATTATGTAGTATCAAAAACAATAAACAATCTTAATATATACAGCATATTGTCCAGACTCTTGGGGTGACATACCAAAATATATGAAGTTTCTTTCTTTTTCTTCTTTCTCTTTCTTTCTTTTCCTTCTATCTTTTATATATACATTAAAAAATTTAATGAATTTATTCCTCAAACATATACTGTATACAAGACAATGTGTTGGATGTTTCACTTAGGCGATTCTTATACATATTTTGAATTCACATGCTAGATGATGTTCTCAATATTGAATAAAAAAGTCTATGCTGTTCTGTTCCTTAGATAAATTTGAATTGAAAATATAATAAATCACAGCTTAATATTTATCTCAGTGAGCTTACAGACTTTGAAAAGAGACTGGAATTTTTATTTGATGTTATAATATGGAAGAGTACATGAATTATTAGCCTAATTTTGTATATATACCTCACACAAAATATGGACATTTTACCTCAGAGGAAATGTACTATATATAATAAAAATGTATTTCTTCAAATGAAGTTTAGTGACTCAAGCTCAAGGCTGCTTGCTTCAATTTTCATTTATTTTCTTTATGCTGTTATTCATAGCAGAAGAAAAAAAATCTCATAAGCAAAGATCATTAAATAAAAGTAACTTCACTGAAGAACCTGTGCTTAAGAAAGGATTATCTGATCTACAATTTGGGATTCGGCATGCTTTTAGAAGACTAAGCTCCAAATCTCAGGAAAAGTGACATTTTACTAAATGCAAATAGTAATGTAAAGGCATTTAGGAAAATAGAGAATACCATGAATCAGAAAGAGTACAGTGAGGTCTGAATATTCTTCTGACCAAGGAAAATAACTTTTTCTACCAGGAAAATAACTTTAAAATGTCAAATATTTACCATCAAAAATACAATTGGTACTTCATACATTTATTTATCAAAAAATAAGCATTTAACACCCGGGATGTGCAAAACACTGAATTGAGATGATGGTTTTGGCAAAATCAAGTGTGGAAAACTTCTATTAATTGCCTGTAATTTCAGTATATCATCTTAGATCATTGGCAATACTGAAGGCAGTAGTACAGTACAGTTTGCAACAGTAACAGGACAATCATTGCATAAGGCAGAAGGGCACTACAATGTAGTGAATTCTACATTAAGTATGTAACCAGATTGAATTGGGTTTAACACCTTGCTCTTCAAATTGTGTTCTATGTACCCTCAGGCCATCTATTTAACTTTTCCCACTGTAAGCTCCTTTATATGTTATATAGAACTAAGCTCATCTACATTTCAGAAGTGAATTAAACAATAAGAATTAAAGATTCTGAAATTTTGTTTGATTTAATTCTGTTGATACTGGTGTCACATATTCATTGTTGCTATCACTAATCACAGCTGCTCTCATTAATTTATGCCAAACCTTTTCTACTTATATTCAAGTCCTTTTTATTTTTATAAATTGTGTTTTAACCCATATTGTAAACAGATATGGAAATCTTTTTCATTCTCACATTATTTGTTTCTATAGCCTGTCTTCATTTAAGATTGAACTTCAGTCTACTGGCCATAAATCGAGATAATTAGATCAAACCTAACTACATTTGTGTATCTAATTATCCAACAGAAGACTTCAGATCTATAATTTAATCTTCACAACGAACCCCACCATCACCATCATTGTCACAGCCTATTGCCACTTAATTAAAGCACATTCTCAAATTCTAAGTCTAGTTATGTTTCTTTCTGCCTAATTACCTCGATGGCATTCTCAATTTTGTGATTCCTTATTTTTAGCTTAGGTTAAGTCTTTTTACTCGGTCAGGTTGTGAATATCCCCATATAACTTTAATCTACATCAATCAAATAATCTATAGGCAGCACAACAGTGCAGATATGTATCTGACAATATTTATTGCTTAAGTGTGCTACGTACAGTGCTGGATGACAGAGCAAAGAATCATGCATCCAGTCAAAGTATGAATTACATAGATTCAAATATCCTTTAATCTGAAACATGATTTTGATAGTTATACAGAGAAGAGAGAGGATGGCCTAGAGTCCCTACAATCTTGAGTGCACCCTGGAATCCTAAAGGAAGGTACAGCCCAATTTCTATGTATTTCATCTTCATTACCCTCTAAACATTTTCTACCAGCTTTAACAGATATGTTAACATACTTGTAATCAGTTATTTCTACAAGATTTTCAATTAAAAAAAACAGAAATTCATCTGCTTCTCTTTTATTTTGCACTTCACGCTCACCAGAAGCAACCACTTTTTAATCTCTTTTAAGTAATTATTTTGGTATTTATATTCATGCCTGTAAAAACACATGCTGATGTTACCTCTTCAGATTTTTTAGTTTTAGGAAAGTACTATTTACTCCTAGTATGCAACATGACAATTTAGTTGTTTCCACACACACACACCCCTCCCTCAACCTCACTCACCACACATGCATACTTTCCCTATTCACCTGTCTTCAAAACAGTCATGTTGTAATTTTGTTTAGATCAACATTCATTGTTTACTTTGCTATGACTGTCTAAATTTTGTTCCCATCAGAACCATTCAGTTAACCACAATTAACTTTCTTCTTACACCACTTTTTGTTTTCCTGAAAGTTAATCATTTGTATGATTTTTATTTACTTGGTATTCAATATTGTTTTTATTAAAGCAATAACAGCAACACCAAACCCTCAGCAATTATCTAATCACCTCTTTGAAGTTTAGACACATTATGTATTCCATCAATTAATATTCCTAAGTGAGCCTTTTCAGGACACTGTTACCCTACGTTTTTCAGATTTGCCAGCCTTCTGCATCTATTGTACCGTGGATCCTCCTTCACCGTAATCTCAAACATAAACTATTTCTTTATCTCTCTTCATTTTTAAATCTTGTTTCTTGTGCCCCATTCCTTTCTTGTTGTTTTTTCCCCTTGTTTCAGTAGAGTACATCTTCTAGCAACTATGTTTTGGGGTTTTTCTTTTGTTTTTATTTTAGATCCAGTATATATTAAAATGATTTTACACTAACATATGTTTTGGTCAAAAATAGAATTTCAGTTTTTAAATCTTTTCCTTTGAATTTTGAAGAAACTACACCTGGAAATTCTATTTTCAATCTTGCTATGAAAATAAAGTCATCTTTATTATGTTATTACATATAGATTATGTGTCCCAATTTGTCCAAGAGTGTCCTTTAATGCCTGTTTTTACAGCATAATTATTGCTAGTACCCTCTTTGATATCAAAAAGGTTCTGATTTACATAATAAATTATATGGTTACTCCATTTATCCTGATATTTTCTTTTTTGTAAAATTTTCTTTTTGTTTCATGTGCACTATAATTTAGTGATGATGTGCTCTGCTATCATTCATTGATCTAAGCATTGTCTTTCCCTTTTGAGAAATGTCCTTGCATATTTCAATGATGATTTTCTTCTCTTGGTTCTCTTTTCTATTTCTGAATTTCTATTATTCCTATATAGGATTGGTCCCCTAATATTTGTGCTTTCTCTCCAACTCTTTACCTATTTTTTGTTTTAAGCTATTTTCTAGGGGCTTTTTACAACTTTATTTTCAAAGTTTTCTAATAAACTTTTTTCTCTCCTTTTATATTTTTAATGTGGAAGAGCTTAGAGCACTTATGTATTCCCTGAATATTCATTTCTGAATCATATTATGTTCTTGTTCTATAATTGTAATAACATCTATTTCTCTAACATATTAATGCAAAATTTGAAGCTTTTTTTTAACCTTGTGTAATTTTTTTCCCATAAATTGTGTTGTTTTTTTTTCCTCTTTCTTTGGTGGTCCCTTTTTATGTGAAAAATTTTCCTCAGGTGTCTGATAATATTTGATTGATTCCCTATATTCAAGCATTGAAACCTCAAAAGCTGATTATCAGTTATGAGGGCTTGAGACTTAACTATGAACAGTAAGTATCCTGGCAAGGTGATTTTCCTGGCCCTTAACTTTGGAAAATACCAATATCAGTACTTTAGGAATGTCTTTTTGATCTACTCAGATATCAGAAAAAGCCCAATTTTTTATTTATTGGGAAAAGGTATTGCTGCTCAAGTTCTAGAAACCAAGTTGGGAATGCTGATCAAAGTGGAGAGGGTGGTGTCAGTATGCGTATGTTCTAATCCATTAATTTTGGTGTATACTCCAATCTCAGCTAAGCATTCGCTATAATGTTATTAAGTCTGCCATCTGGCTGCACAAATGAGAGAAGGTTTTTGCTTCTTTTTAAACTGACTTTTAACCACAACTTTATTTAAACTAACATGCCTGCAGACACACACTCTCAGAGATTCCTGGTACCACCAAATTTTATGGCTTAGGAGGACTGTAAAGTGTAAAATAGGTTAGTGATTGGCATCCCCATTGCCTGCTTGGGAATTGTTTTCCTTGGATCCATTCTGTCCTTGATCTTTTGCTCATCTGGTCTCGGGTTTCATAACTGCACTGTTGACTTTTCTCTCATTCTTCATTTTCTCCTAGATATATGTTTTGAAAATAATTTCCATACTGTTGCATAGAGAGGTTTAAAAAAGAGCAAAACTTGATGTATCTGTTTAATATAGCAGCTTTATCTAGATGCTCTATTTGGTTTATATTATTTTTAATCACCAATTTTGCTGATCATAAAGTCAGATGACAAAATAAAAAATTTTAATTTTATTTCTAATTGGAATTTAAATTTTATCTTGAATACCCATTTAACCAATAGTAGAAAGTCTCATCTTCATGATTCCTAGTAAATTCATGGTTATTACTATTATTGATTTGTTTTTCTCTGGTCTTTGATACCTGCAGATATCTCATCATAATTTCAAGAACTCTCAAAACCTGGAAATTATTAATGCCATATTTCTGTCACTATACACCGCACAGAATGATGATACTCTATCATCTATCACTTGCTATGACTGTAAGCCCCAAATCCTATGTAGGATTTTAATTTACTGCTGTCACATCATGCTTAGATGGGACAAGAACATCGGTAGAATTCCTGTAAAGTTTGCCACCTTCCTAGTTATTCAAAAAAGTAAGCACAGAATCTCTCTGACCTCAATTCCCCGTATCTACTTGCTTTCAATTATTTTGTTCTTTCTTACTCCTATAGCCCAGATATTTCTAATTCTCTAAGAAGAGAAAGGAAGGGAAATTAAGACAGATTCTTGACTTAGCATAAAATTTTCCTAATACATTATTTAGCTTAGAGGCTAAGATTAAACTTATTTTATTCCAACTTTGTACCTCCCCTCACTGAGGTGCCAAGATTAGTTTAAATGGAGAAGAGCCAAATGTAAAATAAGTTCCAAAGAAATACATATATGTACATATACACATATTTTTATGATTAGTAGATAAAATGATAGCCAGCAACATTTCAGCTTTATTTGTCATACCTAATAAATTATCATAACAATTTACATACACTTAATATTCATTTATATAAATTTTTTTTGCATTTAATATAATATCACTAGTAATGATACATCATTTTTATTTTCTTTATTTTTACTTTTGAGACAGGGTTTCATGCTGTCACCCAGGCTGGAATGCAGTGGTGTGATCTCCTTGTCTCACTGCAAACTCCACCTGTCAGGCTCAGGTGATCCTCCCACCTCAGCCTCTGGAGTAGCTGAGACTACAGGCACACACCACCATGCCGGGCTATTTTGTGTATTTTTTTGTAGAGAAGTTTGGCCATGTTGTCCAAGCTGGTCTCGAACTCCTAGCCTTAAGCAGTCCTTCTGCTTCAGCCTTCCAAAGTGCTGGGATTACAGGGGTGACTCACAGTGCCAGGACATTATTTTTCTTTTCTATTAATATTATTTTGATGAATAAAGTTAGTATACAAATTGTACAAAAATTCTATTTAAACTCTCCAAATATTTTGTTAAGATAAATTCAAGATGTAAAATTCCTGGATTAAAATTTAAAGCATAGATAATTTTTATTGAATAAGACAAAATTATTTCAAGGTAGGTTTCACTAACTCACAATATGAACAGCTTAAGAGAGTCCCTCTTTTACTATTAACTCACAATAGCTTGTGAGAGTAAGGGAGACCATCTCAGAAATTTTAATCACTTCCTTACTTCAGGAAATATGCTGCTCATTGTGGTAGAAACTAGTTAGGCATAGCAGAAGGTTTAAAGAATATGAACAACCTGCAGAAATTCTTGCCCACATTAGTGAAGCAAAATACAAACCAAAAATCAGAACAGGCCACTCAAGATCACAATATAAAGAACAAACAAGGAAAAACAAACAAATAAATTAATGCAGGCATAAATATTCTTTGGGAATTTGCTCATGAGATTTAAAAATAAGGACAGATTTCTGTATGTGGTTGCCTCTGAGCTGAATTTGGTAAATGAAGTTGAATGTCTGCTCTAATTGACATTCGAAAGGCATAATCTTTTCTACCTTAACAATATAATCATGGCAGATGAAAGTGATTTTTAATTATCAACATTCACATAAATAAGGTAAGAGCAAAAGCTCTTTGTGAAGTACTTGAGGCATATTTTAAATGTCATGAGAAGAGTTTGGAACAAAATGTCATAAAAGTCTCTAAGTAACTATCTGTTACTCTTAGGACTCTATTATTCATCAGTCCGATAATGAAAGGTGATGGGTTCCAGGACAACCATGCCAAAAATTAATAACTATATTTATCTATAAGAGATGAGACAAATGAGAAATAATACCTAAGAGTAAGTGGAAACAAGCAGGGTCTTACACATTTAGTCTGATATTTTGTATTTGGTATATATAATCCAGGAACTTGGACCTAAGTTAATAATAATAAAAATCTCCTAATCATATCTATGTGATTAGGATCTATTATGTGACAGGTACTATTTTAAGTGCTTTATATATGATTACTTGTTTTAATTATAAAGATATCCCTGTGAGGCGTATATAATTATTGTACTCATTTTTTTAGATGATGAAAATAGACACACAGAGTTAAGTAACTTGCCAAAATTCAAAGGTCTGGCGAAAATCCAAAAGGCCTAGATTATCTGCTCAAAGCAGACCCCTACAGAAGAAATAACTATTTGGTACTAGTCTTAGTACCTGGGCAATTCAATGATTTGTACAACAAACCCCTGTGACACGAGTTTACCTATAAAACAAATTTGCAGATGTACACCTTAACCTAAATTAAAGGATAAATATAAAATTAAACAACAATTTTACGTATTTCTCTCTAGAATAGTGACAGCATTTTCTAGTAAGAGCTATGGTATAGTTATATTGGCATTTAGGTCTGGATAAATATCTATCTTTACAGCCTGCACATTGACAATCATATGTTGGGTTAACAAATAATATCTACCTTGCTGGGGAACTGAATTAGGACCAGAGGAAATTCCTATTACATGAGTTGTAGAGTTCATCTGAGGCCAATACTATGCAATTTTTATTGTTAATAGCCAACTATATATGAATGGAAATGTTAATGTTTTGGGGAACACATTTTTAGAAAGTTTACTAGATTTTAAAGTTTCTATAAATATACACACACATATACAGGTCTTGATATTCAGCTTAACTCTCTTTTTATAGTAAAAGGCTATAATTTATTCATTTCAAATTTTGTAAGTCACCTTCAGCTAATAAAAGTTAGACCACATTAAACCAACCAGTTCCTAGAGATATGAGAATCTGTGGGGTCTGTGGGCAAGTTCATCTAAGGTGGAGGCAAGATGCTTCCATGTAGAAGATTCTCAAGAAGTTTCACTTGAGATGGTACATTTGGGTAATGTGTGCCCATGAAGTGTGTACAATTCCTAAGCTGAAAAAAAAACCAGGACAGATATCAATTTGTGAGAGTGACTGAGAAACACAAATATCAGACTAAACAAAAATAGGACCAATCCTTTCCTGAAAACATTGTGAAAAGGCTTCCCCATTGGTTGAATTCTACTACTAAGTGGAAGGGAAGATGATAGAGAATCATCTTCAATTTTAAGATGACAGATTTTAAGACAATAAGATGATAATAGATTATTTCTATCATCTTAAAATAGTACTACATTTACATACTAAATCTCTGAAGACTAAGACATCTCCAGAACATTTTTTTTCTCTAGCATAAATTCTGATGATGAACAAAGAAGCCCCAAATCATCTATATCTGGATATTCTTACTTTGGGCTTTATCTGTGATTAGAAGATAGGTGAAGAAGAAAGGCACAGTACTTAGGTCTGTTCTCTTAGGTTATATCATTCTTACTAGAACCTAGACTTTCCAAAAGAAATTCAACTAGATTATGAGAGCTGCCCTGAAAGGGTAGAGCTGACCTCTTAAAATAACTTACTTCAGAATTATCATCATGCCAAACAAATTTTCCTCGGCGCCAATGATGTGAGAAGTGAGCAGAAAGAGCAATGCAACAGGTTTTCTTTTCTGGCCATGCCAAGGTGGAAGGTGATCTTAATTGAAGAAAGAATGCTCAAAGTAGGTATGTGCAGTTTCAGAAGTACAGCTATATAACATTCGCTATGCCTTGTCCAGTAACACTCTCCTTAATCCAGGCTTTCATGTGTATTGTCCTTCCTATATTATAATCCTCCACATGTCTTTCCTTTACAGAGTTAATCCCAAATTAAGTATTCCAAATATCTAATATAGTTGTGTTAGAAAAAGAAATTCTCAAGTTCTGAGATTATGGAATATCCTGAAAGAATGCTAAAGCAACTATACCCCTTAAAGAAAGATCATTATCAACTTGTAGAAAACTAATCCTATAGTGTGGTGAGAATTTTTGGCAGTCATATTGCACCACTCTCATACTTTTAACAATGCATTTATGAGAACCACCTACAATAAAAAAATGGCAATAAGATTAGCAACTAGTGTTATTTGTTATATTTTCCATTCACATATTATTTGCTAATGTAAAAAAATGCTAAGTACTATTTATCCATGTAAAATAAACAACTTCTAAGGGTTTTTTTCAGTTTATCTTTCTTGTTTAGAAGAAACTAACATAAGTGATTTTTGCAGACCTTTTCAAGGAAATTTAGATACAATCCCTCACATATTCCACAAAACAACTTCATATGACAGATATCATTATCCCTTATTACGGTAGAAGAAAATGAAACTTGGAGAATGATGGTCCAATGGTCAAAGGGTAGTGGGCAGAACCATCATACCAAGTTGCACTAGGCTAAATTTAACATCTTGGTTTAAAATCACTGTCTTATATGTATTCTGCTTATATGGATACATAGTACAAATTGAACATAAATTATTTGTAATAATTTATTTTCACCCTGTAACAGTAGCACAGTTATCTATTATGCTGTATTATTTATATTTATTTCAAATAATCAGTTATTGGTGAGAAAATGACTTTCAGATGAGTTATTAAGTTTAAATGTCAAATAAAGGCAGATTAAAGCATTTTTGGTTTGATAAAATATTTTAATGTGGTTTAATTAACATAAGTTCTTATTATGATTTCACTTCAGTGTTTTCATGACATGAAAATAGTTTAGCCATCACTCTATGCAGATGTTCATGAATTATTGATCTAATCTCTGTTTAACCAAAATCACATTGCTCCATTTTTTTCATAAATGGTGTATATTATGTAAAAACACAAAGAACTTGATTATTCATGAATTTGAATGATGCTTTAAAAATAAACCAACATTCCTTAAAATAAATTCAATGTTCAGTTACATGAGCGTTATTTAACTTCTAAAAATACATGTAATGGTCATGATTATTAGATACAATTTGTGCATTAAAAACAACACAATGACTACAGAACAAAAGATTTGATTATTGAATTGAATAAATTGTACTCAGGCTATCAGATATTAATTTATCAGACCTCCCTTTCAGTAAATCTGTATATAAACATCTAAGGTGGAATGCAATGAATTTTTATCTTGAATTTATTTTATTTAAAGTGAACTGTGCAAATGTTAAAATTGGACCGCTATAAAATGTTAACTTTGAGCCTGAGCCATAAATCTATTTTGAGAAGGCAAAAATTGGTTTTCTTGTAAACTTTTGTTCCGCTTGAAGTCCTCAAGAATATTCAAGGACAAAAATGTGTCTCTTTAATTTAAAAGGGTATCTGTTTTTACATGAATGTGAAATGTTGCATGCAGCTTTTCTACCTAATTCAATCCCTTGGTATGCTGCAAAATCGGTTTAAAAACTTTCTTTCTTTATATCATGGCTGAAGATTGTTTTCAAACAAAATCTCCTGAAAGGAGAATGTAAGTATTTAGGAGAAGGAAAAAGCACTGGTTAGTTGGTTGAATAAGAAATATATATAAGTGTGACATACTGCTCTGTCATGTTATTTAGGTGGAAAAATGATGAATATATGATGCTTCTTTTCCTTTCAAGGCAATGCTATGTCTTATCAACAAATACTTACCAGCATGTACATTGCTGCTCAGAAACACATTTGATGATGGATCAGAAGTTTCCTCCTATTTAATGTGGTGATAAAAATAACTTCTAAGTAACTCAGTTTACAGAATCATGAAGGACTGGGTTTGAGTTTCTGCTTTGAATACCATAAAGTGATGAACACAGAGACTGAGAAAAAAAGAGGAGGAGAAGGAGTGGAAGGATTAATGTATGTAAGAAAAAAAGAAGCAAATAAATATTATAGCTGATTCTTTCTTCATAAGGAGTGTTACTGCTTTTATGAACACACTCTCTGAGAGCTATCTTTTATCAAGAACCTATTATCCACCATGTGATTTAAGTAAATTATCACATTTAAATATCACCAATGTGTTCTTCATATAGAAGACCTGATAATCGAAACTTAAGTAATTTGTTCCTGATTATGGAACTTGGGTACAAGCATGCTTCCTGAACTCATTATTTTCCCATCACTTTAGTTTTGGATCCTGTTGCTTTGAGTCATAAGCTGCATTGATTTGTTCTTTGGTCTTGGGTTTACAAATTCAAATATGTGGGTACTATGGCTCAATTTAAATGCCACATTTTCGGTGAAACATCCCCTGATCTTCCAGGTTGAGGGAATTCTTTTATTTCAGAGCACAGTTCTCAGTTAAGTTCCTCCTTGCACTGTTCCTTGACATACTGTTAATTTTGTAAATATCTTTATTAAACTGTAACTATTTGAGGGCTGTACACTTGTTGTCTCATTTTTAAATTCCCTACATCTTTACTAATGTTAAATATGTAATAATAACTGAGAAAATGACCCATTTATAAAAGAAAGGATAAAAGAGGGGGAGTAGTATTATAGCATTAGTTATTAGTACATCTGTTAATTAAATGTCTTTGAAATAGTTGATCATAGATTGTTTAACTTCAAAATTCAAAGTTGGATTCCATTTTGTACTGACATCCTCATTTTCAAAATTTTTTAATAACCTTAATTTTTGCATAAACTATGCATATTTAAATAAAACATTTTTTCTAATACCAAATATTTTTTACTATACATCAAAATCAGAGACTCAAATTGTTCATATTTGTTAACTTTAAAAGAGAATCATGAACTCCAGTAAAACTGACAGTTTGCTACTTCCAAAGGTTGTCATTTGCATACAGACTTATTTATTTTTGTTTAAGTGTTATAGATGGAGAATATAATAATAATACAGTGCCCAGTGTTGTCAAGTATAATTCGCACAAAGATTTGTAAATATTTCCAGGCAATTAAGTTTGAGAGCTTTAATTTTCTTATCAATAAAATGAAAATACTTTCTGCCTCAGTGCCATAGATTTTAGGTATTTATATGTAAAATATATGTATGATTGTGTATGTTAAGAAATATAACTATTATTATACATATGTAGTTTATAAGAAAATAATATTTTCACTAGATGAAAATGGTAAGTTATTATTTATAAGATCTAGTTTTTCTTTTTCTTTTTTTTTTTTTTCCAGACAGGGTCTTGTTCTGTTGCCCAGGCTAGAGTACAGTGGTGCAGTCTCGGCTCACTGCAACCTCCACCTCCTGGGTTCAAATGATCCTCATGCCTCAGCCTCCCAAGTAGCTGGGACTACAGGTGTGCACCACCACACTTGGCTAATTTTTGTGTTTTTAGTAGAGATGGCGTTTCACCATGCTGGCCAGGCTTTAGATCTAGTTTTTCTTCTCTGTCTGCATAGAATGTAACAAATATATCTGAACCTGTAAAAAAAAAAAAAAAAAATTTTGAAAGTAGAAACTTTTTGAAGTAGAATAAAGGCAACTTTTCTGCGTGAAATAAGGAAAGAAAGAATAGGTTACACATAAAAACAGCCCACAATAAAAAAAGCAACAACACTTTCTTCAGCATCTACTATTTGTGCCTACTGCTATAGGTAATAGAAAAATAAAATCCTATGTAACACTGTTTCAATATTGGAGAGTATACTAAATATGCAGTATAGTAAGGCCAAGTTACTAGTAACAACTACTTATTTTATGATATAAAATAGTGGTGTAAATAGTACTAAGGGAATATAAAGGAGCACTAACTGCCTATAGATGGGACAGGGAAGTTGAGAAAAATTAGGGAAAGCTTCATGGATGCGAACGGCATATCTGTGAAGAATCATTGAGAATCATCTTGACTATGAACTTAAAGCATTGGTGAGAATTTTTCAGTCATCCAAAAATGAAAATGACATTCCAGACTTAATAAGAAACAGGAGAGAGATCAAAAAGGCATGATAGTACAATACATTGTGCTTTGGGGAAATGATACCAACTATTTTTCACATAGAAGATACTCCTCTACAATTGCATTTGCTTTACAAATACTGATTTATCAGCCAGAAAATATCAGGTTGCTAGATGGGCAAATTGCAAATGATTTCTCATTTTGAAAATTCAAACATTTCAGGGAGAGAAATTCTTAAATGTTTAAATTAATTGAACTAAATCAAAATGGAACTAAATCAAAATACATAAAATGGCAGTTATGATTATATTAAGTTGTCAAATGACTAATATAAATGAATATACTAAGTAATGATAAGGGCTGTCATAGAATGAATTAATGTCCACTAAACATTCTTTTCTGTGAACAACCAGAGAAAAAGAACATTTTGTAATAAAAGGTTCCAGTGGCTTACTGTTACAAACTACATTAGATGTGAAGGAGTGATGTTTTTAAAATACTGAGAGAAAAAAAGTCAACTTAGAATTCTACACTCAAATTATTTTAAGAAATTTAGCTGACATAAAACAAATACATTATAAGAAAAGCAACAGCTGTAAAGCTAAGAAAATTTACTGTCAGTAGATAGACTTGCACTAAAAAAAAGAAAGAAGAGGAAAGAAAAATCCAGGTAGATTTTTTCACCAGATTAAAATTTGGGTCTCAACAAAGGAATAAAGAACGATGAACATGGCAAAAATATCAGAAAATATAAAACATTTTTCTAATCATTAATGCAAATGTAGCAATATATTTAGGGTTTATACGTATACATACACACATATATACACACACATATACATATATACCACTATATATACACATATACTCATATATACTACATATATACTTATATATACTATATATACATATATATACTTATACATACTATATATGCATATATATACTTATACATATATGGAAATTGTATGTCACCAACAGTATAATAGTAGTCAATGAGAAATTGATGTGTATATTTGCAAGATTTTCACACTATAAATAAAGTTGTATATTATTCAAACTTGACTGTGATAAGTTAACAATATAGGATGTAAGTTCTAAAGAAATAATAAAAGAAGTATAGCTAATAAGAAAAAGGTGGTTATAAAGCGCAATCACAATATTTATTTAAATAAAAGGATACAGAAAAAGTGGGAAGTACAGAAACAGATTAAACAATTGAAAATTAAATGGCAAAATGGACAAATTTTGCTGAATTACCTTGGTAATTATATTAATTTTAAATGTTTTGAGGACTTCAATTGAAGTCACAGAGTGTAAGAAGGATAAAAACACAATTCATGGTAAATATAGACAAAATTCTGCATTAATAAAGAGGACTTGAATAACATTACTAACCAACTTAAAGTCCATTTTTTATAGAACATTCTACATAATATTATAATAGTCGTTCATAGTCTATCCAAATACACATGGAATATTCATAAATACAAGAGAACTTATTGGCCACAAAACACATTTTAGTAATTTAAAGTTATTGAAATCTTAAAAAGGAATGTTCTTTAATGATGAAGAAACTAATCTATTAATCAATGACAAAAATTACTAAGTCCACAAATATATGGATATTAACAAACTTAAAAAGAGGTCAAGGAAACAAATATCGGCCGGGCGCGGTGGCTCACGCCTGTAGTCCCGGCACTTTGGGAGGCCGAGGCGGGTGGATCAAGAGGTCAGGAGATCGAGATCATTCTAGCTAACACGGTGAAACCCCGTCTCTACTAAAAATACAAAAAAAAAAAATTAGCCAGGCGCCATCGCGGGCGCCTATAGCCCCAGCTACTCGGGAGGCTGAGGCAGGAGAATGGCGTGAACCCGGGAGGCGGAGCTTGCAGTGAGCCGAGACAGCGCCACTGCACTCCTGCCTGGGCGACAGAGCGAGACTCTGTCTCAAAAAAAAAAAAAAAAAGAAAAGAAATATCAATAGAAAGCAGAAAATATTTTCAATTGAAGAAAAATATTTTAAAAATCAAAATTTATGAGCTGCATCTGAAACAGGGTTTAGTTGTAAATTTATAAATTTACTTGTGTAAATACACGAAGGGTTAATGATCAAATTAATTATCTAAATTTTTTCCCAGAACAAAAAAGCTAAACTCATATTAACTATCATCAGGAAAATATTAATAATAGGTGAAATTAGTAAAATAGAGACACAAGCAAGAGAGAAAAACAAAATAAAAAGCTATTTTTTCCAAAAACATTAAGAAAATTTATAAGCTTTTAGAAAGGTCGATCAAAGAAAAAAAGACAAAAATTACTAATCAGAAAACATTAATGATATCGTTGCCTGTTTTGTAGAAGCTAAAAATGCATAAAGTCATATTTTTAAAAACTTAATTTTTATCACTGTAGATCATTTTGCCAGTTTTCACATATAATATATTGAATTAAGCAATATGTACTTTTTTATATTCAGCTATTTTTCTCCAACATTATATTTTAAAGAATTTATTCGTGTTTTTTGGTGTATCAATAATTCATTTTTATGGTTGAACATTATTCCATTATATAAATATACAAGAAATAGTTATTCGTTCTTTTGTTGATGGATATTTGTATTGTTTCCAACCATTACACACACACACACACACACACACACGTATACACACACACTCTCTCACAGCCACTATAAGTATACAGTTTTTCCATTATTATTTTTAGTTGTATTAGGTTGGTGCAAAAGTAATTGTAATTTCTGCAACTGAAAGTAATGGCAAAAACCGCAATTACTTTTGCACCAACCTAATAGCTGTCTATTCTGGGTTTTAGCTGGATATGCCACCACTTAGTCACAAACTACATTTGCAGTTTCCTTTTAAGTTAGATATTGCCACATAACTATGTGCTGCACGATGGGACATAATTAGAAGAGATGTGGGTACTTTTTAAATAATGTATTTATAAAGGTTTTGCTCTTTGCTTATTACTTCTTCCTTCAGGCCAAAACATAAGCATTAAGCATTATTTCGGGATGCTAGCTTTGACTATTTTCTTTCCCAAAGAACAAGATACAAAGAACCTAAGTCCCTGACTGGTCCCAGGGAGTAGCCCTCCTTCTATCCCCACCTTGGAAATCTTGCCTTTGGATTTTTACGTAAGAATAATTAATCTTCTACCTTTTTTGAGCCTCTGTTTTTTCTACCGTCTTTGTTACATCAGCTTGAACTATATCCTAAGCAACACAACATACATTTTCATTGTTTACATCTTTGATATAAATATATGCAATACAATGATTCTCTAATTTTATTAGGAGAACAATCTGTGTATTATTTTCAAAAGCAGATTCCTAAGATCCATTTTAGCATACTCTGATAAGTTAGGGCTGGAATGGGACCCAGGTATTCTAGAGGAATTTTATGTTCAAGGTTTGGAGACCACAGTTTTAGACAAACTTTTCTGTATTTTCCTATGCCTGGGCCAAATAGTAACTTTTTTTCACATCAAATGCAAATGATATGTCTTGTAATAGAATGATACATATTAATGTATATGTAGAGGAAAATGTCATATATTTCCAGAAATAAACAGATGTCTATTAGTAGAAAATCACTACTGAGAGTAAATGACCTTGTACAATTGCAAGATCAATTGCACAAATTCAATTATTTGTATAAAAGTTTCACTTAACTCAAGCCACTCTTGTTTTCTTATTACCATTCTATCCAAGGCATCTATTCCATATAGAACTAATACTTTTTCTCAAAATTCAAGCCAAAACATCCTACCAATTTTATTTTGCACATTTGTGGCATAACAAAAAACTTAAATAATATGTCCAATAATCTAAAGAGAACACAAAGAAAAGAATTTAGAGAACTTGGAAACACGGAAAAAATTATCCTTTAAGATACTATTTTATGCACTGTTACGGGCTGAATTGTGTTGCCTTAATATTATCATGTTGAAACCCTACCCCCTAGTAACTCAGAATGTGGCCATATTTGGAAATAAGACCTTTAAAAAGAATATAAATTAAAATTGGGTCATTGGGGTGATTCTTAAGGCAATATGACTGGTGTCTTTACAAGAAGAGGAGATTAGGACCCAAAGAACAACATGCAGAAGTGCCATATGAAGACACCAAAAGAATAGCACCATCTATAAGCCAAGGAGAGAAGTCTTAGAAGAAACCAATCATGCCACCACCACGATATCAGACTTCTGTCTCCAGAATTATGAGAAAATAAATTTATGTTTAAGTTATTCAGTATGTGGTACTTTGTTATGGTAGTTGTAGCAAACTAATACACAAAGCTAAAAATACACACACACACACACACACACACACACACACACACACACACACACATTAAACTCCAGAAAGTTGATTACTTTGCTTGGCACCTTCTTGGTTTGTTTGTTTGTTTGTTTGTTTTGTTTTCTGTCAATGTACATATACCATAGCCATCTTCTTTCTATTACCAATTGATGAATAATTTTCCTATTGTCATCTCCTTAAACTTGAAGAAAAGATCATGCTCCATAATTACTGTTCTTAGTGTTCTAAAGATCCAGAAACACATAGATAATTGGGAGCTTGGATTATAGGGCTACTTTACTTGATTCAAATCTAGTTTTGACAGTCTTTAACTTCTTAGTTTGAGGCTAGTGCTTTAATAGCTTTTAAAATTGAGATAAGAATAGTGTCTACCTTAAAATGTTATTGTATTGATTAAATGAGATAATACATATAAGGCACATAAAAATGTGCATGACCAATAGAAATGTATATGATCATAATAATGAATTCAAACCGGAATCCTCTTAAGAATGATACAGGGTATTCCTCATACTCATGCCACCACACAGTCATAAACTGGGCACAGGTAAACATAAAATATGCCATGGATATCAGTAGTTTTTATTATTAATAAGTGATAAGAATAGGAAAATAGATACTGTTAATGTCCCTGTAGTTCTTGACACAGATTACAGTTCTTAGTCACTTCTATATAATTTCACGACCCCTCTCACCCATTTTGTAATATGATCAAATCCATTTAAAGCCTTCAACACAGGCATTTTGGGATGACTTTCCTGATTATATAGCTTCCCTAAAAGCTCAAATCAAGTTTGTACCACATAATACTCACATCACTCCTCAAATAAGACATAGCTCTCTGTTAAAGGATCACAGTCTGCCTTTTATTACGTGATTAGGAACTCAGATATTCTCGCTCCCAAAAATGTGAAACGAGATATAAACTTCCTGGGCAGTAAGTACTGGGCCTATAAGATCATGTTGATTCGTGGTTGGTTTTTAAGATCAGCCTTGTACATGCAGAGAAGGTTGCACATAAGTGCTTGTGCCCTAGGTTGTCGTCTCAAGCTTATGAATAGCCCAGTTTTACTCATGTGGTTTATCTTGTGTGGTTTCCTTTATTTCAGCCAAGAAATCCTTAAACTACTCAGATGAAAACTATTTTAGAAATAAACAACAGGAAGGAATATATACTAAGAATAAGCATGCATACTCTAAAATAAAGTTCAATAGCACAGGCACACGTAACGATTACAATATATAAAGCTAGTTGCACGTAAAACACTCTGGCAATAAACCTTCAGTAGAACAAATCATGGTTGCTTTTTTGTTTGTGTCTTTTGATTTGTTACTTTAAAATTTTACTAATCCCTATACAAAGCTCCCCAACTTAAAAAAAAAGACTTTGGCAGGCTTTTCAACTAAACCTAAGAAAGAATGCATTTTAAAATGCTTTTAAGATGTTCACAAAGGCATGATAAATGTGCAAAGAATGAACAATTCACATTACTTTCTATTCATTACATTAATGGTTTGTGGATAAGAAAAGATTTATGCTCATGAATGCTATGCCTCAATGTTTAGACAACCTATCCTTGCCAAAGCTGACATGAATGTAGATAAATATTGGTTTTTGACAGATTCGGATTTGCTTCAGAAATTATCTGTCAGGAGGTTGGAATGGGTCAGGTTAAAAAATATATTTATTCTTATAACAACCATCCATACCAAAATTAGATTCCCATCATTTTCAATTTTAGTGTCTGAAAAAAATGAACCTCTAAGACCCTTTTTATATTTGGAAGTAATAACCACACAATTTAATCTCCCTTAAGTAGCCATATTCTTATTTTTTTATAGGTGCAGAATGTGTCTGCCTAGAAATTGCAATTTTAGGCCTCAGAACTACAGTATTTCATGCTGTGAGGTCTCTATTTTATGTGACTGCATTTGACATGTTCCCTAAAATTCAGATCTAGAAAAATAGTTTTAGAAAAAAAAATTCATGTGAAAAACAGCTTGCCTTTTACAGAGTATCTTTAAAAATGTATTTCTAGCTCTAAGTATCAATTTAATGATCACTTATTTCTCTGACGCTGTATTATTTTTTCTTAACCTTTAAACCCCAAATAAAGAAACCATGTAATTTTATTGTGTGTGTCTGTATGTTAAAAGAAACCTGATGCAACTGATCTGCAATTAAATTGTGAATGATACTAATGGATGACAGATCCAAAGATTTATGCTGCCCCAGTTCTTCACCTGTTTCTTCTGAGTACCTCCCAATATTTTTCCAAAAGTGCCATTTTGTAGTAAGAAACATCATGGTTGATGGATGATAATATCGGTCAAGTTGCTCAAGCTTTATTCCTCCATTTCAAACTGCTAGTAACTAATCTAGTAATAATTCACACAGATAGTTTGGGAAGAGGCAAGGTGTGCTTCCACTAGCTTCCTAGTTTTCTGCTCTTCTCATTCCCCACAACCGGTTTTAGACTAACTACATTCAAATTTAGATGGAAATACGAATTTTAGATATATTTAAATGTTTAAAATACTCCAATTACAATAGTAGTAACTTGTTAGGAATCTTAAAGTTCTCTGAAAACTATTGTCTCTCTTGCAATTTGAAAAGCTACTGTGAGTGGGTCCCAGCAGCTCTGGCTGTTGGAGGAGCGACAGCTGCCAGGCAGCCTAGCTTCTAGAAGGCTGTTGGAGCGCTGTGGCCCACAGGCACCTGACATGCATCCTCCTTGCTGCCAAAATGCCCCAGTTAAATGTTGTTCAGGAACAACCCCAGAGGAGATCGGTGAGGTTGTCAGCTAAACCTCCTCTGAAAAAGTGGAAACAAAGCCCCAAAACAGCAGCAGGAAAGGATAAATCTTCAGACTAAAAAGCGCAAAGGGGTAAGATGGAAGAAGTGGATAACCAGGAAACTGAAAGATTTACCTGCAGAGAACAGAGAAGATACAAACGAGAAGAATTCAGACTGTGGTGAAACAGGAGAGAAAGAAGCCAAATATGATTAATATCTTATACCATCTATTATCAGTTGTTTCCATCTCCCTTGTTGTATAATCCAGAGGAGTATTTTTATCAACTATTTTGTAAATGCAGATTTTTAGCAGCTCTAGAAACATTTCATTTTCTAGTTGGTTTTTTTTTTTTTTTTTGTACAACCAAAAAATATTGAGATATTAAATTATGGGAGATGTTGACTCCCTTAAGCGTCAGCTTAACACTGCAAAGATGGGGTGCAGTAGTTTCTATGTCCTATAATACAAGCATACTAAATGGCAATTTGGAGCCACAGTCACACATTTAATGTGTCTTGAACATTTTAAATCACTTCTATTCCCATGTTGTTTAGCATTAATTATTTCCTGAAGAAATCCACTCCTTGATCTTGGTTCTCCTTATCAGAATTGTGTAGACTCTCTAACTGCTTTAAGGGTCATAGTCCAGTTTTTCTGATAACATTGTTAATGTGCTGTGAAAGATTGAAAGTTTGATTATGTAGTATATCTTACGTTAAATTATGAATTAGAGGGACTTATGTGACAGCTTATCAACATTTCCTCTTAAGAAAAATTTGCCTCCAAATATTAAGCTGGAAAGTCACTGGAATAACATCTTAGAAAAGAATCGCAATATGGCTTTTTGTACATGATTTGTTCAAAATCATGTACAAATTCAAATGTCTGTGTACTGACCCTCAACACAACCAACAAAATCACCGTAAAATTATGAAAGAAAAAAACAGCTGAAGTGAGCACCTAAAAACCAGCTCAGAAGGCAACATGTGTATATTTTCCCTAACAACTCTGTCCCACTTTTATAACCCTTTGACCCATGCCTTACCTTCTGACATCTGTGTTTAAAGAGTTTAAGAGAAATCATTTTCCCATATGAAATAATTAATCCCAGTTATCTTCCCTGAGTTTAAACCAGTGAAGAATAAACAAAACCTTCAAAAAGAGGTTAAAATATCAGCCTTTTTTGTCAAGAGTAATGCTGTACTGCAGAACGAACTTGGATCTATTGCCACAGTCATGGTTTCTGTTGTGAATTTAGGCTCTCATATTTGTAGACTCCTCAATGGCAGAAACAGAGCCTACTCTGGTAATCTCCTATTCAGAAGAAAGAAGCACGATTTCTATCGCCAGAGGAAAAAAAGGCAAAGCAATAACAGCAACATTTATCATCTTTTCTACACTCAATAGAGAAGTGGTATTGTGGATGATAGATTCTCAATATCTGATAAATCACTTCTCTCATGGAGGATAAAGTATAAAGGATGAAAAGAAAAGAAGAAATGTTCCTCCAAAGTTGTTTTCTTATAGGCATGGAAACACCTTTAAGGTATGAAGAATATGGTTTACTTAAAACTCTGGGCGATATTCCTATGGTTTCCTTTAATTGGTTCACTGATCTTGGCATCCTGGTCACTCACATTTGCATGCACTCTTTATTTCATTGTTTATTATCACATTGTTAATGTCACTTCATTCCCCAGCCCTGACCCCTTCAAATCCATCATGGCCTGGGCAGCTAAGTTTCACCAGCAGATGGAAGAAGGATAGATATACCTGTTTTATAATTTTTAGTGTGGATTTCAGGGTCAACTACATAATTTGCAGGACCCACTGAAAAATAAAAGTGCAGGACCTTTTCTTCAAAAAACAGGAAAAAATTCCATTAAAGGTAAAATATAAAGCCTTTTTTTTAATCATTCCATGGTCTCTCCCTCAATTGTCATGGTGTTTTTATTTGTATTTAATGTTGTCTTAAATAAAAATGTAAAATGTTAATTATTAATATGAATTTTGCCATTCATCTTTATATTATATAATGCCAGGTTAAATGCAAATATAAGAGCATTAACTAACATGCAGAATCACCAAAATGACACAATTCATATTCCATAGTTTATTCACGCATATGTATTTTGTTCTTGGCAAAATGGTGGAAATATTGCACAAAATTAACTCAACTATTTTTCTTTTACTTTTCAATACATGCACATTCTACCGACACTATCTACCTTTGGCTTACTAATGAGTACAGAAGGAATTTTTAAAAATGAATTACTTTGTCTTTCCTTGTCCTTCTATGTCATCATCTTCAATATGAGCGATTGGCCAATACAGAGAAGTAACATGAGTAAGAAATTATATGAGAGTTCCTAGATCCCTTGTCTTACTTAGAATGCCATTGTCTTCTTCCTATGTTCAAACTAGGCTTTAGTTCAGACAGAAAGTGTGGCCTCTTGGATTTGTCAGCACTCTTGCTTTCTCAGTCATGGATGTAATATACTTACTTTGCACTTGCTTTGAGATTCACTGAACTCCCATATGTAATGACACACCTGGAACCTGATGTGCATGCTATACAGTGAATGTTATATGCAAACGAGGGAGCAAAGATTGGCAGATACGCATATTGCACATATCCCTTCTGCTCACACATATGCTCTGTGGTCCCACTGGAAAAAGACAAGTTCAAATATAGAATTACAGCAAGTCATTATAATAAGTATGTAGCCTAATTTTGGGATGCTAAATGCCTGCACAGGTCTCACATCTATGACACCAGCCCTGATAGACCTTTCAGGCTTTCTTTTTATTCATTAAATAATTCCCAAATATACTACAAATATTTTATAGGCCCTTCAACTCTGAAATTACCACCTCCTACCACAGATCCCTCATTATTTCTCTTTTCTCTGTGAATCCACTTTTTGCAGTAAACATGACTCCAAACTACAGAATCATTGTCTATTTTTCTCTTTTTTTCTTGTTTTTATGTTTAATCAGTCTAGAATTGTTTTTATTGGTACAATTTTATTTGTAATATTAGGAAACTACTTCAGATTGGCTTAAGGAAAAAAAACTGAAATTTGTTGGCTCATATATCGGAGAAGGATATTTGGGGAATTCATAGAATCTAAAGAAAGAGCTACATGAAACAAGATTGTGGTTTTAATATCACCAAGAAACTGCCTCCCCAACTGTGTTTCATTTCTTCTCATTTTTGCCAACAGCTTAGACCCAAATGACTTAATATTTATAAATCACTTGAAGAGTATTTCCTACATAAGTGTTCAGTTTAAAATAGTATCATTATTTATTGTTACTATTACCATTATTATTACATCTCTGTAAGCGTAAGAGGAGGCCACCCCTATCAACCCCAGTTTGGCTTTTTTGAGGGGAAGGACTTCTCTTTCTCAGGTTGGATCAAAGTTGAGCACCAAGGGAAGCAGGAAAGTGTTGGTATTTGGAAAGAATTCAGATTGTTTCCTCCCTTAGAATTATAGTAATTGAGATGGAAGCTCATATTAAAGAAAAAGACAGTCTTTCATGAAAAACGGGAGAAGTCAAAAACAATGGCTCTGTCAGTTTATTATGCTCCTAATGCATGCTGCCACAAACACTTTCATTTTTCCATTTTCTTTACCACTTCCCTATTTGAGGACATTAATTTGTCCCATAAATAATTTTCTACAATTCTATTTTAATTTATTATTCCACCTCTATTGTATCTCTCTTACAATCCTATAGAAAATTATGGTATGAATTTCCTTTCATGCATAGCTCTGATTCATCACTGTGCTGCTCAAGCACAGTTAATGCCTCTCCATTGCCTAAAACCTAATATATGGATTCTGTACATTTCCTGCATTTCTGACTCTAATCTCTTTCTTTTCAGCCAAAACCCTTAGCCCTGTAGTTTTGTCAAATCAAACAATTCATTTATCTCAAATATGCCTTGCAGTTTCTGGTCTCTTAGCTTTGTTTAAATTGATTGCTCAGCTTTAAATATGCTGCCTACCAATATATCTCTCTTCCCAAATTAGACAACATGAATGAAAATATTTTTAACTATAAAACATAACATAACTATTACCATTATTACCATTCATCTTTTAAGGTCTGTTTTATATGCTAAAGATCCCTGATAAAATCTTCCACTAATGTGTTAATTTTTTAAAATCATCTGTTATGTTTCTGTTTTCACAGTAGTATTTTTCTATCATTGCTTTTATTTCCACCTTTGTTCTAATATAATTTTTGTACATATTATTTTTTAAATGATGTAATCTTCTTGGGGATAGTCACTCAGTCCAGTTTATCTTGTATTTACTAGAGAAGGCCCCATAGGTCAAATCCAGCCAGCCACTTGTTAGTTTCTTTGGAAAACAATTTATTGCTTATATATACCTATGGTCACTTTTGCACTACAATAGCAGGGTAGTGGCGTCACAGGTTGTATGGACTGCAAAACTTAAAATATTTATAATCTAGCTCCTGTTCAGACTATCACATGATATTTAGCAGGTAGTCAAAGAGCATGATTTGAATAAATCCATATGTATTGAATATTAATTCTAAACCAGACTATGAACATGCTATTTTCTGAAAGTTTTATGGAAGGACATTTTAATTTTTGATAGACTTTGTACTGAGTTTTCTACAAAATCCTAAAGGGTCTAGTTTAATATTACTCTGACAAAGTTTAATATGTTTCTTGAATTGAATGCTACATATTTTGTAAATTTGTTCTATTAGGTTTGTTTTATTTGATTTATTTTCAAGCAATATTTTAAAGCAAGTCAGAGATATAGGAAGAAATATAATCATTGACTAAATATTATATGAGAAATACATAGTATTTAGGTCTCTCACTGAGGTTTGGAACAAAAATGGTGAATGTGATTTATTTTGTAACTAAAATGCCAATGTAAATTAATGTTTACTTCATTCATGAGCAATCAAGATATTCCATAGTAGGAGATACATAAGTCAAATCACTTCATCTTTCTAAGTTATATTACAGTTGATTATGTGACATTTTAAGTCTAAAAATATCAAGAATTGTTTAAAGAAAAAGCAGCCAATATTCCCAAGAAACTTATAAAGTTGGCTTGCAGTCAACTTTAAGTGACTGCAAGAATCCCAGAAAAGTGACCTGTCAGAATCCCAACTTCTACCATCTATAGATTATAATTCAACAATTAATCCTCACTATAATAAAAATACTAGTCACTGATTTTCATCAATTCTGAAATTGGCAAAATGTAGATAACTGTGAAATGTTTTGTTTCAAAATTTTCTTTCTTAAGCACAATACCTACACCACTTACTTTTTCTCAGAATATATCAGAGATTCATAGACTAGAGACTATAGACTACTTCTAGAATAATCTTGAATTCCCAGAAATAATAGGCAAATTTTATGTGTATTCTGGAACGTTGCCAAGTTTCATTAGCTTCTCTGAAGAATCTGTGACTTTCAAAATGTTTACAAATCCTCCTTAGGTGATCTCATTCATTTCCACAATCATAAATCTGTTAAAATTTTCCAAATTAGTTTCTAGCTTAAAAGCTTCTTTGAGTTTCAGACTTAGATACACACAATGGTCTATATACCTCTCTGCTGGATTATTCTATAGACACTGACACTCAATGTTCAATAATGGAACTCATAAATTAACTTTCCTAACTTGTTCTTCTCTTCTTTCCTGTCTCTTAGGTGGAGGAGTGATATTAGGCCTCACCAGGTTGTTCAAACCCTGAAACTTGATACCCTACGGAATTCAAGACCCCAAACCAAATCAATCACAATGCCCTCTCAAGTATACCTTTCTAAATATATCTGATTTCATTTCAAATTTCTTTACATGACTTAAAATGTAAGTGATTCAAATTCTGGCCCTGTTTACCACTCTAGCTCCATTTAAGGATGTCTTCCAACCTGTGTACCTTTTTATTTTTAGGTTACTTTATATGTTAGTTTCCTGGAAAGCTTTAATGATTCACTAAGATTTGGCTAAGTGTCCTTCCTACATGTTCATTTAAAAACTATCATCCACTATTATATCTCTAGCACCTAGTATAATGATAGAATATAGAGAAGAATTATTAAAAATATATTTATTATAATTCCAGATAAAGATAGTGAAATGAAGGGTAATCACAAATACTTATGACAGGAGTATTTAAGAAAATAACACAAAAAAAGAAAAAGGAAAGAAAATAAATTTAAAAAAAGAAAGAAAATAACTTCATTTTCTTTAGTTGGTAAAGAAAATGAAGCTAGTTAGAAAGAAAGCAGGATGAGCAAATAAGAGAATGCCAGGAAGATCAGAAGAAAATAAGGGAGTAGGAAAGAATAGGGGGAGAGAAAGACAAAGGAGGAGGAGAAAGGAGGGGTTGGTGTGATTGAGTTTAAATGTGTGAATTTATTGTTTATTCTATATTTCTTAACTTTTTAAAAATACTTTTTCCTGCCTTCATAGAATTTAGAATATCTTTTTTTGGCTTTTCATTCTATCTTTGTTATTGACCTATGCCTGTTTTTTTTTTTTTTAAGGTTTTCTCTAGAATTTACATATGCATTGTTAACTTAATACAGTTTGCTATGAAATAATATCATACTTTTTCAAGTATAGTGTCAGAAAGTTATAACAGTATATTTCCACTTCCCACTTTCTCCACTGTATTGTTGTGTATTTTACTTCTCTCTATATATATATTTATAAACCTAACAATCTTTTTGTTTTAGTAATTAATCTGTCTTTTAAGTAAATTTAGAAACAAAGCAAAATAGTCTTTTATATTTGCCCTCTTATTTATGATTTCCAATGTTCTTTCTTCATTTCTGTTGTTCCCAATTTCTAATTTTGTCCCCTTAGCCTGAAGAACTTCCTTTAGCATATCTAGTGCAGGTTTGTCAATGATCAATTCTTTTATCTTTTGGTCATTTCTAAATGCCTTAAGTTAATTTTCAATTTTTAAAAATTTTTTTGGTTTCATGAAAAATATTCTGCCCTCTATGATTTTTGGTAAAATCCAGCCATTTAAAAATCTTTATTCCCCCAAGAGTATTGTGCCCAACCTACACTGCTTTTAAGAATTTTCTCTCTCTCTTTTTTTATTCAAACAGTTTGCTAAGGTTTGCCTAGGTATGGTTTTACTTTGTCTTGGAGTTTGCTGGATTTATAGTGCTTTTGGTTGATATTTATTATAAGTTTGGGAAATTATTTGCTATTATTTTGTTCAATTAGTAAACTTTAATTTTACTGCAGACTTTGGTTCATAGCAAAATTAGGCAGAAAGTGTAGAGGGTTCCTATACATTCCCTGTCCCCACACATACCCACATCACTATTAACATTCTGCATTACAGTGGAATATTTGTTATGATCGATGAACCTACATTAACATATCATTATCACCCGAAGTCCTTAGTTCACACTAGCGTTTACTCTTGATGGTGTACATACTATGAGTTAGGACAAATGTATAAGGACTTGTATCTACAATATACAGAATAGCCTCACTGCCCTAAAAATATTTTGTGCTTTGCCTAATCATCGATTTCTACACACCCAGTTTCTAGTAACCATGGATCTTTTCACTGCTTTCATAGTTTTGCGTTTTTCAGAATGTCATATGCAGTAATACATTATTAGCCTGTTTAGATTGGCTTTTTTCATTTAGTGATATGCATTTATGTTTTCAGGGCTTGGTAGGTCATTTCTTTTTAGCACTAATTAAGACTACCACATTTTATATATCTATTCATCTTGGCTGCTTCCAAGTTTTGACAATAATAAAGCTGCTATAAACTCATAGCCAGAATTTTTTTTTCTTTTTTCTTTCTTCTTTTTTTTTTTTTTTGAGATGGAGTCTCGCTCTGTCGCCCAGACTGGAGTGCAGTGGCACAATCTCGGCTCACTGAAAGCTCCACCTCCCGGGTTCACGCCATTCTCCTGCCTCAGCCTCCCTAGTAGCTGGGACTACAGGAGGCCGCTACCAAGCCCGGCTAATTTTTTTTGTATTTTTAGTAGAGACGGGGTTTCACTGTGTTAGCCAGGATGGTCTCCATCTCCTGACATCATGATCCGCCCGTCTGGGCCTCCCAAAGTGCTGGGATTACAGGCGTGAGCCACTCTGCCCGGTCAACTCATAGCCACACTTTTATATGGATAGAAGTTTTCAGTTCATTTGGGTAAATACCAGTGAAGGCAACTGCTAGATCGCATGGTAAGACAATGTTACGTTTTGAAGGGAACTGCCAAATTGTCTTCCAATATGGCTATACCATTATGCGTGCCTAGCAGCAATTAGTGGGAGTTCCTATTGCTCCACATCCAGTTTGGTTTAGACATGTTTTGGATTTTGGCCATTCTAAGATGTGTTCAATGGCCTATGTGTTTTGGTTCTCTCTGAAGAATTTATTTTAATTTGTCTTGCAATACCAGTCTACTTGCTATAAATGGCCCCAATTTTAGTTTGTTTGAAAATGATTTTATTTCTCCTCTACATTATTTTGGCTTTATAAATATTTATTAAATTTGTGTCTTATTTTGTGTAATATTTATTTTTGTTGATTGGATGATCAATAATGCCAGTATAATGTAATCATCATATGAAATGCCCCAAGACACAATATTATTCCCTACATTTCTTATGTCAGTTATATCTCGATAAAGCCTATCGTGGAACTTAAAATAAAATAAAATTTTAAAAAACTTTAAAATTAAAAAATGTAAAAAGCTATGGTCTTACAAATGGCTAAAGTTGGTAAAACATCAGTGATAACTGAATTTTATGTTTATTGGGAATATTTGGGTATTCTGTTTGTGGAATGATAATGTTTCAATGAATATTTTACTTTTTCTGTCTTTTAAATAAAATTAAAAATTATTGTATTAAAACATTAAAAAATAAAGTGGATATCCAGGAACTTTAATAAGCAGAGTACATTACCTTACAATCATAGGTGTATTTCTAGCTTAATATAAAATGAAATATAGTCAACTACTCAATAAAAAACATTACTTATTCTTATAAATGTTATTTCTGAAAAAGTTCTAATGAAAATACGTACACATCCTCTTATTTTGGGAGACAATTCTACAGGATTAGATATTCTATGTTGTTGGTCTTTTTTAGTCTCAACATTTTAAATATGTTATTCAGTCTTCTTCCTTGCATGGTTTCTGAGGAGAAATCAGATATAGCTCTCATTTTTCTCCTCTATGGCTTAGCTGTTTTGCTCCCCCACCCCAGCTTCTTTCAATTTTTTTTTTCTTTTTCTCTGGTTTTCTGAAGTTTGTGTGTGATACACCAAGACATTGATTTTTTGGCATTCATCATGCTTGACATTCTCTTACTTCCCTGGATCTGTAATTCTGCATCTAACAATAATTTGGGGGAGATTGATTGTTTCAAGTATTACTCCTTTTACTTTCTTTCATCTCCTTTAATCCCATCACTGGCATCCAGCCTTCATCCATTACAATTTAGGTTTTCCTACCCTGGACTGGTTCTCATGGAAGTTTCTGCTCCTGGGCTTCTCCAGTAAGTTATGACTTACCATCTCTCTGTCTCTTCCAGTTTTGGGGGCAGTAGTTTGCCCTGTTACCTTTTCTTTCCCAAATCTAAAAAGAGTTCTTCATTTTTCAGTTTTGGTTGGCATTTTATATGTTTTAAGGTGGAGTGTTGGCTTCCAAATTTCTTACATGCCAGACTGGAAAAGAGCTTTTATGTTTCAAATAGTCTTTCTGAGTCTTTGTCTCACTTCTTTTCAGACTTTCCAAATATTTTAATTTTGGATAGGCTTTGTACTGAGTTTTCTACGAAATCCTAAAGGTTCTAGTTTAATATTACTCTGACAAAGTTTATGTGCCTGGCCTATTTTTTTTTCTTTTTTGAGATGGAGTCTTGCTCTGTCGCGCAGGCTGGAGTGCAGTGGCGTGATCTCAGCTTACTGCAAGCTCTGCCTCCCGGGTTCACACCATTCTCCTGCCTCAGCCTCCCGAGTAGCTGGGACTGCAGGCGCCTGCCACCATGCCCGACTAATTTTTTGTATTTTTAGTAGAGACAGGGTTTCACCATGTTAGCCAGGATGGTCTCGATCTCCTGACCTCATGATCTGCCTGCCTCAGCCTCCCAAAGTGCTGGGATTACAGGCGTGAGCCACCATGCCCAGCCTGTCATTGTCATTTATATTAGTCATATCTAAGCATTTCTTATTATACTTTAATTCTCTTTTAGATATATTTCTGGTATATGGCAAAATAATGGATTTCAGTTCTTAAGCCAATAAGCTTTCTTTTACCATTTAATATGTTAATTGAATCTCTTTCACTGCTGATAATAACTTTTACACTGGGTTTAATTTTGTCGTTATTTGGAAACAGATTTTTTTTTTATTGTAATCCTCAGACCTTTGTGATAGAGGATGTTAAATCAGTTCGGGGTGGACTGAAGGATAAGAGCCTTATGTTGGGAAGCTGAGATAGCCGTAATGTATGGAGATTCTCAGGCATTAACTCTGCTTTCTCCCTCTAGATGAAGATGTGACCTTCCTGACTTTAAGTTTGGCTTAACAATAATGGATAGACTTGATATCTATAAATTTAAAGGACGTGTATTTGAGTCTAACTTCTTTCTGAGTCTGTACATAAGAACAACGTGTAAAGGAGGTTATGTAAAGGAGAAAATACACTTGTTAAGTCAGAATGGACCCTCTCCTAAGGATTTGTTTACTTCTTCTTGTGCAATGTCCGAAACTGTGGGCTTTTATTAATCTAGCCCTTATACTTTCCTATTTTCCCGTATGAACATTGTTAATCTGAGATGGTGAACAACCAATTTAATACGTTCTCTCTTTCTGGGGAGAGAGGCCAATCACATTTTAGGCCTTTTGAAGGTAGCCAGTTTCCCACCTGAAGTTCCTATGTGGTCTCTTTGGGAAGTGATTTTGCCAGACTCTAACTTTGAAATTTTGAGTGTTATTACATTGGCTGACACTGGAGAGAAATCCTGTATTATTATGATTTAATTCTACTCTCAACAGTTATTATACCAAATTTGTGTTTTGTTGTTGTTTGTTCCACACCTCAACCAGTTATTTGACTTCCTATACTTCAAATGGGTATGCTACAATTTAGTTCAATTTTGGCACTAACTATCTGGTGTTCATGTAGACCCCACAAATTAAGGGCTCAGTCCAACAAGACTGCCCCTATTTTAGATGTCAATTGCAAGTATCAGAATACCCACATTTTTGTCCTACTTGGCTGCAAAGTTGGGAGTTTCTACAACCCTACCTTCAGGTATGATAATTTGCAAGAACAGCTGTCAGAACTCAGAAAAACAGCTTACCTACTATGACTGATTTATTATAAATAACATTATGAAGGACACAAATGAACAGTCATATGAAGAGATACATAGTGCAAGGTTCAGAAGGGTCCCATGGAGTTGGTGTGTGCTATCCTCCTGGCACGTAGACACTTTCACCAGACCAGAAGCACTCTCAGTCATTTAAGTTTTTGTGGAGGTTTCATCATATAGGAATGATAGATTATTAACTCAGTCTACAGCACCTCTCTCCTTCCTAGAGGTTAAGCCGGGGGTGGGGGTGAGGAGAGTTAATGCCTGAGTGGGGGGGTGAGCCTTGCCGAGAGGTTGCAGGGAAGGGCTGAAAGTTCCCAGCTTCTAATTAAGGTTTGGTCTTTCTGGTGACCAGCCTTTATCCTGAAGCTAACATAGGGGCCTTACAAGAGTTTCCTTTTTAGAACAAAATATGTTCTTATCACTTACAGAATTCCAAAGGATTGGAGGTCTGTGTCAGGAACTGAAGGCAAAAACCAAATGTTAACAAAAGATGCTCCTAGCACCGCTGTCTCTCAGGAGATCTCAAGGGTTTTAGGAACTCTGAGTCAGGAACCAGGGATGAAGACCACATAGATATTTTTAATTATACCACAGTAGCACAATTATAAAGCATGCTTCTTAGCCTTGGCACATAGGAGATATTATCAAATGCCACTTACACCTCCTACTTGCATATTTTCATTTTCATTTAAATACTTCATCATAACTGAGGGACACTTTGGGAATTTAGTTATTCCATTAATCAAATTTTAGTGGTTTCTAAATCAGATTTACTAAAGGTATGTTTTAGAATATGAACATTTTCCTCAGCTGCTAAACTAGTCATAAATGTCTTATGGTTACAGCTGTAATCCAGCATAAAATCAAGAAATCAAGAAAATGAATTTTAAAAGATTTTTTAAAAAATAAACAACATAAATACCCAAATTATTAGATTTTTCCACTATGATTTTATTAACTAATTACCTTATATGCTCAAGTTAGCTTTTTAACTCAGATTGCAAATAGTGGAGGAAGAAAGAAACTATTCTAGAATAAAAGAAAATCAAAATACAGGGTTGTAAACACACATGCTTGCGAACAAACATTAGTTGTGAAATCCTTAGCAACAAGTCTCTGGGTTTGTCTCTTTCAGCACACTTATCAGGTGCCAAAGAATAGACTGAAATATTAGAAGTGCACACACACTGGCAAGGGCTGGCCCACTCTGACCAGGCAGATATTGCTAGATTGTAATATTTAAGGTCAAATTTCAACCTATGGTACAAAACTATTCTGTGGATCAGTCAGCAACTTCAAAACTCTGAGAGAAACAAAAATCAAAGAAAAAGAAAAAAAAGAAATAATACCACGAACCTGTTTCACTGAGAATAAAGAATGTAAAGGAAACAAAGGAAAAACTAAAAGCTTGTTCTATCACAGGTATGAGATGCTATGATACATGAAGCCGATTCCATGAAGTATGTTTTAAAACCTTGTTATCATTGAAGTGGCTTTACAAGCTGATTTAACTGTTTCAGGCCAACCACAGTGCACACACCGTCTCTGTGAGACTTCCACCTAACCCCAATTGTAAGGGAAATGAATGGTGTGTATTTTATGTTAAAGGACAGTCTGCAATAATAAAGTAAATAAGCCAACATGGGTTCTACTGTAAACTTTGGAAGCATAATTTATGCAACAGATGTTTAGATATCAATCTATTTATGGAAAAAATTCTATGCATCTTACAAATGCTTTTACCATCCTTTATTAAAATAATCTTTGACAGGTGTTCACTGATTTGTCTCCAGTGCACATACCAGGCTGATTTTATACATATATCAGTAGTGTGAATCCACTGGCACAGTGTGTATATATGAGAAATGTGATAAGATTTTATCTTATAAATGTAATCAGATAAAATAACTCCTGAGAGAAGCTAATAAAACCAGCTGAATGTTAAACATGATGGCTGATGTTGCATAATTTATTGTAACATATCATTTTACTCAATGAATAAATCATTAAAAAGTGAGAAAAAAACAAATTGAAAATATTCAACTTTGACAAATGATACTGTTTGTTTTACTGAAATTATATCACCAATACTGGATGTATTAAAAGGAAGAATTTGCATTTTTTATAGTTTTTTTAAATTTGGTTTTCTTAGTTTTTGAATTGAGATTTTTATCTAGCATGAAGGATCACAACTGAAACACTGATACTTAGAACATTCTTTTGAATTTGACATAACTATATTACTGTGTGCCACATTATGTTTGTTTTCCACTTTTTTTCTAGATTCAAACTAATATGAATCATTTATTGATACATTGTGCCAAACATCATTTGGTTTCATTTGTTGATGTTGGAATTATATAATTATATACACAAAGGCAAATGCTGCCACTGAAATCTAATAACTATAGTGTGTAATTTTTTTAATTTGATTTTTTACATAATGTGAAAATGTATGGAAACATCACATTATATGCGATTAATATGTACAATTATAATATGCCAATTAAAAACAAACTTTAAAAAATATATTTGAATAAAATCTCAAAATTATTCACACATGTATATAATATTTTATGAGACCTGCAGAATGTATCTGCAGATCTCAGTTTGAGATACTCACAACAAAAAAATGTCAGAAATTAGTGTTGTTCTACGAAATGAGTATGGATTAAGTGCAGACTTAATTCGTTAGGCAAAGATACTGGTTAAGGCTAATGTTAGGTCATAAGCATATCAATACTAAAAACAAGGGCCATGTTTGTAATTAGAAAAGAAGTGGTAACAACAACAACAAAGGACATCGGAAAAAATGCCAGTTGAAATGACCAAATTTAATATTTGTAGATAATAAGAGTGTGACCAAAAATGCTTTTTTATTCAAGGCAAACATGCAATTCTGTTTAGCGCCTTAAAGGTGGCCTTAAAACTGAGATATAAATATTTATTTTCATTTCATCCCCAAATCAAACTAAAATGAAATAGTTCAGATAATGAAATATAGTAATGGTTAATACAAGTTACTAATAGCAGCAAAATTAAAACAATATCTAACATAAATCAATTCTTTTTTTCTGGCAAGTAAATGGACATAGCCTTGGGACCCAAGAGAGTGGCACCAGGCCAGTTTTATATTCATTCTGGACATGTGCAGCAGATGGCATGGCAGCTACTCCATTTACACTGCAATGATCCCATTATCATTTTATTTTTCTCGGCACTGGGATAACATATAAGGTAATTTTAATAAGCATTAGAAAATGCTTTCATAAATTATGTACTTGATAAAGGCATAAAATATACAGTTGCATATAAAAAATACATGCACTTGACCATGATTATACATTTTCAAATGAAAAAAATATATATACTTTATAAAGAAATTTTTTAAAAATTACTCCTAAATAAATAATTTTCATTGTGAGCCATTATTTAACATAACATCAGGAAATTATCAGTACTTCAGAAAAAAGGAGTAGAAAGCAATTTTCTGGCAGGATTGACAGAAAAATTAGTAAGAATATTAGATATGGTATATGTGATTATTTCTGTACTGAATGTTTCTGCACCATTACAATTCAGGTATTGAGATGCAGAAAAGATTTATCATTTAACATATCAGTTGTTAAATATTTATTGTAAAAATTAACTGGGTTTTTAATGCACCTGGTCATATAATAGATTCTCTGAAAAAGTAGAGAAAATATTTCATGTTTCTTCAAATTTCTAATACATTTCATGAAAAAATTAAAATATTAGCACAGAAAAATTATATTTGTGCACATTACAGGAAATAATTTTACACTTGCATGTGTAAGGAATATCAGTTCCTTTGACAAATAATTATTTCTATGAATATAAATCAATTATTTTAAAAACTTTCCTCTAATAAAATAACAATGCCAAAAATACTTTCTTCTCTTTTTTCTTCCAAAGAAAGAGACATAGTTAAGCCTTCCTTAGACATTATTCCACCTGAATAAAGAGTATCAAAAAATAAGTACTATTATTTTAAGAACTTCAGAAACCACTCTGTTAATTAAAATATTGATTTGGTTTAAGGATGAATAATACAACAGTCTAATGGTTGAATGATGGAACAAACTTTCCCACAAACTGCATCTTTCAAATAAAAATAAATTCAGAACTTTAATGCAGTATTGAGATAAGATGGGACATTATGGAATTTTGTTTTGATTTTTTCTTCTTTCTCTGAATAAGGACTTTTATAAATGATTAGGTAACTAGTGAGTGTTGAAGATGGTGGAACATGAAGGTTGAGAAGACACCAAAGAGGCTGGTATTATTGTCAAGCGTTTGGCTCAAATGACTAATGAATGATGGTTCAGCCAATAGAGAGTGAGTGTAACAGAAAGATAAGTAAATTTGAGAAGTAAATAAAAGATGTGCTCACTTTTGGATATGTTTAGTTGAGGTACCTGTGGGGTAGCACATAAAGATGTCTATTAAGAGTTGGAAATCTGAGTCTGAAATTTAGAAAAGAGGTCTTGTCTGGATATAGTAGAACTGAGAGGCATAAAAATATGGTAAGTATCTTGGAGCAGATAATACCAGGCAATACAGTTAAATAAAATAATAGAACTATTAGATGGTAGATAATCTTAACAATGGAAGCAATGTAGTCCAAGGACCATATGCATCAGAATCATCTAAGCTATTTTATGAAGATTCAGGTTAACGTGCCATCCCTTTGATCTATTTTAGTGACAGGGCTCAGGAATCTGCTGATTTTTTGTTTTGTTTTGTTTTCAAGGGGCATCTCTGGTGAGTCAAGGTAGAGTAAAGCTTGTGATCCATTGATTTAACTGGACAATAGAAGACAAGACCAGAAATGAACATGACATAGTGTAAAGGTAAGAAAATGTCAAGAAAACCAGATCACAAACACAGGTACAAGATATTCTCAAGAAAAAAATGGCTGATGAGTTAATAACTGTATGCTGCATAGAGGTCAAATTTAAAAACTGAAATTTTCTGGCCGGGTGTGGTGGCTCACGCCTGTAATCTCAGCACTTTGGGAGGCCAAGGCAGGTGGATCACAAGGTCAAGAGATCGAGACCATCCTGGCCAACATGGTGAAACCCCATCTCTACTAAAGATACAAAAATTAGCTGGGCATGGTGGCGCATGCCTGTAGTCCCAGCTACTTGGGAGGCTGAGGCAGGAGAATCACTTGTACCTGGGAGGCAGAGGTTACAGTGAGCCGAGATTGCGCCGCTGCACTCCAGGCTGGCAGCAGAGTGAGACTCCATCTAAAACAAAACAAAACAAAACAAAAAACAAAACAAAACAAAAAACTGAAATTTTTCTACTGTAATTAAAATCAGGCATTGCTTTCTTATTTATTGGTATCAATTGGTAGTATTATTACAAGCAGTTTCAGTGGAATAGTGGGAGAAAACAGTGAAGAGTAAGATGAAGAAGTTGTAAAAACTGACATGGATATCTTTTTCCACAAATTATAAATTAAGTGACAACTTTTATTTTTCAAGGGTGAAGAAACCCATGCAAATAAGCTGAATAATATATACTCTTCTTGACATCAAACAATAATTTAACCAATTTATCACTTTTGTAACTGAAAATTCCACACTATACTTCCTCGTTCATGTAGTATACTTGAATGAACATGTTCTTTTCTCCCTTTACAGGGGTGGGGCAGTAGGAGACACTGAATTCACGTATCATTGAAAACCAAAATATTAGAAGAGCTTAAGTTTTAAAGAATGCTGGCAAATGTTTAAGCGATCAGCACTGCTGGTTTACTATAAACATAATGGACCACATGTTGAGTACCTTGACATACGAGTAAATTCATATAGTACAAATCATTCAACACACATATCTCGAGAACAAGGTAAGTCTCAGAAAGGTAGCTACAACATAAATGTTTGTCTGTTGTCACTTATTAATGAGGCCAACAATCCCCTATACATGAGTCTTTTATAAAGTTTCTCTGAATGCTTTGTGCTATTGAGTTTCTTGCTCAATACAGATGATTTGGGAATAAGCAAATAAAAGTCATTGTTGTCTTCACGTAATCATTTTTCTGGTGCTTGATTCCCTCTGCCACTACATCTTTATTGTGTTTGGGCATTGAGGGTAGAAATAATTTAAATGATTTTTATTTTCTGTGCTCACTGTGTCTAGAAACCATCAAATTAATATTAAAAAATGCTTTCCAGTGTTGATGTTTGCTGAAGAAGAAGGAGAAGGAGGCTTTTGTAGGAGGCTTTTGTAGATGGGCTTTGTTATCAAAATAATGAAAAAGAGTCTATTGTTTGGAGCATTTACTGCTCATCCTTAAATTAGTAAACATATTCAAGGCCACTCAAACTTGAGGAAAAATGCTTTATTTGGGCTCTTCATAGAAGCTAATGGAAAGCTTGGCTGGATTAATTACTATACAACCTATTCATATAGATGAGGCCAGGGAAAGTAAATATTTTAAACATTAGATTTTTTTTCTTCACGCAGTTTATTGTGTATCTCAATATTAAATAAAGATTTTGAAAAAGTATTGTATTTTTTTGCCATCTTGGAATTCTAAGTGAAGCAGATGCATTTGGTCATCACATCTGCTTTAACTCTTAAGTAGGAAATGCTTATCATTATCATTTTATTACCATTATTGTTATTACTGACAACTCACCCTTATTGGATAGTGCTAAACCTGGCCATTCTGCTAAGTGTTATACAGCAGTGTTTAATTTAATTCTTGTTGCACCAAAATTAATACCTTTGTTTTGCTGATGAAGGAACCTAAGAACAAACATATAAAGTAATTTGCCTTAGATACACACCTAATACGAGGCAGAACAAAGATGAGGACTAATTTTATCTCAACATTGAGCTTGAGCTTTTAACCATGATTGCTTTCTGTTTCTGAATGAATGTGGTATAAAGTCCAGCCCAGAAGTGAGATGCCTCCACAGGTAAAAATGCAGTGCCATTGTCTTTTGTGCAGAATAAAGAGCATCAGTAGCTTAGGCTGTTTATAAAAGTTAACATATTTTTGTGTGGATTTGTGTAAAGTGTGTGTGTATGTGTGTTTGCACGTAGAAAGCAAAAGCAGTGTAGTAGTTCCTAAGCCATATTTGCAAATATAGGCTAACGTGTAAAGAGCCAAGGCTGATGACCAAACAAAAAAAAAAAAAAAAAAAATAGAAGAAAGAAAAAAAGGTTTTAGCCAAGAACTAAAATTATAAGAATAATTGTATGTGGACACAGTTCCCCTAAGAAAGTTACATATAACACTAATTAAATACTCTATGTTAGGACCTGGAGCCTAGAGCACAGTGTAGGGGAAAAGATGTTCTTCAACACTCATGTTCAGTGACTGGCCTAAGAATTAAACATATATAAAACAGATTAACAGGAGAAAAGGATACAAATTGATTTAGCATTTTTACATGTACGTAAGAGTCTATAGAAGTGAGATAGGAATGTGGCAGGACTAATTTCCAGTAACAGGTTATAAGACCCCACAGGAGACAGGAGAGACAGTAAAGAAACTGACCAAAACCAACTGAAACCAAGATAATGAAGAAAGCTACCTCTGGTTACCTTCACTGCTCATTATATGCTAATTATAATGCATTAACATGCTAAAGAACACCCCCACCAGCACCAAGACCGTTTATAAATGACATGGCAGTGCCCACAAGTTAACCTGTGTAGTTTGGACCGGGGGAAATACCTGGTTCTAGGAACTCCCCACCTCTTTCCCAAAACACTCATGCATAATCCACTACTTATTTGGCATACCAAAAAAAATATATGTATAAAAATAGCCACCTACGGATTGGCCACCCTTTATTCCTTTATTTTAATAAACTTGCCTTCACTTTACTCTGTCAACTCTTTATTGAATTATTTCCACCACAAAGCCAAGAACCTACTTAGCCTCCCGAGTTGAGTCCCGGTTTTGGGGTTCACCCTGCAACAGAAAGAAAGTGAAGACCAGAAGAAGCCATTAGGCCTGAAAGCTTACATTTTGTTTTTTACGTAAAGAATGATAAATTGTGGGGATATGATAAGATAAAGGGGCTTGGGCCAGCAGCAGTAAATTGTGGGCTAGTGACTAGGAAATATAATGAGGATGAGCAGGAACTAATGGAAGATTGTTATTTTAATAGGTTTGTTTGCAGAAGTCCATTTTGGCATCATATTACAGTCTCTAGAGATAACAATTTTATCCTTTTCCTGGTACAGGGAAATTTTATGGCCTGCTTTTAGGTAGAAAGGGGAAGGTCAGGGAGCCCTTCCTGAATCTGGCTGTATCTCAGTGCCTTCGGCTCAAAACAATCCATATGCCAAAGCAGCATGTTTTGAGGTGGTGTGTCATCAACCCCTCCTTTCTCCTCTTCCTTTGTCTTTCTCTCCCCCTATTCTTTCCTACTCCCTTATTTTCTTCTGATCTTCCGGCATTCTCTTATTTGCTCATCCTGCTTTCTTTCTAACTAGCTTCATTTTCTTTACCAACTGAAGAAAATGAAGTTATTTTCTTTCCTTTTTAAAATTTATTTTCTTTCCTTTTTCTTTTTTTGTGTTATTTTCTTAAATACTCCACAGGGGGAGTATTAAAAACACAGGGGGTAGGTGTGCCAGACCTCCTGTGCAGTCGAAATTTCTGTATAAAGTTTAACTTTTCAAAGCCTACTGTTGACCAGAAGCGTTACTGTTAACATAAAGTCAATTAACACATATTTTGCATTTTATAGATATTATATACTGTATTCTTACAATAAAGTAAGCTAGGGAAAAATGTTATTAAGACAATTATAAGGAGAAATATATTTATTATTCATTAAGTAGAAGTGAATTATCATAAAGAGCTTCACACTTGTCACCTTCACACTGAGTAGGCTGAAGAAGGGAAGGAAGAGGAGGGGTTGGTGTTGATATCTCAGGGGCGGCAGAGGCAAAATAAAATACAAGTGGACATACACAGTTTAAACCTATGTTGTTCAAGGGTCACCTGTATTTTATGTAAGATATTCTAGTGTTGGTTAAGCCCCTAATTCAGTTTTTAAGCTAAGGATTTTAAGTGGAATTGTGATTAATCTAGTGAAGTAATGAATATAACACAGAGACTTCTAGAATGACTTACAGAAGACTGTGCTTGCCTTTTATGTGAGAAAATGCATCTTTTTTCAAGGAACAGTAGCATTATGTTAGGCTGAGATAAAATATGGCTTTTTCTTTAACTTAAGTGAGGAACAGTATATATAAATCAAACAGCATCCATTTAAAATGTAGAATTTGATCTATTTTCACAGTTGTACATACCCATGAAACTGTAATTACATACCCTGTAGCCAAAACTTTTTTAAAAATTACAACCAAAATACTTCTCATGCCCATTTGTAGTCTATTCCTCCCTCTTCCCACTGCCAGACAACCATTTATCTGCTTTTTGCTGGTATGCTTTAATTTGCATTTTCTAGAACCTTCTATAAATGTAACCATTTAATATGTATTTTGTGTGTCTAGCTTCTTTTACTCAACACAATAATTTTGAGAGTTAACCATGTTACTCTGTGTGTCAGTAGTTAGTCGTTTTTATTTCTGAGTAAAATTCCATCGTCTGAGTATACCACAATTTGTTTATCAATTTTTCTGTTGATGGGCATTTGGCTCATTTCCCATTATTTTGCTACCGTGAATAAAGCTACCATCAACTTTTTGCGTAATTTGTTATGCAGGAATATGTGTTTGTTTAGTATCCAGGAAAAAAAATGTCTCCATCCTACGGTGGGTTTAGATTGAACTTTTGAGGAAACTGTTAACCAAGTTTCCAAAATGATTGTACCATTTCACATTCCCACAAGCATTGTGAGTTACGATTGTTATACAACATCATCAACACTTGGTATAGTCAAGTGTTTTTAATTTCTTTCCTTTCATCATTTTAAAAAAATTGTAATAGCTGTTAAGTGGTATGTCATTGGGGTTTCATGGTTTTAATTCATATTCTCCTAATGGCAGAAAATTTTTTGTTTCATATACAATTAGCCACTCCTATATATTTTTATAGTTACTTATTTGTTAAAATTTTATGCCTACTTTAGTGTTGGGGTGTTTATGCTCTTATTATTGAGTTGTTAGTGTTCTTTATATACTTAAGGTATATGACCTTTGTTGATATGTGTATTCTGAATATTTTCTCATCTTCTGTGCCTTTCATCATTTCTTAATATGTCTTCTGAGCAACAAATATTTTAAACTTTTATTAAGTCCAGTTCACCAATTTTGTTATGATTAGTACTTATTTCCTAAGGACTCAAAATATTTGCCTGTTCCAAGCTTTCCAAGATATTTTTCAATGTTTTCTTTTAGAAGCATAATAGTTTTACCTTTTTACTTCAGATATTTGATCCATTTTAAATTATATTCTGTGTATGGAGTGAGGGATAATTTTATTTTCATGTTTATTTCCATATGCGTATTTAGTTTTTCTAGCAATGTTTTTAGAAAAAAAAATCTCTCTTTTCCACATTGAATTGCTTTGGAATCTTTGTCAACATTTGTCTAGGTGTGTGTGGATCTATACCTGGATTGTTTATTCTGTTTCAGTGATGTATGTGTACCTCATTGTCATTACCATGCTCTCTTAATTAATTTTAAAATAATTATTCAAACAAAAGTTCAAATATAAGTCCTGTAACTTTGTTCTTCCTTTCAAAAATTGCTTTTGCGCTCCTTGGTCATTTACGTTTCTGTATAAATTTGTAATCAAGTTGTTAGATTCATTTTTTTAATGCAAACTGAAATTTTGATTGTGGCTGCTTTGACTTTCCAGATCAATTTGAAAAGATGTAACATCTTAATAATATTGAGTTCTTCTAATTCATAAAATAATATATATCTTCCTTAAGTATTGTTTAAAAATGTTCTTTCAGAAATACTCTGCAGTTTTAAAAGAACAAGATCTGGTTAGAGAAATGCAAATCAAAACCACAATGAAATACCATCTCACACCAGTCAGAATGGCTATTATTAAAAAAGCAAAAAATAGTAGTTGCTGACAAGGCTGCAGAGAAAAAAAAGAACACTTATACACTGTTGATGAGAGTGTAAATTAGTTCAGCCATTGTGGAGGACAGTGTGGCAATTCCTCAAAAACCAAAAACAGAGAAACCACTTGACCCAGCAATCCCATTATTGGGTATATACTCAGAGGAATACAAATTGCTTTACTAGAAAGACACATGCACACATACATTCATTGAGCAATATTCACAATAGTAAAGACATGGAATCAGCCTAAATACCCACAATGATAGACTGGATAAAGAAAATGTGGTATATATACATCATGGAATACTATGCGGCTGTGAAACAGAACAAGATCACATCCTTTGCAGGGACATAGATGGAGCTAAAGGCCATTATCCTTAGCTAACTAATGCAGGAACAGAAAACCAAATACCACATGCTCTCACTTATAAGTGGGAGCTAAATGATGAGAACACATGGACATATAGAGGGTAACAACACATACTAGGGTCTACCGGAGAATGGAGGGCAGGAGGAGGGAAAGGATCAGGTAAAAGAACTAATGGGTACTAGGCTTAATACCTCGGTGGTGAAAGGATCTGGACAACAAACTCCCATGACACAGGTTTACCTATATAGCAAACTTGCACATGTACGCCTGAATTTAAAATAAAAGTTAAATTTTAAAAAAGTATGTGGTTGTGTTCTAATAAAACTTTATTTACAAAACATCAGGAAAACAAAACGAAAAGCAAAAACATGATCTGGTATGTGCTTTGTTTAATTAATTTCTAAATATTTTATGGTTTTTAAAATGCTATTTTGAATCACATTATTATAATACAACTAGTGTTTTCGATTAATATATATTCTGTGACCTTGTTATATTTGCTTATTAATTGTAAAAGTTGTTTTGTATATTCCTAAAGATTTTCTCCTGAGATTATCATGGGTCTGCAAATAGAAGGAGTTACTTCATTCTTTGCAATTTGAATACCCTATATTTTTATCTTGCCTTATTGAAATGGCAAAAATCTCTAGTACAACATGTAATCAAGTGGTAAAATCAGGTACCCTTCCATTGTTATTCTTACTGGTCTGTTTTTTGGATACTATATGTGGATAAGAGAAGATGAAAGCATTTGAATTATTCAGTGCAGCAAACTATATCATAAATATATCATTAGTTGAATCTCGGTATCATCATAGACCTTGAAAGCTTTTCTCTATACCTTAGGAGTAGAATGCTTGATAAAGGAATTTTCCAGATTTCCTTCTCAACAGGATTCTGGTTAGATTCCTGCAGTGAGGGACACTCATACAAAATTGGAAAGACAGTGTTATGGAGTGACTTTGTGTTCCCCTGAAATTCATATTTTGAAGTCCTAACTTTGAGAGGTAATTAGGGTCAGATGAAGTAGTGAAGGTGGTGCCCTCCTGATGGGATTAATGGCCTAATAAAAAGAGGAATCTCTCTCTCTCTCTCTCTCTCTCCCTCCACAGTGAGAAGACAGCCATCTGCAAACCAGAGAGAAAGTCCTCATGAGGAACTGAATCAACCTTCACCTTGATCTTGGGCTTCCCAGCCTTTGCAACTGTGAGAAATAAATGTGTCTTTATGCCACCTTGTCTATGGTATGTTATAGCAGCCCAAGCCAACTAATACAGGCAGGAACTAAAGAAAACGTTACTTACTAGCAGCTGCTGTGATCAGGTAACTCAAATTATTGTTGGTTTTCAGCAGCACCAAAAAGTTGGAAATAGTCTGCTCTGAGCTTCATGCAGGTAGAACCCCTGCAGTGGTATCTCTGAACTCTCTGTGTTATCAGATTTCCCAAAAGCTCTTTTCCTCTCCCTTTTCCCCTTCCACCTTACCATTGATTATATCAGTTTCTATTTAATCATATTAAATCATTTCTTACTCAAAATATTTATGGGTTTTAAATTTTTCTTACTCTTTGATATACTTCAACAAAGCAAAGGTATCTAGGGAGTTAATTGTCTTGTTTCTGGGTGTCTCTGTGAGCGTGCTGCCAGAAGAGATTAATATTTCAGTCAGTGAACTGGGAGAGGCAGACCCACCCTCAATCTGGGTGGGTACCATCTAATCAGCTGCCAGCACGGCTAGGATAAAGGCAGACGGAGGAATCTGGAAAGACTAGATTGGCCTAGTCTTCCAGCCTACATCTTTCTCCCATGCTGGATGCTTCCTGCCCTCAAACTTTGGACTTTAAGTTCTTCAGCTTTGATACTCTTGGACTTTCGACCACAGACTGAAAGCCGCACTGTTGGCTTCCTTACTTTTGAGGTTTTGGGACTCAGACTAGCTTCCTTGCTCCTCGGCTTGCAGATTACCTATTGTGGCCATGTGATCCTGTGAGTCAATACTTCTTAATAAACATGCATTTTTATATACATCTATCCTGTTGGTTCTATCCCTCTAGATAACCCTAATACAAGGAACCACCTAGGATTCTCTCTTCTAGTCTTCTCTGCCCACAAATTCATTCTCCACATTGTACCCCAAACAAATTATCTTGAATACAAATTTCATGGCATCCCTTTGCCCAATATCAAGCAGTTGCTTCCAAATTTCAAGAACCTTTACCAGCACTGTAGAACTTTCTTTCGTGATGGGAATGTTTTCTATTCTGTCCATTACAGTAGCCACTAGGCACAAGTGGCTATTGAGGACTTAAAATGTGACTATTGCAACTGAGAAACTGAATATTTAATTTTTTAAGACAGATTTATTAAAGTGTATTTTAAATAGCCACATATGGCTAATAGATCATATTTTGCGTAGCATAGTCATTCTGAGATAAACTCCAAAGTCTTTAAGGTTACCATTTTAAATCCTTGTAATGTCAGGGTATTATAAGTTTTATAGTACTCTTTTGAAAGCAACAAAACTTAGGTTAAAAATAAATAATTCTTATTTAAGAAGCTGAATTATGCCTTGTAATTTGAAGATGTTATTTTAACCAAGGACAGCATGTATTGAGAAGTTCTATGTGCAACATTTGGTGTTAACTTGAGGAAACACCTCTATCAGGACATCTGCTTTGCTGGCATTGCTTTTGTAATGTGGAATTATAAAACCTCACTTATTCCAAGAAGTTGAACAACTATGAAAGAAAGTCAAGGTTGCACTCCAAACCTTTGTGTACTATTGATGATGACTAAATATTGTTAAAGTCACCACAGTAAGACTTTATAAATGGTTACATTGTTCAGAGTGTACAGATTTTGCATAACTTATTAGACTTGAGAAGTCGGTCTTAGGAGCAATATTATTTTAAGCATTGTCAGTTCAGTTCAGATTATCACCCTTGAACAAGATAGTGAAATAGCCCCTCTACATATGTTTAACAACATGGTGATTTTCAGATCATTTCTGTGAAACAACTTTAACCTGGAATCTTTCTCAAAATATAAACATTTTGGCTGAATATTTTTGACAGAATGCTCAAGTTTCATTCCTATTTTATGAGTCCTAATACAGGAGAAAGACAACATTTATCCCACCACCTTAAATTGGCAAATATGAAGATACCCGATTGATTAAAAAGTCATACATTGAGTTAAAAATGGGCCTGGAAGAGATCTGAGTGTTCTCTTTACACAATTACATATTCTCTTTTCTGATCTATATAATCTGATCAATTCGTTAGTCCTCTTATTTTCAACTCATGATTTCTTTTTACATTTTCTAGATGAGAGACATCACTTAGCAGGCAAGATGAAAGGAGTAATTAAGATTCTATTTACTCTGTGAGTTGTAATTCACAGTTCCTGCTGATTAGCAATGAGCAATATTTGAAAAGTTGACTGTTATTTTGATGTTTGTTTGCTACACTTAGGATAAGAATAACTTTCCTCCATGTGTGGCTTACCGGTGAATGTAAAGCACTCATTTTTACAGGAGAGAGAAATAGACATGGAGGAACCATAAATCTAAACATCTAAATCTAAATTTACCTGCCATTTCTCTTTAACTGAGAATTTCCCTGTAGAAGGGAAAGTGATACACCTGTGGAGGTCAGGCCAAATGCCTTCACTCACTGGAGCACAGAGCAGCAGGGCACAGCATGGAGGCAGTCAGAATGCCCTGGCAGCTGACAGTGTTGGTGTCTGAAATTGGATTTTGGCTTTCCATGTTGCATCCAGCGTGAGAACAAAGAAAAGTGAAAAAAAAAAAAAAGAAAAGAAAAAAAACAGGTGAGAAATATTCCAGGTTAGGTGAAGTTTGTGGACTACATGTTATTTGTTTCTATATTCTTATCACATTTTTAGTTCATGAAACTGAGTAAATAGTATATTAAATGACATGAACAAATTTTCCATCTAGCTCTGCCATCGACTCAGTGAATTGCTTAACTTGAGTCGATTCACCTCTGAGCCTTCTATTCTAGATCTGTAAGGAAGAAAATATATTAATGCCTGAATTACTGCCTTGTTTCAAGAAATAAGTGGGTAACACAAGTGAAATCACTTGTTACTCTAGATCAGTGCTTCTCAAACTTTAGTGAGCACCAGAATCACTTGGAGAACTTGTTAAGGCAGGGCTTTTGGGCATCATACCAAGGCAAAGGCTATGAATTTTATTGACATCCTTCTATCTAATAGAAAAGGTAACCTCTCCACATATACAGACAGAATTCTGTGAACAATTTTCATCAAGAATGGAAACAAAATAGATTCAGTAGATATTAATATATTTAGTTTTTCTAGACTGAGCCACATAGAATTTTTTATAGTGTTGATACAGGTAGTTATATAGCCATTCTATCACTTGATTAAAAATAATAATTCAAGTCTATATTATATAGCTCTTGATTGTTAAATATGAAAGCAAAGCCTTTTTTTTCTTTAAGAAGGCTTAGCAAATAACTGAATTATCTGTTTCCAAACTTTGAAAGAAATCATACTGAGTGCACTGAATAGTGTCGCAAAATTCTCTCCCACCTAGAACATAAGAATTTGACCTTATCCAGAAATAGGATCTTTGCATATGTAATTAAGATAAGCAATAAATGAGATTATACTGGATTTGATTGGGCTCTAAATCCAATGAGAGTATCCTTATAAGAGATAAAAAAGACACACAGTCCCAGAGAGAAAGGTGATGCAAAAATGAATGCAGACATTTTGTCTACAGGCCAAGGAATGCCAAGGATTGCCAGCAACCAACAAAATTTAGGAGAGAGGAAAAGGAAGCCTTCTCCTTTAGAGCCTCCAGAGGCAACCAACCTTGCTGACACCTTGATTTTGGACTTCTGGTCTGCTGAACTGTAAGAGAATAAATTTCTGTTGTTTTATTTCCCCAAGTTCATAGTAATTAGTTAAGTTAGGCTTAGAAAACTAGTACAATCCTGGTGGGTCTGAAAATAGATATGTAAGAAATTTACAGGGTTTAGCCTCTATTTTATTTTGGTTTTCAAATACTTTGTTATATAAAGAAATTTTCAACAATATTTTTGAATCCTGGTAATAATAGGCAATGCTTTCACTGGCCGTTCATTATCTGTTGCCTGAAAGACCTTCTCCTCTGCATTTGGCTTTCTTAGTCACTTATGGCTTTCTGTACTTTCTTGGTTGACTCTCATTTCCCACTTTGACCTTCTGTTACTTCTTATATTATTCACTCTGCCACTATTCTTTCAACAACAATGTTGTGCATACATTTTATTTCTTTTTTCCTCTCCGATACTCAACATAGACAGGACTTTTTATTTTGTCTCAAATAGCTGGCACTGGTACTTAGTAACACTTGTAATTTCTGCCTCTGCCCAAGCACAAAAAACAAACCTACAGGCCGACTTTGGTAGGCTGAGTAATTTGTTAACAAAAAAATCAACCAGCAAAAACTACGTAGACATATATATGTGTGTGTGTGTGTGTGTGTGTGTGTGTGTGTGTGTTTGTGTGTGTATCTCCTATAATAATGGGTAAAACAGTTTTCACAGTATGCCTGCTTTGAATTTATGGTTGTGAGTTTTTGCTTTCAAAAGCCCAAAGAGAAATCAGTTTCTGGGCACAGCTGCTCTGCTAGCAAGAGAATAAAACAGGGGTGGCTTTAACATATGCTAATCAACATGGTGCTGGTTCAAGTTGAGCTACAAAATAGACAATATTACAATTCTCAACTGCTCTACTAAATAGCAATTACTGAACACTTTAAGGTCATATCAAAACTGTCCTTCCTGGTGGACTGTCATTACAAAGTCCCATCTGTATCCATCAGAAATTTGTGATTTATGCTATTTTAATTAGTTTATAAATAATTCATAAAAGAACACGCTTGTTGCTGTGAAATTCATTCTTTAAAGAGATGAAAAAAATTATGGAGAAAGAGGAAAACGGTAAATCTAATGGTGTAGGAATTCTGTTTTGAGGGAACTATTTCAATAGTATATTCTCAATTTTTATTCAATTTTGTGATTATGAGTAAGAGGAATTAATGTACTAATATTTTACTGAATTGGCTACAGAAAAAATGAAGCTTATTAGAGCCTGTATCATGTCATCTGTGCATTTAAACCATTATTTGATCTTCTAAAGCCTGCAAAGATTCCAATTTATTCATTCTGTATCATATGTGTTCATTTTGCTCTTAAAAATATAGGTGTAAGTCACTGTATGTGCTTCCAATATGTTTACTATATGGCACTCAAGATGCCTGTATACTATTACCAAAATTGTAATAGTAATGTAATGATTAAAGTCCACACTGAAGTTTCACTGTGCCATTTTGAATGGTCTTTTCTGTAGTGATGAGTTAAGGTTAGAATCATCGCATAACAAAGATATCTTTGATTCTACTGTAACTAACTGGAATAGAGTTCAAGATAAGCTAACATTAATTTGGCTGCTCATTTTGAATTTTTATCATATAAAGCCAATCCAGTTAAACTAATTTCAACTCATTCTGGTCTTATGTCAAGGCTGAGAGTCTTTTTTTTAGGCTGAACTTTCTAGCCAGGGTCTAAAATTCTCAAAGGCTCTGTTTATATATATGGATATAATGTAAGGCGTTAATTTATTCTGTATATATTTACCAGATGCTTTAGGTATGTGCCTGACATTGGGAGAGAGAGTGGGAAATTCAAGAATACATGTCTTGTAATAAGTACCATTATTAGACTCCCAAAAAGCCTAAATTTGTGGATACCCAAATCTATGATCTGGTTTCAGCACGAATTACTTGCACTTTGAAAGAGAACAGCCACAAAACTGCACTCAATTTTTGTTTTTATTAAAGTCACTGTATTTCAATAAAAGTTGATTTTAGAGCTAAATGTAAGCCAAAGTCATGGTAACTGACTAGTATTTCTATGATTCTGGATTTTAACCAAAGCAGGCATATTTCAGTTTAATACAATGTTTGAATAATTGAACTGAGGTTTTGTTTAAAAAGACTTTTATGAATTTTTATTGTAATACCTATGTCTAGGCAAATATAAAGCAATGCCAATATTCACATATTCAACTAGAGGATTAACAGATATAAAATAATAGATTCTGAAATCATGTAAGGAAAACCAGACACATAAGAAGCTATGAATAAAATATCCAATAATAAATGCAACTATTGATTGACAGTCATAGACTTTGTTGTGAATGAAACTTTCATGATGACATCAAAATGTCTTTTCACATTTTATCTGTAAACATGCTAAGAAATTAAAACTTAAAGCTGTGTGCAATTACATAGTTTTTCAGCAGTAGAGTGACATTATTCTATCTGTATGCTAGAAAAGTTACACAGGAGAGAGCAAGATGATGGAATAAATGACGGCACTGTTCATCTCCTCCATAGGAACACCAAATTTTAATATCAATCTGCATACAGAAAAGCACGGTCACAAGTACCAAAAATAAAGTGAGAAATCACTGTAGCTGGTTTTAACTTTATATCACTGAAAGAGGCATTGAAGAGGGCAGCAGAGACAGTCATGAATTATGGATCCCACCCCTTCCCTGTCCGCTGGCAACAGCCATGCAGCATGGAGAGGGTCTGTGCATGGGAGGGAGGGAGAACACAGAGGACTTTACATTGAACTCAGTGCTGTCCTGTCACAGCAGACAGCAAAGTTGTGCTGGGCTCAGCCAGCACCCGTGCATGGAGGAAGCATTTGGACCAGACCCAGCTAGAGGGAAAATACCCATCCCAGCTGTCAGAACTTGAGTTTCTGGGCAAGCCTGGCCACCACAGGACAAAGTGCTCTGGGATCCTGGGTAAACTTGAAAGGACAGTCTAGGCAACTCCTAGTGCTGGCCTGGACTCAGAGACAGTAGTGGACGAGGGTAGAATGTGTCCTAGGAAGACACCAGCTGGGGTGGCTAAGGGAGTGCTTATGCCACCCCTCCCCCAACCCCAGGCCATGCAGCTCACAGAAATGAAAGTGACTTCTCCCTTCTGCTTAAGGAGAGTAAAGTGAAGAGTAAAGAGGCCTTTTTCTTTCATCTTAGATACCAGCTCAGCCACAGTAGGATCTAGCACTAGGCAGAGTCATGAGGCCCCCATTCCAAGCCCTAGCTCACGGACAACATTTCTAGACACACTAGACCAAAAGGGAACTCACTGCCCTGAAGGGAAGAATGAAGTTCTGGCAGAGTTAATCATCTGCTGAATAAACAGACCTTGGGCCCTAAATAGCCAGCAGCAGTACCCAGAGAGTATGCCATAAGCCTTAGACTCTAAGATGTGCTGGCTTCTGGTGTGACCCAGCACATTCCTAGCTGTTACGGCTACAGGGAGAGACCTCTTCTGTTTGAGAAAAGCAGAGGGAAAGTAAAGGGGGCTTTTGTCTAGCACCTTAGGTCCCAGTTTGGCCACATTGGGTAGAGCAACAAATGGTCTCTCAGTTTCCCCAAATCCAGGCCTAGGCTCTTGGACAGCATTTCTGGACCTTCCCTGCCCTGAAGGCTGAGTCCCAGGCCTGGCAGCATTCACCATAAGCTGAGTGAAGAGCGCTTGGGCTTTCAGTGAATGTTTGCAGTGGCTTGGCAGAACCCACCATGGATTGAATGTAGTGGTGGCCACAGAGAGAGAAGCCTCTGCCTGTGGAAAGGGGAGGAAAGAGAGAGAAGGACTTTGTATTGTTGTTTCAGTGACAGTTTAGCCACAATACAATAGAATATCAGGTAAATTTATAACGTTTTGGAATCCAATCCCTGGCTCCCAGACAGCCTGTTTGGATCTTCTAGGGATGTGGGGCAACTCATTACTCTGAAGGGAAGGACACAAACATGGCTGGCTTCACCATCTGTTTATAATAGAGCCATTTCAAAGAGAGAATTCAAAATAGCTGTTTTGAGGAAACTCAAAGACATTCAAGATAACACAGAGAAGGCATTCAGAATTCTATCAGATAAATTTAACAAAAACATTTAAATAATTAAAAAGAATCAAGCAGAAATTCTAGAGTTGAAAAATTTAATTGGCATACTGAAGAATGCACCTGAGTCTCTTAATAGCAGAATTGGTCAAAGGGAAGAAAGTATTGGTGAGCTTGAAGACAGGCTATTTGAAAACACACTGTCAGAGGAGACAAAAGAAAAATGAATAAAAATGAATAAAGAAGGCCTACAAAACCTAGAAAATAGTCTCAAAAAGGCAAATCTAAGATTATTGGCCTTAAAAAATGAGGTAGAGAAAGAGACATGGGGTAGAAAAATTATTCAAAGGAATAATAACAGAGAAATTCTGAAACCTAGAGAAAAAAAATGCATATCCAAAAACAAGAAGGTTATAAAACACGAAGCATTAACCCAAAGATAACTACCTAAAGACGTTTAATAAACAAAACTCCTAAGGTCAAGGATAAAGAAAGCACCTCAAAAGCAGCAAGAGAAAAGAAATAAGACTTAGTATGAAAAGACACAAAGAGAAATGAGAAAAAGATGAAAGCAGGGGGAAGAGGTTAAAGTGTAGAGTATTCATGAGTTTTCTTTTGTGTGTCTGTTATGCAATCAATGTTAAATTATAATCAGTTTAAAATAGTGCATTATAAGATACAACAGGTAGCCCAAAAAATAAAAGGCAAGAGATTAAAGTATACCAGCAGAGAAAATCACTTTTACTAAAGGACAATAGGGAGGAAAGAAAGAAGGAAGGAAGAGAAGACCAAAAAACAACCGTAAAACAAATAACTAAATGACAGGAGGGAATAAGTCCCAATGTATCAATAGTAACATTGAATGTAAATGGACTAAACTCTCCAATATAAAGACATAGAATATTAAAAATGTATTAAAAAACATGACCCAGTGATCTGTTGCTTATATGAAACACACTTCACTTTTAAGGATACATATGGACTGAAAATAAAGGAATGGAAAAAGATATTCAATGCCAAGGGGAACCAGAAAATAGAATGAGTTGCTATACTTATATAAGGCAATATACATTTCAAGATAAATATTGTAAGAGACAAGAAAGGTCATTTTGTAATAAAAAAAGTCAAGTCAGCAAGAGGATATAACAATTATAAATATATATGCACACAACACTTGAGTCTGCATATATATAAAGCAAATATTAGAGCTAAAGAAAGAGAAAGACCTCAATACAATAAAAGCTGGATACTTCAACATCCCATTTTCAGCTTTGGACAGATCTCCCAGACTGAAAATCAATTAGGAAAAAAAATCAGACTTAATCTGCAGTATAGGACAAATTAACATAAAAAATGTCTACAGAACATTTCATCCAACAGCTGTAGAATACGCATTCTTCTCATCACGTGGATCATTCTCAATGATAGACCGTATGTTAGGTCACAAAACAAGTCTTAAATATTCAAAAAAATTAAAATAATATTAAGCATCTTCTCTGATTGCAATGGAATAAAACTGGAAATCAATAACAAGAGGAATTTTGGAAACTGTACAAACACATAGAAGTTAAACAGTATGCTCCTGAATGACCAATGAGTCATGGAAGAAATTAAGAAGGAAATTGAAAAATTTCTTGATACAAACTATAATGGAAACACAACATACCAAAATCTATGGGTTACAACAAAAGCAGCACTAAGAGGAAAATTTATAGCAATAAGTGTCTACATAAAAAAAAAGAAAAGAAAAACTTCAGGTAAATAATCTAACAATGCATCTTAAAGAAGTTAAAAAGCAAGAGCAAACCAAACCAAAAACTAGTAGAAGAAATAATAAAGATTAGAGCCAAAATAAATGAATTTGAAATGAAGAAAACAATACAAAAGATCAAGGAAATAAAAAGTTGTTTTTTTGAAAAGATCAACAAACCTTTAGCCAGACTAATGAAGAAAAAATGGGAAAAGACTCAAATAAATAAACTCAGAGAAGATAATACAAAATTTTTGATACTAATAATTAGTGGCTACTAGAAGCAATATTTTACCAACAAATTAGAAAATCTAGAAGAAATGGATACATTCCTAGGCACATACAACCTACCAAGACTGAAATATGAAGAAATCCAAAACCTGGACAGACCGAAACAAGTAATGATATTGAAGCCATAATAAAAAGTCTTCCAGTAAAGAAAAGCCCAGGACCCTATGGCTTCACAGCTGAATCCTATCAAGCATTTGAAGAAGAACTAATAACAATCCTACTGAAGCTATTCCAAAAAATAAAGGAGGAAAAAATACTTGCAAACTTACTCTATGACGCCAGTATTACCCTGATACCAAAACCAGACAGACACACATTAAAAAACAACAACTATAGGCCAATATCTCTGATAAATATGGATGCAGAAATTCTCAACAAAATACTAGTAAACCAAATTCAACAGTATGTTAACATGATCATTCATCATGACTGGGTAGGATTTATCCCTGAGACAGAAGGTTGGTTCAACATATGCAAATTAATCAGTGTGATATATCGTATCAAAAGAATGAAGTACAAAAACCATATAACCATTTAAATTGATCATGAAAACCATTTGATAAAATTCAACATCCCTTAATGAAAAAACCCTAAAAAACCTGGGTATAGATGGAATGTACCCCAACGTAATAAAAGCCATATACAACAGATCCACAGCTAGTATCATACTGAATGGAGAAAAACTGAAAGCCTTTTGTCTAAGATCTGGAACAAGACAAGACTGCCCACTTTTGCCACTGTTATTCAACATAGTACTGTAAGTCAAGAGAAGAAATAAAGGGCATCCAAATAAGAAAGAAAGAAACTAAATTATCCTAGTTTGCATATAATATGATCTTATACTTGGGAAAACCTAAAAATGCTACCAAAATTCTAAGAGAATTAACAAACAAATTTAGCAAAGTTGCAGAACAAAAAGTATACAAAAATTAGTTACATTTCTATATGCAAACAGTGAACAATCTGAAACAGAAATCAAGAAAGTAATTATATTTACACTAGCCAAACATAAAATTAAATAACTAGGAATTAACCAAAGAAGTAAAAGGTCTCTATGATGAAACACATAAAACACTAATGAAAGAAATTAAAGGGAAAATAAAAAAAGGAAATATATTCAATGTTCATGGATTGGAAGAATCAATATTGTTAAAATGTCCATGCTATGGAAAGCATTCTACAGATTCAATGTAATCTCTATCAAAATACCAATGACATTCTGCAAAGATATAGAAAAAAAAATTCTAAAATTTATATGGAATGACAAAATACCCCAAATAGCCAAAGCTATCCTAAGCCAAAAGAACAAAACTGGAGGAATCACATTACCTGACTTCAAATTATACTACAGAACTATATTAACCAAAACAACATGGTACTGGCATAAAAACAGACACAGAACAATGGAACGGAATGAGAACCCAGAAACAAATCCACCTACTGACAGATAACTCATTTTCAACAAAACCTCTGAGAACGTACTTTGGGGAAAAGACAGTGTATCTAATAAATGGTGCTGAGAAAACTGGATATCCATGTGCAGAAGAATGACACTAAACTCCTGTCTCTCACCATATACAAAAATCAAATAGAAATGTAATAACATCTTGAATTTAGGATCACAAACTATGAAACTACTACAAGAAAACATGGGGAAACTCTCTAGGACATTGTTCTGAGTGAAAATTTTTTGAGTAATACCCCACAAGCACAGGCAAGCAAAGCAAAAATGAACAAATGGGATCACATCAAGTTAAAAATCTTTTGACAGCAAACAGTCAACAAAATGAAGAGACAACTCACAACCTACAGAATGAGAAAAATATTTTCAAACTACCCATCTGAGAAGGCATTAATAATCAGAATATATAAGAAGTTCAAACTACTCTGTAGATTAAAATACCTAATAATCTGATTAAAAAATTGGTGAAAGATTTGAATAGACATTTCACTAAAGGAGATATACAGATGGTAAACAGGCATATGAAAAGTGCTCAACATCACTGATCATCAGAGAAATACAGATAAAAACTACAGTGAGATATCATCTCACCCCAGTTAAATGGCTTTTATCCAACAGACAGGCAATAACAAATGCTGGCAAGGAGGTGGTGAAATGGGAACCATTGAACACTATTGGTAGGAATGTAAATTAGTACAACCACTATGGAGAAGAGTTTGGAGGTTCCTCATAAAACTAAAAACAGAACTACCTAATAATCCAGCAATTCCACTGCTGGGTATGTACCCCCCAGAAAGGAAATCAGCATTGAAGATACATCTGCACTCCCATGTTTGTCTCAGCACTGTTCACAACAGGCAAGATTTGAAAGCAAGATTTGCATGTTGTTGCAAATGGACAGAACTGGAAGTCATCGTGTTAGGTGAAATAAGCCAGCCACAGAAATACAAACTTTGTATGTCTCACTTATTTGTGCGATCTGAAACTCAAAACAATTGAATCCAGAGAGATAGAGAGTAGAAAGATGGTTACTGGAGGCTGGTAAGGGTAGTGGGGGACTGGGAGGAGAAGTGGGGATGGTTAATGGGTATAAAAAAATACAGAATGAAAAAGGCTTAGTATTTGCTAGCACAACAGGTTGACTATAGTGAATAAGAATGTATGTTTTGAAATAACTAAAAGGGTATAATTGTAACACAAAGGATAAATTCTAGAGGGGATGGATACTCCGTTTTCCATGATGTGTTTATTACGCATTGCATGCCTGTGTCAAAATATCCCATGTGCCCCATAAGGAGTGATGAACTAGGAAATTACCTGTATTCTCTTGTCAAGTTTAAAAATATTTTAAAATAAAAATTTACACGTGTTTAACATAAAGGAAAACAACTATAAAACATTAAAAATAAGTTAAAATGTGACATTGTTCAATAGTTGAAATACACATTTTTTTCTGCTCTCTCATTTTAATAGTAAGCATATGTTACTATCAGGGAAAATGCTCTTTAAGAAATTTTTAGAATCTCTCTCTTCATCTTTTTAATCTTATCTTCTGAAACAAATCTTATTTTTTTCTAAGTAAAAAAGAACTTTAAATGATTTTTAGCAATCTAAAAATATTTTGTGAAGCAAAAATATTTTGACATTTATATAAATTATTTTGCTGTAGAAATTCATCCTGATTGAGATATTATGCTTGTAAATCTTGTAGAGAAATATAATGTATAAGTATATTTAGGTGTATTCCTAGTTCTTCAAGCTTGCTTCATATACCTGCGTTTCCACTTTATTGTCTGATACTCCTCAACACATTCAGTTTGGCTTTTATTGTGCTCACTCAGCTGACACAGAAATGGCACTTTACTTTTTTTAAAGACCACAATCCGAAGGCTAAATCTCTTCTCTTTTTTCATTCTTCTTGACCACACTGTAGTCATTGTACAGGAAATGATTCTCTCCTTCAAACTCAAAGACTTGTATAAAGGAAGTGATAGTATTAATTAGCTGAAAAATTATTCTCTTCTAAGCCACTGCACTGGTTAATTAATGGTCACTATAGAAGTGTTTGGAGAAGCTGGGAGAAAGGTCAGAGGTTTTAAAAAATAATTGTAAGAGTAAGATTATTTGGACTACAAACAATATGTATTTGAAAAATCTGTCTATTTAACTAATCTTTGGTAATACTACCTGTGATATAATAAAAACACATCTTGATTTTGATCTCACATCGTTCCTTTAAAATATGTTCAGCTTACTGTGTATAGTGGCTTTGTACTCTCTGGGCATGGTAAATACTTAAAACTGACATTTTCTCTTCTGGGCATGTCCAAGGGCCTCAGATATGTCCATAGCTCGTCACCATCAGCTTCCTTCTGCTGGGTCTTCTATGTCTCTCAAAAGGCACATTGTAGGGGGCAAAGATTACCCACTCTGGCTTTCTTTCTTTTTTGTGTTCACAGAATGTACGCATGTATCCTTCTCCTTTTAGGAGAACAAACATTCTATCAAAAATTGGAACAAGACAAAACAAAACCCTCACTTGGCTTAGCTGACAAAGGAGCTAGTTAGCTTATCTTTCTCCCTGTAGATTTTGCATTGAGAGTGAGGCTACAGTCCTGAATCTCTTCTATCCATAGGGAAGTGCATAATTTTCCAACGGATCCTACTAATGCTCACTTTCTCTAGAATTAAGGTGAAGGAGGTATCACCTCCAAAATCCCAATCCCAAATGGGGAATTCATGAACCCACAGCATCAACTATCTCCAAGGAAATATCTTCATACATTTTAAAAATCTCTCTTTTTGTGTGTGTATGCATCTGTGTGTCTAATAAATCTTTATTTTGCCTTTTTTAAAACTCTTGTTCTAAGTTCAGGGGTCCATGTGCAGGTTTGCTAAATAGGTAAATATTTGTCATGGAATTTGTTGTAAAGATTATTTCCTCATCCAGGTATTAAGCCTAGTACCCATTCATTATTTTTCCTGATCCTCTCCTTACTCCCACGCTCCACCCTCCAAGGGGCCCCAGTGTATGTTGTTCCCCTCTATGTGTCCATGTGTTGTTATCATTTAACTCCCACTTATAAGTGAGAACATGTTGTATTTGGTTTTGTGCTCCTGTGTTATTTTGCTAAGGATGGAGCAGGCTCCATCCATGTCCCTGCAAAGGACATGACCTCATTATTTTTTATGGCTGTGTAGTACTTCATGGTGTACATGTACCTCATTTTCTTTATCTTTTGTCTGTCTAAAGACCTGAATAGTGTAAGATTCATTAATATGAAATAAATTCTTTCTCCAATATTTCTTTTAGAAAGAAGATGAAAAAATATTCTCCAATATTTCTTTTGGAAAAATCTGCATACAGGAAAGCTTTGTTTTACATTTATTACAGTATCTTATATCCATTGTATTGGTAACACATAAATAGTTCCATTTTAACACTGTCACACAGAAAATAAATCCATAGAAAAAATTTATGAGACTAAGGTTCTTAAATATTTGGAAACTATAGAAGAAACAATGTACATCATCTAAGGAGGTGGTGGTCATCTGAGATAATTGGTTTACATATTTCACTCATATGCAGGGAGACAGGGAATTGGGCCGTATGATTTTACAAAGTCATTTTTGTTCTATAGGAAATTTCACAAGAGCAAAATATGATAATATGATTAATATACCATAGAGTTGACACGTTAGGGTAGCAGGCAGGGAAGTGGGAGAAGTTGCCAATTAGAGGTCAAGATCTTATTCAAGAACAGAATTACACTTAAAATGGCACATAAGAATGGAGACTGTTATGTCTGTCTGCATATTTTTTTGAGAAATATGTTAAATTTCTTCTAGCTCTGAAATACTTTTACTTCAGTGAAAAAAATCTCATGAACTCTTCACCCAGTTTCCCCCAGAGGCCATAACTTATATAACTATAGCACAACATCAAAACCAGAAACAACAATACAGTGTATGTATTGTCTTGTGCCGTATTATCATATTATGTAACCACCAGCAGAATCAAGATCAGAACTGTTCCATCACCAGGAAGATTTCCCTTCTGCTAGAACTAGGGAATCAGGCACACCCACCCTTAAGCATGAGCAACCACTAATTTGTTCTATGTATAATTTTGTCATTTTGAGAATGTTATATAAAAGGAATTATACAGTATATAACATTTTTGATTGGCATTTTTAGTCAGCATAGTGCCCTAGCATATAGTTGGGTCCTGTTTTTAAAGCCATTTTGCCTATCTCTTTTAATTAGTGAATGTAGCCTCTTTACCTTTGATAGAATTATATTAGGACTTAAGTCTGGCATCTTATTTTTTTCCTTTTCTGTTTCGTGTTTCTCCATTTTCTTTTTGCGTTTTTACTCTGTGTTACTTGAATATTTTTTAGAATAATATTTTACTTTGTATAGAGTTTTTGTACATCTTGTATAAAATTTTAGTGGTTTTTATACACATTAAGTTAATATACATAACTTACTAGACTCTGCTCATGCCCACATTTTATGTTTGAGTTTAGTACAAAAATCTTATGTCACCTTGTCTCTTAATTCTATATAGTCTATAATATAACTGTCCTAAATATTTTCTCTACCCATGTTTAGAACCACATCAGAAAATATTATACTTTTTGCTTCAACCATCAAACATAATTTTTAAAATTCAAAAAAATAAAGAAAATCTTTTGCTGTTTAAATTTTTCTTTCTTTCCACCAGATGTCCCAAGATTTCTTATTTTACCTTTCCTTCCTATTTAAAGAACTTCCTTTAGACAGTTTTTCAAGGTAGGTCTGGTCATAAAAATTCTCTTAGTTTTTCTTCATCTGGGTATGTCTTTATTTCTTTTTCATTTTGCTGGATATAGAATTCAGACTTGACAGTTGCTGCTTTTCCAGAATTTGAAAAATGTCATGCTACCTCCTTTTGGGCTGCAGAGCTTCAGATGAGAAATTTTAATTAGGATAAGGTATCATTTCTCTTTCACTGCCTTCAAGATTTTTCTTTGTCTTTCTTTAGTTTTCAGAAGTTTGACTGTGATATGTCTTTGTGAGGATAGTTTGCGATTTATCCTGTTTAGGGCTTACTCAGACCCTTGCACCTAGTGGCTTTTTTCAAATTTGGAAAATTATTGCTATTATTTCTTTGAATGCATTCTCAGCCCCATTCTTTTCTAGGATGCCTAGCCCAGACCCGTCCCCTTCTAAGATACCAAGAACATGAATGTTAGCTCTTTCATTATAGTCAGTTAGGCAGATGGATTTGAGACTGATTTCCCATCTACTCAGCTGCAGCACCTGATTAAAGCCTTCTTCCTTGGCAATACTCCTTGTCTTAGGGATTGGCTTTCTATGAAGTGAGCAGCAGGACCTAGACTGAACCCCTGGTTTTTCAGTAACACAGTGTCTTCATCTGCCTTTGCTGATAGGGTTGAGGTTGATCCTATGATTTTTTTCTGCCTTGCTTAACTGGGATAAGGTAAGAGAGTTATGTCCAAAAGTTCCTGCCTTGCTGAATTTCCACTTTCTGGTCCTAGATAAAGCAGAAGTTTTGGGGAGATTTGTTGTTTGTTGTTATGGTTGCTGTTGTGCCCATTGGCTATTCCAGGTTGCCAGCTTCTGTAGCCCCAAGACTGGGCAATATGAATAAAAAACATCCAAAAACTAAAAAACAATGTAATGGTTAGTGTTATATGTCATTGTGGCTAACCTGTAGTTCTCAGTTATTCAATTGAACATCAATCTAGATGTTACTGTGAACATACTTTACATAGATGTGATTAAAGTCTATAATTAGTTTACTTAAAGTAAAAAAGATTATTTTAGATAATCTAGGTGAACTTCATTAAAACATCTGACAAGCCTTAAAAGCAAAATGAACACATCCCAGAAGGAAACAAATTCTGCCTGTGGACTGCAGTTTCAGCTTTTGCTTGAGTTCTAGCCTGTCTTTTCTCGTAGCCTGCCCTACAGATTTTGAACTTGCCTAGCCAGCTGCCACAGTCACATAAGCTAATTTTTTGCAATAAATATTTTGGTACTAAGAAGTGTACTACTATAACAAATGCCTAAAAACATGGAAGCAGTTTGGAATTGGGTAATGGGTAAAGTCTGAAAGAATTTTAAGAAGCACAATAGAAATTGGGAGATTAAATTCAAACGTAATTTTTTGGTGGGGGGACACAACCTTTCAGTCTATAATACAGCCATAGCAAACTAATACTTATACTGAATCAATTTTTTAAGTGAATGGATGGAGAGGGAATATGGTAATGTGATTACCTCTCAGCCCTCACATATGTACCTCCGTCTGTACAGGTGTGGGAGGTCTCTCATTTCCCCCAACCTTGTCACTTTTCATTAAACCTAGCATTTCACTGGGAATTGATGATTTTACTATTTAAATTATGTTGCGCTATGAAGACAGAATGTATGTGAGCAGGGGAGTCAGACCGGCTGAACTTGCATCCTGGCTGTGCCACTTAGTGTCTGTGTAGGGTTGTTTTGGCAAATAATATTTACTGCTTTTGCATCAGTCTCCACATTTTAAAAATGTGCATATAGTCTAACTCTTAATATTCTTGTGAGAATTAAATGAGATAATCTAAGTTAAATGCTAAACAGTTTTCTTTTATGCCCCTTATTTTTGCCCTTTATTCTACTTTCCTGGAAGATTCAAATTCACTTCTGTTGGGAGCTGTTACCACTGGAGAGGCAATAGAGAATAATGACTAAAAGCATGAACCTTGGAGAAGATGAGCCAGGGCTTAAATAAAGGCTTTGCTACTTCCTTGGTTTGTGATCAAGATTAGATTACTGAATATCAGAGTTGCTGTGGGAATTCGATAAAAATAATGATTGTAATCTATTCAGCTTCATGCTTGGCACATAGTATTCAATATTTAGTAAATATTATGGGCATATTCCAAGCCTTTGCTTTGTAGTTAGTGATATCTTATGATTCATCATATAATTATATAGAGCTGTGGTCACTCCTTTGCATTAACTTTGTTTTTTATATCCTCCCTCCAATTCTAGCTCACTTAAGTCAGGTTTTTCAAAATCTCCTGAGAGCAGTCATTCCTCTTCCTATGTGTCTGCCTTGGTTTTACAACACGTCACATATAAACCACAGGTTCTCAGCTTTCAAGCTTCTATCTATTCATATCTGCCTTTTTGCCTCCAGGATCTCATAATTTCCTGGCTTGATCTCATTTAACAAGTAAGCATATCTTCTTATAGATTTGTTTTCTCTTGGTTTCTTCTTTCCATATTTACTATTGTACTTGTGAATAGCCTTCATATCTCAGGTTTAAATACCCAAGATGGAAAAAAAAAGTAATCAAATCTTTCGAAAGCATTTTTTTAATGTCAGCAATATTGTATAAATAGTTCTGTGCCCAATAAGCACATAAAGCACGTGTTTTTGGCATATCCAGAAAGGGATGTTACATTTTTAAAAATCAGAATTGATAAATGTATACAGAAATACACAATTGCAAAATTTATAAAGTATTTTAAATTTTGGTACACATGCAATTTTTGTTTTAACTTTACATATTGTTGTTTTGAGTTAAAGTGGAAGAAAAGGGATGATGAAATTTCTCCAATGCCTAGCTTTTTCTAAAAATCCTGGTGTAGCACTGGGTGCAAATTATATATTAGAATGTAAGAAAAACTAACATTGTTTTCATGCCTCTGTTTTGGGTTGTTGTTTCTCCCTTGCAAAAGTTGGGGTTATATTCCGCAATGAGTAAACTCCCTAGAAGCATGTTCTACTTTCAGCTTTAGCCTTTCACTTCTTGCCAGTTTTATAAATAACTTCCAGTAGTCTTTCCCTTTTTCAAAACTATCTTTCTGTAATCATCAGAGTAATCTGTCTACACTACAAGTCCAACATCTATTCATGAGAGGTTCTCCACTCTTAACTACTCTTTGATAGTTCTCATTACTCATAAATTTCTCTCTGAAACTGCTAGGCTTCACCTGAAGAGCCTGATACAGTCTATAGCCCTGATACCCAGATTTTCTTGTCCTATAGGTCTAGGGGAGTGACTCAAGAATCTATATTTTAATAAGACCCTACGGTGACACTAATGCAAGTAATCAATAGATGAACAAAAGAAAAACTGTGTAAAATCAATGCCTTCCATGGCCTGCTTCTTCCTGACCTCTTTTTGCTGCTCTTCTGCATTCCGCATTACTTCTCAGATTAAACCCACTGAGAATTCCTTGCACATCCCACCCCAAGTCAAGCCTCCTTGATTTTACTGATATGATTTCCGCTGTGTTCATCTTCTCTACTCCTCTTCCACTGTTTAATTTCTATTCATATTCTCCCTTTTATACATATTGCCAAATATAAAATGTATGGGTAATTTATATGACCACTCTTCCTGCTGCCATCTCCTGTGGGTTAGGAAACTATCTTCTTTGTTTTCTTCATTATAACTTTGTAACTTTTACCGTTTGATATTGCAAATATCTGTTAAATTTTCTATCTCATCCACAAGACCTTTAGCTTATTGAAAATAATTACCATTTTTGGTTGTTTGTATGTCTACTGCCTAATATAACATATTTTAGTAGTAGGCACGCAATGTGTGTTTGCTGAAATTGCTGTTTACAAATTTAGTAATAATATAGACTATCATATATAGACATGTATTTCTATATTTCTAAAGAATATCTTTGGGGCTGGGCATGGTTGTTCATTCTTGTGATCCCAGCACTTTGGGAGGACTAGGATTACCTGACAAGCCTAGGAATTCAAGACAAGCCTAGGTAATTTAGTGAGACCCTGTCTCTACAAAAAATAAAAAAGCTAGCCAGGCATGATGGTGCATGCCTGTGTTTCCAGCTACTTGGGAGGCTGAGGTGGGAGAATTGCTTGAGGCCAGGAGTTCAAGGCTGCAGTGAGCTGTGATCATGCCATTGTACCCCAGCCTGGGTGACAGAACAAGACCCTGTATCTAAATTTAAAAAAAAAAATCATCAAATATATAATATAGTATTAAATATGATAAAACTCTCTTAATTCACTACAGAATAACCATGGTTCTATGAGATGAGTTTTGTTTTTTTTTTTTTTTTTAAGAGACAGGATCTCACTCTGTTGCCCCTGCTAGAGTGCAGTGACATGATCATAGATCACTGCAGCCTTGAACTCCTGGGCTCAGGTGATGGTCCTAACGTTACTCTTGCAATGTTCTGGGATTACAGGGGGTAAACCACCTGGTGTAAGATTTTGTATTTTGTAAACATACTTTTAAGTTTACTCAAAAGTAGGGACTTACAGAGTGAAAGTTGGCAGCAATTTAACAGAAAAAATAGCCAAAACTTGCAGCTTGTGGCATGAAGGTAGAGAAGAAACCTTGTTGAACATACATAGAGAATTTAGGTGACTAGACTATTTTGACTTCCACCGGAACTGGGTCAAAGTAAAAGCTCACCATCCTGCTCTCTAGCAAAATGTGCCCTGGGATGCTTAATGACCACAAATGGTCAGGACCTCAACTTTTTGTCTCATCCAATAAGTCCTCTTGTCTCTCAAGACACTAAAATGAGACTGAGTCATAAGGAAATCAATAGTGTTATATTCAAACAAGGCTATTTAGACCAAACACATTCCATTTTCTCATTAGCCATGGAGCCAAAGCGGGTGGGGTAGAAATTGCATTCATCTGAAATTGCACACAGATGGAACTGTTGCTTCCCACTGCCTGGTGAAGGCTCCAAAGTGCACACAATCAAATGTATTTTATTAAAACTAACTTTAAAAATGCATGTTGTTTCCTTCCATTTATTCAATAATTGATTAATTGGAGCCTGCTTTACTTCTCCCAGTGACATTTCCATTTCATTTTGTCTTTACATTTTAAAAGTTGGATTGGCTTTGGGAATTATATTTTAGCATAATTTTTAAAAGTTAGAGTTAAGTTTTGAAAAGACAATATGTCAATTTTCTAAAGTCATTAATTGGGATACATGAACTTATTAATTCTCATGTTTTATGCTTGCCTACACAAAGCAGAAGTTATATAAATGAAAAGGTAAGAGGGCTGTTTCTATTCCTTCCAGGCACTTTGGGAATTTGTCCATCCACTAGTTCAGTGCTATGTACTAGAAGTATAATGTAAGTCATATAATTTTTAAGTTTTTAGTAGCCACATTAAAAAAATAAAATAGTTGACCTCAATTTTAATACTATCTTTTATTTTACCTAGTATATCCAAAATATTATTTCAACATGCAATCAATATAAAAGTTATCAATGAGATATTTCACATTATTTTCTTAGTAATATGTGTTTGAAATATGGTGTATATTTTACATTTACAGTACATTTAAATTATTTGGGCTAGGTTTATTTTATGTGTTCAATAGCCACGTATGACAAATGGCTACCATAATGGACAACACAGTTCTACATGACGGGACTATAGCACCGCATGAATACTAAATCCCTTTGAAATTTGCCCCATTGCATTTTATCATGGTTCAAATTTTAAAATCTCTCGAACATTTCTTTTTCTCACTATGACCATCCTCCCCCCCACCATAAAAAAGTAGTAGTTATTTTACTTCAATGTGTCTGCGATTATACTGGATGTGATAGGTTTATGATCAGTGCTCAGAGAGCAATTAGCATTTGAATTAAGCCACATGAAGATAACAACAGGCGATTACCCATTTTAACAGCTGCTAAGTGGTGTTAATTGCTGGCTGTAGACCACAAGCTGAGCAATTTTCTGTGTATTGTACAAACAGAGCAAAACGAAGAAGTTAAAAGGAAAAGTATTATCCTCATTACAATTTACTACAGTATTTGAAGACATAATGTACCCTTATAGCCTGTGCCATTTATGCAATCGACCATGAACAAGTGATATTTATGGGATAAATGGTATACATGTATGATTACTAATTTTTATTTTCAAATAATCAATGTTAAAAACAATTATACATATCTACAGTTCAAAATGTTCTAAACATTGTATAAGTTTATGAAATTGTCAGTAGATGGGGTAAGTTATTGATATTTAAATTAATTAGGAAGAGATATGATTAAAGGTTGGAGGAAACTGGAAAATATACAGCATAGTTAAACTAGATCTGTGAAAAACTGTCAAAAAGAAATGGAAGTTATGAGATCATTGGACTGTGCTGAGCTAAGTTGTATCAATATTTATTGACATTTCAGTTTTGTTATAGTTCCTGAAATCATGGCTAGAAAAAAATGTAATTGGTTTCTATTTACAGTCAATAAGATGGTGAAACTGATCACATAGAGAAATTAAGTGTTGCTATTTAAAATGGTCATGTGGAATAGAATGTCAGGGCCTAGCTTTGTATATATATTATTGCATTTATTTCAGCAAAAGCTACCCACATACAGAATTCCCTTGATATCTCATCCTAAGCAACTATCTGTTGATTGTTTTGAAAAGGGCTAAGCCCATACTTAAACTTGCCACCTGATTCCTGTTGGAATTTTATATTTTTCTACCAGGTCATTTCACAGCTCTAACCAGGTTATTAACTTTTAACCTGGATGGCCTTAATATTCCCCTCAACCTGAATAAACAACAGATATATTCCTTCCCTACTATTGGAACCTAATCTCTCTTTTCTTAGAGAATTTACTTTAGAAAACTTGCAATTTAAGTTCTTTCTCTACCCCTTTGAGATGTAAATCTTCTCCCAACCTCTTGCCAGTTTTACAACACAGAAATTTCTTTCTCAAGAACCTGGGAGAAATTTATTTGAAATGTAATAATCAAGAAAGAGAGGGTTCCTGTATACCAGTCTCTGTGAGAAGGTAGAAGCCTAACTTTGTTAAATGCCAAGTGGAAAACACATGTGGGCTAATTACATTTACCAGCCTCTCCCTTAATGTCCTCCCAGACTTTTCCATCAGCTCATCTGAGTGTTTATAAACTCCCTGGCCTTTTGTTTCAACAGAGTTGAATTTAATCTTCTCACCTATTGTACTAGACGTAACCCCTATTACAGTAGTCTTGATTAAAGTCTTTCTTCCTGTTTAACTTCATTTGGTGCAATTTTTCTTTGATATTATTAAAAGCCCCATACCTAGGAGTAAAGATAAGGAACCTTGGAAATTTACCCTATCAAATTACATCTTACACTTAAGGCACTCCAAAATCATCTGTACTTAACCTAGTAATACATAGCTGGCAAAGATGTTTTTATATGGAATTATATAAGGAATTGTAAATCTACATGGAAAAGGGTGTGAAAAGAAGTGCCAACTGGGTGCCTTGGTTATCTCAGAAGTAGAGATGCTGAAAGTATAGAAGGGTAGAGTGCTTTTATGTTCTTTCTATTGTTTTATATTTTGCATTTCAAACTTTTGCGTGTGTGTGTGTGTGACGGAGTCTCACACTGTCGCCTGGGCTGGAGTGCCGTGGTGTGATTTGGGCTCACTGCAACCTCTGTCTCCCAAGTTCAAGCCATTCTCCTGCCTCAGCCTCCAGAGTAGCTCGGATTACAGGCACCCGCCATCACACCCGGCTAATTTTTTTGTATTTTAGTCAGAGAGGTGGTTTCTCTACGTTAGCCAGGCTGGTCTTAAATGCCTGACCTCGTGATCTGGCCGCCTGGGCCTCCCAAAGTGCTGGGATTACATGTGTGAGCCACCGGTCCAGCCCGAACTTTTTAAATCTTATAAATACGCAGACACACACATACAGGTTAAAAAAAAAAAAAAAAAAAAACTTTTCAAAAATAAAATGCAGATTTGGGAACAAATATGTCTATGACTGATGATTTCTTTAGAAGAAATGATTGTTATAAAATAAGTGATAGATTTAAAAACATATTTAAAAAAGCATTTTGAAGGTATGTGTAGTTGCGGAAAGATAATTAAAAACAAAATCTCCTCCTTACCTAGAACATCTCCATAAGGGTAAAAGAGACAGAATACAATCTTATTGTTGACACAGTATTAAACAAGAACGTAATGTGCATCACAAGAAGTCTGCTAAAAGATTGCAAAGGCAGAAAGAATCTTACCTTTTTATACAGCCAAGCAGATAAAATTCATTATACACATGTTCTCAAGATAAACAGTAAGTAGTCCTCAAGTAAGAGGACTTGACACCATTTGTCACACATAGTTTATCCTAAATTCACTTGGCAATTGGGGTGATCATTTTTGTTTGTTAATTGGCTTTATACAAAGGAAAAGTAAATTGCTCAAATCTTTTTGAAAGAAGGTAGTTTTGCCAACTGGAGCCAGAAACCAACCAAAGGTAGGCTCCTATCCTCACACAGAAACAAGGAAATAGTGGCACTATCTTCTTGGCTGTTTACATTGCAAAGAAATGATTCCCAGGTCCTTGAGAAAGACATTCCTGCGTCATAAGGCTGGCAAAAGGCATATACAGCTTTTAGGAAGATTTGCATACATTTCAGAGAGACAGATAAAAAACTTCAAAGTACACGTTTTCTAAAGAAAATTACAAGTTTTCTAAGAAAAAGAAAAACAGGGAAACCCCTTCCTTTATTTTCAATGGGGAGGATTAAGCCTCTTATTTTTAATTTATGTTTGGATTTGTAGTCCAACTATTCTCCTTTAAAGAAAGAAACAATCAAAGAATCAAATAAAAATACTTTAAAAGAAAGGCTGAGAGTCGTCTATTTACAAATTGAAGGCATAGTTTGATTAATTTTTCTTTTTTTGAGATGGAGTCTCACTCTGATGCCTAGACTGGAGTGCAGTGGTATGATCTTGGCTCACTGCAGCCTCTGCCTCCCAGGTTCAAGCCATTCTCCTGCCTCAGTCTCCCAAGTAGCTGGGATTACAGGTGCGTGCCACCACGCCCAGCTACTTTTTGTATCTTTTAGTAGAGACGGTGTTTCACCATGTTGCCCAGGCTGGTCTAGAACTCCTGGCTTCAAGTGATCTGCCTGTGTTGGCCTCCCAAAGTGCTGGGATTACAGACATTAACCATGGCGACTGTCCTGAAGGCATAGTTAATGCAATGATCCTGACTTAGTAGACCCCTAAGTACATATTTGAAGGATCATGATGGAGGCTTCCTGTTGCCTAGAACACAGTTCATAAGATCTTCTTCCCTTAATCTATGCATTTTGGGTTTAAGTAATATAATTTCTTGTTTCTCTATTTATTCTATAGTATTTTAAGGGATTTCAAAAAATAATATATATCTATAAGGTAGCAAATAAAACCCATCTAACATTGTTCACATTTTGGTGTATTTTTAGTGTCAAATTATAGCATATATATGATTTTCATTAAGTTTTTAAATGCAGTGTTACATATATTTTGATGTCTGCAATTAATTTTAGAATACTTCACCATGTGTTATATTGTGTAAACTGTGCTCCAGGACCTTCTAGTCTCACAATCAGACTCCAGGAGTGGTCAACTAGCATGTATCAGAAATTCCACATTACAGAGGCTGGTACAGTGAGTAATTTAACTGTCTCTATGCCCCATCTGCACCAGAGGCTTTGTATAATCTATTAAAGAACTGAGTTTTTATTGGTAAAATTAGTTTATTGGCAAAAAACATGTTAGAAATGGTATTAATGACAAATGAACTATGTAGGATATTGTAGAGCTATTTCATCATCTTTACATTAGCATGGTATAACAATTTAAGGAGCACTTTAACATGTAATGCTGGTAAAACTTCATAGGCTTGATCCCTAAATGGTCAATGTTCTAATCCTTCACTGAGAATCTTAGTAAGAAGTTCCTATTAAATGGTGAGATTAATAGTGTAGCTGGAATATGGTCCCATTTGCCTCAGGGAAACCTTCAATAGGTGATATTTTGAGAACTCTAAAAATGGCAGAGATCTTATAAAACATTTTGTGTCACTCTTAATAAATGCATGCTTAAAATAAAAGTCAGCAGGTCGGGTGTGGTGGCTCATCACGGCTGTAATCCCTAGTACTTTGGGAGGCCAAGGCAGGTGGATCACTTGAGGTCAGGAGTTTGAGACCTGAAGACTGTGACTCAAAAAACAACAACAAGAACAAACAAAAACAAGTCAGCATGTGTGGCAGAAAAGGGCCAGAGATTTGCCTTCATTAAACTTTTTAATAGGATGATTCTGGAGGAGCAGCTGATCCTTTCCAAAAGCTACTGGAAGCTACTAAAAGTGGCAAAATAACTTAACAGTTGTTTAAGACAAACTTGGCTTAGCCCAGTTTGGAAGGTAAATATTTCTGTTTTTGCATTTCTCAATAAACACTATGATATTGACTGAATCTTTCATAAGATGTAACACAATTTATCTAAGCAGGATCAACTGATGGTCATATGGACGACAAACAGTGTAGCAAAGAACATCTTTGTTCACGAGTCTTTGAATTTATAATTATTTTATTGAGCTATAATGCCAGAAGAGATAGTACTTTTTCAAAATATATGATTGTTACCTTTTATACAATGTCAAATGATTTTCCAGGAAATATAGGACAGTTTATAATCCCCTTATTTCTTTGAAAGATAGAAAGTTACCTCAATATTCTCCAAATCATATTTTATTTTCAATGTAATGGGAAAGAAATACAAGTCAAACCTCTTGACATTTGAGGACAAACTATCTTTATCAACCATCTCTTTCCTCTATTTCACTCCGTGTGCAGACTGCACACACTCATAGATAAGCAGTAACCTAGAGGAGTGGCATCATTTTAATCACTAGTGTGATCAAGGAATACTTCAGAAGCCTTGAGAAGGCAATGGCTAGAAGAAAATATCAGAACATTCATTTCCTAGAAGCAAAGTTATCATCACTTCTGAAGGAAATAATGGATAGAACACACCAAAGGAGAACAGCCTATACCAAAAAGTGTGTATTCAACCCAACTTAGAAGATGCGGAAAAGATTTTTTTGCATGTCTATAAAAAATATTGTGGATTATTTAAATAAATAAATCTTTGGGTAAATTTAAGAGCTAGTCAAGATAATATTTTTAAAAATTATTTGTGATCATGGCTGATGAGGGCTAGAGGCAAAATAGCACTGTCTGGAGGAGAGGCTTGTTTCTGTGTGTGTTTCTGTGTGTTTGTGTTTGTGTGTTTGTGTATTTGTGCCTGTGTATATGTGTCCATGTTGTTATTTGTGCCAATTTTGGGTTGGGTCTTTTAATGAGGAAAATGTGTCCTCTTTACAAATGACAACATAATTTGGTTGTTATTTCTTCAGCAGGAATATTGACTTTGTGAATATATCGCTGTATTAGTCAGGGTTCTCTGGAGGGACAGAACTAATAGGATAGATGTATATATAAAGGATAGTTTATTAAGGCGTACAATAAGGCAAAGTTCCACAATAGGCCATTTGCAAGCTGAGGAAAAAGGAAGCCAGTCCCTGTCCCAAAACTTCAAAAGTAGGGAAGCTGACAGTGCAGCCTTTAGTGTATGGCCGAAGACCTGAGAGCCCCTGGCAAACCACTGATATAGGTCCAAGAGTCCAAAAGCTGAAGAACTTGGAGTACAATGTTCAAGGGCAGGAAGCATCCAGCATGGGAGAATAATGTCGGCCAGAAGATTTAGCCAGTCTACTTGTTCCACATTCTTCTGCCTGCTTTTATTCCGGCCCTGCTGGCAGCTGGTTAGTTGGTGCCCACCCAGCTTGAGGGTGGGTCTGCCTCTCCCAGTCCACTGACTCAAATGTTAATCTCCTTTGACAACACCATCACAGACCCACTCAGGAACAATACTTTGCATTCTTCAGTCCAATCAAGTTGACACTCAGTGTTAAGCATCATGATCTCCAAATTATCAAGTCAGAAAACGGGATGGGGCCTGAGTGCAAAGGGTAAAGCTTAACTCCTTTCATATTCTTTGTATTTTTTTTACATCTTAGAATTTGTCTCTTTTAATCTTGTAATTTAAAAATATATATAAAACAAAAAATTTTAAACCAGAAACTATATCATAATTAAAATAATTATATATATGTAGACAAATAAAAGTAAAATAATTGAGTAAATAGAATTTTTAATAGTAAACTGTTAGCTGAGTTTATTTATTTCATTTATTTATTTATTATTAAACAGAGTCTCACTCTATCACCCAGGCTGGAGTGCAGTGGCATGATTTCAGCTCACTGCAACCTCCATCTCCCAGGAGCAAGCAATTCTCATGCCTCAGCCTCCTGAGTAGCTGGAAGTATAGGCGCCTGCCACCACGCCCGGCTAATTTTTGTATTTTTAGTAGAGATGGGGTTTCACCATGTTGACCAGACTAGTCTCAAACTCCTGACATCAGGTGATCCACCCACCTCGGCCTCCCAAAGTGCTGGGATTGCAGGCGTGAGCCATGGCGTCCTGCGTGAGTTTTTTTTTGGTAATGAATATTCAGCATAGGGTAGTTAGAATCACATGGCAATCAAAATAAAAGCACACTACAAGTACCTGAAAATGTAATTGGTGACTTCGGGAAAGTTGAACTTTGTTGAATCTGTACTAGTTAAGAAAAGTAAGAGGCTGAACTATTATTCAATTAATTTGATTGCAAAGTAGAGAATCAAATAGAATTATTCAAACTCCCAGCATATTAGTTAATAATAAAGACAGAAGATACATGTCTGTGGTTCAAGCTCTTGAGACCCTCCTTATTCTCATGTTCTGAATCTATTTTATTTCTTCAATTTTGATTTTTTTTGTTCTTAGTAGGTGTAGTCTCTGACAGTGAAGAATAGGAACTCAGTAAATAAGTTGTAGCATGGCATTGCCACTTCCCAAAATGCAGTATTGCAAATACTTTTTGTGCTTGAACTTAATCTGTGGTCTGAAAGACTTGTTCAAATATGCAAATGTTTGCAGAATGAAGACAATAGACAGGGATAGGAGGGGGAGCTCATTTATATGCAAATGACTTTGTAAAGAAGTAATAGAACATGTATTTCTCCATGATACAAAAAAATTCAATACACTTAAAAATAGCCTTGTTACAAGAAATTAAGTTAAGGAAGGAAAAACACAATATCTTAATGGGTAGAAAAACTCTCTGGTTATCTGATATGCATGAAAATTTTTCTGGGGACCAAATGCAACCACTTAGACTAACAAGAAAGAAACTGATCAAAGTCTTATCATCTAAAGAATACTATGAGCTATTATTTTCCCTTCAAGCAACTATCAAAGTAACGTTAAATAAGCATATTTTTAAAAGTCAGACATACAAACCATGGCAAATATTATCATTATTTGTAAGAAAAATACATCTCCAAAATGGTATAATTCTTTTGCTTTGAGACAGAGTGAACATGATTAAAGAAAACTTTAAAACAGATTTATATATATATTAAATTCTTCTGTCACGGTGCTAGTTATAGGATTTTAAAACTTATAAGCTTTTAAACTTTGGGTAGGTTAAATGGCATATGACATATTTGTAAATATTGTATGTATCTATGAAAAATTTGTAAGACTTTTAGACTTTAACCTGATACAATTACAAAGAACAATCTGGTATACATTTTGGTCATTGTGCTGAAGAAACTAAGTCACAGAAAGGAAAAGCAACTAAGAGAGAAAATCAGAACTGATTTCATATTTTAGAATTCCAATATGATTTAAGTATTATTATTAAAGGATAAAAGTTTTAAATGTAACAAGTGATTAAAAGCTAATTATAAAATATAAGGCATTATTATTAACTAAAAAGACTATTAGTACTTGTATGCATCTCACACACAGAAAGCATAACTTTCTTATCTTTGATGTGCTTGCAAATTGATGGTATCTACAGGAAATTATTTTATGAGAACACACTCCATTTTTTGAGGCGTTTGCACTTAATGATCGTTTCACTTATCCTTTTATTCCCAAATCCTTTAAACATAATTAATGTTTAAGAAAGAAAAATAAATGTGTTAGATGAACTTTTGAGTAGCTAGACAGGGAAGAGCAATGTAAAATTATTTTAGAGAAAAAAGTAAATAGAGAAAATGTGAAGGCATTGAATGTTTATATCAGAGCAATATCTGGCTGAATCATCTTAGAAACGTTCAGTTCAAGTGTCAAATAAGTGTGCATGCTTCAACTTTGTTCTTTCCAAGGTCATATTTAACTAGGCAAATAAACATTAACTTATCAGACTTTTGAAACACAAGTATTAATTGGTACATCAAATCTTTTGAATAATTTGAGGAAGATCAAGGCATATGGAATCATATTGGAAGATAATAACCCAAAAGGAACTTCTAAATTAAATTGAAAATTTGACTATGAAATAAAGACAAACCTGCTATATATCTATATATATATAGACATGATCGCCTATAAAAATTATACAAAGTCATCACTTTTAAGTTGCATTTGCATTCATTTGCTAAGACTACCAGTAACGAAGACCAAAAACTGAGTAGTTTAAACCATGGAAATGCTTTGTCTCCTGGCGGCTACCAGTTTGAGATAAGTTGTCAGCAGGGTTAGTTCCTTCTAAGGGCTTTCAGGGAAGGATCTGTACTAGGTCTTTCCCTTTGGCTTGTAGATGGTGGTATTCTCTATCTGTCTTCACATTGGGTTCCCTGCATGCATGTGTGCATTGGTTTCCACATTCCCTCTTTTACCAGAATGCCAGTCATATTGTATTAAGAACCCCCCCCCCGCCCCCCCCACAATGACCTCTAGGGGAAGAAAAATATTTTTTCTGGCAGGGCGTGGGGCTCACACCTGTAATCCCAGCACTTTGGGAGGCCCAGGTGGGTAGATCACTTGAGGCCAGGAGTTTGAGACTAGCCCGGCCAACATGGTGAAACCCTGTCTCTATAAAAAATACAAAAATTAGACTGGTGTGGTGGTGTACACCTGTAGTCCCAGCTACTCAGGAGGCTGAGGTGGGAGAATCATTTGAACCCAGCAGGCAGAGGTTGCAGTGAGCCGAGATTGTGCCACTGCACTCCAGCCTGGGCAACAGAGTGAGACTCCATGTCGGAAAAAAAAAAAAGAAAATAAATATATGTATTTTTCCTTCTACAATCTTAGGTTCATTTTCCTTTCTGTCTTAGGTTCATTGTCTAGGGCGCTGTGACAAAAGACAGACTAACATGAGAAAAGCATGCAAATTTATTGGATTTAATCTTCACGTGACATGGTAGCCTTGATAAGCAATGCAGACCCAAAGAAACAGTTCAACCTGAGTGTTTTTATTGTAGGCTTGATACAAATGGAAATAAATAAAATAAGGCAAAGAATGTGAGCTAAGGCTAACATATTGGGGAAATTTAGCAAGACCTTTTTTCAGACTCCTCTGTCCCTTCATCTTCAGGAGCAAGTATACTCTTTTTCTCTAGGTCTAAGGGGGTCACATCTGTAGTGAGGGTCTTCTTGTACTGACAGCTTTAGGGTAAGGACAGAAAGTCCTTCCTATTAATAGATTTTATGGTCTGCTTCAGGGTAAGGTCAAAAATATTTTCTGCATATGCCATGTCTCAAATTCTTCATCTTGAAATATCCAATATGTTAAGGTGCCATATTGCAGTTAGTATGTCCTGATCACCATCACTTCATTGTAACTTGACTACCTCTATGAAGAACTTATCTGCAAATAAGGCCACATTCTGAGATAGTGAGGAATCTAACATATCTTCCTAAAAGCATAGTGGTTTGAAAAGAAATCTACCCATAACAATATTTTAGTGAGGTTTTTGGACATTAAGGAAATAAACACACTGGAGCCCTAGCCAACTCTCCTCTCCCAAAGTTGACTTCCCAAAGTGCCATACACATAACTGAGGGATGTAGGTAATCATGTTTATCTCAGATTGTTCACAATAGTCAGTTTTAGAATAGAGTTAAGCAGTATCTACATAGTCTGAATAAAGTTAAGTGTAAACTTTTCTTTTTAAATAATTTTATTGAAAATGGTTGTACATATTTTTGGTGTACAGATGATATTTTAATACCTATATACAATATGTAATGATCCAATAAGGGTAATTGGAATATTTATCATCTCAAGCACATTTTTTCTCTGTGTTGGGAACATTATAATTCTTCTAGATATTTTGCAAATAGAGTACATTATTGTTAACAATGATTTTTCTACTGTACTGTCAAATACTAGAACTTGGTTTTTCTATCTAACTGTTTTTTGTACTCCTTAGCCATGTTCTGTTCATCACCTCTCCTCCCTTCCTTTCCCAGACTCTGGTGCCCACCATTCTACTCTCTGTCTCCCTGAGCTCTACTTTTTTTAGCTCCCACATGTGAGTGAGAACATGTGATATGTGTCTTTCTGTGCCTGGCTTATTTTACTAAACATAATGACCTCCAATTTAATCTGTGTTGCTGCAAATGACAGGATTTTATTGTTTTGACCATTTGGCTAAGATCAATTCTAGTATCTCTATCAATTTAATATCTGATACGTCCTCTATCACCTACTTTTCATTTGTTTTTCTTTATTGTGGAAAGGATATATACTCTCCTTGCTTCAAATCTTTTTAGAGCAAATATTTCATCTGTCCCTGCCTAGCTGTGGAACTGTAGAAAATCTGCTTAGCCTATGTAAGTATTGGTTTCTTCATCTTTACAGAGGATTATTAGTAAAGTCCAACTCATAAGGTTTTTGAAAGAACTAAATGAAATGATGTGCATACAGCAAAAGACACATGGCCTGGCATGTAGCCATTATTAGCTATCACTCCTGTTGTAACCTTTCTTAAATATTTTCTTAATAGTAAGTAAATCTGCCTATTTATGTATATGTGTATATAATATCTGTAAATATATATAATATTCATATATGCATATGCCTATATGTATATATATATATTTGAACCACAGATATTTTGGCCATTGCATATAAATAGTCTCTTTATATTTTTGTTTTCTATTTTATTCCCATAAATCCAACATAGCCAGTTTTAGGAGAATCTGATAGCTCGGCATCCTGCAGAGAACATATATTCAGGATAATGCTCACAGCTTGCTATACATGCATATCTATGAACACAACCTGATCCAAGCATAAAAAGTGTTTTGCAGAAGAAAGAAAATGGAAGGAATAATGGAAAATATAAGTATATTCTAATATGTTTCCAGAAAAAGGGAAATGTGTGCATGAAATACTATTAAACTGAAGGCTGATATAAGATATGTCAAAATGTATTGTATGTTCTCATCTGCAGTTCAAACAGCGTTCTATTCTTAGAAATTCCTTTTATTCAAAACATCTCTTCTTTCCACACAGTTCAGTGAAATCTCTTTTCTTTTGTGAAAATAAAATACACTATCTTAGAAAGTACCTTCATGCTATAATTTGTTTTAATTAATCAATAATATTCAAATTAAAATTAACGTTTGCATCTACCAAACTCCTCTTTCTGTCTTATCAATTTTCTTTACATTTTTCTTCCTGGCTTTGGTATTCCCTTCCACTTGGCTCATCTCCATGCATTTTCTAATGCTTACTAGCTAAATGCCTGTATATGCAGCTGGGCCTTTTAAACTACTCTCTAATTTCTTTTTCTATTTTTTTCTCCTTAATTTTTTCTTTAGTATTTGGAGAAAGTAAATAGGCAAGACAAGGAAGGGAGAAGTTGATTTCTAATATTATTTTTAATCTTAATAAATTTCTAGTTTATCAACTCTATTGCTCTGGCCCAGTTCTATACCTCCTTTATCATGAAGAAAATGTGAATAAACAAACTGCTTGATCTACAAATACACTTTCAACAATCAGGGTATCAAATAAACAGGGTGCTTTGGGTTTCATATTTATCCATCTACAGTATACCACATAAAAGTCATTGCACTCAAGATGATTGAAATACAGAATGCATTACCCGGCAAAGACACAGGGTAATTAAAAAGCATCAACTCAATTGTATCTACTATGTATCTCTAATTTCTCATCTCCTTCCTCATGCCATCAAGTCAGTGGCAAAATTCCTAGATGCTAATTTATATTGTCTAGCCTTGAAATTTTTGAGAAGTCTGGCACCAGCATACTGAATTGCAGACAAACTGCCAAGAGATCAAATGTGTGATGACTTAAAAAAATTAAAAAAGCTTTTTGTGACTATGATTTAGAAATCTAAGCAAGATGACAAAAACGAAGTCTAAAAATTGTCATTGAAGGCATTTTTTTGTTGAGATTATATGAGAATTACTTCTGTTGAAATTGAGACGTAATTACAAACACTGTTAGTAGAGGGAGCATTGAGCTCTCCCTATATTTGTGGTTTTGAGAGTATATTCCAGATATAACTCCAATTCTGAATGAGATTTGTGCATTAATGCCTACTGATTTTTTTCTTAGTCAATAAAAATATAATTTCCATAAGAGCTTGAGAATAGTATATCTAAACAAGACATTTATTTAGTTTCTTTCTCATTTGAATTTATTTTCATTTAGCATACACTTATAGCTGCTGGTGTGGAATACTTAAACACCTTCTTCAAATAAGTGACCTAATTAAACTTTTAAAACTCACCTTAATATTTAATCCCTATTTCAAACTTCACTGACAGCTCCACCATAAAACATATATAGTAACTTCTATATAAGAAGTATGTTAAAGTGGGAGAATATGTATAATAATAACAGCTCACCTATTCCAAAATCAGCTGTAGGGATCAATCCCCTTTTTGGAACTAGATTGTGAGAGGTGTAAAGAAGCTGTGTAGAAACACTGATATTTTAACTTAATTGGCAAACATCAAAATAGGAGACAAAACCTAGAGGCTTTGTTGGTTGCAAAGGATCACATAACCATGTCTATTTCAATCAACCATGATGGAATCCTTAAGATGGGGTATACAGAACCTCTTTCATTTAAAAATATCTATAAATATTTATTATTGTCTTTGTATTTTTTTCAAGCCACTTCCGAATATATAGTTTATACAGACAGAGATCATGTCTATGTTGTTCTGCCTTTTATCCCTAGTACCTAGCAGAAGACTTATGTGTATGGTTATCAGGTAAAGTAAAGAACGCCTAGTTAGATGTTCCTTTGAGACATATTTACCCTAAAATATTATCTGTTGATTATTTGAAATTTAAATTTGACTTGGTGTTCTGTATTTTATTTGCTAAATGTCTAATCCTACCTGTGTGCTGTAAATAAAGAAATTCTTATTTAAAAAGATATTTTGAAGTCCAGAAATTTGTGTTGAACAGAGGGAAGTATAATAATTTTATAGTAATTTCTACTTAAAACAATATGTGAATTTGTATCTACAAAAATAAGTATCAAACAGTGCAGTTCCAGTTGAACACATTACTCCAAATTCATTTAAGATTTTCCTATTTTCTAAAATATATTTTCACAATATAGTTGACCCCTGAAAACACAGGTTTGAACTGTGTGGGTCCACTTATATGTGGATTTTTAAAAATAAATATATTGGAAACTTTTTTGGAGATTTATGACAATTTGGAAAAACTTGAGGACAAACTGCATAGCCTAAAATATCAAAAAATTAAGAAAAAGGTATGCATAAAATATATGTCAATGCTAGTATATTTTATCATTTACTACAAAAATATACATAAATCTCTTAAGAAAAGTTGGAATTTATCAAAACTATGTACACAAACAGACTATATGTGGTGCTGTTTGCAGTCGAGAAAAATGTAAGATGCAATATTAAATCATAACTGCATAATATTAACTATAGTATCACTGTACTACTATAGTAATTTAAAGTCACCTCCTGTTGCTTGTTGAGCTCAAGTGTTGTGAGTATCAGCTTAAAACACAGTGAGATGTTAATCATTTCCCTGTGAGGAATTCCTCTCCAGTAAATTGTAAATAGCAGTAAAAAGTGATCTCTCACATTTCTCATTATTTTTTTGTAATGTTTAGTACAACACCTCAAACCTTAAATAACCCCATAGGACTCCTACAAAGTGTCAAAGTGCTGGAGGTGTTCCCAAGAAGTATAAAACAGTCATGGGAATACAGGAAAATGTTGAACTGCTTAATATATACTACCAATTGAGGTCTGTAGCTGTGATTGCCTGAAATTTTATAAAAAGTAAATCCAGCGTTAGAATCATTTTTTTTTTTTTTAAATGAAATTCGTGAAGCCCTTGCTTGCAGCTGTGGCCGCAGGATTTTTTGTTTTGTTTTGTTTTTTGTTTTTTGGTTTTTTTTTCTCTAGCTCTTACTTTATTGTAAGAATATGGTATATAGTACATACAACATACAAATATATATTAATTGACTGTTTTTGTTACTGCGAGGGCTCCTGATCAACAGTAGGCTATTAGTAATAATAGTTAAGTTTTTGGGAAACCAAAAGTTATAAGTGAATTTTCGACAGCACAAGGGGTCAGCACCCTTGCCACCGTGATGTTCAAGGGTCAACTGTATTTTTACATTATTTGTTTGCATTTTGCTTTTGTTAAACATTATATGGAAGAAAAACATGAGTATACACAAAAAGCCTTGCACTTTTTGTGAAATACATTTTTATCTTGTATTGAAAATGCAGCATTTATGTGGATGCAGGATTGCTATACAAATGACATACCCCCAAACCTTAATATGATTTGAAAGAGAGTTATGTGACAACTTAAAGCAAAAGGATGGTGAAGGATGTAAAGGTGGAGAATTTAATGCCAGTAAAGGATGGTTTGATAACTTTAGAAGACGTTTGCCCATGCTTATTACCTGAGCAAAGAAAAAGTCTGTACACCCAACCCCCATTGACATGCGATTTACCTGTGTAACAAACCTGTATATGTGCTCCTGAACCTAAAGAAAAAGGTTAAAAAAAAAAAAAAAGTAACAGGAGAAGCAGCTTCTGCCTACCTAAAGGCAGCCAACAAGTTCCCAGATGTCATTAAGAAAATTATTGAGGAGAAAGGATTAATGCAGACAAAAGTGCCCTCCTCTGGAAAAAAAAATGCCATGAAGGACATTTATTAGTAAGGAAGAGAAATGAAGGACCAGGATTTAAGGCAATAAGGGGTAGTCTAACTCTACAGATTTGTGAAAATGTAGTTGGGTTTGTCATTAGGACTGCCCTTATCTAACCCCTGAGCCTTGAAGGGTAAAGATAAACACCAGCTACCAGACTTTTGGTTGTATTACAAGAAGTCACGGACAAGGAAAACACTTTTTTTGCTTAATTGTTTCCCTTCATGCTTTGTCCCTAAAGTCAGAGAGTATGTTACCAATAAGGAATGACCTTTTAAAGTTCTTTTGGTATTGGACAATGTCCCTGAACCCCGTTAATTCATCACTGAAAGCGTCAAAGTGGTCTAATTGTCCCCTAAAACAAAGTTTCCAATTCAGCCTGTAGATCAGGGGGTCATATGGAACTTTAAGTCTCATTATATAAAGTATTCAATGGAAAGAATTGTCAACACTATGGAAGAGATCCCCCATAGAGATAACATCTTGAATGTTTGAAAGGGTTACACCTTTGAAGACCCCATTGTTATTATTAAGAAGCTATGAAAGTCATCAAGCCAATAAATTTTTGCTGGAGAAAACTGTATCCAGATGTTGTAAATAACTTCACAGGATTTACTTCAGAGCCACTCAAGGAAACCATGAATAAGATTATGGATGTGGCAGAAAGGTGACAGGTGAAGCATTTTAAGATATGGATTTTGGAGAAGTTTAAAAGCTAATAAACATCACATCAGCAGTATTAACAAAATATGACTTGATGGAGATGAATGCTTCTGAACCAGTGCTAGACAATGAGGAAAATGATATAGAAGGAGTGCTTGAAAACAAATTGACATTAGACAACCTGGCAAAAGGATTTTGATTATTCTAGGTGGCTTTTGATTGCTTTTGTAACATGGATCCTTTTATGATACAAACACAGAAATTAAAGCAAATGTTAGAAGAAGGATTTGTACCATATAGCAACATTTTTAGAGAAATGTAAAAGCAAAAACATCAGAAATTAGGTAACTTTGTAATTTTGTAAGATTACATGGAATGTGCCTGACTCTCTTGCCTCCCCTACCACCTTTTCTACCTCTTCTGCCTCTGCCACCATGAGACAGCAACACACACCCCACTTCTTTCTCCTCCTCTTCAGACTACTCTATGTAAAGATGGTGAGGATGAAGACCTTTATCAGGATCCACTTCCACTTAATGAATGGTAAATATACTGTCTCTTCCTTATGATTTTCTTTTAAGTTTTCATTTTGCTTAACTTTTATTTTAGGTTCAGGGGTAGCTGTGCAAGTTTGTTACACAGGTAAACTCATGTAATGGGGGTTTGTTGTACAGATTATTTCATTACCCAGATACTAAGCCTAATACCCAATAGCTATTTTTTCTGCTCTTCTCCCTCCTCCCATCCTCCACTCTCAAAAGGCCCCAGTGTCTGTTGTTCCCTTCTTTGTTTTGATTAGTTCTCATCATTTAACTCTCACTTTTAAGTGAGAACATGTAGTATGGTTTTCTGTGCTTGCATTAGTTTGCTGAGGATAATGGCCTCCAGTTCCATCCATGTTCCAGCAAAAAACATGGATCTCTTTTTTTCTTATGGCTGCATAGTATTCCATGGTGTATATGTACATTTTCCTTATCCAAAATTATATTGATACTTTAAGAAAAATCACATCCTTTTCTGAAACAAGAATTAGCTCATCTTCCTAATATGTGTCCACTGACTTGATATGCCATAGCTTTATGCAAATTAGAGCTCTTGTTGAGGCCTCCAGATGTCCATAATTCTAAATCATTTTAAACTGTATGTTTGGAGAATTGCAGTCATGAAGACAATTAATTGAGCAAGGTTGAATGTCTAAGAAGCCATAAAATCTATTACTAACGAATTTAAAACTAAGAGATTATTCTTTATTGCTTTTTTTCTTTTTCTATTTTTCCTTTCTTCTTTTTTTTTTCATTCCACCCTTCTTTTCCTTTTCTTCCATCTTGTATTTTGTACATAATTGCTCAGGAAGAAACAAACAAACCAACCTAAAAATTCATGGCAAAATCAACCCCTTGAAAACTGAAGAAAACCAGCTTAATGGAATTTTTTTTCAATTACATTTTATAGTTAAAATGTTTATCTATTGCTTCCCAATGACCCCTGGGGATTTAGACTGGGCAAATAATATCAGAGGCAGGCCCATAAGATGGGCCCAACTGTAAATGTTCTTAGTCTTCAATCAGTCCCCATGAGACATTAGGAAATGCTAAATGTTCCATTAGTGGTAGAGAAACTCAGTGTCTTATTGGACACTCTCTGTGCCAAAATCAATAAAAGTGGAGACAAAAAGATCACTGAGGCTCCTCTGCTCTCAAGTAGCTTAATATTAAGTTAGAATATATAAAATATATATAGGAAACAAAAATATGCACTAGATACTTAGCAAAAAACCAAAGTGCTGTAGTTCAAAAGAATGTGTAATGTGGTTTGAATTGGTTATAGAAGATAAGATAACGCCTACTTAAAATTGGGCTTTGAGGATTAGATACAGTGTTTATAGGTACACACATGAAAAAAGTTTTAGGTGGAACAGCATGGAAAAAAAGTTTGAAAGAAAATTCCATGACTTTGAACTGAATGTAGGACTTTTTAAAAAATTCATTATGTATTAATCAAACATTTCACTCTTCTTAGCTTTACCGTCTTCATCTCTGGAATAAATTTTAATAGCATCTACCTCACAGAATTTTATGAAAATTAAGTAAAGTAATGAGTAGAAGACACTTAGTAAAAGGCATGGCACATAATGAATGCTAATTTTTTGAGGGAACTTTTATTAAAGAAAAGGCAGGAAACAGGATAAATCTGAGGACTACCTCATAATGAATTTTGGTCAGACCCTTGTGAACAGATACAAGAAATGTGAAAACAAGTGCTCCACAGTAGGTTGAGACAAGAATATAATTTGAATTCTTCTGGGAAAAGAAAATTCCCTTTATGTTTATTAGATTGAGGTGTCTATTTCTTTTCCCATTTCCAGTTATATAATTTTCTTGCTATAATATCTTATAAAATAAATACTATTTGTTTTAGTAATCCTCCTTTGAAAAGTTTTTTTTAAAAAAGAAATACCTTCCTATATGGTGTCTTACTTTAGTGAATGTAAATATGTGCATCCTTTCTCTGGTAAAATTACAATCTTACAATCAAATGCCACACTGGCCATGAAAACGTAACTAATTGACTAATTGTCATCAGACAAAATACTGATGATTACTAGGTATGCAGATAAGCTTTAACATGTGGAAGAATATAGCAAAATACTTCATTTAAAACTTCAGGCCAGGCACAGTGACTCACGCCTGTAATCACAGCAGTTTGGGAGGCCAAGGTAGGTGGATCACTTGAAGCCAGGAGTTCAAGACCAGCCTGGCCAACACAGCAAAACCCCATCTCTATAAAAAATACAAAAATTAGCCGGGTGTGGTGGTAGGTGCCTGTAATCTCAGCTACTCGGGAGGCTGAGGCAAGAGAATCACTTGAACCCGAGAGACCGAGGTTGCAGTGAGCAGAGATTGTGCCACTGCACTCCAGCCTGGGTTACAGAGTGAGACTGTCTCAATAATAATAATAATAAAATAAAAAATAAAAAAAGGAAACTTCAGCTCATGGAGTGTTGTAAGAATACTATTTACAGCTTGATTTGGTCTCCATAGGTCTTTCAAAATACATGCCTGCTCCAAAACAAATACTCTTTAAAAGTTGTGCATAATTTACTTTATGATCACCTTTTCCATACTTTTTATTAGAAGTTATAATAGTTTCCCCCTTGCTGTCATGCATTAAATATTATCCACTTTCAGGCACACAGACTCACTTAGGCTCACAATTCCCACTCTATTTCTTTCTCAGTAAACTATATTTATTTTAAATTTAATTTTTTTTAATTTTTTATTTTTGAGATGGAGTCTTGCTCTGTCACCCAGGTTGGAGTGGCTAGATCTTGCCTCACTGCAACCTCCACCTTCTGAGTTCAAGCGATTCTCCTGCCTCAGCCTGCCAAGAAGCTGGGACAACTTCTCCGGGCTAATTTTTGTATTTTTAGTAGAGATGGGGTTTCACCATGTTGACCAGGCTGGTCTCGAACTCCTGGCCTCAAGTGATTCACCTGCCTCAGCCTCCCAAAGTGTTGGGATTACAGGCATGAGCCACAGTGCTTGGCCTCAATAAAGTATATTAAAAGGCAACTATACGGAATTATTTTAGAGAAAACTTTGAATTTTATCTAACGTTTTAAAAATGTTGAATCAGTTGGTGTTTTGAACACTACTGATAAAAAAAACTGCTAGACATCTGACAATTGGTCATTGGGCATAGACTGCTGTTATACTGTGATTTATAATGACATCTTTGAGAAATTTAGTTCAAGAGTCCTGTCGAAGCATTTTGAGAGATCCAAATCTTTCTGAGGCAGCTTTGCTTAGGCTGAAGATGCTCCATCATTAGGAAATGAATGATTTTTTATTCCAATTCCTTAGAACAGTGAATAACTTGATAAGAAATCAGCCTGTTGTGTAGAGCAGCGGCAATTTATAAGTTGTGAATTTCATGTGATACTCAAAATGTTGCTCGCAAAAGCAACCATAGGAAAAGGGAAGATATCAGAAGATTCATCTTAGCAGGTTTTTTTTTTTTCATGTATGTTGCAGAAAGGAAGAATAATTGGAAAAGGTAAACTTGAAAATTTGACTATAGACTGAATAAGACAGGTAATTTATATACCTCAGTTAATAATATATAATGTAAAATCTCTACCAAAACCTGTAACACTATCAGGGTCCCTAGGCTACGTATTCTTATATCTTCTCTTGTAAATTGTAAATGTCAATAAGCATTCGTTGTCCCAACTCCTTTCCCTATCTCAACTGACCAACAAATATATACAAGGTTAATTTGCTCAAACATCAGAACAACTGTTTTTTTCTTTTAGCCTGAATTATTTTGTGTATAGAGAAAGGACTCCCTGTCCTATTATCTGAATATTGTGATCTTGGCATTCAGTGCTCCTAACATAAAAGTATGTTCATAAGGAATTTCATTTTTGCACTAGAATCTCTCCATATCTACACAGAATTATAAACTTTATAAAAGTTTAGCTCTCTTCTCACTTTCTTCATTCTTCCTGTGGCTTTTACTCCCTCATTTCATATGTAGCCATGTCATGATATGCCATGTCTTCTATACCATCTTATTTGTAACGTTTATCTGAAACACCACATCTGTACACTCATGTGCTGAACTCTTACTCATCCTTCAAGATCGACCTTAAGCATTTCCTAAACTGTGAAATTTTTCCTCAACCTACCATATGAAGCTAGTTATTCCTTCCCGTGTTACAGCCCTGAATCCTATATATATATTTTTCTATTTAAGTACAGATTATATTCAGTTGAAATTATTTGCTTACTTGCTTATCTTCCTAGATTTTGATACCTGCAGTATTAGAAAGCATATGCCTCATAATTAAATGTTCAATAAAATATGATGAAAAGTAGAAATAAAGGTAAATGAAAACAGAAATTTATATCAGAGAAAGAATGAATTATTTATTAAATTAAGCATTTATTTTTACACAGCAAAGATGATCATATGTGTGACTATGTACCAGCAGCCACTGTCTAGATTTACTGCAAAAGAAAATGCAATTCACACTTAAGAGTAATGAAATATATGAAAATAGATGCAAAGAAAAATTCTGATCTTCTTCAGCAGTTGTGATTATCAGAGAGGTCAGTTCACCAGCCAGTAAACATGTATTGAACTGTATTCTGAAACCTAGGGAATGAAGAAGAACCCATGAACTATAATTATTCTTAAAAAGTAATCTCCATTTTAGAAATCTCATTTCATCAGACTGTAATTTCTATTTTGACCCCCTTCTTGTGGCAGGCTAAACTATCTGTTTATTTGTTTGTGTATTTATTTATTATTCATTCATTTACTTTTTTTCTGTTTGGGCACTCAGCACAAGAAAAGAAGCTCATTTGCCTTCTCAATCTTTTCTGTCTTCTCTGGAGGCTTGCTCTTCAGAAATACTAAAATTACTTTCTAGGGATCTTGTTTGGGACATATAATTGGTACATACTGAGAGCACAAAAAAGGTCCCTTGTCAAAAGTGGAAGGGTTATTAAGCTGAAAACTTAGTGTAGATATGTAGACTTCTACATGAATTGCTAGGAACCCTGATGGGTGTATAAGAAGGTCTTCATGTTGAGGATTCTATGTGTTTATATTCATTTTCATAGGGAAATCAGAAAAAAAATTAAGTACTGATATCTGTGATATTTGTTATACACACATTTATAAATCATAGACATGTGTTGGTAGCACATGTATATGATTTATAAATTAACATGTATATGTATATTTAAGATTTGATTTTTTTACAGAGAGGGACATACCAATAAAAACATTTAGATATTCCTATATGCAAGGTTATAGTCACTACTATATATATATATATATATATATATATATATATATATACACACATATGAGTGACTAAGACTGTAGTATAAGAATAAAGTCCAGAAAAAGAATCATTCTCATGATCTAGTTATACTTCAAATATTTTATAATGCATATACTATTTAAATTTATATTGTTTTGCCTGGGTATCACATTATTGCTGTTGTTTCTACTGTTATTTTTATAATGATGATTATACTGGTGATGACGACAATGACAATGATGATGGGAGTTTCTTGGGAATGCTTCTTCCATTTCGTGAAAGAAGTAAAACTGGTATGCTTCTGGACTTTTTTTTTCTGCGATTGATAAATATTGGCTCAGTCATACTCTTTTCTTGGGAATATATCTGCCCAGCAAGATTGCAGATCTCTTGATTCTTACATGCCATAAATTGATGCAAAGATTTAATGGCTAATTCTGGGACTTACAGGTTCTGGCCCGTATATCAATAGAATTAATGTCTTGTCTTCAATACTGGCCTCAATTTGCTTAAAAAAAAAAAGATATTCTTTTTGCTTCATTTTTACCTCCCAGTTGATGGAGTACAGTATATTAGAGGCTCCCCTGAGACTTCAATAGTGATTATGTTACTGATATAAGCTGAGTAAAATCTCTCATGAGAAGATGGGCACAAAATTTTACCCAAGTTCCTCTTCAGTGAGATTCTGACATAAATTAGACACACACAAAGGCAGTGAGGACAGAAATTGTTTGACATTCAGTGGCATGAAGAGTCCTAGCCAATTGAGTTTATTTCCTTCTATATTAGATTTCTATTGCTGTTGTAACAAAATAGTACAAACTTAGCGGCGTAAAGCAACACAAATTTACTATCTTACCTTTCTGGAGGCAAGAAGTTCTAAAATCTGGCCAGTTGTGATGGCTCACACCTGTAATCCCAACACTCTGGGAGGCCAAGGCGAGAATATCGCTTGAGTTCAGGAGTTAGAGACCAGCTTGGACAATATAGGGAGATCGTGTATCTCCAAAAAATAAAAATTAGCCAGACATCTTGGTGCACACCTGTAATCCCAGCTACTCAGGAGGCTGAGGCAGAAGGATCACTTACACCCAGGAGATCGAGGATGCAGTGAGCTATGATCATGCCACTGCACTCCAGCCTGGGTGACAGAATTGAACCCTGTCAGAAAATGGAGAGGAGAGGAGAGGAGGGAAGGGGAGGGGAGGGGAGGGGACGGGAGGAGGGAGGATAGGAGAGGGTAGATGAGGGGAGGGGAGGGGAGGGGAGGTGAGTCTAAAATCAAGGTGTTATCAGGACTATTCCTTCTGCAGGCTCTACAAAAGAATGCATTTCTTTGCCTTTTCTAGCTTCTAGAAGTTATCTATATTCCTGGTGGACTGCTAGCTTCAAAGCTAGTAGTGTAGCTTCTTTAAATCTCCTCTGCTTTCTGACCTCTGCTTTCATCATCACAATTTCTCTGCTTCTGATCTTTTATTTCCCTCTTTTAAGGAGTCTTGTGATTACATTTGGTCTGCCCAGATAATCCAGGATAATCTCCATATCTTAAGACCTTTAAACTTGATCATATCCATAATTCTCTTTTGCCATGTAGAGTAACATATTTCTAGGTTCCAGGGATCAGGATGTAGACATCTTTGGGGCACTATCATTCTGTCTGCCACACCATTTTTTAATAAGATGATAAAGCCTTTAAGAATTTTTTCTTACAAATTGGTTTAAGGAAAAATGGAAAAATGTAAAAGAAAAAATGAACAAACATTTAATTTTTAATTTTTTTCATATTCTAACTTTTCACTTGAAATAATTTCACATTGACAACAGCACTGCAAATATAAAAGATTTCTCATATATTATTTACTTGACTTCCTTAAATAATTACATTTTACATGAACATATAACATTATCAAAACTAGAAAATTAATGCTCATACAAAAGCATTTATGATAAGACTTATTCATATCCTTTTTCTCTACTAATATCCTCTTTCTAGTCCAGCACCATGTGGAGTATCCCACATTGTTAAATAATAGTCTTGTTTTATAAGCATCTTCTAAGATCCCCAGTATTTCTTTATCTTTTATGACCTTGGTATTTTGAAGAATGTTGGCCAATTAATTTATAGACTATCTCTTAATTCGGATTTGTCTGACGTTTCCTTATTATTAAATTCAGAAATGATGTGCCCATCTCCATATATTATATCAAAGAGTATATGATATCAGCATGTCCTGCTACTGGTAACGTTCATTTTGATCACATGGTCAAGGTCATATCTGAACATTTCTATGCTCTAAAATTACCATATCCCCTTTTAAATTAATATGATGTGCAGTTGGCAAAATAATCCACATTCCCTAGCAATTAGTAGTCTAAAATAAACAAAAGGTTTGTTTTCCCTAGCTTTAAAAAATGTGATTCTACTTTCTATTTTAGAATAATAGCTAATTAATCCATTTTATTATCTAGATAGTTAGGTGTTTACTTATAGACTCTGTTTACAAATGGGGAAACAGTTGTTCAGAATATACTGACATCTGAGATAAAAAGACTGGCTAAAATTGGACAATGAGGTAGAAGGGTATTTAGTAAATAAAGTCTTCTAGAATTTTTTCCTGTAAATTTTTAAATTCAAGTTTATTAATTACACTTTTATATTCATACCATTCTTTTGCCCTCAGCCTTCAAGAACCTGATCAGCTCCTACCCTCTTCATATCCTCACCCTCTGACTCATAGTAAAGCCAGAACCTGTTACATTTTATTATTGTATTTATCTTTAATATTCATATATTATGCTATCCAATACGTGGTATGAAATTCTTAAAAGCAGAATGCAAATTTTATAATTCTTTTATCTAATATGCCATGGGTACATTGCAAAGATTCCATAAATATTTATTGATAGGTAAACATTAATGTTGAAAACTCTTCAGCATATAATACAAATATTACTATAATAACATAGGAGAATATAAAACCTGAATAAGCAAGTATTTGATAAAATTTTATTTATATGCCTGGCAAAATGGTTCTACATAAATATTTGTTTAACAAATTAATAAACAAGCTAAACAGAAGTATATATGGCAGTAATTCTAAAAATTTTAGCATAATGTAAATTATGTATCTTTAAGAGAAGGACATAATATGTAAGATTTTATAATATTGAGAATATAGAACTGTTTTGATAGATATTTAATAAAATGCACATCCTGAAATATTTAGGCAAATGTATGAGTAAATTTATTGAAGGCTATTTAAAATCTGAGTAAGTCCCAAGGATAAGATGAATATGACAAACCCTAATAGACCTTGAACCATTGATAATTATTCAGGATAGGGGTGGGACAGGAAGAATATTAAAGTAGAAAATGTGGATGATATACAAACAGGTATAACCTGGACATTAAGTTATGATTCTTTTCCTCATAGTGTCCTGGTAGATTGAAAAAAAGAGTATAGTTTATCTTGACACCCATAAATTATGGCCAGTATTTTCTGCTTCAGTGTCCTTTCTGATGAGATAACAAAACATACAAACAATAAATATAAGCTGTTTTTCTCTGTAGCAAAGTGTATGAAAGAGTTTGAAGAATGATCTTTCTTATCAGAAAGAATGATAATTCCTAGATGTGTTAGAAGAACAATTCTTAGGGAAAAAAAAAAAAAAGTTCTAGGAAGGCACAAGTAAGGTAAATCCATTATCAATAGGTTAGTAAATAGAAATGTGCATCTTGGCAGAAAAGGGGAAAGAAAATAAACTGCACAACAATAGATATTATATTTTTGAGATTTCTGTTTTTAGAAGGCAAATCCAGATATCCTGAAAATACACCAAGCTTTATTAACAAAACTCTAAATAGAGAATATGATGTAAGTTAGCAAAAGAAAGACAAGTTATTTCTGGTGATTATTAAAAGAAGGCATACAGGCACCTCTGTGAATGATCTAGACCTATCGAGGAAATGGAGGCGCATCCATCTATGGTGGACCTATGTTTCATCCATATCAGAGTTTCTGATTGTTATCCCTTCAATACTGTCTTTGCAGATACCCCAGAGAAAATTCCCTTCCTTTCTAGGAGAAGAGAGGATGGTAGCCTTTATTACTGAGCATAACTCTTTTATTTTAAGTTCAGGGGTACAAAAGCAGGTTTGTTACGTAGGTAAACTTGTGTCATAGTAGTTGTTATACAGATCATTTCATCACCCAGATGTTAAGCCTATTAATAGTACCCATTCATTATTTTTCCTGATCCTCTCACTCCTGCTACCCTCGACCCTCCAATAGGTCCCAGTGTTTGTTGTTCCTCTCTATGTTTCCATGTGTTCTCATCATTTAGCTCCCACTTACAAGTGAGAAGATACAGTATTTGGTTTTCTCTTCCTGCATTAGTTTGCTGAGGATAATGGCCCTGCAAAGGACATGATCTTGTTCTTTTATATGGCTGCATAATATTCTATGGTGCATATATACCACACTTTCTTTATCCAGTCTACCACTGATGGGCATTTGGATTGATTTCATGTCTTTGCTATTGTGAATAGTGCTGCAATGAACATACACAGGCATGTGTCTTCATAATAGAAAAATTTATATTCCTTTGGGTATATACCCATTAATGGGATTGCTGGGTTGAATGGTATTTCTGTCTTTAGGTCACCAAGTTGTCTTCCACAGTGGTTGAACTAATTTACACTCCCACCAACAGTGTCTAAGCGTTTCTTTGTCTCTACAACCTTGCCAGCATTGGTTGTTTTCTGACTTATTAATAATAGCCATTCTGACTGTTGTGAGATGGTGTCTTTTTGTGGTTTTCATTTGCATTTTTCTAATGATCAGTAATGTTGAACTTGTTTTCATGTGATTGTTAGCTGCATTCCTTTTGTAATGTGTCTGTTCATATCCTTTGCCTACCTTTTTATGTGTTTTTTTTTTTTGTAAATTTGTTTAAGTAACTTATAGATGCTGGATGTTAGACTTTTGTTGGATACATAGTTTGCAAAAACTTTCTCCCGTTCTGTAGGTTGTTGGTTTATTCTGTTGATGGTTTCTTTTGCTGTGCAGATGCACGTTAGTTTAATTATATCCCATTTGTCAATTTTTGCTTTCTTTGCAATTGCTTTTGGCATTTTCGTCATGAAATCGTTGCCCATGCCTATGTTCTGAATGGTATTGCTTACCTTGCCTTCCAGGATTTTTATAGTTTTGGGTTTTACATTTAAGTCTTTATCTTGAGTTAATTTTTTTACATGGTACATAAAAAAGGTTTAGTTTCAAAGCCAGTTCTCCCAGCACCATTTATTGAATAGAAATCTTTTTCCCATTGCTGAGCTTAACCCTGAACAAACCCATGGCACAAAATATGTTATATATTATACAAGGGAAATCTTAATGTAAAAATGTAAATGTTATAAGTTATCTGTCCATATTTATCTATTTTTTCACAAAACTACCTTATCCTGAGCAGTGCATAACTATTTTTTTTTTATTCTTGACTATTTCTACCTAACATCTGGCATAGGGAAATTATGATTTGAAGAATAGTGGTGTTAAAGAGAGAACTCTGAAATAGAGAAAAAGATTTAAGACATCCACAAAATTTTATACTAATATTTGAAGAACAGATGAGTGGAGAGAGAAAACTTTGAGCCCCATAGGGCAGATATATGGCCAATAGGTAGAAATTGAAAATATGTATCCAGTTTATTTTTATGCTAAGGTAAAGCTTAATAACAATAAATGATCTCACAAAATGGCATGATTACTTTAGAACTTGAAGAATGTGGGACTCTATCATTTTCTACCTCTATTTCTTAGTCTCAGAAATTGCCACTTATATTCCAATAAAAACCAAATTACTGTATTAAAAACCAACTAGACACCATAGACATTCACCAGATTAGACGATTTAACAGGTCTTAACAAAACTTCAATAAATTTAAAAAGAGTTGTAATAATGCACGTATGTTCTATGACCATAATGGAGTATAATTAGAAATCAATAACTGAAAGACAGTTGAGAAACTCACAAATATTTGGAAATTAAATCAAACACTCCTAAATAGCCAATGGGCCAAAGAAGAAGTCAAATTAGAAGTTAGGATATATTTTGAGATAAAGAAAAATGAAAGTACAATATACCGTAATTTGCATGATGCAGCTAAGACAGCTCTTAAGGGAAAATTTTCATCTGGAAATAACTATGTTTTTAAAAATTTAAGAAAAGATTTCAAATCAAGAAAATCACAGGCCGGGCATGGTGGCTCATGCCTGTAATCCCAGCACTTTGGGAGGCTGAGGCAGGTGGATCACCTGAGGTCAGGAGTTTGAGACCAGCCTGGCCAACATGGCAAAACCCTGTCTCTACTAAAAATACAAAAATTAGCTGGACATGGTGGTGCACGCCTGTAGTCCCAGCTACTCAGGAGGCTAAGGCATGAGAATCACTTGAAGGCTGGAGGTGGAAGTTGCAGTGAGCCAAGATTGTACCACTGCCCTTCCCAGCCTGGGAAACAGAGTGAGACTCTGTCTCAACAACAACAACAACAAAAAACGAAAAGAAAAGAAAAGAAAATCACCACTGAAAGCACTGATAAAAGAGAGCAAACTAAACTTAAAGCAAGCAAAATGTATAATAAAGCCTATATTAACAATAATTTGTAATATTAATAGAAATCAATTAAATCGGAAATGGAAAATGGAGAAAAACAATGACTCCAAAAGTTGGTTATTTGAAAAGATCAACAAAATTAACAAGCCTTTATCTAGACTGACCAAGAAAGAGAGATGACTCAAATTACTAAAACCAGATTGAATGATGGTATATCTCTATTGATCTTACAGAAATTGAAATACATATAAAAGAATAGGATGCAAAATTGTATGCCAACAAATTACAAAATGCATATGAAATGGACAACTTCTAGAAAGACATAGCTACCAAAATGGGCTCAAGAGAAAATAGAAAACCCTTAACAGACCTAGGATAAGTAAAGAATTGAATTAGTTGTAAAAACTTTCCCATAAAGAATTACCTGGGTACAGACAGCTTTATTTGTGAATACTACCAAATATATATATATAATATGTCCATTACAAATTGTATATATTCACACCCACATAAATTTAAAAACAATTACTCAGAAATTCTTCCAAAAAATAGGGAACACTTCTGAATGTATAAAGCCACTATTAGCCTGATACCAAAGCAAGAAAAACACATCACAAGAAAAGAAAAATGCAGCCTAGTGTCTTCAACCAAATGCTAGCAAACCTAATCCAGTAACATAAAAAAAGTGGTATTTGATAACCAAGGTGGATTTATCCTGTGAATATAAAGTGTATTATGTGAAATCCATTAATATATTACATAATGTCATAGATTGAAGAGCAAAAACACATGGTCATTTCAATAGACACAGAAAAGGAAACAAGAACATTAATGAAACGCAACACTACTTCATGATGAAAACACTCAACAAACTAAAAATAGAAGGAAACTCCCTCAACCTGATAATGTGTATGCACAATAAAACCACAGCTGACATTACACATAATGGAGAAAGACTTAATGCTTTTTATTTAAAACCAAGAAGTCCGGGATGCCCATTTTTATAATTTCTATTCAACATAAAATTGGAAGTTCTAGCCAGGCAAATTATGCAAAAACATGAAATAAAATGCATTCATATAGGAGTGAAAGAATTAAAACCATCTCTCTTTGCAGATGACACTATCTTTTATAAAGAAAATCCTAAGAAAACCACTAAAAAGTATTAAAATAAATATAGGAAATCAGGATGCAGGATCCAAAATACAAAATTGTAAGAACAACTGTATAAAAATATATTAGATTTCTATACTCTAGCAAAGAACATTTCAAAAATCTAATTTGAAAAACAATTCAATTTACAGTAGCATCAAAATGATAAAAAAGCCAGGTCTAAATTTAACAAGTACAAAATTTATTCTCAGAAACTGTAAGACATGGTTGAAACAATTAAAGAAAACTTAAAACAAATAGAAAAATATCTCATATTCATAAATAGAAAAGCAATATTGTTAAGATGGGTCAATACTTACATTTTTCTATAGATTCAGTGTGTTGCCCATCAAAATACAAGCTGATTTCTTTTTTTTTTCTTTCCAACTTTTTAAGTTCAGGGGGTACATGTGGAGGTTTGTTACATAGGTAAATTGTCTGTTGTGAGGGTCTGCTGTACAGATTATTTTGTCACTGAGGCAATGAACATAGTACCTGATAGGTAGTTTTTCAATCTTCATCCTCCTTCTATCCTCCACCCTCAAGATGGCCCCAGTGTCTATTGTTCCCTTCTTTGTATATTTCAGTGTTTAGCTCCCACGTTTTTTGTTTTTGTTTTTGTTTTGTTTTGTTTTGTTTTTTTCTTTGAGATGAAGTCTCTCTTTGTCACCCAGGCTGGAGTGCAATGGCACGATCTCGGCTCACTGCAACTTCCACCTCCTGGGTTCAAACAATTCTCCTGCCTCAGCCTCCTGAGTAGCTGGGATTACAGGTGCACACCACCACACCTGGCTAACTTTTGTACTTTTAGTACAGATGGAGTTTTCCATGTGGGCCAGGCTGGTCTCAAACTCCTGATCCAAGTGGTCTGCCTACCTCAGCCTCCCAAAGTGCTGGGATTTCAGGTGTGAGCCACTGCACCTGGCCAGTGGCTCCCACTTATAAGTGAGATTAAATGGTATTTGGTTTTCCATTCCTGTGTAAATTTCCATTCCTGTGTAAATTTCCAGCTCCATCCATGTTGTTGCAAAGGACGTGATTTTGTTGTTTTTCATGGCTACATAGTATTCCATGGTGTATATATACCCCATTTTCTTTATCCACTCCACTATAGATATGCAGCTAGGTTGATTTCATGTCTTTGCTATTATAAATATTGCTGTGGTGAATATATGAGTATGCATGTGTCTTTATGAACAATTTACATTCATTTGGGTATATACATGGTGATGGGAATGCCAGTTCTATTTTAGGTTCTTTTGAGAAATTTCCAAACTGCTTTCCACAGTGGCTGAACTGATTTACATTCCCACCAAGAGTATATAATCATTCCCTTTTCTCTGCAACCTCACCATCTTCTGTTATTTTGACTTTTCAGTAATAGCCATTCTGACTGGTATGAGATAGTATCTCACGGCAGTTTTGACTTGCATTTCTATAATGATCATGATGTTGAGTATTTTTTCATGTTTGTTTGTCACGTGTATGTATTCTTTTGAGGAGTGTCTGTTCATGTCCTTTGCCCACTTTTTTTTAATGTGGTTGTTTGATTCTTGCTTGCTGATTTAAGTTCCTTATAGAATCTGGATATTAAACCTTTGTCAGATGCATAGTTTGCAAATATTTTCTCCCGATCTATAGGTTGTCTGTTTACTGTGTTGATAGTTTCCTTTGCGGTGCAGAAGCCCTTTAGTTTTATTAGGTCTCACTTGTCAATTTTTGTTTTTGTTGCAAGTGCTTTTGGAGTTTTCCTCATGAAGAAGATTGAAATTGAACCCCATCCTTTCACCACATTCAAAAATCAACTCAAGGTGAAGTAAAGACTTAAATGTAAAACCTAAAATTATAAAATCCCTAGAAGGACACCTAAGAATACCACTCTGGAAATTCACCCAAGCTGACTGCTTTGGACAAATTACAAATTGATGAGAAGATTAATATGAAAATTTAAGGGACCTGAAATAACATAAATAACCTTTAAACTATTGTAAGACACACATATCCCAGTTTTAAAACTTACCACTTACCTACAGTAATCAAGACAGAGTGGTATTGGAAAAAATAAACATGAAGGTCAATGGAATACAACTGAAAGTCCATAAATAAACCCTCATATCAACAGTGATTTTATTTGATGATTATTATTTTTTTTTGTGTGTGTGAGACAGAGTCTCGCTCTGTCGCCCAGGCTGGAGTGCAGTGGCGCGATCTTGGCTCCCTGAAAGCTCCGCCTCCCGGGTTCACGCCATTCTCCTGCCTCAGCCTCCCGAGTACCTGGGACTACAGGCGCCTGTCACCACATCCGGCTAATTTTTTATATTTTTAGTGGAGACGGGGTTTCACCGTGTTAGCCAGGATCATCTCGATCTCCTGACATTGTGATCCGCCCGCCTCAGCCTCCCAAAGTGCTGAGATTACAGGCGTGAGCCACCTTGCCCAGCCACAGTGATTTGATTTTTGATGAGAGTGTCAAAGCAATTCAATGAGCAAAAGAATAGTCTTTTCAAGAAATGATTTCAGGGCAACTAGATACCTACATACAAAAGATGAAGTTGGACCCTTACCTCACACTGTACACAAAACTTACCTTAAAATGAATCTAAATATAACAGCAAAAATTGTAAAAAATTAGAAAAAAAATGAGAAATCTTTATGGCACTTGGGTTGTGTGAAACCTTTTTACATGACAACAAAAGCATGAGTGACAAAAAAAATAGGTATATTGACTTGATGAATTAAATAAAGACTTTGTGCTTTAATGGAGAACATTAAGAAAATGAAAAGTACAACTCAGAATAGGATAAATTATTTTTAATGGTTTGTTTATAGTATATAAAAAACGCTTACACTCGATAATGTAAAGGTACACAGCCAACTTAAAAATGGACAAAGGATCTGGATAGCTATTTCTTCAAAGAATATTATTATATAAAAGGTCAGTAAACATTACAAGATGTTCATCATCATCAACCATAATGAAAATGCAAATAAAAAATACAATGGGGTCAGGCGCAGTGGCTCACACCTGTAATCCCAGCGCTTTGGGAGTCCAAGTCGGGAGAATCACTGAGGTCAGGAGTTTGAGACCAGCCTGGCCAACATGACAAAACCCCATCTCTACTAAAAATACAAAAATTAGCCAGGTATGTTGGTGCACACCTGTAGTCCCAGCAATTCGACTGGTTGAGGCATGAGAATTGCTTGAACCTGGGAGGCGGAGGTTGCGGTTAGCTGAGATTATGCCACTGTTCTCCAGCCTGGACAACAGAGTGAGACTCTGTTTCATAAAAAAAAAAAAAAAAAAAAAAAAAAAAAAAAAAAAAAATACAGTGGAATACCACTTCACAGTCTCTAGGATGTCTAAAATTTTAAAAGCCAGGTAATAAGTGTTGGCAAAGATGTGGAGAAATTGAACCTCTCATACATTGCTGGTAGGAAATTAAAATGGCTCATTCATTTTGTACAAAATCTGGCACTTCCTCAAAATGTTAAATAGACACTTACTTTATATTCCAGCAATTCCACTTCTAGGCATGTATCTAAGAGAAATAAGGGCATATATCCATACAAAAACTTGTACACAAATGCTTGTTGCACAGTATTCATAATAGCCAAAAGTGAAAACCCAAGTGTTTATCAACTGATGAATAGCTAAATGAAATATAGTAGATCCATACAATGAACTATATTTTGGCAGTAAAAACAAATGAAGTACTCTTACATTCTGCGACATAGATTAACCTTGACAATATTATGCGGGGTGAAAGAAATGAGTCACAAATTACCACATATTAAATGAATCTAACTATATAAAATACTATCTATTTAAAATGTCCAGATTAGGCATGTCTATAGACAAGAAGTAGACTAGTGATTTATTATGGCCAGGGTTGGTGATGATAGTGGGGAGTAATAGGGTGGAAATAAGAAGTGGCCTCTAATACATACATAGTTTCTTTTTGGGATGATGAAAAGTTTCTATGATTATAGTTATGGTTGTACAACCCTGTGAATATACCAAAACCATTGAATGTTATACTTTAGGTAAATTGTATGTTATGTGAATTGTATTTCAATAAAGTTGTTAGACTAAAAAACAATTACTTATGTCCTTCTCAACATACTTCATTCTTTTACCTTGCAAATTTTATTGTTTTCTATTGTCTAAACACAGTTTTTGGTTAATTCAGTAACTATTTTTGAATGTCCTCTGTGTATCAAGCATTGAAGTAGCTTCTTTAACCTATAGAACTGAACAATTGAGGCAAAAATTGCTGCCCTACAATTACATTTTAGGGAGACTAATAGACCATACACAAGATGCTGTGTAAATATCATGCTAGATAAAGAAATAAACTAAGGAAAAAGTAGCAAATTAGGTGGGGAAATTTTAGATAGCGTAGCTACTGAAATTCCCATTGAGAAGATAGTGTTTTATTGAAGACTGGAAGGAAATGAGGGAATGAGTCCTGCATTTATCTGGGGGGAAGAGAAAAATAGAGGGAAGAGCAAGGGCAAAGTTTGTAAAGTCTTGTAAGGAATATTAAGACAGCATTGAGGCTGTAGCACAGAGGGCAAGGGATATGAAATGGTTGATGAATTTTAAAAATGTTGTCAAAATCACACAGATCTTTTTGGATTACGATAAGGCGTTAAGACTTTTTTTCTGATTGAAATAAAACCTTAGAAGATATTCATTATAAAAGAGATGCCATGTAAATTATATTTTAATATAATTGATCTTGTTTTTGCTTTAAGGGTATTCTGTAGCAGGATAACAGAGAAAGGACAACATCAGTTACGCGATTTTGTTTTTGTTTTTAGTAATAGAGGCATGAGATAGTAATACTAGCTCAGATTGGTAGTGAACTTGTCATATAGGATATAATATAAATGGTACTCCTGAAATTGTGCCACATAAATACCTCAGTTAACATGAGTTAGGTATAGAGGGTACCAAATTCTAGGTAAATTTTCAAGGTAGAACCAACAAAATTTATTGGCAGATTATGGGCAGAGCGGTTTGTGAGTGAAAGAGAGGCATAAAAAGATGCATTTAGGTCCAGGCACAGTGGCTCATACCTGTAATCCCAGCACTTTGGGAGGCCAAGGGGGTGGATCACTTGAGGTCAAGAGTTTGAAACCAGCCTGGTCAACATGGTGAAACCCCATCTCTACTAAAAATACAAAAAGAATTAGCCTGGCGTGGTGGCACACACCTACAGTCCCAGCTACTCGGGAGGCTGAGGCATGAGAATCGCTTGAACCAGGGAGGTGAAGTTTGAAGTGAGGTGAGATCTCACCACTGCACTTCAGCCTGGGTGACAGAGAGACTCTATCTCAAAAAGAAAAAAAGATGCATTTAGGTTTTCAGCCTAAGTTTCTGGGAAAGAATGAAGTCATTAAGTCTGAAACAGGGAAGATTGCAATGGGATTGTCTGTGTGTAGAATATCATGAGCTCAGTTTTGAGCAAGATAAGTTACTAAGTTACTCTATTAGCTATCCAGTGGATCTGTATTTGCAATTGATAAATGAAATTTAGGGCAGAGGTCAGATCTGGAGATATAAATTTTGGGCACATCAGAATTATGCTACTTAAAGCCATGAGCCTATATGAGAATACACTGCTTTTATTTTTTACTTCTCACCTAATTCATCACCTACTCTATTAAACTTTCTCTGTACCTCCAAATTATGTTAGATGCCCCTTCTATGCATTTTCTTAGTAACCAGTAAAGTACATTCCAATGCCCTAGTATTTTCATATGCTAAATGTATATGTGGTGGGAGTGCCCCCCAACCCCCTGATATAATACTCTCAGGTGGGTTTTATTTTTCTATAGTTTATCAAAGAACAGCATATTAATAAATATGTATAGAATAAATGAATGAAACAATTTTGAAGCAACCTGCAAAGTCTAAGATAATGGGGTGACTAATACATATTTTGTAGTTAGTATAATGGTTTCCCCTATGAGATTATGACTATCTTAACACTGAAAGCATCTAAAAAATATGTAAAATATTTAATTGACATTTAGGATCTTGTGGAGGGGAATCCTATGCATGATGATCTGGACCTCTGAGAACTCTGGCAACCTTAGCATCTTAACTTTTATGAATCAAATTAATGTATTAGTGAGGAAAGGAGATGAACAAATAATACAGAGGTAGATGACTCATTAAAGAAAAGGAGGTGTTAGCATGTTACTTTCATAGCCAGTTTTCTTCCTAATATATCTATAATATGTTATTACCTTGGAATATTCCTAATTCCGTTACTCAGTCAAATCCTCAAGAATTTAAAGATGCTTAGTTATACACAGACAGTTCACAAAAAACTTGATACTATATTAATTAACAGTGAGAAACATAACTGTCAAGTAAGTCTGAACAGTTTTCTCTGTTGGCTAGCTACAAGGAGAATGAATTTAAAAAATATTTTTTGGAATGGAAAAATTACTCACTACAAAAGGAAATAGAGGTTTGTCATTTGACTGTTTCAAGGCTTCTTCAGGCATGAATGTTGTGATGGCCATTCATCTCAAACACCTGCCCTTTGATGTGTCACGAACTTTTAACGTGGTGGCTGTCAATTTTCTAGCCTCCATTTCTTACTAACATTACTCTGATTAACTGTTTTTTAAAGATATATAATAACTTCAATTTAATCTTGTTCTTCTTATGAAACATTCCTTTTGCAGTGTCTTTCTCTGTCTCTTTTCTGATCAATTGTGTGCTGATTTTACAGTTTAACTCAGGGAGGAATGAGTTAAAGCAGCAGGTCTACATCCATTTATGCTCCTTACTTAGGGAAGAGTCCTGGGGCAGAAATACAAGGCAAAGGCAGGGAACCATGTCTAATATTTTCTGATGGACCTCTGCATAAACAGAAGGGAGAGACTCCACCTCTGAAATGTCCTCAACACATGCCCTGGCGGAGGATCCTATGCAGTGAAGAGAGCATAGGGTGTATGAGGCATGGCACTCTGGAAAATGTCACAGACGATGTACGGCTCTCTGGAATAAAGAATGGAATTGTTTTAAGAAGTTAAATGCTCTCTACGATATAAGAATATCTGAAAACCTCATCCAGAGTCCTCATCTGTCTGGGCCAGAGATGCATGCTCAACATGTGAAACAAGAACCTGGGGAACAACCCTCAATGTCAATGTCACAGACATATTTCTGTGTCTTCTGAGCTTCTGATTTCCTGTATGCTTGAAATTATTTCATAAAACTTGTCGAGGGGTATGCTGTCTGATTCATGTGAGACTGATTTGACAATCTAACCCCATGAGTCAGAACAAACTCAAGAAGAAATATCTAATTTCTTTCATTTCTTAATATCTAGGGGAGAAAAAAAGGGGAATCACGTTATTTTCCCCGTGATGTAATAACTATAAGAATTATCTCATACCTATAAAGAATTCAAATAATGGAATGGTGCTAATAATTCTATGGCTAGTGCAAATAATTTCAAATAAATCTAAATAGTCAATGAATCAAACAAATGTGGAGAGCATTTTGATGCTTATAGCACTAACCCGATTGTTTCCAGTAAAAAGCATTCTTTGAAATCTTGTATGTTTGAGCACCAACTCAATAATATTTGTAAGAATATGATTTTACTTACCTATAAGGGAATGAACTATTGGACGATACAGCATGAAACATTAAATGATACAGCTAATTCACAGCATAGAAATCAACACCCTTAGAAGTTAGGTACCTTGTCCATTATCACACAACTATTAGCTCCAGACAGAACTATATCACACATTTTGACTTTCCTTTTACTGTTATTTCCACTGTCTCAAAGTATAAAACAATGAATTTATATTTTAAGACCTCATCTTTGTTAAGGGTAAATTTATAAGAAAAATGTAATATATGTTAAAACCTTTTTAAATTTTGTTTTGTTTTCATTTTCTTTTTTTCTCTTCTCTTTTTTCTTTGAGAAACAGTGCTTCATTGAGTCTCACATCCCTTTAGGAATATTATTGTGTGATTTGTTTCTAGAATCCATAATATATTTAGTCAGTTTTCTAGGCCTGAGCGATTTTCTCAAACAGTGTAATTAATTTGTAAGAAGACGCCAGCCAACTGTAAAGTTTATAATTTGAAATTGCAATTGAGAAACTTGTTAAAATATAAGATTTGTTATTAAAGTAAATATGATAACAATAACAACAAAAGTAAATGAAATCTAACATGTACATAAAGTACAGCTGTGTTATAAGGGAAATTATAATTAATGTTGTGTCAAAAACTCTTTATATAAGATTTTTCAGGGTGATCATAAGTTAAACATAAAATGATTAATTCTGACATGTATAGTTGATGGTAATAAGAAAACATGGATGTTTTACATGGATGCATAGAATAGAGATTATCTCCCTAAAATATTTTATTTTCCATTTTTCGTTATCAAAAAAGGTTTCTTGAATATGCTTATATATCTGTAGTAAGCTGTTATATATAAATATATTTAGGAGGCTTACATATGTTGATAAATTGAATTTTAACATAATCTTATATTTATTTTCCAAGTGAGCTGCTCATTTCTATATTTAAATAAATATATATATATTTATATACTTAAATATATAAATATAAATTTGTAGGATCCTATAAATATAAATTTATAGGATCATAAATTTATATTCAAACAAAATCATATAGTGTAAGCTTAGTATGTATGCAAGAAGCCAAACATATTTAAATATCTTCACAGAGAATATGAATATACCTTTAGAATAACAAATTTTGCCCCCAAATCTAGCATATATTTAGCAAATAACTTGTGTCCATACAACAAGCCCTATCATTCAAAATTAAAAAGACAAATAGCTCCCTAATAATGTGAAAAGTCTGAAAAACTACCTAACAAAAAAGATATAGGAACCAGTACATTAAAAAGTGATGAGTATCATTGGTCATCAGAGAAACAAACATTGAAATCACAATTTTATGCTACTTGAAACCAACTATAATGAATAAAATCAGAAAGGTTGACAGCACCAAATATCATTAAATGTATAATGCACACACCACTGATGGGAATGTAAATGGTATACTTACGTTGTGGCATTGCTTTGTAGATTCTAATAACATACACTTACCACATGATCTAGCAGTTCCTAGAGATATTTAGCCAAGAAAAATGAATATAAATAAGTACACTTCACTGCAGCCTGGGTGACAGAGTGAGACCACATAGCAAAAAACAAAAACAAATACAAATGTCCAGAGAAAGAACTCATATTTCTATTATCCATGATAAATGTAAACTATCTATCAATAGAAGAACAGATTGTCATTATCTCAAATATATTATGCTATACATCATCAAAGGAGATGATCTGATATATACAAACATGGGTGAGTATCACAGACATTAAACTGAGGAAAACAAAAGATGCAATAAAAGTGTACCTACTGTATAATTACATACATATGAAGCTTTAAAACAGGAAAAATTAAGTTTATGCTAGAAATTCGAAGACTGTTTGCCTCTGCAGAGAGTGGGGGTATTAATTTGAAAAGAAAAGATACAAGTGGGCTTTCTTGGGTAGCAAAAAGTGTTATAACTTAATCAGAGTGTGGTTTACATGAATGTATACCTTTGTCAAGACATTAAATTTTATAGTTAAGATCTATGTACTTAATTAAATATAGGTTATATGTACCTAATTAAATGTAGGTTATACATCACACTTATGAATACTTGTTTACATCTTGTCTTCTAAGCTAGATTGTATTTTAATGAAGGCCAGGCTTAGGATGATATGTTGTACACAGTGCAGAAAATGTTTCTTGAATGAATGGGTGGAGGGTGGAGCATAGAAAAAACTTGATTTTTAGAAATAGTGAGGCGTTGACTATGGCATATATTTTTAGTCTGGAAAAAAATTGATGGATATTGAAGTCACACTCAAATGCATTTTTGGGGGGATATTGTAGAGGAAAATCTAGTTAGTTGGAAGAAATGAGTATAGTTTTTCAAATGATTGACTTTTCAGTCAAACATGGTGGCTCACGCCTGTAATCTCAGAACTTTAGGAGGCTAAGGCAGATGGATCACCTGAGGTCAGGAGTTTGAGACCATCTTGGGCAACATAGCGGAACCCCGTCTCTACAAAAAAATAGAAAAATTACCCAGATGTGACAGTGCATGCCTGTAGTCCCAGCTTCTGGAAATGCTGATGCAGGAGGATCGCTTGAGCCCAAGAGGTTGAGGCTGAAGTGAGCTGTGTTCCTGCCATTGCACTCCAGCCTGGGAGACAGAGTGAGACCCTGTCTCAAAATAAAAAAAAATTAAAAAAATTATTGAGTTTGGACTAATGGTATGACATGGCATCTATAAGATTCTACAAAACATCAGTGAGTTCATTTCCATTATTTGTTTGGTAATAAACAAGAGAGTAAGCAAATATCTTTACCTAGCTCAGTCATTCAGTGTTGCATTCTATTAGTGAAGGTATTTGCTTAGAGACATGACCTAGGACATACCTGCCAAACATGAGGCATAAATGTAACATCACTTTCCTTACTCAAATGTAATTTTGACAGAGAATTACTAAAAATATAGACAAACGAGCCAAGGACATTATGATCTCATTGAAAAAGGGGTACTGATGAAAATATATACAATATTTCTCTTAAAAATAATGTACAAAATTTTCAAAAAGTAAAATGTGTCCTCTAGTATAAGTTCATTAAAATTAATAAACATTTACTGATTATCCATTATTCTTTCAGCTAACGTTTCTTGTTACCTAACAATCAACAGAAATGATACTATATGCTGAATAATATATAATCTATTTATCACCTGTTGGGATTAATCTATTATTCATTCCACTCAAATGATAGACCTAAGAACGAGAGATGAAATTCTCATTTAAGACTTTTGGTAAATAGAAACAAGAAGCTATTATCTTGCTGGACAAGAACAAAGGAGCATGTTCCTCAAGCTGCTACTGGCAGCCAATGTGTGACTCTACAGAGAACTAATATTATTACAAAACCAACCCACTGAAAGTGTCAGAAAGGAGCACCAGACAGAATATGGCTTTTTGATGCTGCTATTAATCCACAGAATCAACCACCAACACTTGAGTGTATCTTCTTATGGAATTAAAATTCTGCGAGGTAGTAACTTTCTCTATTAGTAGTAAGCATGTCAGACTTCCTGCTACTTGTAGCCCAACACACTCTAATCCATTTAACGTGTTGTTTTCTTAATAAAAGGAAATAAATATTCCTTCTTTAATGATGACACAATGACATAATGGTACCGTAGAAGAGACCAGGCACCACTGAGATTTTTACATCTACTCATAATCTTGTTGTGATACCTCCTCAAGTTGTCAGAGCTCAGTTACCTACCTTAGAGACTTGTCTCTCAGAGAGATCATCGTCTAATAAACAGGCAAAGAGACAATCTCGAATCGGAAGACGGAATATATGACCAGGGTTCCATATCTTTTAGCTAAATCTTCTAAGCTTTGACTTTCACTGATTACTCACATCTGCTTCTAAGACTTGATTTGATTTCTTCAAATCCAACTTTGATTTAATAACCCACTTAAACCCATTCACATTAGAAATCTTACTCTTCCTGACCCCCAATTTTTGCATACTTACCCGCACATTGCTTTGTACAGTTCCCAAATATGACCACATCAACTCCATTTCTTCCATATCAAACATTTTTTTCCGGGTACTCAGTCAACCATATTTTTAATCTTGAAATTCCTCTATATCTGTACATATTTCTGTAAAGATTCTTTCATCTTCTTGCTGTAAATGAAATATGTCTGCCCCTTAGAACAAAAATGTTCTGCCTCCCTCACAATCCAAGTGTATCTCCACCCACCTCTCATTATATAACCTTGTACCTTGAGGCCTGACATTAAAGAATGCATCATTTTTATACATTTTTAAGGCAAATTTTTCTCTTTATTCCTTAAAAACTCTAAGCTCCTTCCAGCATATTTTGTCAAATTCCATGCAGTTCATTTTATGAGTCATCTTTCCTGGAAACAAGTAAAAATTAGAAAGTAAACAAAACATTAAAGCCTCTCAAAGCCTTACGCACAAAAATACTAAAATAAATACATATTGTTTTAACCCGTGTTATTCACCGAACACTCTCCACCTTTCTGTTATATTAAATGAAATTTTAAAATTTCATCAAGTTTCCTAAAAAATTTTCTTTACAGTTTATCTAAGCCAGGATTCAATCTGGGACCAATATTATACTTTTTTATTTATTCTACTTCTTTATTTTTATGTGTTACCTGTATGTATTTGGTTTTGTTTATTTGCTTTTCCAACTCACAGAAACCTTTTAAGATTTACCTTTGGTTTTAATTTTCTGAAATTTCATGACCGTATGAGTAGGTATAAGTATTTCCCAAACTGGCTCTGATTCATCTGGAAATATTTCATGTGCTACTTTAGTTACAGGAGAAATTTCCGATTTGTTTATGCATACTGCCCACCTTTTCAACTAGATTTTAGGTCATATTAATTCCATACCTTTTAAAGTCTCTCTGTCTCTCTGATAGTTCCAACTTCTTGGTCATCTCTGATTCTGCTGGTTGCACTGTGTTTTGAAAAAGTTTTTTTTTCCTCCTTCCTGGTTTGTGTGTGTGTGTGTGTGTGTGTGCACACTTAATTTTATTGAATATTGAATATCTCGTGTAGGCTATGAGAGACGAGGTAAATACTATTTAACCCTGGATATAAAAATAACCTCTTTTCAGGCATTTAGGATAAAGATTGACTGAATCTTATCAGGAGTTGAGCTGGGTTTGAATTTGTTGCTTCTGAGTGTCTTCAGTGTATCACAGGCTTCAAATTTCTGTAAAGATTCCTTGTAGTTATGATGGTGCTGAGATATTGAAGGATTTTTCTTAATATTAAAGTTCTACCCTCATCTTTGAGCCATCCGTATAGCTTTGCAGCACAGAGGGTTTTCCATTCGTGGCCTTTTCTCACCTCCAGATATACACAGCTGTTACTCATTATTAAGGGTTCCTATTTTTTCCAAGTCTTTTTTTGTTAGCCTTAGCTTTAGGGAGTCCATGAATGACTAGCCTCAGGGTTTGGGACTTTCTTGGCATTTGTGCTGCTCCTAAATAGGTAGCCAAATTCTGTCTTGTATCTCTGGTGGAGTTTCTGTGGGAATTTCTTGTCCCTCTTCCAGTAGTAGGCAAATTCTAATTTTATTGGTGTAGAATTATGGGCTCAGGATTGTTTTCTACACCTGACACCAGAAATGATTGAGGACTTTTTCCTCTGTTCGTTCCTCCAGAAATAACAAGTCATTCATTACCTTTGCCCTGGCGGCAACAGCATTTGCTCACCCTTCTCTAGAGACACATGGCTTTTTTTTTTTTTTTTTTTTTTTTTTTTCAAATTTGCCTCAGCTTTTTTATTTCTCAATGATTAAGAGTCATAGCAACAAAAAATATCACAAAGCCATTTAACATAATTCTTTTTAAAATGCCTTACACTTGATCTTGTATAACAGCTTTTAAATCTTCTTTATATACATAGCTTGATTAATTATTACAAATTATACAATGTAGTAATACATCCTGAAATTTACACTTTATAGATGAGTAGGCTGAAGTTAAAGAAAGTTAAATGAAACCAATGTCCTTATTTTCTGTTGAGAAAAAATGTTTATGTAGCATTCTGTCACACACAATCATTTTTACCTGGCCTGTACAGAGTGATAAAAATTGAGAACCTTGGGGAACCCTGAAGCAACTGACAGAAGTGGGTTCCTTATCAACTTACCAGAGAGTAAACAGTATTCAAGATTGTCAATGTATTTTATTTTCCCTTAAGTACAAATGGGTACTCAAGACGTGATAAAAATCCAGTATTTGAATAAGCAGAAAATGCTAGCTCCTCTCCCCGACACCTCAGACACACACAAAAAAGTTAAGAGTGCTTATCTTATTCTTGAAAATATCTTTTGACAAAAGCTTTAGGAATTACTGTTAAAAAACAGTCATTGGATAAAGAATCCATGAAAATTATACTGTTGAAGTTAGTATATTTCTCAGCTTTGTAAATTTATTTTGGGGGTGTAAAATTTCATGACCAAAGAAATAGGTTTAATATTTTATTAGCAAAAGTCTAGTGAATAAATCACAAATGCATATGCTCAGTTCAATTTTGTTTTTAGTATTGAAACTTTAAGAAATATAATCATCGAATTGCTTTCCTGGACCTCAGTGCTTGAACAGGATATAAATACAGTGCAGCATGAAAGTGCTACCAATGAAGCTGGGGAAATCTTGTTTAGAATGTTCTTGTATCATTTCACATTGCATAGAATAAGGACAGCAGAATTCTGTATCCTTTTAACAAATCATTGACTCTATGTTCCTAAAATTCTCTAATAGCCCAAGTTTAGAAACCCAGAAAGCATCAACCCCATATTTATTCCATAATGTGAATAATAATGACATCTCATAATTTTGTTTTATCTGACTGTAATTTTTACATCTGAAATATGTAAATAATTTACTGAAACTCTTATTTTGAGGCTGAAATTTTTTTTTTTTAATGAAGTGTTTATTGATCGTTCTTGGGTGTTTCTCGGAGAGGGGGATATGGCAGGGTCATAGGATAATAGTGGAGAGAAGGTCAGGAGATAAACACATGAACAAAGGTCTCTGGTTTTCCTAGGCAGAGGTCCCTGCGGCCTTCTGCAGTGTTTGTGTCCCTGGGTACTTGAGATTAGGGAGTGGTGATGACTCTTAAAGAGCATGCTGCCTTAGAGCATCTGTTTAACAAAGCACATCTTGCACTGCCCTTAATCCATTTGACCCTGAGTTGACACAGCACGTTTCAGAGAGCAGGGGGCTGGGGGAAAGGCCATAGATCAACAGCATCCCAAGGCAGAAGAATTTCTCCTTCCAGACAGGGCAGCTGGGCAGAGGCACTCCTCACCTCCCAGACAGGGCGGCCGGGCAGAGGCGCTCCTCACTTCCTCCCAGACGGGGTGGCGGCCAGGCAGAGGCACTCCTCACTTCCCAGACGTTGGGCGGCCGGGTAGAGGCGCTCCTCACTTCCCAGACGGGGCGGCCGGGCAGAGGGGCTCCTCACATCCCAGACGATGGGCGGCCAGGCAGAGAGGCTCCTCACTTCCTTGACGGGGTGGCCGCGGGGCAGAGGCTGTAATCTTAGCACTTTAGGAGGCCAAGGCAGGCGGCTGGGAGGTGGAGGTTGTAGCAAGCCGAGATCACGCCACTGCACTCCAGCCTGAGCAACATTGAGCATTGAGTGAGCAAGACTCCGTCTGCAATCCCAGCACCTCGGGAGGCTGAGGCGGGCAGATCACTCGAGGCCAGGAGCTGGAGACCAGCCCAGTCAACACGGTGAAACCGCGTCTCCACCAAAAATACAAAAGCCAGTCAGGCGTGGTGGCGCACGCCTGCAATACCAGGCACTCGGCAGGCGGAGGCAGGAGAATCACAGGAGCCCGAGGCAGGGACATTGCAGCGAGCTGCGATCACCGCAGTACAGTCCAGCTTTGGCAACAGAGGGAGACTGAAAAAAGAAGGAGAGGGAGACCGAAGAAAGGAGAGAGGGGGAAAAGAAGGAGAGGGAGATGGAAGAAAGGGGAAGGGGAGAGGGAGGGGGAGAGGGAGGGGGAGGGGGAGGGGAGGAGGAGGGGGAGGGGGAGGGGAGGAGGAGGGGGAGGGGGAGGGGAGGAGGAGGGGGAGGGGGAGGGAGAGGGCGACACATGGCTTTTAAAAGAACAACCAAGATAGGGTCAGTCTTTTATTCCTTTCCAAACACCAGCAGGCTGTTCCTCCTCCATATCTGCACTGTGTAGGCAGTCTCTCTCCAGTTTTTTGCCCTGTCCTCAAACTTTCCTGAGCAGCTAGCGGAGGTCTATAGAAAACGTAGGGGTAGACTCCTTTTTGTATGTAACTTGCATAATTTTTATACTAATATGCTGGATCATGTTAGTAAATGATGTCATTTATTGAGTCCTCAATAATTTATTTATTGTATACTATTAATATATTTAGGACTGTATCAGAAAGTAAAGGTGTATGACTGAAAAAATAGAAATTTCAAGTCGTACCACTGGAAATGACCAAAGATGACTTATTTAATATCTACAAGATTATTGTCCAAAAATATTAATATAATAGTTGTTGGACCAAAAAGGGGTTAATATAGTTGCATATTTTTAAATATTTATTAAAAAAAACATTTTTTAAAAACTATCAATTTAAACAAAGTTAAATAAGTTTCTTCATCTCATAATCTTAATGTTTAGTGTTCTCTGAGAAGTACAATATATACTATGGCAGTGTTTGTCAAAATTATTTGGCTATGGTATTCTTAATTTCCAGAGTACCTCAAGAGAATAGCATTCCACAGAATAGTTGAATATTCATGGAGTGATGATAATTAGTCTAACCCCTCATATTAACATGTGCATATTGAAGACCTGAAAGTGGGGTTCACTGATGAACTGTTACATTACAATATATAAAATGATTACATATATTAAATCTAATATATCTTTAAATTTGCGTAGCATTTTCCAGTCCACAGAAGAATATCCCATCATTTACTACTAAATTTATAAACACATAAAATATATTATTATTATTTCCATTATAATAACAAAATCGTTCCAATAAGCTGAAGGGACTTATATCCAAGATGCAAATTCTAACAAATAGCAAAAGTGCCAGGATTTGAAGTTACACCTTCTTATTGTTTCTATTACAATGCATAGCTTTTACTCAGGTACAAAAAAAAAAAAAAAAAAAAAAAAAGAAAAGAAAATAGAAAAATAAAACAGGGGCAAGAAAGAAAGTTATATGAGAAAAAAGAGATTTGCGTAACCCAAAATGGTTTGACGAGCGTTCATTGAAGGTGTGACTTGTGCTTGTATAACTGAGTTGTATTTGGACAGGTTGAAATCAATGTTTTTTTGTTTTTTCTTTTTTGAGATGGAGTCTCACTCTGCCACCAGGCTGCAGTGCAGTGGCGTGATCTCGGCTCACTGCAGCCTCCACCTCCCAGGTTCAACTGATTCTCCTGCCTCAGCCTCCCAAGTAGCTAGTACTACAGGCACCTGCCCGCACGGCTGGCTACTTTTTGTATTTTTAGTAGAGACAGAGTTTCACCATGTTGGCCAGGATGGTCTCAATCTCTTGACCTTGTGATCCACCCGCCTCGGCCTCCCAAAGTGCTAGGATTACAGTCGTGAGCCACCGCACCCGGCCAATCAACGTGTTTTATGCAGAGAGCATAGTATACACAGAGATATGGAAATAAAAACAGAATAGCAAAAATGGAAGAAAGTGAGATGTTCACCCTAGATAAAATAAAAAAAAGTGCCTAGGCTCAATGACAGATAAATTTGGATAGACCAAGAGGAGTTATGTTAAAAGATACCCAAATAGTAATAAAACATTATTTTTTACAAGCAAAGGTGGTACAGGGAGAACAGTGTTTTTTTTTTTTAACGTTAATGTTGAATATAAAGTTTAAAATAACACATTTAAAATAACAAATACAGTAGTAGTTAGACTAAGAATTACATTGCAAATTTAATTCCTTAATGGAACTTCAAAAATAATATATTTGCCACTCCTTGTGGGCAGAACTTGGTCTCTGCTCAAAGCCCCTTGATTTCCATAAAAACACATTTGTGCAAGATCCATTCATATGGTATTGAGTAATACAAGTATGAATAGAAAACTTCTTCACTTAGAAGAAAAACACTTCAACTCTGTTTTTCTTTGGTATAATTAAAAAACAGCTAAAGCTATACATCTCCGAAGTTGGCAGGATTGCAGTTTTTATTGCGGAAGGAAAATTATAACATATTTGAGGAAAATTGGTTAACTGTTTTTGAGATGTGAAAGATTTAAATTATGCATTTGAATATATATAAGGAATATTTCTTATTTGCCTTTAATGGGCACCTCAACTAGGGCCCTTTGAGTTAAGAAGGCATTAGCTCAAAATTCATGAATGTAGATAGTTTTACTGCAATATGTTTACATCTAAAGTTAAAATGAAATCTGTGTATGTAAATTTGCAGCATCAAAGGGAGAAATTATCAACTGAATGAATTAGAGATTTTTTCTTTTTTTTTCTGTTTTTAGATTACCAATAAAATATACTTACATAGAATATTTTCACCCCAAAACTTTTGGTGTGCTTCACCTTTGCTGAGATAATATTTATATGATGCTATGTTTTGAAGAAGGGATTTGTGGATGTATAAACAGATGTTGGCTATAGTTTTCTATATGGCACTATAATTACCCTTACCAAATATTTCTTTCAGGTGTTTTTGTATGATTTATTTTTCGAAAGAAAAGTTTCAGAAGTCTCTTGCTAATACACCTTACATTGAACTTAGCAATGATTATATTTATTCAGCACCCTTAGAGCCAGTCATTTTATGGTTAAGTAATTCAAGGTTTATTAAGCATAAGTAACTTACTCAAGGTGATGAAGATAGAAAGAATACAAACAAGATGCAAATATTCTTCTGTTTGATCATAATGTACAGGCTTTCCTCATGACCTCAGTCTCACTGCATAAAAAGAAATACAATATGACCTTGTCTTTTTTGGACATTGGAATTTTGGTGGTATAAAAAAATGTGTAAAAATATACACTACAAATTAGAATATATTTAAATACTGAATTGGGTGGTATAGACATGAAATGATATAAATATTTTAATGAGGGACATAAACAAGGGTTGGAGTGCAATAGAGTTGGTGAGACTTGGCCAATTGCACAACATTTGCATAAAATTTGGAAAAGCATAGAAAACATCATAGTCATCATAATTCTGTTTCCCCAAATATGTTCCAAAGAGATAATTGCCATCTTATTTCCTTCCCAGATCCTGCATAATCTTAACTGATTATATGGCCCAGATAGACTCTTTCTTATCTATTCCCCTAGTTTTAACAGGAATGGCTCCTTGTTAGCAATGTCCATGTCTTCGTTGGCCCTGTTGATTCCTTATTTTTGTCACAGCAATTGTATGTTTGTGTATATGTGAGTATAATATCTCCAAACGATCAAATCTTTTTGAGCACAAGGCCTACTCCATCTTCAAAAAACTTTTGTGTACTTAAAAACTAACACAGAGCACAGTTCATGATATTTAGTCAACAAAAGCCCAAATAGATGTCTGGGTAATAAGTTAGAAACGTATTACGGAACTTCTGACTTCTGCTCTGGGAAGTAGAGAGCAAAAAATAGGTCGTTTGTGGTTTTGTTTTTCAAAATTAATCCAAAGAAACCAAGACTCACATGAACTTTATAACTTATTTGAACCTACTAAAGAATTGTGGACAAATACCCTTGATCTGGCCCAAAGCCTAAGGAGAGACAAGTAACTGCAAGGGAACATAAGACATGAGCACTCACTTGCCTGCTATAGATAAAACTAGATATAAGAAAAATAGAGTTTAGCTAGAATAGTTTATTAGTTGATGAAGGCCAAGTGCAGACTGGCAAGGCATTGTGAATGAAGCAAGATATTCACAACAGGCGTGTGAAAAATTTAGTGCACTGAGGGTTATCAGCAATAAAATTTCTCAGACTTAGGTTAAATTCCAGCTAGAATAACAAAGCTTCTCATTTAAGGCCCATTAAAAGGAAAAGATATATCTATGTCCAAATATTAAAACCACTTACCTCAGTCTCTACTTACAGGATGAAATATAAGAAATACAACCAACTTTTCATCAGAAACCTTGCAAGCTAAAGACAATGAAGTGACATCTTTAGAGTGCTGAGAAAAACCAGTAGCTGCAAAAACAATAACAGCAACAACGACTATCTATCCAGAATTCTTCATACAGCAAAAATATCTTTCCTAAATGAAGGGAGCTGTAAAAATTAATTACTAGCATACCTACTGTATAAGATTAGGAATTTAATTAAACATATTTGTTACTCATATAACAAAACTATCGGTAAGCTAATTAGTGAAGTAATTCGAAGTTTAGCAATAAAGCTGCTACTATTTCAGTTCTGAAGGGACGAAAGGAGAAGCTTATGACACAAGAATGAAGAAGCTATGCTTTTTAGTAAAAGAACTCTGGATGGAGGGGGTGTCAGTTGCATCTGGATTCTCAGAGAAGCCACAACAATATCTAGAGATCTTTCCTGAAATAATGGCCCTGTATCAGTCAGCTTGGGCTTCCTTCACAAAATACCACTGACTAGTGGTTTAAACAACAGTTATTGATTTCTCACAGTTCTGAAAGCTGGGAAGTCCAAGATCAAGGTTACTGGCTAATTCCATTCCTTGACAAAGGCTGTTTTCCTGGCTTGAAGACAGCTGTGTTTTTATTGTGTTCTTTTATAGCAGATGAAGAGAGCACTCTGTCTCTTTGTCTCTTTACAAGGCACTAACAACATTATGGTGGCCACACACTTATGACCTCATCTAAACCTAATTACCTCCTGAAGGCCACACCTCCAAGTACCAATATGTTTGGGGTTAGGGCTTGAATATGTGAATTTTATGAGGGACACATTCAATCCATAACAGGGACCTTATAGGAATTCCATTGGCCAAATCAGTCTGGAAAGCAATAGGCAAATGATTGTAGAAATATAGACTTCCGAGTCCTGCTTCTTTGACATAGAGAATAAAGAAAAAGTGAGGAATATATCTGAGAGACGAGAGACAAATTATCTCTTCAGTTCCTGTATTAGGTCATTCTTGTATTGCTATAAAGAAATACTTGAGACTGGGTAATTTATAGAGCAAAGAGGTTTAATTAGCTCACAGTTTTGCAGGCTTTACAGGAAGCATGGTACCAGCATCTGGGGAGGCCTCAGGAATCTCACCATCATGGTGGAAGGGGAAGGGGAGCAGGCATATCACATGACTAGAGCAAGAGCAATAGAGACAGTATGTGGGTGGGGGAGGTACCACACATTTTTAAATGAGCAGATCTCACAAGAATTCGCCATCTCTGAAGACAGCACCAAGCCATGAGGGATCTACCCCCATGATCAAAACATCTCCCACTTGGCCCCAAATCCAGCATGGAGATTACAATTCAATATGAGATTTGGGCAGGGACAAATATTCAAACTATATAATTTCCCCCTTGGCCTTGCCCAAATCTCCCTCCTCACATTTCAAAGTACAATCATGCTTTATTAAAAGTCTTCCAATGTCTTAACTCAGTCCAGTATTAAATGTCCAAAGTCTCATCTGAAACAACGCAAATCCATTCCACTTATGAGCCTATAAAATTGAAAACAGGTTAGTTACTTTCAGGATCCAATGGGGTTATAGACATTAGGTAAACATTCTGTTCCAAAGGGAGAAATTGGCAAAAAGAAAGGGGCTATAGGCCCCAAGCAAGTTTGAAACTCAGTAGGGAAGTCATTAAATCGTAAAGCTCCAAAATAATCTCATTTGACTCCATGTCCCACATCCAGGGCACACAGATGCATGTGGTAGGCTTCTAAGGCCTTGGGAAACTCCCCCTCTGTGATTTTGCAGGGTACAGCCCTCATGGCTGCTCTCACAGGTTGTTGAATGACTGTCTTTTCTAGGTGCGAGGTACAAGCTCCTGGTGGATCTACCATTCTCAGGTCTGGAGGGTGGTAATCCCCTTCTCATAGCTCCACAAGGCAGTGCCACAGTGCCATGTGGGGGCAGGCTCCAACTCCATCTTTCCTCTTGACACTGCCCTACTAGGGCTTCTCTGCAGGGGCTCCACCTCTGCAGCAGGTTTCTGCCTAGACACCCAAGCTTTTCTATATATCCTCTGAAGTCTAGCTGGAGGCTGCCAAGACTCATTCATTCTTGTACTCTGTGCACCACAGGCTTAACACCATGTGGAAGCTGCCAATGCTTATGCCTTGTACCATCTAAAGCAGTAGTCTGAGTTGTACTTGAAGTCCTCTGAACTCAGGCTGGAGTGGCCTGGATGAGGGAAACAGTGCCCTCAGGCTACACAGGGCAGCAGGACCCTCGGCCAGGCCCATGAAACCATTCTTCCCTCCTAGATCTCTGGGCCTGTGTTGGGAGGGGCTGCTGCAAATGTCTCTGAAATGTCTTTGAGGCCTTTTTTCCCATTGTCTCGGATATTAGCCTTGAATCCTTTTCAGTTATGCAAACATCTCTAGTAAGTGGTTGTTCCACAGCCCACTTGAATTCCTCTCCCCAGAAAGCTTTTTCTTTCTTGCCACTTTGCTAGGCTGCAAATTTTTGAAACATAAATGCTGGGCTTTCCTTTTAAATATTAGTTACAATTTTAAGTTATTCTTTTGCTCCTGCATCTGAAAATAAGTATTAGAAGCAGCCAGATCACATGTTGAATGCTTTGATGCTTACAAATTTTTTCACCAGACACTCTAAATTATCATTATGAAGCTCCAACTTTCACAGATTCCTAGGGCATGAACAGAATGCAGCCAAACTTTTTGGTAAGGCGCATGACATGCATGATCATTGTTCCAGTTCCCAGTAAGTTTCTCATTTCCATCTGAGACCTCATCAGCCTGGACTTCACTGTACATATCACTATCAGTATTTTGGTCACAATCATTTAAACAGTCTCTAAGAAGTTCTAAACTCTTCTTATCTTCCTGTCTTCTTATAAATCCTCCAAATGCTTCCAATCTCTCCCCATTACCCAGTTCCAAAGCCACTTCTACATTTTCAGGTATCTGTATAGCAACACTCACTCTTGGTACCGATTTTCTGGATTAGGCAGTTCTCACATTGCTATAAAGAAGTACCCTGGGTAATGTATAAAGAAAAGAGGTTTAATTGACTCACACTTCTGCAGGCTTTACCAGAAGCAAGGTGTTGGCATCTACTCAGATTCTGGGGAAGCCCCAGAAAGGTTACAATCATGGCAGAAGGCAAAGGGGGAACAAGCATATGACATGGCCTGAGCAGGATCAAGAAAGAGTGAGGAGAGGGGGAGGTGCTGTACACTTTTAAATGATCAGATCTCACAAGAACTCACTATCATGAAGACTGCACAAGCCAAAGGGGATCTGCTCCCCATGACCCAAACACTTCTCACCAGGCCTCACTTGCAACATTGGGGATTAACATTCAGCATGAGATTTGGGTGGGACAAATATTCAAACGATACCAATTTCCATATTTAAAATTCCTGCATCCATTTCACCATTATACTGTATTTAGCACCCATACAAAGTAGTGTATCTCTGTTTAATATGGCACAAGTGTATTTCATAAAACACTAATACTCTTCCTCTCTCCCCAAATTCTCATTACTGATTTCATTAAATCTAATAGTTCAGGATGTTCAGGCAATATGAAAGCTTCCCCAGCAAATCCAGATGGGCTTATTGTGGTTTTATGACATATAGACTAATTTGTAAATTTAAACATTCATACATCTCATATAGAAGAGCAGGGCAAAAGGGAGTAGAGAGACACAGTAGTTAATATATACAGATACATATATAATCTTTCTAATACACACACACACACACATTTAATGCCACTAAATTCTTCATTTCTATACATAGCTTTAGGGCTATATTGTTTATTATTTCCTTTTTTTACTACCCACTGCATCCTTTTCCCCAAGCCAGCAACTCAGTTTATTGCTATTTTTTAAAATCTCTTGAAAATTAAACTTATTCTTGAAAGGTTTACATATTTATTTGTCCTGACTTTATTGAGTTGATGTAGTTTTTACCTAATGTTTTCACAGTAATCAAGAGATGCCACATGAATCCTCTGGGTTCCAGACATAGATCAGCTGGCTACATTATAGTAAGAAAAAGACAGTTTCTTCCTGATAATGGAAATTAATCATGTTAGCCAGATAGAGACCTTGTTTCTACCTACCGAACAACAATGAAATAATATAAGTACCTGAGAAATGTAGGCTTCCTATAAGAATTTATGAAATAATTCAAACAATGGTAAATTATTCCAGCCATATATGGGAGACTTTTGTTGGAGAGACTGTTGAATAAATGTGCATGGTGACTCTTACTTGTAGAATATTAACCTTCATATTTTCTGACTTTTGAGTTCGTTATTAAGCCTTTAATATTAGCCTATTATGACTTTCACTTTAGAGTAACGTAAATCAGACCAAACTCAGGTAATAACAAATAAATTTCTTTTAAAAAATGACAATGGATAGGGATTTAGGAGAACTCTTTTAGCTGTGAAAATGATTGTCTTATAGAAACCATAATTGGTTCCTCTAATTGAGAGCCACCCTAATTGGGTTAGCTTTAACTGTTGGCATTAGCTGTAGCTACCTTAATTGTGTCTCCTGTACTTAAAAAATCACAGGAAGGAATATACTGGATTCCATCAGAAACACAACTCTTAAATAATGACCCAACAAATGTCATGATTAGATTCACAGAAACCAACAAATGATCTTTTGATTCCTACAATGTTAGGTTAATTTACAAAGAACAAAATTCAATAATTGCATTTAATGGCATCTGAAAATGACTACTTTTTTTTAAGTTGAAGAAAGTAGAATTTGAGAAAACAAGTATATTGAGATTGATGTGCTTTCTATAACTTTTGAGGAAAGTGGATTTTTCATTAGTTGAATAGGTTTAAAATGCCTTATAGTATGATAATCAAAATTTAAAAATGCTGCAGAAAAATACTACTAATAATAATTATTTAAGTAATGATTTTCTAATTTGAGGGTAAACATATTTGGCATGAGGTTTTCTTGAACTAGGATATATATACTAGTAACCTATATGTTTTAATTGATACATGATTTACTTACTACCTACCAATGTTAAAGTTACTTTTCTGTTCCTCTTGAATATTCTTAGATGTCTAATGAACTCAAATGGGAATGAAAGAATGGCCTTTAATTAAGAGATTATAAGGTGCATTTCCTAAAACCAAAGCACGTGGCAAGATTATTGACTCCAGTTTGCCACCAGCTCAGCACATTGGCTAATGGTTTTGATTACTGAAATACTAACAAATAATGGGGCCATAAAAAATTCAATTATCTATTGCTATGATACCAGTATGAAAATCCTAAAAGCATACCAGTTGCCTGCAGGCCATTTGAAAATTACAACCATTAAACATATTTCATCTGTGATTTACAGTACAGCAGGGCTGTTTCTGAGGCTTTTCTTACTTGAGTCTTCAATTATAAAATATATTTCACATTTAACATGATGGCAATTTGTGTGAAACATAAAAGTTTCAAGTACCAACTACTTAGAATTTTGTTGCTTACCAGGAAGAATAAAAATATTAATTCAAATATCATTGTTTGATTTTTTTAATGATCTATTGTTCTCTACTGCTACTTATAGATTCCAGGTGAGGAAAAAAGCTGTTCAATGTATACTTCTCCCCACTGCTCTCAGATATTCATGAGTTTCATTTTGCTTCATAAATTTTATAAAGTAGGAGAAAATGGTGCCATAAAAACAGACAGAACGTGCAAAACCAACAATATTATACCAAAATGCGACACATGAATTTTAGAATGAATATAGAGAACCCAGACCCATTCCTATACTTGTCCCTGTCTTATGTAAAACCTTATTCAGGTACTTAATCTCTCATGCCTCCACTTTTTCCTCCAAAAATGAAAGGTGTGCCTTTAGAGACTTCTGGGAGGGTAGCATGTTCTAGTCACTGGTGAAAAGAAAATGACTATTGGATTTAAATATAGGAGATTCTTGTTCTTTCACTTACTAACTTCTATTACTTCTATTTAACCTTAGGAAAGTTATATTTTCTAAGCCTCAGTTTACTTCATCTGTAATAAAAAGAAATAATTACTTCATTTGTTTATTTCATTAATAAGAAAAATGCTTTGTACATTCCAGGTATTCAATGAATTACATCATTTTCCTTGTATCATACCTCTTGTGCTTTAAACTTTCTTGTAGCTCATTCTATGATACTATCTTATGATTTTAACAAATGCAAAGCATGCAAAATAAATCTCATGTCACTTTGATCACTCCAGCAATAGTTGCATGGGTATAATCATCCTATTTGCTTATTTAAGGTATTTCAGACAAATAATTAGCAAATGATGCCATAAAAACAACTCTCACATTAAAAAATTCTGTGGTTGAGGGTTCAAAAATAAGCTATTTGGGAAAAAACACTTCACAAGTAGTATAATTTTCTCTTACAAAAAAAAAAGATTTTCTCATTAAATAAATACTAAGATTTGTGTTTCCTCAGAGTGCTATGAAATGATTCTTTATTCTAAGGTGTGTTAAGGTTAGCAATTACAGGGCTGAAGGCTAACAACCTACTAAAAAACGTTTCTCATTTAAGGTTAGTTTATGTTCAGCTTAGATCATATTTCATTTGTCCATTCTAACAGTAAAAAAATACAATTTGAACTCTCATAAACCTTCATTTTCTGTGACTGTATTAGGTGTATGGCTCAAAGCTACTACTTAGGGGATGGGAAAACACTTGCCTTTTTGCAAGGGCCAAAGTTTAAGAAAATAGTCAAATGGAGACCAAGAGGCAAGATTAATCTCATCCTACTTTCTTTCATCATATGTGCTAGTTTTCAAAATGAGCATTTAAACACAGTCTATAATGCCCTCAACAACTTTCATTGATTACGAAACACTTTACCTTTTCAAGTGAATAAGTATTCACTGCCCATAAGCTAATCACCACTTTTTATTCTATGTAGGCAAGTATAAGTGAGCTTATGATGAAGAAATATATGATGTTTACAAGTATTCCATGTATACACTTGGAGGAAAATGAACAAAAACTGATACCTCAAATGAACTTTTTAAAAAAAAGCATTGATAGAAATCTAGGAAGAGTATCTAATGTTTCTCTTTAAATCTATTTTTTGTCTTTTATTGAATAATTGTTAGCATATTTTCCCAATAATTGCAAAATTATGTCTAAGACTTAGGTTAGAGATAAATCAAAAAGAAAAGCAGACCGTTTTTCAGGTTTCCTGCAATTCTTAAGGAATTACAAAGTTTTGGTAAACAACAAATGGAAAGACAGTATATTGTAGAGTGCTAACTGAGTTCAAAACCCAGCTTTGCCAGTTTTTAGTTGCCTTGTACAATCATGATTTAATTCTAATTTCAAGTCCCCTCATTGTTGAAGTCAGGATAGTAATAACAGTACACTCACCATAGACTTATCTTAAAAATTAAATGAGTAGACATATATGAAATGACTTTGGCTAAACCTTATTCATACATGTGTTCATTAAATGGAATACAATAAAATAAATAAGCAACCAAAGAGGGGAAAAAGATGAATAATTGAGAAGAGCCAGCTTTGCTGTAGTGTGGCTAGAGACAGCCAGATTGTCATGTGTTAACTAAAATTCTCATGAATCCTCCTTGGCCGCTTTTTTCTCCTTCCTCCCTTCCTCACCTTCCCTCTTCTTTCTCCCATTCTTCCTCTCTCCTGAGCTTAGGCAAACACACACACAATAAAGTATACTACAAAGGATTTTTTTAAATCTAATGAAGAACATATAAAGGAGTTGTAATTCATCTTACTAGGATTTTTTTATTGTCAATATTTTTCAAATCCTATGGGTATATTTATTTAAAAATACAGCTCTGTAAGTGCTCTCAGCTGGTTTGAAGTTTTCATAAGCTACAATGCTTTCACTTTCTTTTGTCCAAGTTTTCTTCTTATAGAGTCCTAGGGATTATATAGCTTGTTGGGCAACATATCTAGTATGTGATCAATAAGTTTAAAAATACATCAGTGTAAGCAAAAGAGTTCATGTGCATAGAACTTATTAGGATTTTGAAACATTTTTGAAGCTATAGTAAGCACTGGAAACATCTGTCCCCATCTTTCATGTAGATAAAAAGGTGAAGTTTTCAAAGGCAGAATTTGATCTAAATCCGCAACAAAGAAAAAAAACAGTTGGGAAATATAAGAGGTTATTTCAATCTGTTAGGGAGCTAAATTCACTTATAAGCAGAAAACATGTTTAAATTGCAAATATGTCCAAAATTAATGAGAATGCACTTACAAACAAACGACATTTTAGGACATTCAAGCTAAGATTAATAGTTTATAAAGACTTGAGTCAGAATGTTCCATCTTATGAATAAATGAGTAGATGAAATTATCCCGATCCAAGGAAGTCTGTCACACTCAGCCAAGTCTAATAAATAAGTATATGGAAAAATCAAGGAAGAATGATTAGATACTGACCCAGAAAAGAACTGAATCCTCTAACTCTTTGCCTTATTTGTACAAAGGAGCTGGGTATCTCTTATTTTTATATGTACATTTTAAGAACACTGTGATTTTATACTCAATTTAAAGAAAATAGTGATTAAAGAGCAATAGAAACAATTCTGCCATCTACTAATTGGTCTTTTAGCTTTCAAAAAGTTCAGTGTGTCTTAGAGTCAGGTATGGAGTCCAATATTATTTCATCATTTGCATTGAATGTAAAAGAATATTTTGTAAACTGTTTCCTTATTGTAAACTACGTGGGGGCTCTATACTCTTAAGATCCTAAATGATCCTGTAATATAATTTTATATTATAAAAATGTCCTAATTCTTTAAAACTAAACAGTATAAAATGTTGAATTAGATTAGATTATGTTAAATTCTAGTGCTATGCTCTAATATTTTGCTATAATTTCCTTCAGTTTTCTGTGTCCTCTCTTTGTAAATTCTTCAAGCAGTTGATTCACTGGGCTGTTCTTGAAATATGGTGCCTTGCTTGGTCACTATATGGAGATTTGTTGAACAAATAATTTTTGCTTCCTGCCACTGTGCTTCTAAAATTGAATTTTTGCCATTCTCTCACTTCAAGGGGAACACAACTTCCTATGGGTTTGCATTTTAAAATGTAAACAAAGGAAGCAATAAACAAAGTCCTCTTATTTTTAACCTTTTTTTTCTCCTTCCTTATGCAGTTCTTTATTGAAAAATGCAGATTCATTCCCATGTCCTCTGTGGTAATATTCATTGTAGAAATCATTACGGATGTGAGGGCTCTCTCTTAATTAAGAACTAAAAGGCTTCATTTCCTAAAACAAAAGCATGTGGCGGGTTTTATTGATCTGGCCTGTGTCGCCAGCTGAACACATTAGCAGAGGTTATTGATTACTCTAGTAGTAATGAGCTTGGGTTCCTTGTCAGGTGATGTCCACATTCCTTGGGAGCATTTTCTTGAAACTGGCTAACATGGAAGTACATGTTCACTATGATATATGATGCAGTAGACTTTTAAAGCTTTATTGCCAATGAATCATTCTTTAAAAATATAACAGCAGTCATTTAAAAGGTTATTTTCCAGTCATTATCTTTTTTATAATTTCTTCTGAATGCTAATGATACACTTCTGAATAGATGCTAAGCCAAAACAAGAGAAGCATTAAAGAAATGTAATCACATATGGCTCTTATTGCTTTTAATAAGTTTTCAAATAACCATCATCATTATCTTCTGATGACCAAGCTGAGCAACTTAACTAGTTCTGCTTTATCATTATCAGTAGTCATGATTTCTAGCCAGTGTTTTAATAATAGCTGACAAAAAGTTTTGAGAAGTGGTGACCAATAGGAAATTGTAATTCAGGCAGTAAAGAAAAAGACTCAAGTTTGCAACATCTTTTAAGAAAAATGGCAGTAACTTCCTCATTAGCAGAACTATCTTAGAGAAATATTTCTAAAATATACTTTGTCCCATCATTTCTCTTAGGGTAAAAGATCCAGTGTACCACTTATTAATTCATTCTAGCGGAACACTGCCAAATGGGAAGGGTGAAGGCAATAAAGTGATTTGGTCTCCTTTTGATGGGACAACAAAAAGTTGACATTTGAGCTTCTAGGTTTGTTATAAATATACAAGTGTTCAGGCAAAAGAAATGGAATAATATTAAAAATCACTTTTAGGAATGCATTTGGAAAACCATTAGACTATTTGATTTTTAAATATGCTATTTTTTACTATAGATAAATTAAAAATAAACCTGAGGGGAAATGTTGTATTCTGCTTAATGGAAGGAAGTGATCCTCATGAAAATAATATGAAATAGCTCAAAACAACCAATTAGAAAACTAAGATATGTTATTAGGAGCATGGAATTTGTATGTTGATATTGGAATTTGGAATTACAATGGAAAAGATCATTGTATTTCAAACCTTCAATCTTTCATAGTCTGCTGAGAAGGTTCTGTTCAGCACTGAATATGTTACGAGGCCCTCTGGACCCGCAGTCAGACAAAGAAAACATCTACATTTCCCCATGACCATTTCTGTTTCACCTGATTGAAGGAACATAATTATTTATAAAATTTGTGGATCAATCAAATCCCCAATCCCTGTCAGCCTACCAAAATATTATCCACAATGCAGAGATGGCCTATGTTGCTCTATGTCTGCTAGACCTGACAGTATGTGTGCCCCTAATGTAATGAAATATAAACTTAATGCAGATGCCAACACAATGTGGAAAGAAATATATTATTTCTTCAAGTTCAACTTTGAAGGTAGAGACAATTGATATTTGGAAATACAGAATCAGCTGCAGATTTCTGAAGTCAAGTTTATCAGCAGAGTAACAGAATTTTGGTATAAAGTTCTAATTCAGATTTTTAAAAAATATTCCCTTCGAAACTGTGCTTATTTGGCTTGTTTTATATTTATTAAATTATCATGCCAATTGACTAGCTTTGGCTCAGTGTTTGTTAGGTGGTATCAGTAAAAGCAGTTTGCCTTCTATGAGAAATGGGGCCACCTCATGCCAAAAGCATTATACTCTTTAGCAATGGCAAGTGTGGCAGGTTTGTACTTTACACCAATTCTTCTTTTCTAATAACATAATTTTTAATGGAGATGGATCAATTATTGACAATAAAAAGGTAAAACTTTAAAACTAATTTAATGAAGTTAATACTTTCTTAAAAACATGACTCACTTTTGAGAGAAAGAAAAGCAAAGTTGTGGTAATTTTTGCTGTTTATAAAACCATGGCATAAATATTGCTATACCGTTGGCCCTTGAACAACAGGAGATGTGGCACCAACTCCCTGAGCAGTTGAAAATCCATAGATAATTTTTGACTCTTCCAAAGCTTAACTGCTAATAGCAGCAGTTGCCCGGAAGCCTTACCAATAACACAAACAGCCAACTAACAGATATTTTATATGCTATATGTATTATATGGTGTATTCTTACAAAAATTTAAGCTACAGAAAAGAAAATGTTATTAAGGAAATCATAAGGAAGAGAAAATATATTTACTGTTCACTAAGTGGAAGTAGAGTCATCATAAATATTTTCATCTTCATCATCTTCATGGTGAATAGGCTGAGGAGGAGGAAAAAGAGGAGGGGTTGGTTTTGTTGTTTCATGGGTGGCAGAGGCAGAAAAGAAATCCACGTATAATTGGACCTGCACAGTTCAGACCCATGTTGTTCAAAAGTCAACTCTATTATCATTGTAGACCAAGTAAAAACCAGTAATACTGTGTATCATCGTGGTGATTAATTTTAGGTATCAAGTTGAATGGATTAAGAAATACCTGGAAATCTGGTAAAACATTATTTTTGAGTATGTCTGTGAGGATGATTCCAGAGGTGATTTGCATGTGAATCTTAGTGAACCGAGGGTGGAAGATCTGCCCTCCATATGGGTGGGCACCAACCAATCTTCTTGGGGCCTGGAGAGAAGAAAAATGAGAAAAGGTGATTATGTCAGTCTATCTGCTGGAGCTGGCCACAGTCTTCCTCTCCTGTCCTTGGACACCCACTCTAGGCTCCCTAGCATTTGGACTTCAGGACCTGACCCCTTGGGTTCTCAGGCCTTCAGCCTCAGACTTAGAGTTAGAACATCAGCTTTTCTGGTTCCGAGGCTTTTGTATTTAGACTGAGCCACACTACCAGCATACCAGGGTCACCAGCTTGCAGATGACCTGTCATGAGACTTCTCAGCCTCTGTAATCAAGACAGCAAATTCCCCTAATAAATTCACTCTCATCTCTCTCTATCTTTCTGCTCACCCCTCTCTCTATATATATGTACATAAATGTAAGTATCCTATTGGTTGTCTCTCTGGAGAAACCTGACTTACACAATTATTTATCTGTCCTCAACAATGAACAAAGCTTGTTTGGGATGTTAAAAAATGTTTTGATGTCTGCATATGAATAGCTGATTCAGGGAAAAAGTACAAATACAATTAAAGTATTTTAAAATAAAGCCTAGGAGGAAAATCTGAATTAACTGCTGTTATTTATAGTTATATAAATAACTATATATATATATAACTACAATATATTGTAGTTAACAATAAATGTATATATAACCATAATATATGTATCATATACATATATAATATATGTTTAATATATGATATAACTACAATATATAGTTAACTATAATATATTGTTCTATAACTATAATCTATAATAATTATGATATATAATTATATAATATATATACATATTTATAAATAACTGTATGCTATATATATAACTACATGTAGTTATATATACAGTTATTTGTATAACTATGAATAACAGTGGAATGGCATCTGAGATTTGATCAATCCATTGTAATCTCTAAAAAAAATCATATAGTGTCAAATAAAGGGTATTTGTTCACCAGCAGGGATAGAACAAATTAGCCATCAGTTTGCTTCTCCAGGACATACAGAATAATGTATAAATTTCTTACCACAAAATCTCAGTGCCTCCACAGTCCTGTTCTACTATCTGTTCCAAGTTTGTCCATTTGCAGTCACACACACACACACACACACACACACACACTAGTACAATACCAGAGGAGTCATATTTTTTCTTCTCCAAACATGCTTTACCTTACTGCAGTTCTGTTTATCCTGTTCTCTTCTCGGAATGTTTACTATCCCATCTCTATTTGTCCAAATTGGCCCAAATCCAAGAATACAAACTTGACCTATGGAATAAAAATGGAGCTTTAGATGCTGTGCTATTCTCACTAGTCTTTTTGTAACTTACCATTTTATATCTTGTATTGCAATTTACACACAGCATCTGTCACCTTTTCAAGCATGAATATTCTGCCAATACAAGTTTTGAAGTTTATACATCTTTATGTCCTCCCTAAGCATCTGGAACAATTCCCTGCATGATAGAAAATGCATACTTTGAATTGAATAAAATTGAGATGATACCTTAGAATACTCTTTCTATCCAAATATACTGCCACTTTTATACCATGAAGGTTTATTTTACTCTGTCTTATAATATTAAGGGAGTTAAATGTTAAGAGTTCTTTCATCCAATATAGCCCAGAGTTTCTGCTGTCATACTTTCTAACATACACAGTTTAGGAGTAGCTGCAATATACTATACTGCTCCCCGTACCCCTGCCTTTTTTTTTTAACTATTCAATTTCTGAGATTTCCTTCTTTGTTATCAGATCCTACACTGCTTCTTCTTAATACCACCATCTTATTCCATCTTCAGTGTGGCTTTTCAATAAACACCAGGAAGATCTAGGTTCAAATCCTGCTTTTAAAAACTTAAATGTTCGGTATTACTTTATAAGTTTTCTGCCAAATATTAGTCTTTTTATCAGCCTCATATGTTTTCTGTGAGCATTAAATAAATAATGCATGTAAAGCATCTAGTAGAGTGCCTGATACATAGCAATACCTGATAATTATGTTTTTAAAATTAATAATAATTGTCATGACATTAGACTTCTCTTCAAATCAGTATTTGGAAATGAACCTAGGCATATAAAGCATTGCAAGTTTAAGCCACGTTAGTCATACAACTGTAAGGCAGCTTAAACTCTGTTGCCGTAAAAATAATAATTTCTGCTAAGGAAGTAATGTGACAAACAGATAGTGGGCAAATAATTACTTTCAAAATTCAAGAAATCATCTTAATTATGACCTGTTACAATGGAATCAGCCATTCATTTTAGTCATAAAAGTTTAGAGAACCATGATTTTACATCCAGAAATAATTATTTTATTTTATTTATTTTAAAGATGAGAGAATTAAGAATAAACGAGGTGAGGTTGAAAATGGTATGAGCTTGGAACATGATTAACATGAACTCACATTTTTGTTCTTCTCTACTAATGGTCATCTCCCCCGCTAAGCCTCAGTTTCCTTATCTTTAAATGGATATAACAGTGCCCATTTTATAGAAATGTTAGCCAAAAAAGGGATTATATTAAAAAGACTACTTCTGTGCGTGAACTTACTCAATAGATGTTAATAGCCTCCCTGTCTCTCAAATACACACACACAACACACACACACACATACAGAGATTGATAATGAATTGTTCAATGCCCACAGCAGAACTGTCTCTTCTTCTTTGTCTGTAAAGACTAGTCAAATTGCTAGTATTTAAACAATATATTTAATAGCGTCTAATGCATATATAGATTTAAAAAAACAAAACTTTAATTTTTTTGAAGTTATATGAGATTTTTACAGAGTAGTCTCAACCAATTCAATACTCTGGAAAACAGTTATAGTATATAACATAAAATTGTGTTTTTACATCAGTTGAAACAAAGAAAACAGTACAGATTATCTAATGACATATTTTCTAGTCACTGTGTTCTACTTACCTGTTATACCTTCTTCTTATATTCAGGCATTAGTATCTCTTTCCATATAATTCCATACTTATTTGAATTCTATTTACTTTGCCATACCCATCAATTTTTATGTCATAATTTAGTTAATTCTAAACTTCTCAAACTTCTTATGAAATTCAATAGTTTCATGATGGCATTTCTATTAATAATGGCTCATTATCTCAAGAGTACTAATTATAGAATTTTATATAAGCCTCTTCAGCCTGCAGCAGATACCAAAGCTATAATAATATCTGACTAAGAGGGTAATGCAGTCTTCTGTCCATTCGTGTAGAAGTCTACTCTGAGAACTCCAGGATACACAGAAGAGCTGGTTTCCTCCTCTACTACATGAACATTCCTGAACAGGCCTGTTGTAGATAACAGATAGATAAGAGAATGAGGAGCCTGTATGCTGGTTAGGCAGCCACAGTACAAAGAGGAGAAAGTGATTTCTGTATTTATGATGACTCTTTCTTCTTTCCTTACACAAAATATATTGCAAGGTAAACATTTTAAATTCTATCAATAGCACTCTTTAGTTATGACATTCTTCATGACCATTTTGCAGACCACTATTGTTTCCTAATTTAAAAAATAAATATGGATACAGAGTTTTAAAAATTTATGAAGGGGAATTTAAGTTATTCAATTATAAGTACTACTGAGAGAGAGACATGATAAATTAACCAAACAGATGCTTGTTTGAATTTTAATGTCAAGAAATAATTCAGGGGTGAAAAAAGTGTCTTTTTTTGATATTACGTTTTTTTTTTTTTGAGATGGAGTCTCGCCTGTTGCCCAGGCTGTAGTGCAGTGGCATGATCTTGGCTCACTGCAGCCTCTGCCTCCCAGGTTCAAGGATTGTCCTGCCTCAGCCTCCCGAGTAGCTGGGATTACAGGCACATGCCACTATGCCCAGCTAATTTTTTTTTATTTTTAGTAGAGATGGGGTTTCTCCATGTTGGCCAGGCTGGTCTTGAACTCCTGACCTCAGGTGATCCACCTGCCTTGGCCTCCCAAAGTGCTGGGATTAACTGCGTGAGCTACCGCTCCCAGCCTTGATATTACTTTTGAAGGGGTAATACAGTAATAGCACAGATGACTTTTCTGTTTAAAAGTGTATGTGTTGACTTATCTCACATAGGAGTATAGCTATAGTCTTCATTGGGTGTTCCATTTAATATTCTTATATACTGAGGAAATTCTCATTTAACTAAAATAATTCATCAGACTTTAATATATGTCATACAATAAATTATATATTTCCATGTTCATATAAAGAAATGTTAGTTAATAATAAAAATTTATGAGCTGCAATAATATGAATTAATCTTAGCAACATGATAATCAGGGTAAAATACTACCAAATATTTGCATATATTGTTTTATCTTTTAAACAAAAAACATTTTAATAAAGCTTACAGATAAAGTATAATTATATATATAAAATTTATATTTACAATAAAACAAGAGAATGATGAAAGCAGAATTTAGGATGATGGCTACATTGAAGAAAGTCAGAGGAATGGGTTGGTAAGAAGCACTGCAGTGTTAGACATAGGCTATTATTGATCCTATCTTTTAAGATGTGTTCTGCAGTTTAGGTGCCCCCAATCGCCAAAGCTAAAATGATTTAATACCAAAGTACACAATATAGTAATAGATTATAACCTGAAGCAGAAAATAAATCTATACAAATCTAAATAAACAGTTGAATAATTAATAAATGACAGCAGAGAGATATATCCCTTGTACACACAAAATTTAAATAATTTATGTAGATACTACCCCCTATGTTGGTGAAGCTTAACTTTTGCCCCTTCCCTTGCATGTGGAATGTGCATAGTGGTTTGCCTCCAAATTGTAGAGAATGTAAGAGGGAGGAGGGGAAGAAATAACTCTACAATGCGGAAATCTGTTACGTACTACTTCAGTCAGGCAATCAAGGTTAATATCTTCAGTACAAAGTCATTTTAATAATATGGATCCTTGATATAATGGGATGAAAATCACACTTCTGTGGTCCTCTCAAAAAACAATGGGTGAGAACTTCTGTTTTCAAAATGGCAGCATAGAAGAAAGCTGGCTTCCCTCTGGCCCTTGCTTTCCCCCACCAGGAAAACCAAAAATCAAATATATAATTCCAAGATTATCACCAGAGATATCCCAGAACTCAAATATGAAGATGAGACAGTTCCTGGGGTCACAGAAAAGTAAAAAATCTCTGAGATGATGGTAAGAGAATAGGACTTACACATCCATGAAAACCCTTCCTCCATTCTCTCCAGCACCAAGCATGTGGAAAATTTTCCCCCAACTCACTGTGTCTACACTGGAAAGAATGAGATGAAAGTGGACAACCAGCTTTTCCAGCATCTTGGGTTCCCTGGCAGAAGACTTGTCCCTGCCTTAAACAATGGGAAGCATTACAGGTGCCTGAAGGAAGAAATATTTCTGAGGAGAGGCAGGGACAAAGGGAGAGGTCAAAGTTCTATTCCTAGCCCTAGAAACTCTGCTAGTAAAATGGCAAAATCAGAGTGGCTGTCCAGCATCGCTACACTGTAGGAGGTTCATCCCACAGGTTCTCTAGGCATGAACCCCTAACTAGCTTTCCCATACTTCCAAGATACTCTCTTTGTGACTTCCTCTATTTTGGAAGATAAGTGCCCTGAATGGTTACTAGGGCCAATGTGAAAATGGGCTTAAGGCACCAACTAGAGCCAAAAAGAAGGCAACGACCTAGTGGTAAAAAATCTCTAAGCTAATACAACCAATAAAACACCAAAACAAACCAAAGAAGACTGAAATAAATAACTAGTCCTTTAATACATAGACATAGACATACATCCATTAGGAACAATGGGAAACAGAGAATCATGATCTCCCCAAATGGACGAAGCAAGGAACCAGTAACTGACACTGAGACAGTGATTTGTGAGCCCTATGACCAAGAATTCAAAGGAAGTTCAGTAATTTCCAAGATATCATAGAAAAGCAATTCAGCAATTTATCAGCGAAATTTAACAAAGAGATTGAAATAATTTGAAAAAAAAAATCAAACAGAAATCTTGGAATTGAGGAATCAATTGCTGAACAGAAAAATATTTTAGAAGTTCTTAACAGCAGATTGAGTCAAGCAGAGAAAAGAATCAGTGAGCTTACAGACAGGCTGTTTAAAAATACATAGTGGAGGCTGGGCGCGGTGGCTCACCCTGTAATCCCAGCACTTTGGGAGGCCGAGGCAGGCGGATCACAAGGTCAGGAGATTGAGACCATCCTGGCTAACATGGTGAAACCCCGTGTCTACTAAAAAATACAAAAAATTAGCCGGGCGTGGTGGCGGGTGCCTGTAGTCCCAGCTACTGGGGAGGCGGAGGCAAGAGACTGGCATGAACCCGGGAGGCGGAGCTTGCAGTAAGCCGAGATTGCGCCACTGCACTCCAGCCTGGGCGACAGACCGAGTCTCTGTCTCAAAAGAAAAAACAAAACAACATAGTGGAGAAAGAAAAAGAATGAAAAGCGATACAGATTGCCTATAAGATATAGAAAATTAACTCAAAAAAATCAAATCTAAGAACTGTTGATGTCCAATAGGGAATTGAGCAAGAGTAAGGGGTTAGAAAACACTCTTAAGAAATCAAAACAGAAAATTTTCCAAATTTGAGCAAGATATGAATATCCAAGTACAAGAATGTCAGGGAATCCAAAAGGAGATTTAACCCAAATAAGACTGCCCCAAAGCATATGATAATCAAATGTCACATGTCAGGGTCAAATAGAGAACCCTAGAAGCAGCAAGAGAAAAGAAATAAATGACAAGCTTTAATTCATCTGAAAGCTGACTTCTCAATGGAAACCAGGCAGGGTAGGAGAGAGTAAAATGACATTTTCAAAGTATTGAAAGAAAAAAGAACCAAAAAAAAAAAAAAAAAAGAAGAAAGGAAAAAGAAAAAAATAACGACAACAACAGCAAACTGCCACTCTAGAATATTGTATCCATTACAGTTTTATTTCAAATATAAAGGAGAATGTCTTTACCAGACAAACAAAAGCTGAGAGAATTCACCATCACCTCAACCACCTTACAAAAAATGCTAAAAGTTCTTCAATCTGAAGGAAAAAAATCACTGATGTGCAAAAACAACAAACAAAAAATTGAAGGTATAAAACCCAGTGGTAAAGCAAGTACATGGACAAACCTGGAAAACTCAAATATTTTAATTGTGACGTGTAATTTATATATAATTTTACTAAGAAACACAAAAAACAAACCTATAAAATGGTAATAATACCTATAGCAACCTGTTAAGAAATAGGTACTATAAAATATGTAAGTTAAGGCCAAACATGGTGGCTCATGCTTATAATCCCAGGGCTTTGGAAGACCGAGGGAGAATCAGCTTAAGTCAGGAGTTTGAGACTAGCCTGGGAAACATAATGAGACTCTCTCTACAAAGACTTAAAAAAAAAATAGCTGCATGTGGTGGAATGTGCCTGCAGTCCTAGCTACTTGGGAGGCTGATGCAGGAGGATTGCTTGAGCCCAGGAGTATGAGGCTGCAGTGAGCTATGATTGTGTCACTGCTCTCCAGCCTAGGTGACAGAGTGAGATGCTGTCCGGAAAAACAAAACAAAACAAAACAAAACTGAGTGAGTTTTGTAATTTATATAAATAGAAATCTGGAGAACAGGCATGTGAATAGATATTAAGGGTGTAGGATAATGGTGGAAGAAATGTAGAAACGTAGAGTTGGATCAGGCTAAATTTATTGATTTGGGCCCACTTAGTAGTGACTCTGCATTTAATGTTGCAGCTTGGGGAGTTAAAAAAAGGTTCTAATAGGCTGGGCATGATGGCTCATGCCTGTAATCCCAGCTCTTTGGGGGGCCAAGGCAGGTGGATCACGATGTCAGGAGTTCGAGACCAGCCTGGCCAATATAGTGAAACCCCGTCTCTACTAAAAAGAAAACAAAAATTAGCCGAGTGTGGTGGTGCGTGCCTGTAGTCCCAGCTACTCAAGATGCTGAGGCATGTGAATTGCTTGAACTCGGGAGGTGGAGGTTGCAGTGATCCAAGATCACACCATCGCACTCCAGCCTGGGCAACAGAGCAAGAGTATCTAAAAAAAAAAAAAAAAAGATGGCCCATTGTGAGCAAGCTGGAAATGCCTGATCGCCCTTAGTTTAATGTAGAAGAGACCCAAAGGCTTAGGGAGATTGGGATGGTAGAGTGGATTAGTCACTTTAGACCTACTCATTCCAGCTGCAAGGGTCCAGAAGATACCCCTTTGACCAAGGCCTTGCAAAATAGATTTGTGAGGGGAGCACCTGCATCTTTGAAGAGCCCTGTAATTGCTCTTCTCTGTATTTCAGATCTAACAGTGGGAACTGGAGTCACTCCACTACAAAATTTAAATACAATGGGAATAATTGGATCCTGAGGTGGCAGGGGCTAAGTGGCAGCACTCAACTGTCAAAGGCAAGGTGGCTGTAGCTACTGTAATGGACAGCAGAGATAAAGGAGCAATTGAAGTAGTCTGACTCAAATAGAGCTCTGGCATTGGCTAATTAATCATGGTGTTCCTAGAAGTGAAATTGGTGGGAGGCCTACTGCATTCCTACTTGATTTATACAAGCAGAAAACTTCTAGGTTAAATGGACAAAAAACTAATATGAATTATAAAAACAGAGAATCATGTCCCCTCAATCAATTTGCAGACTTGAACTAGTTTATACACCCAGAACCCCTTGAATGAAGGGGAGGCTTGGTCCCCTTGAGGAAGGACTCCACTACATTACTGACAATTTATGCAGTGAATCTTTCCTTCATCTTTCCCCAAGGAGACCTCTGGCCTTTTACTGGGTAGCTGTGCATTGGGGAAAGGGAAATGATCAGACATTTTGGGGACTACTGGACACTGGCTCTGAGCTGATGTTGATTCCAGGGAACCCAAAACATCATCGTGGTCCTCCCGTTAAAGTAGGGGCTATGGCACTTAGGTAAGTAATGGAGTTTTAGTTCAGATCTGACTTACAGTAGGTCCAGTGTGTCCCCAGACTCATCCTGTGGTCACTTCCCCAGTGCCAGAATGCACAATTGGCATAGATATACTTAGCGATGAGAAGAACCCCCACATTGGTTCCCTGAGTGGTATGATGAGTACCATTATGGTGGGAAAGGCCAAATGGAAGCCATTAGAGCTGGCTCTACTTAGAAAAATAGTAAATCAAAAACAATATACGAAGGATAGTTCTATTATGTTAGGCATAATTTGACCTTCTTATTGTCTTTATTTGAAGATTTCATATAATCTCAGGAGATGAGTATGGGTTTACGTTGACAAAGGGTAGACTTCTGATGGTTAATACTGAGTGTCAACTTGACTGGATTGAAGGATGCAAAGTACTGATCCCGGGTGTGTCTGTGAGGGTGTTGCCAAAAGAGATTAACATTTGAGTCAATGGGCCGGGAAAGGGAAAGGCAGACTCAGTCTTAATCTGGGTGGGCAGGCATCATCTAATCAGTTGCCAGCAAGGCTAGAATATAAAGGAGGCAGAAAAATGTGAACAGACTAGACTGGCCTAGCCTCCCAGCCTACATCATTCTCTCATGCTGGATGCCTCCTGCCCTCAAACATCGGACTCCAAGTTCTTCAGTTCTCAAATTCTCATACTGGTTTTCCTTGCTCCTCAGCTTGTAGACAACCTATTGTGGGACCTTGTGATAGTGTGAGTTAATACTTAATAAACTCCTCTTTATATATATATTCTATTAGTTCTGTCCCTCTAGAGAACCCTGACTAATACAAATATACATAGAAAAACTCTCAACAAAATACTTGCAAACCAAAGTCAACAATACACAGGCAACCAAAGCAAAAATAGACAATTGAGATTACATTAAGTGGAAAAGTTTCTGCATAGCACAAGAAACAACCAACAAAGTGAGGAGACAACCCACAGAATTGGAGAAAACATTTGCAAACTATCCATCTGACAAGGGATTAATAACCAGAATACGTAAGTAGCAAAAGCAACTCAATAACAAAAATAATCCCAAATAATCCAATTAAAAATAGGCAAAATAAACAAACATTTCTGAAAGAAGACATAGAAATGGCCAATAAGTATATAAAAAATGCTTAATATTTCTAATCATTAGAGAATGCAAATCAAAACTACAATGAGATTTCATCTCACCCCAGTTAAAATGGCTTTTATCTAAAAACAGGCAATAATAGATGCTGGGGAAGATGCTCAGAGAGTGGGACCCTTGTACATTGTTGGTGGAAATGTAAATTAGTACAGGCAATTTACAGAACAATACAGAGGTTCTTGAAAAAACTGAAAATAGATCTATCGTATGGTCCAACAATTCCACTCCTAGGTATATAGCCAAATAAAGAAAATCAATGTATTGAAAAGTCATCTGCACTTTCATTTTTATTGTAACACTATTCACACTAGCTAAAATATGGAATTAACCTAAGTGCAACAACTGATGAAGAAAATGTGCTATATATTTCAATGAAATATTATTCTGCCATAAAAATAATTAAATCTTGTCATTTGTAGCAACATGGATGAAACTGGCAGTAATTATGTTAAGTGAAATAAATTGAGCACAGGAAGAGAAATATTGCATATTCTCACCCATATGTGGGAGCTAAGAGAGTAGATTGGTGGTTACCAGAGGCTGGAAGGGTGGAGGGGAGGGAGGGGAGAAAAAACAAGTGCTTAATAGGTACAAGTATAGAGTTTGATAGAGGAAATTGGACCTGGTGTTCGATAGATTAGTTGGGTGACATCAGTTTACAATAATGTATTGCATATTTCAAATTTGCTAGAAGAATTTGAGTGATCCTAGCATAAAGAAAAAATACATATTTAATGTGAGGGATATCCTAAGTACACTGATTTGATCATTACAAATTATATGAATGTATTAAATATCACATGTACCCCAAAATGATGTACTCTATTATGCGGCAATGAAAATGTAGTAAAAAAAAAAAAATGGGCTCAGTCTAGCCATGAGATAAAGAATGTGACAAACCAAATTTAGTGTTTTAGTCTGTTTGGGGTGCCATAAAAAATATCACAGTTGTGTAACTTAACAGGCATTTATTTTCTCACAGTTCTGGAGGCTGAAAGTCCAACATCGAGGTCCCTGCAGTATGTATTTCTGGTGAGACCTCTTTTCCTGGCTTGCAGTTGAACACTTCTCACTGTGGCCTCACATAACCTTTCCTCTGTGAGCATGTGTGGAGACAGAGTGTGAGCTCTGGTGCTTTTTCTTTGTCTTATAAGGACACCAGTCCTATGGGATCAGATCGCCACTCTTGTGACTTCAATTAACCTTAATTGCTTCCTTACAGGCCTTATGTCTAGATACAATCACCTGGCGGTTTCAAGCTTAACATACACATTTTGGAGAGGGACATACTTCAGTACACAGCATTGAGAAGAAGCATTATTCAAAATCCTAAATACTATTCCTAAAAACAAAGTTATTAGGACAAGAGAAGGCTGAGAAACTGTCACAGATCAGAGGAGGCTAGACAGACAGACATGACTAAATGTAAAGTGGTACCATGAGTGAGATCTTGGAAAAAAAAAAAAAAGAACATTGGGAAGAACGTATAAATTATGAATTAGTTGTACAATTTAGTTAATACTCATACACGAAAATTGGTTTTTATTGTGACAAACATCCAGTAATGATGTAGGGTATTAAAAACAGGAAATAGTGAGTGAGAAGTATACAGAAATTCTAAGTTTACATTTCTGTAAATCTAAACATATTGTGAAATGGAAGTTGTATTAAAAAAAGAAAAGAAAACAATTACTAAAGGGAAACGAAAATAAATACAAAGGAAAATTAGGCCATCCATGAGCCAATTAATGAGAGAGCTTTACTAAAAAAGGATTGTAATTATGTTGGGTGTCCTGAAGACCACCCTCAGACTCAACAATATGCTGGAAGGATTAACAGAGCTCAGTAAATCAGTTATATTTATTGTTATGGTTTATTACAGAGAAAGAAAACAGATTAACATTAGAAATGGAAAATACGGGATCCCACCGCAGCTCAGCAAGGCCACTGCAACCAGACTGCCTCTCTAGATTCCCTCTTCTCCGGGCAGGACATCTCTGAAAAAAAGGCAACAGCCCCAGTCAGGGACATAGAAATAAAACCCTCACCTCCCTGGGACAGAGCAACTTGGGGAAGGGGCGGTTGGGGGCACAGCTTCAGCGATTGAAATGTCCCTACCTGGCAGCTCTGAAGAGAGCAGCAGATCTCCCAGCACAGCGTTCGAGCTCTGATAAGGGACAACTTGCCTCCCCAAGTGGGTCTCTGACCCCCATGTATCCTGACTGGGGGATACCTCCCAGTAGGGGCCAACAGACACTTCATACAGGAGAGCTCTGGCATCTGGCAGGTGCCCCTCTGGGCTGCAGCTTCCAGAGGAAGGAACAGGCAGAAATCTTTGCTGTTCTGCAGCCTCCACCAGTGATACCCAGGCAAACGGTATGGAGCAGACCTCTAGCAAACTCCAGCAGACCTGCAGCAGAGGGACCTGATTGTTAGAAGGAAAACCAACAAACAGAAAGGAATAGTATCAATATCAACAAAAAGGACATCCACTCAGAGACCCCATCCGAAGGTCACCAACTTCAAAGAGCAAAGGTAGATAAATCCATTAAGATGGGGAGAAACCAATGCAAAAAGGCTGAAAATTAGAAAAAACAGAATGCCTCTTCTCCTCCAATGGATTACAACTCCTTACCAGCAAGGGAAAAAAACTGGACAGAGAATGAGTTTGATGAATTCACAGAAGTAGGCTTCAGAAGGTGGGTAATATCAAACTCCTTCGAGCTAAAGGAGCATGTTCTAACCCAATACAAGGAAGCTAAGAACCATGAAAAAAGGTTAGATGAATAGCTAACTAGAATAACCAGTTTAAAGAAGAACATAAATGACCTTATGGAGCTGAAAAACACAGCATGAGAACTTCGTGAAGCATCAATAGCCAATCAATAGCATCAATCAAAACAAGTATCAATAGCCAAATCGATCAAGCAGAAGAAAGGATATCAGAGGTTGAAGATCAACTCAATGAAATAAAGTGAGAAGACAAGATTAGAGAAAAAACAGTGAGGAGAAACAAACAAAGCCTCCACAAAATACGGGACTATGTGAAAAGACCAAATCTACATTTGATTGGTGTACCCGAAAGTGATGGGGAGAATGGAACCATGTTGGAAAACACTCTTCAGGATATTATCCAGGAGAACTTCCCCAACTCAGCAAGGCAGGCTATTGGGGGAATCACCCCCGATAATTCAACATAGATTCTTTTCTATTTTCCATAAGTGTCGGCTGGTCTGAGAAATAAAGGGAAAGAGTACAAAAGAGATAAATTTTAAAGCTGGGTTTCTGGGGGAGACGTCACATGTCGTCAGGTTCCGTGATGCCCCATGAGCTGTAAAACCAGCAAGTTTTTATTAGCAATTTTCAAAGGGTAGGGAGTGTATGAATAGGGTGTGGGTCACAGAAATCACATGCTTCACAAGGCAGTAAAATATCACAAGGCAAATGGGGGCAGAGCGAGATCACAGGACCTGGGCGAAATTAAAATTACTAATGAAGTTTCATGTCCCACTGGGCACACATTGTCATTGATAACATCTTATCAGGAGACAGGGTTTCGGAGCAGACAACTGGTCTGACTAAAATTTACTAGGCAGGAATTTCCTCATCCTAATAGGCCTGGGAGTGCTATAGGAGACCAGGGCTTATTTCATCCCTTATCTACAACTGTATATGACAGACACTCCCAGAGCAGCCATTTTAGAGACATACCCCTGGGAATGCATTCTCTTTCTCAGGGCTCTTCCTTGCTGAGAAAAAGAATTCAGCGATATTTCTCTTATTCGCTTTTGTAAGAAGAGAAATATGGCTCTGTTCCACCTGGCTCTCAGGCAGTCAGACCTAATGGTTATCTCCCTTGTTCCCTGAACATTGCTGTTATCCTGTTCAAGGCGCCCAGATTTCATATTGTTTAAACACACATGCTTTATGAACAATTTGTGCAGTTAACACAATCATCACAGGGTCCTGAGGCAATATACATCCTCAGCTTACGAAGATGACTTGATTAAGAGATTAAAGACAGGCATAGGAAATCATGAGTATTGATTAGGGAAGTGATAAATGTCCATGAAATCTTCACAATTTATGTTCAGAGATTGCAGTAAAGACAGGTGTAAGAAATTATAAAAGTATTAATTTGGGAAACTAATAAATGTCCATGAAATCTTCACAATTTATGTTCTTCTGCCATGGCTTCAGCCGGTCCCTTCATTCGGGGTCCCTGAATTCCCACAACAGCAAGTCAACATTCAAATTCAGAAAATACAGAGAACACCAAAAAGATACTCCTCGAGAAGAGCAACCCCAAGACATGTAATTGTCAGATTCACCAAGGCTGAAATGAAGGAAAAAATTTTAAAGGCAGCCAAAGAGAAAGGTTGGGTTACCCACAAAGGGAAGCCCATCAGACTAACAGCGGATCTCTGAGCAGAAACCCTACAAGTCAGAAGAGAGTGGGGGCCAATATTCAACATTTTTAAATAAAAGAATTTTCAACCCAGAATTTCAATCCAACCAAACTAAGCTTCATAAGTGAAGGAGAAATAAAATCCTTTATAGACAAGGAATGCTGAGAGATCTTGTTATCACCAGGCCTGCCGTACAAGAGCTCCTGAAGGAAGCACTAAACATGGGAGGGAACAACCAGTACTAGCTACTGCAAAAACATACCAAATTGTAAAGACCATCGACACTATGAGGAAACTGCATCAACTAACGGGTAAAATAACCAGCTAGCACCTTAATGGCAGGATCAAATTCACACATAACAATATTAACCTTAAATGTAAATGAGCTACATGCCTCAATTAAAAGACACAGACTGACAAATTGGATAAAGAGTCAAGACCCACCAGTGTGCTGTATTCAGGAGACCCATCTCACCTGCAAAGACACACATAGGCTCAAAATAAAGGGATGGAGGAATATTTACCAAGCAAATGGAAAGAAAAAAAAAAGGTTGCAATCCTAGTCTCTGATAAAACAGACTTTAAATCAACAAAGATCAAAAGAGACAAAGAAGGGCATTACATAATGGTAAAGGGATCAATGCAACAAGAAGAGCTAACTATCCCAAATATATATGCACACAATACAGGAGCACCCAGATTCATAAAGCAAGTTCTTAGAGACCAACAAAGAGACTTAGACTCCCACATAATAATAATGGGAGACTTTAACACATCACTGTCAATATTAAACCAATCAACAAGACAGAAAATTAACAAGCATATCCAGGACTTGAACTCAGCTCTGGACCAAGTGGACCTAATAGACAACTATAGAACTCTCCACCACAAATCAACAGAATATTCGTTCTTCTCAGCACCACATTGCACTTATTCTAAAATTGACTATATAATTGGAAGTAAAACACTCCTCAGCAAATGCAAAAGAATGGAAATCATAACAACAGTCTCTCAGACCACATTGCAATCAAATTAGAACTCAGGATTAAGAAACTCATTCAAAGCTGCACAACTACATGGAAACTGAACAACCTGCTCCTGAATGACTACTTGGTAAATAACGAAATGAAGGCAGAAATAAAGATGTTCTTTGAAACCAATGAGAACAAAGACACAACATACCAGAATCTCTGGGACACATTTAAAGCAGTGTCCCAGAAATTTATAGCACTAAATGCCCACAAGAGAAAGCAGGAAAGATCTAAAATCAACATCCTAACTTCACAATTAAAATAACTAGAGAAGCAAGAGCAAACACATTCAAAAGCTAGCAGAACACAAGAAATAACTAAGATCATAGCAGAGCTGAAGGAGATAGAGACTTAAAAAACCTTTCAAAAAATCAATGAATCTAGGAGCTGGTTTTTTGAAAAGATCAACAAAATAGATAGACCACTAGCCAGACTAATAAAGAAGAAAAGTGAGAAGAATCAAATAGATGCAATAAAAAAATGATAAAGGTGATATCACCAGTGATCCCACAGAAATACAAACTACCATCAGAGAATACTAGAAACACCTCTATGCAAATAAACTAGAAAATCTAGAAGAAATGAATAAATTCCTGGATACATACATCCTTCCAAGACAAAACCAGGAAAAGTTGAATCCCTGAATAGACCAATAACAAGTTCTGAAATTGAGGCAGCAATTAATAGCCTACAAACCAAAAATAGTCCTGGACCATACAGATTCACAGCTGAATTCTACCAGAGGTACAAAGAGGAGCTGGTACCATTCCTTCTGAAACTATTCCAAACAATAGAAAAAGAGGGACTCCTCCCTAACTCATTTTATGAGGCCAGCATCATCCTGATACCAAAACCTGGCAGAGACACAACAAAAGAAAATTTCAGACCAATATCCCTGATGAACATTCATGCAAAAATCCTCAATAAAATACTGGCAAACCATATCCAGCAGCACATCAAAAAGCTTATCCACCATGATCAAGTCAGCTTCATCCCTGGGGTGCAAGGCTGTTTCAACATATACAAATCAATAAATGTAATCCATCACATAAACAGAACTTATGACAAAAAACACATCATTATCTCAGTAGATGCAGAAAAGTCCTTCAACAAAATTCAACAGCACTTCTTGCTAAAAACTCTCAATAAACTAGGCATTGATGGAATGTATCTCAAAATAATAAGAGCTATTTATGACAAACCCACAGGCAATATCATACTGAATGGGCAAAAACTGGAAGCATTCCCTTTGAAAACTGGCAAAAGACAAGAATGCCCTCTCTCACCACTCCTATTCAACATAGTATTGGAAGTTCTGGCCAGGACACTCAGGCAAGAGAAACAAATAAAGGGTATTCAATTAGGAAAAGAGGGATTCAAATTGTCTCTGTTTGTAGATGACATGATTGCATATTTAATACCCCATTTTCTCAGCCCCAAATCTCCTTCAGCTGATAAGCAACTTTAGCAAAGTCTCACGATACAAAATCAATGTGCAAAAATCACAAGCATTCCTATACACGGATAACAGACAAACAGAGATCCAAATCATGAGTGAACTCTCATTCACGATTGCTGCAAAGAGAATAAAATACCTAGGAATCCAACTTACAAGGGATGTGAAAGACCTCTTCAAGGGGAACTACAAACCACTGCTCAAGGAAATAAGAGAGGACATAAACAAATGGAAAAACATTCCATGCTCATGGATAGGAAGAATCAGTATCGTGAAAATGGCCATATTGCCCAAAGTGATTTATAGATTCAGTGCTATCCCCATCAAGTTACCAATGACTTTCTTCACAGAATTGGAAAAAAGTATTTTAAATTTCATATGGAACCAAAAAAGAGCCCACATAGCCAAGACAATCCTAAGCAAAAAGAACAAAGCTGGAGGCATCACACTACCTGATTTCAAACTATACTACAAGGCTACAGTAACCAAAACAGCAAGGTACTGGTACCAAAACAGATCTATAGATCAATGGATCAGAACAGAGCCCTCATAAATAACGCCATACATCTACAACCATCTGATCTTTGACAAACCTGACAAAAACTAGCAATGGGGAAAGGATTCCCTATTTAATAAATGGTGTTGGGAAAACTGCCTAGTCATATGGAGAAAGCTGTACCTGGATCCCTTCCTTACACCTTATACAAAAATTAAGATGGATTAAAGACTTAAATATAAGACCTGAAACCATAAAAAACCTAGAAGGAAACTTAGGCAATACCATTCAAGACATAGGCATGGACAAAGACTTCATGACTAAAACACCAAAAGCAATGGCAACAAAAGCAAAAATAGAAAAATGGGATCTGACTAAACTAAAGAGCTTCTGCACAGCAAAAGAAACTATCATCAGAGTGAACAGGCAACCTACAGAATGAGAGAAAATTCTTGCAATCTATCCATCTGACAAAGGGCTATCCAGAAGCTACAAAGAACTTAAACAAATTTACAAGAAAAAAACAACCCCATCAAAAAGTGGGTGAAGGATATGAACAGACACTTCTCAAAAGAAGACATTTATGCAGCCAACAAACATATGAAAAAAAGCTCATCATCACTGGTCATTAGAAAAATGCAAATCAAAACCACAATGAGATACCATCTCACACCATTTAGCATGGCAATCATTAAAAAGTCAGGAAACAACAGATGCTGGAGAGGATGTGGAGAAGTAGGAACGCTTTTACACTGTTGGTGGGAGTGTAAATCAGTTCAACCATTGTGGAAGACAGTGTGGCTATTCCTCAAGGATCTAGACCTAGAAATACCATTTGACCTAGCAATCTCATTACCTGGTATATACCCAAAGGATTATAAACCATTCTACTATAAAGACACATGCACATGTATGTTTATTGTGGCACTGTTCACAATAGCAAAGACTTGGAACCAACCCAAATCCCCATCAATGATAGACTGGATAAAGAAAATGTGGCACATATACACCATGGATTACTATGCAGCCATAAAAAAGGATGAGTTCATGTCCTTTGCAGGGACATGGTTGACACTGGAAACCATCATTCTCAGCAAACTAACTCAAGAACAGAAAACCAAACACCGCATGTTCTCACTCATAAGTGGAAGTTGAACAATGAGAACACATGGACACAGGGAGGGGAACATCATACACCAGGGCCTGTCGGGGGTGGGAGGCTAGGGGAAAGGTAGCATTAGGAGAAATACCTAAAGTAGATGATGGGTTGGTGCCTGCAGCAAACCACCATGGCAAGTGTATTCTTATGCAACAAACCTGCACGTTCTGCACATGTACTCCAAAACTTAAAGTATAAAAAAAAAAAAAAAAGACATAGAAAAGGTGCACAGGTGAAATCAAGGAGACATCAGACAAAAACTTCCAGGTGTCCCCTTCCAGGAGAATTGCACTCAATTCACCTGACAACAATCTGTGACAACACATGTGATGTCTTGCCAACCAGCCTAGCTCACCTGAGCCTTGGCATCCAGATTTTTATTGGGGATCAGTCCCAAAAGCATGCAGCAGCAGCTTGACTGAACTTAACTCCTCAGTTTCCATCTGCCTAGAGGTTAAACTGATACCATGTGGCCCAAATTCTCAGACACACCAAAACACTCTATCAGGCAGCATATTCCAAGGGCTTAGAGGTTATTTCTCAGGGGCTAGTCAAGTGTCAGTCTTTCTGAAGACAGGCCTGCCTTTAGACTATGTGGGGTTTTAGCCACCCAAGCCTACTGAACTAACTCCTTATTGCATAAAAATAAATCTTTATTTGTACTTGAAGCTCCCAGGAATATAACAAAGAAAAATTAAATGATAGGGCATGGATAGTTGACCCTAAGGAGTATAAAATTATAGAGAAGATATTCATGTAAAGGAAAAAAATAAAAAATATCTGTGATTTAATAAAGGAAAATGAAGTTGTTACATTAACTCAAAAAGAAAGAATGATTATATTTTAAAAGTAGCATAGATATAAACATTTTTAAAAAAATCTGCCCAGTAGAGCGCTACCTTCTTTGATGAAATGTCCCCTTTTCTTTATGCTCTGAATGGGAGCTTCCATGTAAAGCCCAACCGTTTGAGCACAGTTGCTCAAAAGTAGACACTGATTGAGACAGGCTAACTAACCTGCATCTTTAAAACTTTTTCAGATGTTTTTTCTACTTGGAACTAATAGCAATTAATGTACATCTCTTATATAAAGTTGGGACATACAAGTTATGAGTGTTGTGAGACTGTGTATTAAGCTATGTGGAGGAAGCTCTGTGAAATAGTGAAGTTGACAGGAAGAAAGAACTAGAGTTGTAATATGGCAAGAGCGATGGGGATATTCAAAAGCTTGATTCCATGCTTGCTTGAAGCTCGTATGTCCTGTACTTCCTGTTTGGTTTCTCTTTGAGCTACTTCAAGTTATCTTTCTGTTCATTGTTACCAAAGGAATCTTTCCTAAATGAACTAAGTTGAAGATTTCTTAAAAGAAGAAGCATTTGACCGATGTTTTAAAGGAAAACAATCATTAACACTTGTTAAATATGTCCTATGTGTCAGATATATGCTATACACTGAAACCCTAAAATATGAATGACAATCTCAAAAAGCTGACACAAAAGTGGATGTTAACATATAAACAGATATAAGGGAAATTTAGCATGATTAGCACTATAAAGAATTATGATAAAAATGGTGAGACATGACACATGAGCCTGATATTACTGTAGGAAAAGAGAAGAAAACATATCCTAGGCATGAAGAATTCAAAATGACTTAGAGTTGAATTTTAAAATTGTAATAGTTGAAGTGTTGGAAGTAGCTGAGATCACTTGGAAGGAGGAAGAAATTCATATAATAAATATTATGGAACCTAGGAGAACATTGCTATTAAAGAATATATTTTAGAAAAAAATAAAACAGATATCAAAAAAGATAAAATACAGGCTTAATAGTTTCCAAAGAGATTTAACTATTAGAATAAATTAAAGTCTTAAAAATGATTTTTGAATCATCCCTGGACATTGGAAGTATTTTCCTTTAAACTTAAACCATTTTATTAAAACTGGTACTAATTTGTATGCCTTAAAAAAGATTATATAAGAGACCTTCAAAGTCAGTTTCTCAGACTTCCCCTCCCCATCCTCTCTCCCCATCTTAAACCCAAATTACTCAACCAGTGGCTATGAACACCTCCAGAACAGTTTCTTCCTTTCAACTCACCATTTTGAAGAATCATCTATTCCTAAAACAAGTGGAATATTCAATTCACCCTTCTGGATAAAGCCCCCTGCCTTCCCAACTTTGTTTTCTTCTCCCAAGACAAAACATTCCTTCAGAATCTTTTTGTGCTCAGGATTTTCAAATAAACATTTATGATTAGCCAAGGCTCTAGCCCATTTTGTTCTACAGATATTAGCGTTGTGGCTTGAATCAGGACCAGGCCCCCTTATGCTCAGTCCAGGCCACTTGAACAGGACATATCATGCCAATGATTCTTTGATGCTTTCCTTCCTTAGCGGCCCAGTGTCTGTACACCTGAGTAAGTTTTGCTCCTGATGAACTAGTGCTCCACTCCCTTTGCATTAAAGTACCACATAAATGTTTACTCCTCTGGCTTAAGCATTTTAGGAAAATCTTTATTGTAATTTGCTTCACCATTTCAGGGAGATCATGCATGATGCAGGAGCAAGTAACAAGGCTTTCTGAATGTGATTATTTGTGTCTCATTTATTGTTGTCACTGTAACATGAGCAATTGTCTATCATTCAACGTGTCTCCAGTTTGTTACCCATCCTCTTGTATAATCATTCTGATGCCAATGACACTAAATATTTAGCACAAAATAGCTGAAGCTCTGTAGAATGTTACCAAACACAATTTAGAACTTTTATAGCCACTTGTGGAATTTGATATATGAACAAAGGAAGCCATTTGTGAGGTCCCTTAGAATGAAAGGATTCAAAGATTATAGATATCAACGGTCAGCATTTTTTACTGGTATAAAGATGTCTCAACAATATATGAAAATTCTAAAATTCTTTTCATTATGAATTCCTTAGAGAAATGTAAAAACAGTATGTACTTCCTCTCATTCTTTCTGCCCACCTGCAAATTCGTCTCCTTCCTGCACTCTTGTAATTTGATTTCCTCCTTCCTCTTACTCTACTCCTTTTTCTTCTGTGCTTTTCCCAAACATTTCTGCTCTTTCTTTGACCTCCCCTGTCACTAAGAAATATACCCTCCTAATGTGTAACTTGGGTAGAGAAAATGACCAGCCTCATCAGTCTTATAGTCTAGAACTTGGCAAAGATCAGATTTGCAAAACCCAGCTAAGATCTTTTTTTTTTTTTGAAATGGAGTTTCACTCTTGTCATCCAGGCTAGAGTGCAGTGATGTGATCTTGGCTCACTGCAACCTCCGTCTACTGGCTTCAACTGTTTATCCTGCCTCAGCCTCCCAAGTAGCTGGGATTACAGGCGCTCGCTGTCACGCCCAGCTAATTTTTGTGTTTTTAGTAGAGAAGGGGTTTCACCATGTTGGCCAGGCTGGTCTAGAACTCCTGGCCTCAGGTGATCTGTCCACCTTGGCCTCCCAAAGTATTGGGATTACATATGTGAGCCACTGCGCCTGGCCACGATCTTTTCAAACCCTCATATAGAAAGACAAAAAAAAAAAAAATAGGATTGATTTTAGAAATTATAATTCAGGATTCCCTTATTTCTATGAATTAGTGATATTGTGAGCCCCCAAATTGCTAAGACTTTGTTAAAATAAAGGAAGATAGATTGATTACTAAAAGGACTGTGGATATGTGGGTCAATATTTGATAATGGATACATACAAAATAATATAAAAATAGGACAAGACCTTTTAGCAGCTATCTTTATCCTTAGGTATTTTCTGTTAAAATTGATTGGTTAATGTTCAGATCTATAAACAGAAAAAGGATAAGTTCTTCATTGATTTCAGAATTTACCTAACTACCCTCTTTTGGACCTATTCTGGTCTCACTAAGGGTGAAGATATCACAACTACCTAATCTACTTTTGGTGGTGTTGTTGATTAACCCCTGGATGAACCACTTAGTGGGCAGTACACTCAACTCATAGTCTTTAATCCTACAACCTAAAATCATGTCACCCTAACAAGAGTCCAGGGCTGGACCAGAATTACTTTTGAATCCCCTAACCCTCTTAAAGCTGGATGCTACCAAGCAAACATACCAGAACAGACTGCCTGGTTTTCCCATTAGAGAAAGTAAAGAAGCCTGAAGTTCAGAAATGGTCAAGGTAAAATTGTGAATATACAAAATAAGTCTATACATCCAATCTCTTTTGTTCATATCAGTATGTAAGAAGTAATCAAGAGGAGATGGTCTCTTTATGGAAACAGTTGTATTTAATGATCAAACAGTCTTACTATGGTATGTAGATCAGAAGGGGGTGAGAGAAGTAAAGTTACACTATTAGCTCATTGAGTAGCTTCTGCCATAAAAATCACAGATTGACAAACTGCAATTAGTCTGAGAAGCTGAACACAAGACACGTTAATTTCAATAGCCCTATTAGCATGACTGAAATTAACTGATCATTAACAAGAACAAAAAAATTAACACTGGAAATACCACAGAGAACACCAATACTTGTCAATAATCAGGTGCAATAAATCTGCCAAGAGTGGGCAGAGGGCCATGTCAGCCCCTCCATCTTGCAGCTTTTGGCAGGAATCACAAATTTGGCATGCAATTATAGCCTCTGCATTAGCGTTTGTGTGTGTGTGCCCAGTGTAGGAGGGTGAGTGTGCTGCCATGTCCAGTGTGGTGATGAGTTTATGTGGTAATTGTAGCAGCACTAAGGGACAGCGCAGGCACTGTCAGGAGCCGGATGCCCATCTGCTTCATCAGTGAACTGACCATTACTATGGGCATCTATGTGAGCCACCCATCCAGGCAGCTTGAGCAGCAACCAAAATTTTATTTTACAGTTTGTATTCCTAAAGATGTGTCCTTAATCTGCAATACTCTGAGAGTTTGAGTTTTGTCCACTGAGTGGAGTGTCCATGCCCAATACCAGTTCATGAATTTAATCCAATACACATTTCTTCTCAAACTATATATGTGAATTGTTTCTAGGTAGGAGACATTACATATTGAATATTCTGTTTGCCTCTAGAAATATACAAAGTATTTTTCTAGGGAGACCCTAGGTGATGTGCCCTTTCCACAATTTTTCCCACAAATAATGATATTCAAATATTTGTCAAAATATTCATATTTTTAAGAAAACTGTCAATGTGGCAGGTTGCTTGTTGCCACTTAGGTATCTGTTATGGCAGGGACTCTAAGTTTAATTATTAAGCATAGGCAATTTACCAACCAATCAAGTTCATACTTCTATGCCCTTGAAAGTCATGGCTTGAATTGCTTTCATCTCCTAAGTGTCTAAATCAATAATTAGGAATAAAGAAAATTCCCACTTTGTCAAGTTGAAAGCCTGAGATCTTTGTGCATGCTAAGTTAATTATGTAAATTTCCACTTCAAAAAAAAGGTAGCTTCAAAAAGAAAAAGGAAAGAGAATATATTGCTTTAAGGAGAGATCTGTTTACCAAAAATGGCAAAAAAAGAGATAGGTATTTTCTTTCATTGATACCTTTCTTCGAATTCTAAAAGAAGAAACCAAGTTAAGAAATAGAATGTGGCTGATTTTATGAAATTTCAATACAATAAAAATGTTAATTAGATAATTGAATAAAGCATTCAATATAGATCAGACATTCAAATTAGGATTTCTTAAAAGAAAATAATTCATCAGAGATGTATGAAGTTCTAGTGAACATTATTCAAAGCTGGGAGAAAAGGCCCAGGGAATTTTCTTTATCTATGCTGTGACTTCATATAAATTCATGTTATATACTTACAACATAAGTTTTGTATACATACATGTGTTCAAATACAACAGGACTATTCAGGCATATTATATACAGAAAATAATAAAATTTTTATAATTATACATAATTTGTTTAATTTTAAGTGTTCTATCAGTGTTTTATATTAATAACATGTTTAAATTTACTCGATTTTTATTCTATAAATCTATATTTATGGAGGAGGAAAAATATCTCAATATGTTTATATAATTACAATCTCAACAAAAACATAAATAGCTTTTCAAAAGTATTGCCACCAAGATATTTATTCACTATACTTTTATATTTGTGTAAAATTATTTTTTTACCCTTCAAGCAAGGGCCACTAAAAGTTGTACACATTATTTTGAAAAGCAAAAGAGTAAAATCAACTTGGAGTATATTAGGGTATTTCTTAATTACTGTATACTATTTTACTGCCTCCAACTCTATACCAGATTCAAGTTAGATAGACCAAAAAAAATGCAATCATTAATTGAGACATTTTGATTTTTTTAATGCGGTCACCTTTTAAATAAAACCTATTGGTATTCCATGAATGCATAGAGTGCTATGCATTCAAAATAGAAGCCATGCAGAGGGACAGAATTCTCAAAGGAGAAGGGTTATCTGCACACGTATACATCATCGAAATAGCCAGCTAACAGAAAACAGGGCTGCAAACATTACACGTAACCCTGGGCAGCTGTAACTCTGAGTGAGTCCTAGGAGGAATGAGATCCACACAGCCATCTGTTCGCAGACATTCCTGACATTCTACAATTGATTTGCTACTGTCACAAGTCAATTAAGGACATTTGTTTTAAACAGGGCATACAAAAATAGAAGACAAAATAACATTGAACTGCCAACTTTTTGCTTTGATGGCTCATCCTGGGAATAGGAATGAGTGAAAGAAAGGGAATGGTAAATATGCCTCTTTTTAATATATACAGTTATATATACAACGTTAACATCTCACAAGTGATTTCTTTGTCAAAGAAAGATGCAGACATAGGTATTCTATTTGACACACCATAGGATCAGTGCCTCATTTTCACAGCTGATTTAACATCAGAAACATGAGTATATATAAAATCTGTATTAAAACTGACCAATAAGTAAATCATTTTCTCAGGTTTTATAAAGCTATTTTTAAAAATTAAAGTAGATTTGGTGTACAGATGTATGGCTAGCTACTTTTATCTGGGGATCTCAAAATGCTTGCAGCTTGTTAGCATTTTTTATAGGATGCCTACATCTGAATTCATAAAAAAGTGTTTTAGGAAAAATTAATTACAGAAATTAGACACCTTAATCAGTGTGTTACTATAGAAGAATATGCAAAGTGATGAATTGGAAATAATCACCACTACATTTCAGATTTCATAACTTATACTTGAACACTTACACTCTTTTCATGGGATATAGGTGTTCTTGCCTTAAGAAAAAGGTAATTTTACTTTAGCATATGAAAATGTACATAGTAACTTCTTTTTTTAGAAAGCATATAACATCACAGTTCATTGGTTGTTGAAAGGGCTTTAGTGTACCTTGTTGCTGAAAAATGAGTGAATTGTGGTTTGGGGACATATTCTACATCATAATAATACTTAGAAAGTTTATAAGCAAAGTTGGTACACAAAAGAAATTAGTGTTGCCAATTTTCTATAGTAGGGCTAGATTCAATGTATTGACCCCAATCCATATCTACATTATTATGTCAATAGTTGAAAGTCTGTGCAAAAACGTAGGTTTCTATTTGTTTTTAGTTAAAAGTTTCTAACATATTTCTTTTTCAGTTTTATTAAAATATAGTAACTTTTGCAGCAATAATTTCTTTGTTGTTGTTTGCTTCCTGGCTTCAGTAAAACCCACCAGGAAATCTTCCACCTGGTGTTTTAAACTACTGATTCAAATGATCAAGAAGAGGTGTGGGAGCTATGATAGCTCAAACAAAATAGCATTTCTTTTAGCTTGGAGAACCATGTCTTCCCAGAGTAACAGTCATACGGAAGTGCCAAAATCTGAGACTAAAACTACGTACTTAATGATTGTTATCTTATTAAGACTCAGATCACCTAGGATTTTTTACTGAAGAATGAGGCATAAAACTCCATAAATATTTTGCAAAATACCACATTGTAATTCAGAAATTTTCTGTTACAACTGAAGCCTATGATTCTGAAAATGCCAATTTAGTGGAGCGCAAGTCAGATGGACTGAGTTCAATATGTGTGAATAAAGGCTGCTGTTAAATAACTCTTAAATATAATGAATAAGCAAAAGAGCAGGGGCACATTTTTCCTTTGACTTGCAAATTAGTTTCAAGATTCTTTCACCATTATTGAAATATCATGCTACTGATATAGATGATTAGAGGTAATACACAATGTAGACAGATACTTTCCTCCAGAAAATTTATCTACTAATGGAATGAATAATGGTAATAGATAAAAATTTTTAAAATATTATATATAAGTATATATATATATATAAAATTCACCATGATATATGAACTGCATGTTTAATTTATATATAAACATAGAGTCAAAAAATAATGTCACAAATTTTCCAAATGTCGGAATACTATCTTCAGTAAACTATTTATTTACAGATTTAGTGCTGCTGTGGTTTGAATATAATTGGTTTGACCACCTCAAGTCTCCAGTTGAAATTTGATTCCAGATGTTAGAGGTAGGACCTAATAGGAGTTTATGTCATGGGGGCAGATCCCTCACGAATAACTTGGTACTGTCCTGTCAGGAATGAGTTAGTTCTCATTCTATTAGTATCAGAGAGAGCTGATTGTTAAAAGGAGTCTGGCACCTCTCTACTTCCCTCTGGCTTTTCTCTTTCACTATGTGGTATGTCCAAGCCAGCTCCGCTTAGCCTTCTGCCATAGTAGAAGCAGTCTGAGATTCTCACCAGAAGCAGGTGCTGGCACCGTGCTTCCTGTAAAGCCTAAAGAACCATGAGCCAAATGAACCTCTTTTCTTTATAAAGTACCCAGCCTTAGGTATTCCCTTATAGGAGCACAAATGGACTAAAACAAGTGCCAATCAAGCAATGGAGCAGCTCCCAAAAAAGGAAGGATGTGGGACTCATTAGAGGATGTGATAAATTCATAAAAGTGCCATGTCTCTTTTTCAGGGTGCATTTCTGAATCACTTGGGGAATATTTTTAAAATGCACATGCTCTGAAAGCCAGTAGCTTAAATGAAATGTTAAATAAATCAGACTACATAAAAATTGAAACTTCTTTATCAAAAATTTATCATAAATTAAAGGCAGTGTACAATTATTTGCAATCCATATACAAAAAACTAATTTTGAATGAATTCTTAGGAATACTTAAGAAAAGAGAAAGATGACCCCATTAAAATAGAAATATAGATACTTCACAGAAAAGTAACACCTGTTTTCTATTTTTGTAACTGCAACAATAAAAACTTGGTCACGATATAAAATCATGTAATATCAACATTAGTGGGATGCATCCAGAGCAGAGTTTAGAGGGTAAGTTGTGGTTATGAATGATTATACTAGAAAAGAAGCAAGTATAAATCAATAATCAAATACCACACCTTAGTTAACTAGAAAAAGAAGAGCAAGGGCTGAGTACAGTGGCTCACTCCTGTAATCCCAGCACTTAGGGAGACAGAGGTGGGAGGATTGCTTGAGTCCAGGAGTTTGAGGCTGCAGTGAGTTATTATCACATCACTGCACTCCAGCCTGGGTGACAGAGCAAGATTCTCTTAGGAAAAAAAAAAAAGAGGGAGAGAGACAGCAAACTAAACCTAGAGTAAGTACAAGAAAGGGAATTACAGTAATAAAGATAATAACTGATGTCAATTTTACAGATGTTGAATTAATAGAAAACTAAGATAAAATAGACAAAACTCAAGGCAACCAAATATTCTTATAGTTTATAAACCTCTAGCTAGAGTGATCAAGAAAAAAAAAGGAGGACTCATATTGTCAATATCAATAGTAAAAGAGGGTACAGTGCTACAAATCCTATAGAAAAGAAAATACCAAGAATACATTATAAGCCACATTTTGTTTCTCAAAAATCAACAACTTAGATGAATTGGACTAATATCTTAAAAAATCCTAAGTTATTATGATAATAAGAAATCTGACGTAAGAACTAGAAAACCTGACTAACCCTCTAGTTACTATAAAAATTGAATCCATAATTTAAAAAACTTTCTACAATGAAATCTTCAAGCCTAGATGGTTCCATTGGTGTTCATTTTATCAGACATTTATAGAAAATAAACAACATAAATCCACCACAAACAATATCTTTCAAAAAAAAGATTAAGATATCACAACAAAAATAATATTATAAACCATCAGCCTCTATAAACATGGAAACAAAGTCCTTAAATATTATCAAATGATCAAAAATATATAAAAAGGTAAATGTAAATAAAGAAAACAAGAACAATATGATATTAATAGGTGATAAAAATACATCTGACAAAATTTTAACAATGCATAACTATAAAAATTCATAGGAAACCAGAATGGGGAAAAACTTTGTATTGATGCAGAGATTTTATAAATATTAACAGCTACTATTATTCTTAATGGTAAAAATCTGAATTCTTTTTCTTTATTAGCAAGAACATGGTCAGGAATGAACCCTCACTTATTCAGCAATGTGGAGATTCTAGCACATTCAATAAGGGAAGAAAAGGAAATAAAAGGCATGCAAATTAGCAAGGAAAAAAGTAAAACTTTTCATTTGGAGAGGCATTACCATCTACATAGAAAAATACAAAGAATCTAAAAAGAGAAAAAAGGCTATTAGAACACATAAATTTATTTAGAAAAATGAAGAACACAAGTGAATAAAAAAAGTATTTGTAAAATTAGCAATGAACAATATAAAATGAAATTAAAAAAGACAATTATATTTCTACCAAAATATGTGCAAGACCTGTTCCCTGTCAATTGCAAACATTGCTAAGAGAACAATGAAGGAGGTTAGAATGTGGTACCCTAAAATATGTCACACTGTCATGAGGATTATTTTGAGCTAAGGCAATCGGGAAAAGGTAGATAGCACAGACTCTCTGCTCTCCCGCAACCAGCTGAGAAGAAGGCATAAATTCCGCTAGTGAAAATCTCCCTGCCCACTTTTTCTTGAGTAGCAAGGGGAGAACAACCTTACCACCAGAGAAGGAGAGAGCCTATATGAACCTCTATGCTTATCTACCTTTCCTACCATTAGTGTCCCCCATGTCTTTAACTTTCCACAATTTAGTCCCCCTAAAGTGTTCAGAAATCCCTTTATTTTGTCTAGTCACTTCTCTATAAGTTCATAATCTTTCTCTGCATAGCCTAAAAATCTCCAATCCCCGTTGCTTCTTGGGAAGATTTTTTAAGACTCCTCCTTCCCCTCCTCTCTCTCATGCCATGTAAAACTTTTAATATCAAATAAACCTGTGTACCTTTTTCCTGTAAATCTGTCTTTCATCAGTTTATTTTGCAAGCCCAGCAACTGATCCTGAGGTTGGAGAAAAAATGTACCTCCCATACAATTAGAAACTGTAACTAAATGTAAAGATATAACAAATTCATGGAGGCAAAGAATCAATATTATCAGGTTTTTGGTTTTCTCAAATCAAACTATAGATTCAATGTGGTACCAAACAAAAATCCTAGCAGGCTTTTTTAAAAACAGTGACAAATTGACAAATTGATTCTAATATGTATAAGAAAATACAAATAACCTACAATAATCAATAACTTAAAAAAAACTAAGTTATATAAAATAATTATTGTATTTTCTTCTTCATTATGTACCTTTAACAAGTTTTAGCTATCGCAATCATCGTTTTCAAATTTGTTTATCTATATCTGGGGAATCAGAATTTAAGATTCACTTAATCAACTAAAACTGGTTGCGCTGGTAATGTGGCAATGATGGTTAACTAAGGACAGGTGACTTATTTTTTAGGTCCCTGAGTGTTAGGGACTCTGACAGTTCCCCTGTTACAGGTTGAGGCCCCTGAAAGCAGGTGCTGAGATGGATGCAATAGGCTTACTAAAAATCGATACCTGTCTAGGATGAGAAGGAAGAGGACTAGGCAGAAAACAAACTTAAACTCTTATGCAGAACTGGTAAATCCTCAGCCAACATGGCGGGAACTCTGGCATGAGTATTGCCCATCTAAGTATTCTGCACTGGGCTGAAATGGACAGGCCTTTACACCCTTCTCTCCTTTACCAGGTGAGGGCTTTCCCTGAAGGCATGACCTTGGGAAAAGGAGCCTCTCTGTAGCTAGGGCAAACCTGAAGGAACTGACAACTGAATATTGTCTACTGACTGCAATTGTTCTAGATACCCAGCAAGTTCTTTACAAGATGACCTGGTCAAGGCATCTCCACATCTAGCAGATCTCTCTAGTGTTGTATCCGTACAACTTAACAGCATGTGGCTAGCAATTTTAAATGCTTTACAAGCTTCAGAATATTCCTCACATATATCATCACATTTAATCTTCATGAGAATCTTGTAACATAGGTTTTAGGCAAACTGTTAAAGCAATCAAGAAGGTATGAAATATGCATGGTAGATGCTGTCATTAGTAAATGCAAGGGTGTTTTTGGCTATATTTTTTAAATGAGGTGACTAGCAGGTATTTAATTTAAATTATTTTTGTTAATTTGAAGTTTTAAGATTTTAGATGCAACATTTAAGAGCAATGATATAGGTAAAAGTGCTGTCATTCAGAAGCCCAAAGGCTCTGCATTTTCACACTAGGTGTTTTCACCTTAGAAATTATGAGCAGAGTGAAACTTGACAAAGCCAGGACAACCCACTAGAAAAAAAAAGATGAGTAATTTTTCTGTAGAAGAAAACGTGCATATGAAAATTGCAACAGAGTTAGGTTTATACATAATGCAACATTGTGTTGAGTTCCATGAGGTCAAAAAAATGAATAAGGTATATATTCTATGTGAGAGTTTGTGTGTATAGAGAAAGACACAAAAGAAGAGGTAAAAGGACTGAGAAAATAATATATACCCATAAAAGAGGGTTAAAAAATACAACCTTTTTTTTTTTTTTTTTTTGAGACAGTGTCTCCCTCTGTTCCCCAGGCTGGAGTCCTATGGTGTGATCTCAGCTCACTGCAGCCTTGACTTCCCAGCTTAGCCTCCCAAGTAGCTGGGACCACAGGTGTGAACCACCACACCTGGCTAATTTTTGTATTTTTTTGTAGAGGCAGTTTCACTGTGTTGCCCAGGCTGGCCTTGAACTCCTGACCTCAAATGATATGCCGGCCTTGACCTCCCAAAGTGCTGGGATTGCAAGCATGAGCCACCATGCCTGGCCTAAATACAACCATTCTTAATACTCTCAACCCTCCATATTCGTGGGTTCTACATTCCTGGATTCAACCAATCATGGATAAAAAGTATTCATAAAAAATAAAAATAACAATAAAACAATACAACAATAAAAATAAGGCAAATATTAAGGATACACTATAACAGGCTGGGCACGGAGGCTCATGCCTATAATCCAAACACTCGGAGAAGCCAAGGCATTTGGATGACTTGTGGCTAGGAGTTTGAGGCCAGCCTGGCCAACATGGTGAAACCCCCATCTTTACTAAAAGCACAGAAAATTTAGCCAGGCTTGGTGGTTCACACCTGTAATCCCAGTTACTCAGGAGGCTGAGGCACAAGAGTCATTTGAACCTGAGAGGCGGAGGTTGCAGTGAGCCAAGATTGCTCCACTGCACTCAAGCCTGGGTGACAGAGAGAGACCCTGTCTCAAAAATCAAAAACAAAACAAAACAAAAACCAAAAAAAACTATAACAACTATTTACATAGCATTTACATTGTATTAGGTATTTTGAATAATCTAGAGAGGATTTAAAATATACAGGAGGATGTGTGCAGGTTATATACAAATACTACTCCATTTTGTGTAAGGTATTTGAGCATCTGCAAATTTTAATGTCTTTAGTGTTTAGTGAGTGGGGTCCTGGAACCAATCCCCCACAGATATTGAGGGCAACTCTATATGGTTTTGTCCTATTTTAGGAACAGATTAACAGGAAGAAAGTTGTCACAAAAGTTTGCATCGCTAATGCAAAACACTGATATAAGTAAGATGTTCTTGAATCTCTAGGAAGTTTGGCTATATTGATAGTATGAGAAATTATTGCTACGATTTCCTAAGAATTCTATCATTCTCAATCCTGGAATATTTGAAATCAATTAACAGTTAAAATTATGTTTATGAAGATTCAAGCAGTACTGTAATAACACACAAGCACTCCCCAAAATAACACAGTTTTTGCATATCGTCAGTTCAGGTGTTCAATTTTGGGGAATAGAGAATTGCTTCTACATTTCTAACTGGCACCTGGAAATGCAGAGGGTCAATGTGCTGGTGTTGCCCTGGGGAGATAAGTGGAAGGTAGGGAACCTCGAAGTTTGAGAAGGACGTGACAACCACTCTTGTGCAACCTTTTTTGCTTTCTGACTGTAATTACCTTTGGAACTCGGCAAGGAGGATTCTCCCCTGAGGGAAATGTGTTGCCCTCAACTGACAAGGGGGGCAAGCAACTATAGGTTTATTATTAGATGTTCCCTTGAGAAGTGAAGTTTTTAAAAGTTTCAAAAAGTGGTGTTTAAATTTCTATAGCTGCAGGACACCTGTAGTTTATGTGCTAACCATGTATCTATGTTTTATGAAGCTATTTAATCTGCAATTCACTCTTTAAAAAGGCAGTCACCATAGCAACTGACATGAGAAAGTATTGTGCTGGCTTTGACATGCAGAACACTCTGTAGACAATGCCATATATAGCCTACAGAGCAGTCAGAAACTATGAATGCCTGGTTTCAGGAAAGTGGGGGTTAACTCATTATTTCAGACATTTTCTTCTCATTACCTTATGGAAGTGCTGAGAATAGTGAACTATAAGAAAAGCAAAAACTGTTGAATGTTGGCTACAATGCTGCTCTTGGCTGAGATGAAGGCCCTTCTTTAAAGTCTTAAGAATTTTTAAAGAAAGTCTAGTTTAAGAGGCCAAAATTTTCCTTTCAATCATGAAGTATTTGTTAAGAAAATTATTATTTTCCCCCCATAACCACATACAGTCAGATTATTACATCAAAAATTCACAGAAACTGGAGACAAATTACTTTTGCCCAGTAGCATGCTAATGCTTTGTATGTAAGAAACACATTGTCTCTCACATCAGCAAAAAAATAGTTGAAAAATGTAAAAATACTTAATGTGTTTTTATCAACAATAAAAAATCCTGAGTATTGTTACATTTTGATGACATGAGAGTATGTGACATTATTTTTTTCTGCTGGTAATAGGATTAGCAGGTGCCATTTAAAAATACAATGTTAAACATGTGTTGCAATACAATTTGATTTACAATACCAATACAATTCAACAAATATTTCCTTGTATTTTGAAACTTTGCAAAACTATTTCCTATTTTTATTTTGAAAGTGTGTTTTCATGTTGGATTTTCCTTCTTAAACGCTGCTTCTTTGAATTTGTTTCTAAGATATTTCACCAAGTCTATTTTGCAAAAAATTATCTTGCAAATAATTTGGAAAATATTGACTATATGGATCATAGCTGACGAAGAACTTATTTTTCAGAAACAATTAATTTAAGCAGTATTTATCAACTACATTATACTATATTTACATGATTCTTCCAAGTATTATATTATAGATATAATTTTTTTTTTTTTTGAGACAGATTGTTGCTCTGTCACCGAGGCTGGAGTGCAGTGGCGTGATCTCAGCTCACTGCAAGCTCCGCCTCCCGGGTTCACGCCACTCTCGTGCCTCAGCCTCCCGAGTAGCTGGGACTACAGGCACCTGCCACCACACCTGGCTAATTGTTTTTTTTTTTTTTGTATTTTTAGTAGAGACGGTGTTTCACTGTGGCAGCCAGGATGGTCTCCATCTCCTGACCTCGTGATCCACCCACCTCGGCCTCCCAAAGCACTGGGATTACAGGCATAAGCCACCGCGCCTGGCCTATGGATATAATTTTAAAAAAATATTATGTAGGCCGGGCGCGGTGGCTCACGCCTGTAATCCCAGCACCTTGGGAGGCCGAGGTGGGTGGATCACGAGGTTAGGAGATCAAGACCATCCTGGCTAACACGGTGAAACCCTGTGTCTACTAAAAATACAAAAAATTAGCCGGGCGTGGTGGCAGGCGCCTGTAGTCCCAGCCACTCGGGAGGCTGAGGCAGGAGAATGGCATGAACCCAAGAGGTGGAGCTTGCAGTGAGCTGAGATCGCGCCACTGCACTCCAGCCTGGGCGACAGAGCGAGACTCCTTCTCAAAAAAAAAAAAAAAAAAGTTTATGTATATGGTTCCTAGCTTTAATAAACATATATTATAAAATAAGGTGACCGATAAAAGATAACTTAAATAAGAGCTAAATTATGTGATTAATGAAAGTAATTAATAATTTCACCATATGGAAAGACCAATGCAGGCTGATTGATTTCATTGTAGAAAGTGCTTCACAAAAGAAACAATGGGGCAATCAGGCAGGTGGCTCTTCTGGTAGCCCAGTAAAGAAACACTGTTGCTGTGTACTAAGGTATAGGAGCAGGGAATGGTGACTTAGCTGAATTCAGGATTCATTTTGAAGACAAAGCTAACAAGCTTTCTTGATAGAATACTGAGAGTGATCTAGGGTAACTTCTGGGTTTTGACCTAAGTATCTGGATGAATGGGAAGACAGAAGGAGCACAGTCAGCAGGACTGAAAGTAATCACAAATTTGGACTTGGGGTTGAAAACCCATTTTTTTTTGGTGAAGCGTCTAGGCACAATTCCCTTGTGCTAGGGGAAGGAAAAAAGTCTTTGCAGTGATTATGAACATTTTTGATTTGTTTCAGAAATTATGTCATTGTTGACCAACCTCACCAGGATACAATAGCATATGTGGTATTAAGAATAATATGCTTTAGAAACATTAATTTCAATTTAATATATGTGTCAGTATTTATAATTTATCAAAGCCAGAGACCAGTCTTATTATTTATCTTTGGTGTAAATGCCTAATACCCTTAATGACAAGTGCCTAATAAATGCTGATTAATAAGTTGCAGTTCAAAACACAGACTCTTTTCTAGGTATAAAATATCCTATTAATCAACGTTTCATTATTTTCTCAAACAATCATTCACTGTTTCTTTAATCCATACTCTTTCTCTGTAAACCCTGAACTGGCTGTAAGGCCTGGAAAATAGTTAAAATATATTTTATATTCAAAAACTTTCCCAGTACACTATTGAGTTGATAAAACCTGCTCATAAGCACATGATCAATGAAAAAGACTCATATATTGGGAAAGAAAATCATATCTGAAACAATTATAAAGCTTTTTTTGTGGGATCAGGCATATAAAAGGCTAAGGCCATACAAAAGTAAACTTTTGAGACTGCATATCTTATACTGATATCAGCATGTGAAATTCAGCAGGGAGACTGAATTTTGAGCACTAACCAGGTTAATCTACAGAATAAACACCTTAGCTCTCAAATCTAAGGCAGTTTTTCCACCTTTAAGGTTATCTCTGTCTATAAACCATATAGTTCACATAAGGATTCTGTTCTTTCTGATTAAGAGAAGGAGGAAAGTCTGTCAGCTAAATCAATATCTTACCAGTGGAAAAAAAATAGAAAATTGTAAATAATAGTAGCAATTTTTCTAGGACTCATGAAATGCATTGAAAGAGCAAGCATGATTCTCTCTAGGGCTAGGAAATTTAACTTTCATCCTAGACAGCTCATTCTGATACTTCCAAGGTTTTTAAGAGCAGGAATAAAACAACAACAATGTATTTTATTGCATTTCTCTGCAATGGTATTTCAAGTTCCGTAAGTAACTACAACAATTACTAACCTTTGGCACTTCTACCTATATTATCTATTTTATAGTCTCGTATTTGTGAAGTACATATAACATTGCATGGCACATAGAGCATCATATAAGCATTATACACACAAAGCATCATATTCAAGTTTTTAAAATAAATAAAAAACATCATATTATAAATGCAGGAGCATAATTTCTGCATGTTTCTTTAAGTTTAATAACCAGTGTCATTGCACCCGTTTAGATCAGTCAGCCCCATAAACAATGGTGTGCTGGCAAAAGTTTAGTAACCAGCTCTCCAAAGTGGGGGATGGAAAAAGCCTGATTTATAATGTTTGACGGTTTCTGTGGTGTAAATATTTCAATGACAGATTAATGTGACATCATCAGGTACAGTAGTTTTCAGAAGAATATAATCAGTTCTCATAAGAAAGTACAAGTTGACTCAGAGACACCATTTATAACTACTTGTGTATGTGATAGTCACTATTGTTATTTTTACAAGTTAAAAATAAAAAAAAAGCTAAAATACCTTTTTCATTATATATTTTTCAATGATTTTGCCCAAATCTAGATCTTCTTTCTCTATCATTTATTTTATATATGCCCAATTATACTTCTTAATTCTTATTCTAGGTTATTGTCAGCATTGGCCTAGAACTAGACTGGTAAATGTGGTACACACATTATCATTCCCCAAACCCCACCGTATCTTTCTGTGCATTACTTTACATAATTGTAATCTTTCCTGCTCAGGCTTAAAACAAATTCATCATACATCCTAACACATCACTCTGGGAAGACATTTCAGTTAATTGTAGTTTACCAAACGGTTATCACAGTCTATCAATCTCTTTACTTCCAACTTTGATCATCTACTATTAGTTACTAACAGTGACTAGCATTTATTAAATCTTTGCCATGTGCAAAACAGTACTTTAATTTACATATAAGTCATTTAATCCACCTAATAATATTAAATAAATTCTATTTTAAAATCTATTATTACAGATAATGAAATCAAGAAACAGTTTAAGTACATTTCCCCGGGTAATGTGTCTCATAAATGTAGTCAAACTTTCTGGAGTCCACACCAGAAAGCTGGACTCTCTTATTTCACTTTCAAGTCAAGATTACTGTTTCTTTGCACAATTTTTCTAGAGACCTTTAACAATCCCATTTCCACAAGCCTCCTGAAGTCCCTGTCTTCACTGGACTTTTCAAACACATTTGTTCAGATTATTATAATACAGTTTTTCTTATTTCAACGTTGAGCACATCTCAACGTTATATTTCACTTTTAGATTGTCCAACCCAAGACCATAAAATCATTTGTCATCATTATTCACTCAGATTTTGAATTCTAAGCACCAAATTGCAGCCTTTCTAAAGTAGTCACAATGAAGCTAGACTGGCTGTTTATTTTCTTCATGCCTCATCAGATTCAGTTGATCTGTTCTCTAGGAATGTTGTAAATTTTGTACTCCTTTTCTAAAGCTTAATTTGTATTTATTCTGTATTTCAAAGTGGCATATACACCTTCATTCCTATGTTTTTTAACTTTAAAGAGTTGTATTTTCTTCATTATCATTTATATAAATATAAACACCTAGAGAGGCATTTGAATGTAAGTACATATAACACATGATTTCTTCTGCTGAAGAACAAGTATATGATACAGGCAGAGAAGAAAAATAACAAATTCAGAAAAGTTAGAGAATAACAGTGAATTCAAAAGAGTTGTGTGGTACAATAGTTTTAGCTAATCTAGAAGAATTTATAGAGCATCTATTTAAATTCTTTTTAACTATTCATGACTCCAAAATGTAAGCAATGTTTTAAGAACACAAGACACCTAAAATAAAACAAACCCTTTTATGTAAGTATAACATATACCAGAGAAAAGATTAAAATTATCTCTCTCTTCTTCTACAGCCTTACCGTTGTGTTCTTTATCACCTGTTTTAAAATCTTATTATCTTTAAGAATTTTTTTCTCTGAATAGGTACTACTGACATTATATGTGATATTAATGATCCATATAAGGAGATTAATATTTCGTTATAGACCCCATTTTATTGTTGCCCGATTTTATCGTTTGGGTTATTCCTTTTGAGGAAATAATCAGAGTCCTGAATGGGTCCTAGAAGATTATCTGAAAAGAGCAAGATTATCTGAACCAGCACAAATGGCTGCCCATTTCCAGGGCTCTCATCCCACCACTTACCCCTTCCTTTTGCTCATCTGAAATGGAACCTCCTGGCTGCTCAGTCTACTCCACTTGTGTTGTGATTACAACACAAGTGGGGTCTTTGCACTGATTGGCTTATTTTCTCCTACATGCTAGAATATTACTATTATAAGCACTAGTAACCCTAATGTTTTTCTGAAAGAGACGCATATTTAATTACAGGAAGAAAATTGGCCAGCAAGGGCATTTAAAGCAGTAAGACTCTACCTTCAAGTCATGGTTAAATTTTAAAATAAAATAAAATTTTAAAATAAAATGTACACTGTATCTGAACTAAATATTGTCAGAATGTAATTTATTTCTCTCATAGAGAAATAATTTATGAGGAGAGTGTCGTAACACATAGTGTAGGAAAATTGTAAGAAATAAAATAATAATCTACTTTTTCTTGCTTCATCATCCAAGGTTATAACAGGATTATTATATATGCAATGGACTATTGAACAGAGGATATATCCCAGTGGTTTAGAATAGTTTAGTTGTGGTTGTAAGCTTTATATTGTACATTTTTAACTGGTCACAGTCCACCTTCACTTAATACTCAACCAATTTACACATAGTATAAGAAATTTACAAGCATATACTTGCATTTCCCCTCCTTCAGGTTTCGTACTATTGTCAAACATTTCACTTTTGCAGTGTTATAGACCCTCAATATAGTGTTATGATTTTTGCTTTAAATTGTGAATTATTTACTCACAATTCAAAGTTCACAGTTATTCACATTTCAGAGTTACTTTGAAACTTTTTTATCTTTTTGAGAAATTTATTTAAAATATTTTAGGAAGGACCAGAGCAACATTTGGTCTAACTCTAATTTTTATTCACTACTGAGGTTAAAGCCATCTGTATACTCTGATAACCTGTGTATTACAGGTCTTTTCTACTTTGATTATTATTTATTCACAATTTAAAGGTGGAAAAATAGTAGATGAAAAAGTTATGTTATTTTCCCTCATATTTGCCATTTTGACTGCTTTTTACTCTTTGTGTATATCCAATTGTCTATCTGCCATCACTTTCCTTATGCTTAAAAGATATTGCTTACCATTTACTATAATGCAGATATACCAGATACCAGTGATAAATTAGTTCTGCTTTTGTATACCTGAAAAATTATTTTGCCTCCATTTTTAAACATATATTTTTGCAGGAAAGAGAATTCTAGGCTTACATATTATTTTTTCTTCTTCCAATACTTTAAATATGTGGTTTCACTCTCTTCTGAACTGCATGGATTCTGAAAAGACATCTGCTGCTATTCTTGTTATAGTTCCTTTGTAGGTAACATACTGTTTTTTTCTCTGGCTGCTCTTAATTTTCTCTTTATTATTGGTTTTAAGCAATTTAATTATGATGTACTCTACTGTGGTTTTCTCACGTTACTTTTGCTTGGCGCTTGTTGAGCTTTTTGAACTTGCAGGTTTATAGTTTATTACATTTGAAATATTTTCAGGAAATACTTCCTAAATATTTTTTCATTTTCTTTTTCTTCCTCTTTACCATCTTTCAGTTACTCCAGTTACACTTGTATTAGGCCCAGAGCTAATTACTGTTGTGTTTTTGTTGTGTCTCTTTATTCCCCTATGTTACATTTAAAATAGTTTCTACTTCTGTATTTTCAAGTTTATTAATCCTTTGTTTTTCTGTATTTAATCTAACTTTTAAAAATGCAAGCCCCTGATTTTTATATCAGATATTATTTAAAGTTTCTCGAAGTCCGAATTCGAGATATAAAAAATATCTTTCATATGTCTACTTAATATGTTCCAGTGTCCCTCTATCTTCTTGAGGCTCTGTAACATAATTATAATAAATGTTAATGTCTTTGTATACTGATTGTATCATCTGTATTATTTTGGGTTGGATTCACTTGATTTCTCTCTCTCTTTCTTTTTAAGTTGTATTACCTACTTATTTGAAGAAGTGGTAATTTTTTATTTTGCAGGCCAAACACCAGAAATTGTATCTTTTTGATGCTGGATATATTTATATTATTTTAAATATTTTGGAGCTTTTTTCCTTGTATGTTAAGGTACTTTGAAACATTTATATCTTTTGGAAGTACTTATTTACCTCCCAAAGATAAATGACAGGTAAAGGTTTTTAGGTGGGACCAGGGCAAATTTGGTCTAATCCTAATTGTGATTCACTACTGAGAAGACAGCCATCTGAATACTCTGATGACCTGTGTATTGCAAGACATTTCCACTTTGATTATTGGGAAAAATAATTTGTCCTGTTTGTGCCACAATACTTGTTCTATGCATTCTTTCAGATGGTGTTTACCAAACACGTGTTGGTACATGTACTTCTCATCACTTTGTAATTCTGGTCATAATCCCTTATATGTCAGGTAAATTTTTTGGATGTCTTTCTTCTGACTAGTTTACTGATAAAGTTAGATTCCTCTGTCAGGGACCACCATCTCAGAAGTTTTAACTTCCAGAAACATGAGTAAGAAAGATAATTCATCAATGATATCTCTGAAAATAATAGGGGTCAAAACTCGAATTAACATAACATCATATTTAGTTGCCCCAATTAGCTAATGCCTGTCACATGACCTGGGCATAACTGCAAAGGAACCTGGAACATAACTTCATGTGTACCCAGGAAAAGGAAACAGAATTGGGAGTACTTAGCCAATGCCTGCCACAGGCTCATGTAAATGATGGGCTTTGTTGGAATAGATGTGGGTCCTATAAAGTAGGAGGAAAGAGGGAATATGGAAACAAAATGACTCAGGGCTTTGAAATTCACACAGAAACCTTTGTGGTAGAGTAAACTATATGGAACCACTTTAGGTTTGTTTATAAAAGCAATGGTTATTATTAAAAACAGGCTTGGAGAGATTCATATTATAAAAATATGTGATTAATGATAGAGGAAAAAAGGAAGTAAGCCTAAGTTTGATTTTTTGTATATGTTGGTACAAAGTGACTAGGTCATTAATCAGTGCATTTGATGACTCAAAAGTCATGAAAAAAGAGAGTCAAAGAGAATTTCTAAGGGAGGTGAAATAGAGCTTGGTAACAAATATAAGATGTGTGGTAAACAGAAGGGAGTATTCAAAATAACTCCAAAGTCAACTTAGTCAAAATCCTCATGGAAAACAGGGGCCATGTATACATAGGACTTCCTGGACAAATTTAAAATATTAGAAGATTAAACCAAGTTTTATTAGTGATAAAAGTAATGGTATTATACATCATACCTCAGAACGATGTGAATAGAATAATAAGGGAAGAAAAGAAGAAGTGTCATAGGTAAAATGAGTTTGCTACTCCATAGTAGAAAACAGTTTCTTTGAAACATTTAAGGATTTCTGTATCAGTAATTTATATCTTTCTGGTGTGCTGTTGCCATGCATTTAAAAGTGTCAAACTATAAAATCATTTAAACAGCAGAAAACTAGGAGAAAAATACAGTTAAAGCCTTGTATGTAACTAACTAGTCACAGGGGTATTTAAAGAGAAATGGAAATGTTAGGATCATAAATTAGCTTTTACTTCAGTGGACATCCTGATAAATGTAAGGACATAGTTTTTGAACATGAGTACAAATTCTTGTAAGCTACCATAACAACTCATCAATGTTCTTTCCTTAAACTTGGGAGTGGTATATCTAAATATATATCTTGGGAGTGGTGTATCTAAATATAAATGCATGTTAGTATTAATTGAAATGTTTCCATATTATCCACAATCATCAGAAATGTGCAAAAATGCATTTATAGAAAATCATGTGAACCTACCCATGAAAGTATTTGTATTTGATTTTTGTTTCCTATAATCTACATGTAAATAGTAGTTGCCATTTTAGGGAACATGACATCATGCTACCTCTGTAAATGTATTTTATATATATACATTTATTATTTCCTGTAACTTAATCCATACAACTATATTTTATTTTACCATTCAGTTGGCTGACATTTGGGAAATGATTAAGAAAGGGATTTTGCTGCTGAAATATTAATTTTTGAATATGAATGAGAACCTTTATATCTTTCTCCTAATAAGGTATGCAAAGAAGATTTAAGAAAGAAACAGTGAAAGACTGAAATCTTGTCTATTGTTTCCAAACAGGACAGTTTTTCTAACAGAAATAACCTCACTGAAAATATATTATTTTCTCAGAAGACTTGCTAAATAAATCTTCTATGCTTCAGGGATGTGATGGTTAATATTAGGTGTCAACTTGATTAGATTGAAGGATGTCTAGATAGCTGGTAAAGTATTGTTTCTGGGTGTATCTGTGAGGGTGTTTCCAGAGGAGATTGACTTCTGAGTCAGTGGACTGAGAGAGGAAGACGCACCCTCTCTGTGGGTGAGCACCATCCAATTGGCTGCCAGTGCAACTAGAACAATGCAGGGGGAAGAATGTGGGATAAGCTGGCTTGCTGAGTCTTCTGGCTTTCATCTTTATTCCATGTCTGATGCTTCCTTCTGTTCCTCCTGTCCTTGGACATCAGACTCCAGGTTCTTTGCCACTGGACTCTTGGACTTAACCAGTCATTTGCCAGGGGTCTGTCAAGGCTTTGGCCACAGACTGAAGGCTGCACTGTTGGCTTCCTTACTTTTGAGGCTTTTGGACTCGTACTGAGCCACTATTAGCTTCTTCCCCAGCTTACCAATGGCCTATCATGGGACTTTGCCCTGTGATCTGTGAGCCAATTCTCCCTAATAAAATCCCTTTCATATACACATATATCCTATTAGTTCTGACCCTCTAAAGAACCATGACTAATACAAGGGAGAAGAAAGAGAAATGACCTAGACCCAAGTTTTTAAGTGAAGTAAAAAGATGTAATAATGGTAGAGTGAAGTTAGCGTTGGTCTTGAAGGCATATGTCACTTACCCATGTCACTGTTGCTCAGTACAGACAACGTGGCAAGTAAAATCATAAGAGTCACTAGTGATATCTTTGGTCCTGTTGGCACTTGGCTAAACTTAACAATTATTTAAAAATCAGGTGTTTTTATGGCTGGGTGCAGTAATCCATAATTACAAATACAGGCATAAATACAAAATACAGGCATAATTACGCCTGTAATCCCAGCACTTTGGGAGGCGGCGGTACACAGAATGCTTGAGTCCAGGAGTTTGAGAACAGCCTCAGCAACATGGTGAAACCCCCACCTCTACCAAAATACAAAAAAAATTAGCCTGGCATGGTAGTGCATACCTGTAGTCCCAGCTATTTGGGAGGCTGAGGTGGGAGTATTGCTTGAACCCAGGAGGCAGAGGTGGCAACAAGCCAAGATCATGCCATTGCACTGCAGCCTGGGTGACAGAGTGAGACCCCATATCAAAAACAAACAAAAAATGCAGTGGTTTTAGAGTTGTCATTAGACAGTCATGGCCAAGGCCAAAGAGAAAAAAAAAAAAAAACTTTGAAAAATGATTGCAAAGAGAGTATAAGAAAGTGCACGATAGAAAAGCTTATTGCTTATTGTAACACCGAAGAAACTAATCCCCATATAGATTAATAGAGTGTACCAAGTACAACGTGTCTGAGACAAAAGGCATATATATTTTCTGAATTAGCAGAAACAAATGGGCAGATTATAAACAGATGAAAAAAGTATAATAGCAAAAATGAGAGTAGCAATAAGAACAACAGTTACGACTGTGGATATTAACATTTGGATTTTCTAAAGAGCTTTTTAATGAAATTCTCCTGAAAAAAATATAGAAAAGATAGCTATCTGTGTAAGAATGAATATGAGGCTGAAAATAAATTATATTCATTCAAGTGTTAGAAGTATGACCAAGACCAGAGCTGTGTCTACTGTCAGGATGAGAAACATTTACTTATTCCTATTGTAAGAAGATTATTAGTTGAATAAGGACCACATATGTTTAATGCGTCGTATAATGAATTACATACATGCCTTGTTTGACATGCTCAAACACCACACACACACACACACACACACACACATATGCATACACAGAAACATAGTCATTCATTTGCATTAAGTCATCAGTTATTGAGGCGATACCAAGTGTTAGACATGGCATTAAGATGTAAAGCCAAGATTTAAAGATAAACGACATATGAACCCCATTCCCGAGGACTCCTGGTGATACTACTACCTTTTGTACCTTAGAGTCTGTATAGTAATTCTCTAAGTTTTATCTTGAAAACAACTTATTTCAAAGCATTACCTTATCAACTTGTTGCTAGTATAGTCTCATATCCATTGGTCAGCCTATTTCATGAATGTGAATATGGCCTAAGAAAAAGTTCCTGCATAACCTACTTTACTAAATCATTTAAAGTGAAGCCTTAAGAATCTTTCTGTCTATGTGTTATTCTCTGTTAGAAATATACAAAGAAAGATTTGCAAAGAGCTATGACTCTACCCAATGCAATGTCCATGAGATTATTATATATGTATTTTGAAAATATATAAATAAGAGGGTACTTAATTATCATAAGATATTCAAAGATCAGGCTTGATTATTAAGAAATACTACAGGGTATATTGGAGATAGTGATGGCAGTGGTGGCCCATCTGGAGCAGCTGCTGTGAAGATGCTGGCTGCAGCAGGAAAGGTGTGGCCATGGCTGTGTGCTCCACAAAGCCAGCGCGGGACTGGGAATAGGCAGGAGCCCTGTCCCCTACTGAGTTGGCAGGGCAACAGCTGTAGCTGCCTAGATGTGGCTCTGAACCCAGGCATCCCTGTGTTCTCAGGGGCCCAGGAATCCCCCTTCCCCACGTAGGCTTTGAAGTGCCTGCTCCTATCCCTGGCCTCTCCCTGCTCCTGGCACCTGCTTCGATTTCAGAGCAAAATTGTGGCCAAGGCCAGATGCTGTCTCAACCTGGCCAGGTGAGCAAGCATTCAGGGCAGCACTGACACACCAGCCCTCGCTACCTCAGATTCCTTTGGACTTCGGGCACTGACGAGCATGGGAGGGAGGCTGAGGTGGAGGCTGAGGCAGCTTAGTGCAGGCCTGTAGGCACATCCTTGGCATGAACAGCCTGGGTGCCATGGATGGCATGTTGATGGCAGCAAGAGGCAGACAGGCTTCTAGGCAGAAAGGGGCAGGTTCTCAGTGATACTCCGCCTTCAAGCCAAGGACGGCCTGAAGTCTGGGGGTTGGACTGCCAGTTCTTGGTGGAGTCCACGGCAGCAAAAGAGTGAGAACTTATGGTGCTTTTTTAAAACATACCCATGACCAATTAGTATGTACTTCCTACCTTCTGAGCCCATAAAAACCCTGGACTCAGCCAGACTCAGACAGATATTACGATGACCTGCTTGTGGAATGGAGCTACCTACTGCATGTCTCCTCTTGGCTGAAAGCTACGCAGATGTCAAGATGACCTATCTGTGGAAAGAAGCTACCCACTGTGGGCCTCCTCTCCACTGATAGTTGGATACTTGCCAGGATGACTTGCCTGCAGAAAGGAGTTACCCACTTCAGGTCTCCTGAAAGCCGTGCTGTCACTCAATGAAGCTCCTCTCTGCCTTTCACACCCTCCAGTTATCCACGCATGTCATTCTTCCTGGATGTGGGACAAAAACTTGGGACCTGCCAATTGGCAAGACTGAAAGAGTTGTAACACAAACAGGGCTGAAACACACCCCCCACCTTCCCTACCAACTTGCCACACTGTGGGCAATGAGAAGGAAAGAAGAGGTGCAGCCCCTCAACCTAGGGGATCCCTGAGCCAGGACTGTGGCACCCTCTTTGGGGGTCTGTGATTTGTGGCACAAACCTCCAAGCCTCTGGGTGCCACCATGTTCCCTTCATTCAGATGTGAGTGCTCACAGCAGAAGCCACTTGTGGCACATCTGATCCAGCCACAGGCTGGCATGGAACCTGCACCTGTGCTGGCGCCTGGAGCTGCCTGTTCCGCTGCAGCAGCTGGCATGCCTGGCTGTGCACAGGGGCCAGATCCCATGCTCACTCACTGAAGCAATACTCGCCACTCTGCACCTGGCTTATTCTTGGCAAGCATTGGATTCAGACCAGTAGCAGGAGCCAAGTGCAGCCCACCAGGCTGAGTTGGCAGAATGAGCCTAGCAGGCTGAGCAAACACTTAGGCAAAGGCATGAGCAGCCACAGAGGTTTCTGGCTGGAAAAGTGACCCCTGAAGGATCCCATGACTATGACACCTAAACATAAAGTTATTTTAATTATATAAATGATGTAGATAATTTATTACAGAGAATAACAGATTAAAATACTAAATGTATATTTTTATTATGTTAGTGTCCATTATTTATACACAAAGTGAATAGTCCAGTTCTTCAGAAAACAATGGTCAATGGCGACTTAACATTAAGATTAAGATTATAAAAGATGAAAGTCTGAAATGAGGGAAATATTGAGGAAAAACATATACTTAAAAACCATATTCCAAGAAAGATATGTCTCTTTTCTCATCAGGAAAGACATAAGGGTAATTTTGAAGAAGAAATATAAATTCTTCCAGTAATTATTAGTGTCACTAGTGTTCTGTTTTTACTCTATGTAAAAGCACATAGTGAATAGAACTTGTCAGAATGAAAGGAGACACAGAATAGCAGCAAACCAAAAATTTACCTGTAGTACTTTTCTTGATACCTAATAGTTTAAGAAACACTTGAGCTGAAAATGAATTCCAGTTATTTGAATTAAGGTTTGGTTAAATATGTCCCAAACACTTATCTGAATCTGGACACAATTTTCATGGTTTTTAAAATGTTTCTCAGATGGAATGCCTTATAATACAGGTCTGTGGGTTTTTCTGTTTATGCTTGGTGTTAGTGATTTTACTTGACTTTTATGGTGAAAAGTCACTTAGCTTAATTTTACACTATTATACTACATAACTTTTGGAAGCACTAAACAATCCTTTATTTCTGATAAACTTCTCATGACAGACCTAAACTTATGATAGAAATATTATAAATGATGGCCAATTTAAAATTGAAGAAAATGTCAAGCATTCTTTATATTAGAGATTGTTCAACGAGATTTTCTAACTTGTTCAGAAGTGAAGGTAAAGAAAGTAAGATTTGTTCATTCTGCCCTTTCTTGCACAGTAATAGGTGTTCCTATAAAAAGATAACAGCAGGAAACCTATCCTGTGGAGCAACATCAGTCAGAACAGGAGATCCTGGGGAGTACTATGTGATGTATGAGATAATAAAATGCATCAGGGTTTAAAGGCAGAGTCAGGAAAAATATAAAATGGGAATTGATCAATCACATAGATGCTGAAATGGCTTAAGTTGCTTCCAGTAGTCTTCTTGCCCAAATACAGACCAAATAAAGAAATTGTGTTATTTTACTGAGAAGGAAAACAAAAGGCTTTTGTTTTGTGTTTGTTTTTGTTTTCAGAGGGTAGAGAGATTGACACTTATCAGGGTAGGCCATCGGCTTAGAAATGCAAGTATTTCTTTTACTTCTTTGTATATGCCTAATGATGTGCAATTTTGTTTGTAATTAAATGAATAATTAAATCTTACAATTCAGAATATACTGGCTAAAAAAGGAGGATGGTTGATAATCGGAAGAAAACTGATGGATAGCAATGGTGGTTTATGTAATATGGCAAAGAATAGGATTTTTTTTCTATAATATTCATGGAGTTTTCTTGGCACAATGATGAGGCTTAGCTTAGATGTGGTCAGTGACAGCAAATATTAATTTACCCATCTCCACTACATTTATGTGAGGCCGCATGTCTATGTTCCAGCTGATAGAATATCCTCAGAAACATGAAATATCAGATTTTGGGAAATGTACTTAAGAGAGATGGGATGCATGTTCTTTGCTCACTTTTTAACCCTGTTTCATGCATTTTGCTGTTTGGATCATGACCATGATGATAAGAGATCCTTAACGGATGATGAAGAGCAGGATTAAATTATTCCTAAAAAGCTGCATGAAGATTGGGTCCCCGGATTTGAGTCTCCATCCTTGCCCTGATCACTTAGCTCTAGAATCTGTTCATGAAAGAGAGAGAAAATGTATTGCATCTTATTTCAAACACGTTTTCCCCTTTGGATTAAATATTATTCTAACTGAAGCAGAATTGAGCACCTGGAAATGGTATTTTTTTTTTTAGCTTTTGGCAAAGTCCCAAAAAGAGAGAAAAACTCAGGTTATTACCAGTCCATCTGAAAACGCAGGTGGAAGGGATTATAGCTTAGCCAAGAAAGAGTTTTTCTTCTCTGCTGCCTGCAATCTAAGCTGAGAGAGTCTAAACAAATTGGAATCTTAGAGGACTGTAAAAGCTCATTGCATTTGGATTCCAAAATGAAGCACATATAAAAGCAATAACGATGAAGAAGTTGAGGCTATTTCCCCCATTTTTTTTCAATAAATTATCACTAATATCTCTCTGTCAATTAGAGGAAGATGAGTCCAGCAGCAAATATCAGGCTACGGCTGTTACCTTATCACTGATGCCAAGAGGAAAAATAAAACAAATGTAAAGTTTAAAATTAGGATCTAAGCAAGATCTTTCATTGTGGTTACTTGCAGCTCTGCCTTTTAAGATTTGGGGAGAATTACATTGCCAAAGAAACTATAGGCCTGGTTGAAAAAAGCCTGCATTCAAATCCTTGATACAACTCTTGGAGTCTCAAATTTACACCAGTAGTAAGGAAACCGTAAAAGCTTCTAATATTCCAGAAGTGTGTGTTTTCAATGATAACTTCAGTTTTAGCCATGGATGATAAAAAGACATGGAATACCCCCTACCTAACCCCTAAGAAAAGGGGATCAGGATCAATGGCGGACAATGAACAAGATTGTTTCTCCCATAGAGTTAGGATGAATTGTTTTTCCCACAGAAGCTTCTGGATGAACTAACAAAATAAACTGCACTACTACAAAATAGATATTTCTATTTCTGTCCAAAAGGATGTGAAAATTTTTGGAGACCAGTGATTGACAGGTGTTGATTTTCTTCCAGGAAAAAGTCTTCATTGTAGTTATCATGTTCTATCATGTTCTACTTTTACCCATCACATACTGGTTATGATGAGTGTGGTGGAAGGCAGATTTCTTGTCCTTTAGTTTAGGAATCTCTGCATCATGAGAAGCTACTTTCACACCTAGTAGAGAAAAATGTGATACCAGAACTCTGAACTTTGAGCAAGAGGCAGAAACTGGATGAACCTCTTTTGGTGTTTCTTTTCTCCTAAATTACTGAGCATGCTGTATGTGCTCATAGAATGGCACACATCACTATTTGAGTAGCCAAAGGGTGTAATTTGGGAAAAATGTTATACTATCATATCTGTTCCTTACATCTTCCATATTAATAGAAAGTTTATATGTTTACAGGTCATGTGACATGATTCTTTTGTCATCGTATACATGCAAAATTTAAAAAGTGCAAAAATTTAGGTTTAAGTTCTCTCATTGAAACATTTGTATTATACTAAGAAATGGAAATATGAAAGCAGCCATCTCAAGAGGATGTTCAGATAATTGAAAAATCATTCATACATTGAAATACCAAGCCAACAGTTAAAGTTGTGATGAATATTACAATTTACTATGTTATGCACCATATTTTCAGATCATTATAAAAGTCTGCAATATACCCTTAAATAAGAAGAGTAAGTCATAAAACAGTATGTGCAGCATGACTTTTTTTAATTCAAATATGTAGATGCATATTTGATATAAATTTAGTACCAGCTCAAAACGAGATATTAAATTAAGGGCTTTCCAAACATTATCTCATTTATGTATGATAGTAATGTTATCACCAATTTGAAGCTACAGACAATGACACCCAAAGACTTAAGTTTTGTGCACAAATTCACAAGATCACCCAGTTAGTGGCAGAGCGGACACTGAAACTAAAGTATATTTAATGAGAAAGTTTGTGCTTTAAAACAACCTGGGTACAAGGATGTAAACATTATTAGCACAGAAATAACAAAAAAGTAAATCACCAAAAATATACAGCAGAATGTTTGTTTGTGGAATAATTTATCCACTAAATTGGTCAGTATATCATTAGGTTCTGAATTAAAGCCTTAAAACCAATTTTCCCTATTCTACACTCACTTCAACCCCAGTTTCTCCAGAAAGTTAATAATTGCAAGAAGTACTAGAAATAGGCATAGATACATTGGGGTAGAGAGAGGAGAAGATAGAGGTTTACGCAGGTAAACTTAGATTATGTCTGTCAAAATAGTTTATTAATTTATCTTGCATATATTAAGATGTCTGCAACGTTACTTTGAAATTAGTTAAAAAAAAAACAAGCAAACAAACAAACAAAAAAACCCCAAAACAGAAGTACAATTGCCCAAAAGAAAGTGGCTGTAGATGATAAAACAAATATTTGATTTTGTTTAAAACAGAAACCATACTTAAGGTGGGTTTTCTTGTTTTAATTTTTCTGCTGGGAAGGTCTTTGTCAAAAGAATCTGTGAAAAGGCACAGGTGTTCACCAGGACTTTGTATGTCCCTGGCTCATTTCATTTACCATTATACACAGCAAATGAAAGCTCAGACAGTCCAGCCCGATTTTGCAGAAATTAAACAGGAAGGGCTGACTTTAATTGCTTTGCAAGTCTGCTGTTATTGAATGACTTGCATAGATGGATTTGAAATTTATTGGCAAGCAGCTTAATTGTCAGAGCTTAATCTCCAGTTAGCAGTTTTCTCTGATTTTGCTGTGCATTCATTGGGATCCCTCTGCTGAGATAAAAATGCACGGAAATCCCCATTCTCTGTCTTTTCTAAGCAAAGAATGTCCCCATTGCCAAACCTATTTCAATATAATAGAAATGGCATTACAAATCACTAAACTCATTTAACCTAGGACATTGTGTGTTTGTCTCTTTAGAATGATTTTTCAGTCACTTTTTACTCTATTTGGCATAAGAAAAGAGCACTGAAGCTCATATGTTCAAATAGTCACATAGCAGGAAGGAGGCTGCTGAGAAAAGGTAACAGGCAGGAAAACATTTTGAAGAAAACCATGATGCACCTCTAGGAATATTCCACAGAATTTATACACCAAGGGATAAAAATCAACATCCAGTAACGCACCTTCCAACTAAATTTTCTACCTATGTATGCTATGTTGTTTTGATGTAGAGATTTTTTAAAAGAGGTCTGTAAAGAAAATGAATACAAAGTACATCTAGGAAATTACAAGAAACAGAAAAGTAGAATCAATGCAAACAGGTTTTTTTTTTTTAATTGGGCTGCCCCGCCACATAGTAAGAGCCATTAATTTGTGAACAAAATGAAATAATGAATAATGAAGAAAAAAGTCAGTAAACTCTGATGATCTCTTAAGTAGCCCCTCTCCTTTAAATTGATGCTGGCAATCAGTCGTCCCATTTACAATATCTCTTTCAACATCTCAAAGCAAGAACCAAATGTCATATTTATAAAACCTATCTACGTCATACTGAGAGGTGACAGCGTGCTGGCAGCCCTCGCAGCCCTTTCTTGCTCTTGGTGCCTCCTCGGCCTCGGTGCCCATTCTGGCCGTGCTTGAGGAGCCCTTCAGCCTGCTGCTGCACCGTGGGAGCCCTTCTCTGGGCTGGCCAAGGCCGGAGATGGCTCCCTCGGCTTGCGGGGAGGTGTGGACAGAGAGGCATGGGTGGAACCGGGGCTGCCCATGGCACTTGCCGGCCAGCTAGAGTTCTGGGTGGGTGTGGGCTTGGCGGCCCGCACTTGGAGCACCAGCCCACCCTGCCGGCCCTGGGCAGTGAGGGGCTTAGCACCCAGGCCAGCAGCTGTGGAGGGTGCGCCGGGTCCCCCAATAGTGCTGTCCCACCAGCGCTGCACTCGATTTGTTGTCCAGCCTTAGCTGCCTCCCCGCAGGGGAGGGCTCCAGACCTGCAGCCTGCCATGCCTGAGTCTCCCCCTGCCTCCACAGTGGGCTCCTGTGAGGCCTGAGCCTCCCCAACGAGTGCCTCCCTGATAAGCGCCACCCCTTGCTCCAGGGCGCCCAGTCCCATTGACCGCCCAAGGGCTGAGGACTGCCAGTGCATATCAGGGGACTGGCGGGCAGCTCCACCTGTGGCCTCGGTGGGAGATCCACTGGGTGAGGCCAGCTGGGCTCCTGAGTCTAGTGAGGACTTGGAGAAACTTTGTGTCTAGCTAAGGGATTGTGAGTGCACCAATCAGCACTCTGTCTAGCTCAAGATTTGTGAACACACCAATTAGTACCCTGTGTCTAGCTCAGGGTTTGTGGATGCATCAATTGATACTCTGTATCTAGCTAATTACTGGTGGGGACTTGGAGAATGTTTATGTCTAGCTAAGGGATTATGAATACACCAGTCAGCACTCTTTATCTAGCTCAAGGTTTATAAACACACCAATGAGTACCCTGTGTCTAGCTCCGGGTTTGTGGATGCACCAATCAGCACTCTGTATCTAGCTAATCTGGTGGGGACTTGGAGAATCTTTATATCTAGCTAAGGGATTGTGAATGCACCAATCAGCACTCTGTATCTAGCTCAAGGTTTGTAAATGCACCAATCAGCACTCTGTGTCTAGCTCAGGGTTTGTAAATACACCAATGGACACCTGTATCTAGCTAATCTAGTGGGTACATGGAGAACTTTTGTGTCTAGCTCAGGGATTATAAACACACCAATCAGCACCCAGTCAAAACAGACCAATCAGCTCTCTCTAAAACAGACCAATCGACTCTCTGTAAAATGGACCAATCAGCAGGACGTGAGTGGGCCAGATAAGAGAATAAAAGCAGGCTGCCTGAGCCAGCAGTGGCAACCCACTTGGGTCCCCTTCCACGTTGTGGAAGCCTTGTTCTTTCACTCTTTGCACTAAATCTTGCTACTGCTCACTCTTTGGGTACACACTGCCTTTATGAGCTGTAACACTCACCGCAAAGGTCTGCAGCTTCACTCCTGAAGCCAGCGAGACCACAAACCCACTAGGAGGAATGAACAACTCCAGATGGCCGCCTTAAGCACTGTAATACTCACCTTTAAGGTCTGCAGCTTCACTCCTGAGCCGGCGAGACCACGAACCCACCAGAAGGAAGAAACTCCGAACACATCTGAACATCAGAAGGCACAAACTCCGGACATGCCGCCTTTAAGAACTGTAACACTCACCGCGAGGGTCCGCAGCTTCATTCTTGAAGTCAGTGAGACCAAGAACCCAATTCTGGACACAATATTATGACTATTACAATAATCTCTGAAATCTCAAATAAAAAATTTGAGTGGCATAGAGGTCTAGAGTAGCAGGCCCAGTGTAAATTAATTCAAGAAAGTAAAAACATACACATAAGTTTTTAAACATCATAAAATAAAAAAGAAATTGAGAATGAGGTAGCTGGATCTTAAGATTGTTCAGTCCACTGTTCAGAATATTTTGCACACTATTGGTTAAATAATTACGGCCTTTATTATTGTGGTCCTCCTTTTTCTTTCTAAATATCCTTTCCCTATATAGCTTCTTGGTTGCTCAAAGGTTTTTCTTCTAATTCTGTCTTTTCATTTCATATCCTAGCAATACTTTCTCTCCCTTGTCCCCTAGGAATTACCACTTATACGGGCTGCCTGTTGCTAGTACTGGTAGTATGAATTTTAAGTTAGAATGATTAATTATTAAACTTTAACAATCTATTAAAACTCAAGACCAAAGATGGGCACAGTGGCTCATGCCTGAAATCCTAGCACTTTGGATGGCCAAGGTGGGTGGATCTCTTGAGCCCAGGAATAGGAGTTCAAGACCAGACTGGCAACACAGCAAAACCCTGTCTCTACCAAAAATAATTTACAAAAATTATCACACCACAGCCTGGGCAACAGAGCAAACTCAAAAAACAAACAAACAAACAAAAAACCCAAGGTTACATTAAAGTAGGTTTTAGAAATGCTTATTCTCCGGTGCCACAAAGAAATAGCACTCAAACATGAATTTAATTCTCTCAGCAAGGCAATCTTTACTTTTTGCAGAAAGGGTGTTCTTCACAGATGGAACAATGGCAAGAGCACACCTTAGCAAAGGTAAAGCATACATATTTATCCCTTATGCATTTGGGTCATCCTTACTGACGTGTTGTGCATCCATTGGCTGGAGCCAGACCTCACAGTCTAAACTGATACTGGATTTGCTAACAACCTAAAACTTTCCTAAATAGGTAAGTGCAAGGGAAAACAAAGAAGAAGAGGAAGTTGCTTATGAAAGGTTTAAGGAAGCAAGAACATTTCCAAATAAGGAAGGGGCATGAGCTATGAGCTAAGAGTTGCCTGGGGCTGTCTAGACATGCCTGAGTAAGCCAAAGCAACTCACTGGGCTAAAGTGTAAGAACTAACAGTAGATAGGAGGCTTTAGAGTAAGAAGCTATTATTCCTAGTGTCTATTATCTTATTTTTAAACTAAAAGAAGCTTTGAAGAGGAACTTTTCTATTTTTTACAGTAGGCATTTTCAGAAGGCTAACACTGTTTTAGATTATTAAGAAATAACCTAACTAGGAATGACTTCTAGCTTTTGATATTACTAGAGCTACCAGAAAAAAGAAAAAAAAAAGAAAGGGGGAAAAATAAAGACAGAAGGAAAAAGAAGCAAGAAAAAAGGGAGAAAGGAAGAAAGAGATAAAGGCAGGCAGGGATAGAGGAAGGAAGGAAATGAGATATGTGACACTTCACTGCAATATTGTTTATAGTATTAGACTATTGCAACAGAAATATCCAGAGTACTGGTTGAAGATGTCATAGCACATGTAACAAAGTGATACAGAGTTATAAGAAAGTTTTTATTGCCATATTATGATAATAAGTGACCTCCATATATTGTTATATTTAAAAAATTGTATTAAGAGTTTATCTTATGCTCCCTTATGTCATACAAGGGAGGAAAGAAACGTGTATGCACATATTTAAATTTAAAACTAAAAGAAATGTTGGCTGGGTGCAGTGGCTTATGTCTGTAATCCCAGCATTTTGGGAGGCTGAGGTGGGCAATCACTTGAGGTCAGGTGTTTGAGACCAGCCTGGCCAGCATGGTGAAACCCTGTCTCTACTAAAAACACAAAAATTAGCCAGGCGTGGTGGCAAGTTTCTGTAATCCCAGCTACTCGGGAGGCTGAGGAAGGAGAATCATTTGAACCCAGGAGGCGGAGGTTGCAGTGAGCTGAGATTGCACCACTACACTTCAGCCTGGGCAATACAGTGAGACTCCATCTCAAACAAACAAAAAGAGTTTATTATATCATAAAGAGGGATTAGGAAAAAGGAAACAAATAAAAAGAATGTGAGTGTGCATATTCACATTATTTCAACTAATATTGGTAAGTCTTTTAAATAGTTAAAAAACAAACTTAACTATAAAGAATGAGAAAATTGCCAACTCTAAAGACTTTAAAAAGTCACAAAGTGAAACAAATTTAACTGCATGTCAAGTTAAAGGCATAACCTCACAGATAAAATAATTAATTTTTTAAAGAATGGTTTTTTTCATTGTGGAAGACAGTGTGGCAATTCCTCAAAGATCTAGAACTAGAAATACCATTTGACCCAGCCATCCCATTACTGGATATATACCCAAAGGATTATAAATCATGCTGCTATAAAGACACATGCACATGTATGTTTCTTGTGGCACTATTCACAATAGCAAAGACTTGGAACCAACCCAAATGTCCATCAGTGATAGACTGGATTAAGAAAATGTGGCACATATACATCATGGAATACTATGCAGCCATAAAAAAGGATGAGTTCTTGTCCTTTGTAGGGACATGGATGAAGCTGGAAACCATCATTCTGAGCAAAGTATCACAAGGACAGAAAACCAAACACCGCATGTTCTCACTCATAGGTGGGAATTGAACAATGAGAACACTTGGACACAGGGTGGGGAACATCACACCCTGGGGCCTGTTATGGGGTAGGGGGCTGGGGGAGGGATAGCATTAGGAGATATATCTAATGTAAATGATGAGTTAATGGGTGCAGCACACCAACATAGCACATGTATACATATGTAACAAACCTGCACATCGTGCACATGTACCCTAGAACTTAAAGTATAATAATAATAAAAAAAAGAGAATGGTTTTTTTACTTTACATCTCTAGTGTGATAACTTAAGAATAGAAAAAGCTTGCAAATGAATGATAGGCTATATCTGGTAATTTTACTGTTGAAGAACAATTTGAAAATGTTATAAAATTAGTCTTTAGACTGGTATTTTTATTTCATTTCTATTAGAGTGATACTAAAAGAAAATATAAATTATTATGTTCAATATTTTTAGAAATTGATCATTATCTGAGATTGACTTCAGGCATAACTATATGAAGAATTCTGCCAACCAGCTTCCGAATATAACCGGTAAAAGTTACTTAAAAAAAAATTCGGTCTCTGCAAATTGTCCCAAGGGCAAACAACAAATAGACAAATATCTATTTTTAAAAATCTATGAAAATTCAGTGAGAAAGGCAAGGGACTGGTGTTTGCACTGAGACTACTCTTTCTCCAAACCCAACTCAAGGAGGTGGAGGTTCTATTCCATATTCCTGCAAGAAAGAATTATCAAAACTGTACCCCCAGCTCCCAGCCAAAAATATCTCTTCCTGAGATAAGCAAGACTTTCACATTCTTATGATGTACCCAGTGGTCTTTGCTGAGGCTGTGTACTTGACAAGCATAATTGAGAGATGAGAGCTTCCTTCTGCCTAATTCCCACTCTTGGAACACTGGCTCTACCTTGGACATGACCCACTGAGAACACTGGGGGTCTAATAGCCTTTGTCTGGCTCATGAGATGGCTGTCAGGAATGGCCACAGGGGAGGACCTCAGGCTAATGCACTCCCCCTTCCCCACTAAGGGATTCGCTCCAGGAGAGGTGGTAGCACTCAATATAAGCTTGACATTCTTCCCACATCCAGCTCCAGAAATTTTGCCACAGAGAAGAAGCAGGCCATAAAACAGCTCCCAGTCTTTTCACAAATGAACTGACTCCATTTGCAACAGAGCTTAGAAAAGTTTAAGTCTATGGGTACTAAGTGGAAGTTGTGGATCAGTGGAGGTTGTGGCAAAGGACAGTTGGGAGGAAATTTGTGGATGATACAACTTAGACTGTAAGTCGATTAGTTTGCAGGAAATATCTGGGGAATAAGACAGCTGGGAAAAAAACTTCCTGGAATCAGAACAAACATTGGACACTGACCCCAGAAACTACCCTGTAATAGGAGACATAATGTGATTGGATTAATTTCTAGAGGAATTTATGTCCCAGACATTGTTAAAAACAATATAGCAATCTGGTAGTAATCAGTGGAGCTTAACAGTTGGATGTTGTCAGAGAAGGAGTGAAAGAGGATCCTACTAGTATGAGAGTCATCCCAGAGTGATCGTGGACATACCTAAAACTGTACCAATCTGTAAATCAACATCAGAGGCTTAACACTGTTGGAGGAGGAGAAATAAACTAAAATAATCTAGCCAGGTATTAAGTGAATGAACAAGAAAATAAAAACAACAATCCCCAGCACTGGGAGACTAAACATACAGTTGCTGCAATATATTATCTAAATTGTCTGGTTTCCAGTAAAAAAAGACTACTAGGCTCCAAAAACAAACAAAAAGCAGGAAATCATGACCCATACAATGAAAACAAGAAGGCAACAGCAACTGCCTGTAAGAGAGAAACCAGATGTCAGGTTTAACAGAAAAGACTTCAAAATAGCTATTATGAATATGTTCATGGAATTAAAGAAAACTATAATTAAAATTAGAAGAAGGTATGATGACAATGTTGTATTAAGTAGAGAATATCAATAAAGAGATAGAAATTATATTTTAAAAATTTAAGGCCTGGCATGGTAGCTCATGCCTGCAATCCCAGCACTTGGGGAGGCTGAGGTAGGCAGATCATTTGAGGTCAGGAGTTTGAGACCAGCCTGCTCAACATGGTGACACCCCATCTCTACTAAAAATACAAAAATTAGCCAGACAGTAGTGGCATGTGCCTGTAATCTCAGCTACTATGGAGGCTGAGGCAGGAGAATTGCTTGAACCTGGGAGGTGGAGGTTGTGGTGAGCTGAAATCGTGCCACTGCACTCCAGGCTGGGTGACAGAGTAAGACCCTGTCTTGCCCCAACAAAAAAAAATTAAATAAAAACCATATAGCTGAATGTAGCTGAAAAGTAAAACAACTAAAAATTCATAAGAGGGACTTGGTAGTAGAATTGACTGGCTGAAGAAAAAATTACCAACATTGAAGATATTCCAATAGACATTATGCAAATTAAAGAAATTAAAAGAATTAAAGAATATAGACAAAGCCTCAAAGAAATGTGGAACACCATTGAAAACATCAACATACATGTAATGAGAGTTACCAGGAGAGAAGACAGAGAAAGGAGAAGAAAAAATATTCAAACAAATGAGGATGTGGTGGTTCATATCTGTAATCCCAGCACTTTGGGAAGCTGAAGTGGGAAGACTGCTCAAGCACAGGAGTGTGAAAGCAGCCTTGGCAAGAGAGTGAGGCCTCATCTCTACAAAAAATAAGAAATTAGCTGGGCATGGCAGCATGCACCTTTAGTTCCAGCTACTGAGGAGGCTGATGTGGGAGGACTGTTTGAGCCCAGGAAGTCAAGGATGCAGTATGCTGTGAATGTACCATTGTACACCAGCCTGGGTGACAGTGAAACACTGTCTCAAAAAAAGGGAGGGCTGAAAAAACTCTGAGTAGAATAAATGCAAAGAGATCTACAAACAGACACATTATAGTAAAAATATTGAAAGTTAACAGCAAAAAAAAAAAAAAAATCTTGGAAGTAACAAGAGAAAAACAATGAATCACTTACAAGAAAAACCCAATAAGGTTTAAAGCTGAATTCTTGGCAGAAAAAAAAATTTTAAAAAGATGTCAGAAGGTAGCAGGATAACATTTTAAAAACTAAGAGAAACAAAAACCAAACAAACTTAAAAGTCCTGTCAACTAAGACTCCTACATCCAACAAAGCTATCTATGAAAAATGAAGGGGAAATAAAGACTTTTCTAGAAAAATAAACACTAACAGAAATTGTTACTAGCAAATGTGTTATACAATAAATACTAAAAATATTTCTTCTGAATGCAGGAAAGTGACCTACACAAAGAAACAGAGAGCAGAATTAACATTTGATTCAGCAAACTACTCAGCCATAAAAAGGAACAAAATGATGGCAGTTGTAGCAACCTGGATGGAACTTTTGACAATTATTCTTAGTGAAGTAACTCAGGAATGGAAAACAAAACATGGTATGTTCTCACTCATAAGTGGGAACTAAGCTATGAGGATGCAAAGGCATAAGAATGATACAATGAACTTTGGGGACTTGGGGAAAGTGTGGGAGAGGGTGAGGGATAAACGACAACACACTGGGTACAGTGTACACTGGGTGATGGGTGCACGGAAATCTCAGAAATCACTACTAAAGAACATATTCATGTTACCAAATGCCACCTGTTCCCCAAAAACCTATTGAAATGGAAAAAAAGCAACAATAAAGGTAATTATGTAATTATAAAACACACAAAAATACATATTTTATTTGTAACCTTTCTTGGCAAATTGTACAAAGTTTCAAATATGTATAATAACTAAGTTTTGAAGATTTCATGTACAACATACTAATGATAGTAATATTATGTTGTATACTTGAAATTTGCTGAGAGTAGACCTTAACTGTTCTCATTACACACATAAAAAATGGTACCCATGTGGTAGCTTAATTGTGATAATAATTTAACAATATATGCACATATCAAAATATCACATTGTACACTTTAAATATACACAATTTAAAAAATGTTTTTTTCTTCAACTTTTAAGTTCAGTGGTACATGTGCAGGATGTGTAGGTTTATTACATAGGTAAATGTGCGCCATGGTGATTTGTTGCATAGATCATCCCATCACCTAGGTATTAAGCCTAACATCCATTAGCTATTTTCCCCAATGCTCTCCTTCCCTTCATACCCCTGACAGGTCCCAGTTTGTGTTGTTCCCCCAATGTTTATGTGTATCTTTCAGCTCCCACTTATAAGAAAGGACTTACGATAATTGGTTTTCTGCTCCTGTGTTAGTTTACTGAGGATAACAGCTTTCAGCTTTATCTATCTCCCTGAAAAGGACATGATGTCATTCTTTTTTATGGCTGCATAGTGTTCCATGGTGTTTGTGTACCACATTTTAAAAATCTAGTCTATCATTAATAGGCATTTAGGTTGATTCCATGTCTTTTCTCTTATGAATAGTGCTGCCATGAACATACACGTGCATGTATCTTTATAATAGAATGATTTATATTCCTTTAGGTATATACCCAGCAATGGGATTGCTTGGTCAAATGTTATTTCTGCCTTTAGGTCTTTGAGGAATCACCATGCTGTCTTCCACAATCGTTGAACTAATTTACACTTGCACCAACAATATAAAAGCATCCGTTTTTTTATCTGCAGCCTCACTAACATCTGTTGTTTCTTGATTTTAATAATCACCATTCTGACTGGCATGAGATGGTATCTCATTGTGGTTTTGATTTTCATTTCTCTAATGATCAGTGATGTTTAGCATTTTTTCATGTTTCTTAATTGCATGAATGTCTTATTTTGAGAAGTGTCTGTTCATGTCCTTTGTCCACTTTTTAATGGGGTTGATTTTTCTTGTAAGGTTGTTTAAGTTCCTTGTAGACCCTGGATATTAGATCTTTGTCAGATGGATAGATTGCAAAATTTTTCTCCCATTCTGTAGGTTATCTGTTCACTTCAATGATAGTTTCCTTTGCTGTGTAGAAGCTCTGTAGTTTAATTAGATCCCACTTGTCAATTTTGGCTTTTGTTGCTATTGCTTTTGGTGTTTTCATTATGAAATTTTTGCCCTTGCCTATGTCCTGAATGGTATTTATAGATTTGAGTTTTACATTTAAGTCTTTAATCCATCTTGAGTTAATTTTTGTGTAAGGTGTAAGGTAGGAGTCCAGTTTCAACTTTCTGCATATAGCTAAACAGTTCTCCTGACGCCATTTATTAAATGGAAAGTCCGTTCTTCATTGCTTGTTTTTGTGTGGTATGTCAAAGATCAGATGGTTGTAAGTGTGCAATCTTATTCTGAGTTCTCTCTTCTGTTCCATTTGTCTACATGTCTGTTTTTGTAGCAGTGTCATGCTAATTGGTTACTGGAGCCTTGTAGTATTATTTGAAGATGGGTAGCATGATGCCTCCAACTTTGTTCTTTTTGCTTAGAACTTTCTTGGCTATATGGGCTCTTTTATGGTTCCACATAAATTTGAAAATAGTTTTCTTTTTTTCTAATTCTGTGAAGAATGTCATGGTAGTTTAATGGGAATAGCATTGAGTCTATAAATTACTTTGTGCAGTAGGGCCATTTTCACGATATTGATTCTATCCATGAACATGGAATGCTTTTCCATTTGTTTGTGTTCTCTGATTTATTTGAGAAGTGGTTTGTTCTCCTTGAAGAAGCCCTTCACTTCACTTGTTAGTTGTATTCTTAATTCTTAGGTATTTTATTCTTTTTTTCTTTTTTCTTTTTTTTTTTTTTTTTTGAGAGAGAGTTTATTCTTGTTGCCCAGGCTGGAGTGCAGTGGCTCAATCTCAGCTCACTGCAACCTCTGCCTCCTGGGTTCAAATGATTCTCCTGCCTCAGCCTCCCAAGCAGCTGGGATTACAGGTATGCACCAGCAAGCTGGCTAATTTTGTATTTTTAGTAGAGATGGGGAGACGGGGTTTCACCATGTTGATTAGGTTGGTCTCAAACTCCTGACCTCAGGTGATCCACCCACCTTGGCCTCCCAAAGTGCCAGGATTACAGGTATAAGCCACCATGCCAGGCTGGTATTTTATTGTCTTTGTAGCAATTGTGAATGGGAGTTCATTCATTATTTGGCTTTCTGCTTGCCTGTTGTTGGTGTGTAGGAATGCTAGCATTATTTGAACATTGATTTTGTCTACTGAGACTTTGCTGTATTTGTTTCTCAGCTTAAGAAGCTTTTGGGCTGAGACAATGGGGTTTTCTAGATATGAGACCATGTCATCTGCAAACAAAGACAATTTGACTTTTTCTCTTCCTATTTGAATACACTTTCTTTCTTTCTCTTGCTTGATTGCCCTGGACAGAACTTCCAATACTACATTAAATAGGAGTGGTGAGGGAGGGCATCCTTGTCGTATCCTGGTTTTCAAGGGGAGTGCTTCCAGCTTTTGTCCAATTAGTATGATACATGCTGTGGTTTTGTCATATGTGGCTCCTATTATTTTGTGGTATGTTCCTCAATACCTAGTTTACTGAGGGTTTTTAACATGAAGGGATGTTGAATTTTATTGAAGGACTTTTCTGCATCTATTGAGATAATCATGTGGTTTACGGTTTATGTCTTTATTTCTGTTTATGTGGTGAATCACATTTATTGATTTGTGTATGTTGAACCAACCTTGCATCCCAGGGATGAAGCCAAATTGATTTTGGTGGATAAGCGTTTTGATGTGCTGCTGGATTCAGTTTGCCAGTATTTTATTGAGGATTTTTGCATCAATGTTCATCAGAGATATTGGACTGAAGTTTTCTTATTTTTTATTATGTCTCTGCCAGATTTTGGCATTAAGGTGATGCAGGCCTCATAAGATGTGTTAGAGAGGAGTCCCTTCTTTTCAGTTTTTTTGAATAGTTTCAGTAGAAATGGTAGGAGGTCTTCTTTGTGCCTCTGGTAGAATTCAGCTGTGATTCTGTCTGGTTCTGGGCTTTTATTGTTTGGTAGGCTATTTATTACTGCCTCAGTTTCAGAACTTGTCATTGGTTTATTCAGGGATTCAATTTTTTCCTGACTCCATCTTGGGAGGGTGTATGTGTCAAGGAATTTATTCATTTCTTCTAGACTTTCTAGTTTACATGCATAGAGGTGTTTGTTGGGTTCTCTGATGGTTGTTTTTTATTTCTGGGGGGTCAATGATGATATCCCCCTTATCATTTCTGATTGTGTTTATTTGATTCTTCTCTCTTTTCTTATTTGTTTAGTTGATGGCCTATCTATTTTATTACTTTTTTCAAAAAAACATTTTCTGGATTTGTTGATTTTTTTGAAGGGTTTTTTATGTCTCTGTCTCTTTCAGTTCAGCTCTGATCTTGGTTATTTCTTATCTTCTGCTAGCTTTGGAGTTTGTTTGTTTTTTGGTTCTCTAGTTCTTTTAGTTGTGCTGTTAGGCTGTTAACTTGAGATCTTTCTAATTTTTGGCTGTGGGCATTTAGTGCTATAAATTTCCTCCTAACACTGCTTTAGCTTTGTCCCAGAGATTCTGGTATGTTGTCTCTTTTATTCTCATTAGTTTCTGCCATAATTTCATTATTTATCCAAGTCATTCAAGAGCAGGTTATTCAATTTCCATGTAGTTATGCATTTTTGAGTGAATTTCTTAATCTTGAATTCTAATTTTATTGTGCTGTGGTCTGATAGACTGTTATGATTTCAGTTCTTTTGCATTTGCTGAGGGGTGTTTTACTTCCCATTATGTGATGAATTTTAGAGTAACTGATGTGGGGTGATGAGAAAAATGTATATTCTGTTTTTGGGGGGTACATAGTTCTGTAGATCAGGGCTGCTTGATCCAGAGCTGAGCTAAGGTCCTGAATATCTTTATTAATTTTTTGTCTCCATGATCTGTCTAATATTGTCAGTGGGGTATAAAACCCTCCCACTATTATTGTGTGGGAGTGTAAGTCTCTTTGTAGGTCTCTAAGAACTTGCTTTATGAATCTGAGTGTTCCTATATTGGGCGCATGTATATTTAGGATATTTATCTCCTCTTGTTGAATTGAACCCTTTACCATTATGTAACGGCCTTCTTTGTCTTTTTTTAATCTTTGTTGGTTTATAGTCTGTTTTGCCAGAAACTAGGATTGCAATCTCTGCTTTTTTCTGCTTTTCATTTGCTTGGTTAATTTACTTACATCTCTTTATTTTGAACCCATGAATGTCCTTCCATGTGAGTTGGGCCTGTTGAGGACAGCATACTGATGGGTCTTGGCTGTTTATCCAGCTTGCTATTCTGCTACTTTTAATTTGGGCATGTAGCCCAATTTACATGTAAGGTTAGTATTCTTATGTGTGAATTTGATCCTATCGTTATGATGCTAACTGGTTATTTTGAAGACTTGTTTAAATGGTTGTTTCATAGTGTCACTGGTCTTTGTACTTCAGTGTGTTCTTGTAGTGGCTGGTAATAGTTTTTCCTTTCCATATTTAGTGATTTCTTCAGGGGCTTTTGCAAGGCAAGACTAGACAAATTCCCTCAGCATTTGCTTATCTGAAAAGGATCTTATTTCTCCTTTGCTTATGAAGCTTTGTTTGGTTGAATATGAAATTCTGGTTTGGAAATTCTTTTCTTTAAGAATGTTGAATATTAGCTCCCAACCTTTTCTGGTTTGTAGGGTTTCCTCTGAAAGTTGCACTGTTAGTCTGATGGACTTCCCTTTATAAGTGACCTGGCCTTTCTCTCTGGCTGCCCTTACCACTTTTCCTTTCATTTTGACCTTGGAGAATCTAATTATATGTCTGGGGGTTGATCCTCTCATGGAGTAACTTACTGGGGTTCTCTGCATTTCCTGAATTTTAATTTTGGCCAGTCTTGCTAGGTTAGGGTAGTTCTCCTGGATGATATTCTGCAGTGTATTTTCCAACTTGGTTTTATTCTCCCCATCCCTTTCAGATACCCCGATCAGTCATAGGTTCAGTTTTTCTACATAACCCCACATTTCTCAGAGGTTTTGTTCATTCCTTTTTCTCTAATCTTGTCTGCCTGTCTTATTTCAGAAAAACAGTCTTCATGATCTGACACTCTTTTCCCTCTTGGTCTATCTTGCTATTGATCCTTGTGATTGCATTGTAATGTTCTTGTGTTGTGTTTTTCAGCTCCATCAGGTTGGTTATGTTCCTCTCTAAACTGGCTATTCTGGTTACAAGCTCCTCTATTGTTTTATCATGATTCATGTAACCCAATTCTATGCATTGGGTTACAACATGCTCTTTTAGTTCAGTTAATTATTACCCAACTTTTGAAGCCTATTTCTGTCAATTCAGCTATCTAAGCCTCAGCCTAGCTCTGTGCCCTTGCTGGAGAGATGTTATGAAGGAGAAGATGCACTCTGGCTTTTTGAGTTTTCAGCATTTTTGCATTGATCCTTTCTCATCTTTATGGGCTTATCTACCTCAGAGTTTACTGACCTTTGAATGAGGTTTTTGTGAGGTCTTTTTTGTTAATGTTATTGCTCTTGTTGCTTTCTGTTCATCTGTTTTTCTTTGAACAGTCTGGCCACTCTTCCTTAGGGCTGCTACAGTTGGCTGGGGATCCACTCCAGACCCTGGTTGCCTCAGTTTTTCCCATACCTGGAGGTGAAGGCTACAAAACAGAAAAGATAGCCGCCTGCTCCTTTCTCTGGAAGCTCCATCCCAGGGGGTACTGCCCTATTGCTGGCCCACCCCAAGCCCTCTGAAAACCCCTGTAGGGAGATTTCACCCAGTCAGAAGGAATGGGATCAGGGACTCATTTAAAGAAGCTGTCTAGCTGCATTTTGTTAGTGCAGATGTGCTGAATTAGGGGTGACCCTTCATTATCCAGACTGCCTGGACTCTCCAGAGCCAGAAGGCTGGAATGGCTGAGGTGACTAAACCCCAGAAGAAAAAAAATAATTAAAATAAAAATGTTGATCGACTATAAATAAAAACTTTGTTTTGACCTTGAACAATAGTTATCATTTCCTTTAGTGCATAATTGATAGTACATATGCACAAGATTTTTCAAGAATTTGCAAATGATGTAACAATAAATGCAATTCTACTATTGAACTATCTAAGGATAGGCCAAGGTAGTGCTGCAACATTTGAAAGTTACATCATTTCACTAAATTACAGTTTTAACTTGACAGCATATGTTTAATATAGCAAAAAAATGAGGGTAAAGACAGAGGATACACTTAAAACATTTTTTTTTCTTACTAGGAGTAAATCATCCCCTCCCATTTTATCAGCTTTCTATGTTCTTTCAAAAATGTGTTGCTTTCCAGAACTAATTAATGAACCACTTAACTAGGCTCCAGATTACAATGTTCTTTCCCAAACTACTTGAATTCTTTTTACATTCAACTAGAAATGCTATCACAAGTGCCTTCAGGTGAACGGCTGGGATCTGGTAAAGCTTGGCTCAAAGTGTATTATACCATACTGCATTTTGTTACTGTAATCAGTATTAATATGCTCTCAGTATTCTTTATTTTTAAAGTATTTAATTTTGAAAGAAAATGTGTTAATGAAGTATTTTATATATTAAATACACAACCTGAAATATATAGCAGATGAATTTTAGTGATCACACCCACTTATCTAATACCCTGATTTTTAAAAAAGATATATATATATTTTGTGTGTATATATATATATTTGTGTGTGTGTGTATGTGTATATATATATATATATATATATATATATATATTTAGCCAAGACCCTAAACGTCCCTTCTCATGTTCCATCTCAGAAGCTACCTTCTCAAAAGTAAAAAACATACTTTTTAATGAGAAATTCATTTGTTTCTTTTCAAATATTATATTAAGTGAATCATATAGAATATAGTCATTGCTAAATAAGATATGTTCCCTATCCCAGTACTTACATGAACCAACACACTTCGTTGTTTTCCTCAAATGTTCTTGTGTCAGAAATAACTAGCTAACTATCAAATATTTGTGATTACCATTCGTATTGTAGAGTTATTGCTCAGAAGCAGCTAGAGTCTAGCTAAAGATTATATTATCCAATTCCCTTGTAGGGGCCTACAAGTCTTCACAAATATTATGTGAACAAAAGTGCTATATATTACTTTTTGGCTTACATAATTAAAACAAAGTTTAACCTTTTTCGCACTATTTTCTCTCATCCTCCAACTGGATACTATCACCTTAGGCAACTATGAGGACCATCAGTTGGTGCAACCAACAGGTGAAAGCAGAGTGGATAATATCTGAATCACCTCTTAGAAAGGAGCTTTTAATTGATATGGAATACCTTTTCAACTTTCACAGTGCAAATAATAAATATCTATATGTTTTAACAATTTTGTAGTTTTGGTATCATTTGATACAGCAGTGAGTGTTAACTAATACGTGTCTTTTTCTCCTCTGATCAGTAAGCATTTTTTCACTACCCTTTTAGCAAAAACAAAAGGCCCCTTGCACATTAGAAAATGCAAATGGATGTGAGGAAGCTATGAAGTGATGTTATTCAAAACCTGTGATCAGAAGTATCATAAGATCTGCTTTTACTGGCCAAATATATCAACATAGAAAGGCTTAGCAGTTAGTTTCCCAAGGCCATTTGGCTCTTAAAGTGGAAAATAAGGATTCTCCCAAATCAAATGCATGTGCTCTTCACCACCACAGGGTAATGCCTGATTTATCCCATTGTTTTGCAAATCCTGGGGGAAAACCCTCTTCATAAAGAGTGGCATAGAGCCATAGAAAACATTGTATTAATTTAAATTCAGCAGCTTAGATTACAGTATTTTATTTCACTTTTAATTTAACCACAGCCATAAAAGGTCTGTGTAATCTTTATCAGCATTCTGTGCTTCCAGAACATAGCTTTGTTTTATCATTTGAGAGATGTTTTGAGGAATGGGTAACCACGTGTAATACATTTCAAATCATTATAATTGTTCTTCAAGTTGGCAGTGCAGGATATAAGAAATTGCAGATATCTTGCTATGTCTTACTGCCTGGAAAACTTTGTCTAACACTCATATCTAGGATGAAGAAATTCATCGCAATATTCTGAGAAACAAAGTATTATGGATTATCTGGAGTTAGATTTCCATGGTTCATATTCAGAAAGCAAAGGAAGAAAAAACAAGCTGTGATAGGAGAGGGGTAAGATGGGCTTTAATATGTCTACCAAACAGTGTTAGTCAGGTCCTTGACATTTCAAAGGCAATTATAGAGCTAGAACTGCAACTAAAAGTACACTGTTATTAATATACATAGACTGGTTAATTAATAACAAAACAATTTTACTTTTTACCCAGAGCTGACCAACTTTTATCCCTCTTCCACATTAATATAGGAGGAATGGGCAAAAATAAGGTAGCTACTGTTTTATGCAAAAAAATTCATATAAATGATTACTATATTTTTAAAAATAGTTACAAAGAGAAATACACAGATTGTGATGAGATTCAGAAGGTCCATTTTGCACTTTTAACCCATAATTGCACAGCATTTGAATTTATCTAATGCTTTTTAACATGCTACATTAATAATAATGCTATTTATCACTTAATAATAACATTTAAATACTGTTTGAGATTGACAAAAAGCTAGTGGCACATTATTTAAAAATATTTTATCGTGAAAAATGTTCAACGTAGACAAAAGTAGAGAGATATAATAAACTTGTATTTATTGCCCAGCTTCAAATATTAATATTAATCCTTGTAAATTAGGCTTCATTTTTCTCTCTTCAAATTTGTATGTGAGTGTGCACATACACAATTGCATATATATATATATACCCACACATAGTATGTATATGTTAATGTGTTTGTGAATATGTATGTATATGAAAATATGTGTGTGCTTTTAATAAGCTAAGATGTCTCCATAACACCTGAAAATAATAATTATTTCCCAATATCACTTAATTCAAATCCAAATTTCTCTGCCTTGAAACTTTTTACTGTTATTTCACTATTGTTTGCATCAGGGTGCAAAGAATTCTCACAGATTATATTCACTGTTAATGTCTCTTTCATGCTCCAACACTCCCACTTGATTATTTCATTCCAAGCCTTTTCAATGGCAGAGCTAGAAAACACATAGTATATTTATTTTTATTTTATTATATTTTAATAATTTTGGGGGAATAAGTGGTTTTTGGTTACATGGATAAGTTCTTTAGTGGTGATTTCTGAGATTTTGGAGCACTTGTCAACTGAGTAGTGTACACTATATCTAATGTGTAGTATTTATCCCTCACCCCTCTCCCACCCTTCCTCCCAAGTTCCCAAAGTCCATTATATCATTCTTAGGCATTTGCATCCTCATAGCTTAGCTGCCACTTAAAAGTGAGAACATATGATATTTGGTTTTCTATTCCTGCATTACTTCAGTTAGAATAATCTTCTCCAGCCCTATCCAGGTTGCTGCAAAGGCCATTATTTCATTCCTTTTAAGGGCTGAGTGTGGTGTATATATCCCATAGTGTATATATACTACGTTTTTTAATCCACTCGTTGGTTAATGGGCATTTAGGCTGGTTCCATATTTTTGCAATAGTGAATTGTGCTGCTATAGATATGCATGTGCAAATGTCTTTCTTATACAATGACTTCTTTTCCTTTGGGTAGATACCTTGTAGTGGGATTGCTGGATTGAACGGTAGTTCAACTTTTAATTCCTTACTGAATCTCCATACTGTTTTCCCTAGTGGTTGTACTAGTTTACATTCCCACCAAACATTCAGGCAAATTTTATCTTCTAGAATTTTTATGGCTTTGGTGTAAAAGTGTTCTCTTTTCACCAAATCCATGCAAATACCTATGTTTTTTATTTTTTAATTATGGCCATTTTTGCAGGAGTAAGGGGGTATTTCATTGTGGTTTTGATTTGCATTTCCCTGATAATTAGTAATATTGAGCATTTTTTCATATATTTGTTGGCCATTTGTATATTTTCTTTTGAGAATTGTCTATTTATGTCCTTAGCTCACTTTTTTTTTTTTTTTGGCTTTATACTTTTCTTTTTTTTTTAAATTTTATTTTATTTTATTATTATTATTATTATTATTATACTTTAGGTTTTATGGTACATGTGCCCAATGTGCAGGTAAGTTACATATGTATACATGTGCCATGCTGGTGCACTGCACCCACCAACTCGTCATCTAGCATTAGGTATATCTCCCAATGCTATCCCTCCCCACTCCCCCCAACCCACAACAGTCCCCGAAGTGTGATGTTCCCCTTCCTGTGTCCATGTGTTCTCATTGTTCAATTCCCACCTATGAGTGAGAATATGCGGTGTTTGGTTTTTTGTTCTTGCGATAGTTTACTGAGAATGATGATTTCCAATTTCATCCATGTCCCTACAAAGGACATGAACTCATCATTTTTTATGGCTGCATAGTATTCCATGGTGTATATGTGCCACATTTTCTTAATCCAGTCTATCATTGTTGGACATTTGGGTTGGTTCCAAGTTTTTGCTATTGTGAATAATGTGGCAATAAACATACATGTGCATGTGTCTTCATAGCAGCATGATTTATAGTCCTTTGGGTATATACCCAGTAATGGGATGGCTGGGTCAAATGGAATTTCTAGTTCTAGATCCCTGAGGAATCGCCACACTGACTTCCACAAGGGTTGAACTAGTTTACAGTCCCACCAACAGTGTAAAAGTGTTCCTATTTCTCCACATCCTCTCCAGCACCTGTTGTTTCCTGACTTTTTAATGATTGCCATTTTAACTGGTGTGAGATGGTATCTCATTGTGGTTTTGATTTGCATTTCTCTGATGGCCAGTGATGGTGAGCATTTTTTCATGTGTTTTTTGGCTGCATAAATGTCTTCTTTTGAGAAGTGTCTGTTCATGTCCTTTGCCCACTTTTTGATGGGGTTGTTTGTTTTTTTCTTGTAAATTTGTTGGAGTTCATTGTAGATTCTGGATATTAGCCCTTTGTCAGATGAGTAGGTTGGGAAAATTTTCTCCCATTGTGTAGGTTGCCTGTTCACTCTGATGGTAGTTTCCTTTGCTGTGCAGAAGCTCTTTAGTTTAATTAGATCCCATTTGTCAATTTTGGCTTTTGTTGCCATTGCTTTTGGTGTTTTAGACATGAAGTCCTTGCCCATGCCTATGTCCTGAATGGTAATGCCTAGGTTTTCTTCTAGGGTTTTTATGGTTTTAGGTCTAACATTTAAGTCTTTAATCCATCTTGAATTGATTTTCGTATAAGGTGTAAGGAAGGGATCCAGTTTCAGCTTTCTACATATGGCTAGCCAGTTTTCCCAGCACCATTTATTAAATAGGGAATCCTTTCCCCATTGCTTGTTTTTCTCAGGTTTGTCAAAGATCAGATGGTTGTAGATATGTGGCATTATTTCTGACGGCTCTGTTCTGTTCCATTGATCTATATCTCTGTTTTGGTACCAGTACCATGCTGTTTTGGTTACTGTAGCCTTGTAGTATAGTTTGAAGTCAGGTAGCATGATGCCTCCAGCTTTGTTCTTTTGGCTTAGGATTGAGTTGGTGATGCGGGCTCTTTTTTGGTTACATATGAACTTTAAAGTAGTTTTTTCCAATTCTGTGAAGAAAGTCATTGGTAGCTTGATGGGGATGGCATTCAATCTGTAAATTACCTTGGGAAGGATGGCCATTTTCATGATATTGATTCTTCCTACCCGTGAGCATGGAATGTTCTTCCATTTGTTTGTATCCTCTTTTATTTCCTTGAGCAGTGGTTTGTAGTTCTCCTTGAAGAGGTCTTTCACATCCCTTGTAAGTTGGATTCCTAGGTATTTTATTCTCTTAGAAGCAATTGTGAGTGGGAGTTCACTCATGATTTGGCTCTCTGTTTGTCTGTTATTGATGTATAAGAATGCTTGTGATTTTTGCACATTGATTTTGTATCCTGAGACTTTGCTGAAGTTGCTTATCAGCTTAAGGAGATTTTGGGCTGAGACAATGGGGTTTTCTAGATATACTATCATGTCATCTGCAAACAGGGACAATTTGACTTCCTCTTTTCCTAATTGAATACCCTTGATTTCCTTCTCCTGCCTAATTGCCCTGGCCAGAACTTCCAACACTATGTTGAATAGAAGTGGCGAGAGAGGGCATCCCTGTCTTGTGCCAGTTTTCAAAGGGAATGCTTCCAGTTTTTGCCCATTCAGTATGATATTGGCTGTGGGTTTGTCATAAATAGCTCTTATTATTTTGAGGTACGTCCCATCAATTCCTAATTTATTGAGAGTTTTTAGCATGAAGGGTTGTTGAATTTTGTCAAAGGCCTTTTCTGCATCTATTGAGATAATCATGTGGTTTTTGTCTTTGGTTCTGTTTATATGCTGGATTACATTTATTGATTTGCGTATATTGAACCAGCCTTGCATCCCAGGGATGAAGCCCACTTGATCATGGTGGATAAGCTTTTTGATGTGCTGCTGGATTCGGTTTGCCAGTATTTTATTGAGGATTTTTGCATCAATGTTCATCAAGGATATTGGTCTAAAATTCTCTTTTTTTGTTGTGTCTCTGCCAGGCTTTGGTATCAGGATGATGCTGGCCTCATAGAATGAGTTAGGGAGGATTCCCTCTTTTTCTATTGATTGGAATAGTTTCAGAAGGAATGGTACCAGTTCCTCCTTGTACCTCTGGTAGAATTCGGCTGTGAACCCATCTGGTCCTGGACTTTTTTTGGTTGGTAAGCTATTGATTATTGCCACAATTTCAGCTCCTGTTATTGGTCTATTCAGAGATTCAACTTCTTCTTGGTTTAGTCTTGGGAGGGTGTATGTGTTGAGGAATTTATCCATTTCTTGTAGATTTTCTAGTTTATTTGCATAGAGGTGTTTGTAATATTCTCTGATGGTAGTTTGTATTTCTGTGGGATCAGTGGTGATATCCCCTTTATCATTTTTTATTGCATCTATTTGATTCTTCTCTCTTTTTTTCGTTATTAATCTTGCTAGCGGTCTATCAATTTTGTTGATCCTTTCAAAAAACCAGCTCCTGGATTCATTGATTTTTTGAAGGGTTTTTTGTGTCTCTATTTCCTTCAGTTCTGCTCTGATTTTAGTTATTTCTTGCCTTCTGCTAGCTTTTGAATGTGTTTGCTCTTGCTTTTCTAGTTCTTTTAATTGTGATGTTAGGGTGTCAATTTTGGATCTTTCCTGCTTTCTCTTGTGGGCATTTAGTGCTATAAATTTCCCTCTACACACTGCTTTGAATGCATCCCAGAGATTCTGGTATGTTGTGTCTTGGTTCTCGTTGGTTTCAAAGAACATCTTTATTTCTGCCTTCATTTCGTTATGTACCCAGTAGTCATTCAGGAGCAGGTTGTTCAGTTTCCACGTAGATGAGCGGTTTTGAGTGAGATTCTTAATCCTGAGTTCTAGCTTGATTGCACTGTGATCTGAGAGACAGTTTGTTACAATTTCTGTTCTTTTACATTTATTGAGGAGAACTTTACTTCCAAGTATATGGTCAATTTTGGAATAGGTGTGGTGTGGTGCTGAAAAAAATGCATATTCTGTTGATTTGGGGTGGAGAGTTCTGTAGATGTCTATTAGGTCTGCTTGGTGCAGAGCTGAGTTCAATTCCTGGGTATCCTTGTTGACTTTCTGTCTTGTTGATCTGTCTAATGTTGACAGTGGGGTGTTAAAGTCTCCCATTATTAATGTGTGGGAGTCTAAGTCTCTTTGTAGGTCACTCAGGACTTGCTTTATGAATCTGGGTGCTCCTGTATTGGGTGCATATATATTTAGGATAGTTAGCTCTTCTTGTTGAATTAATCCCTTTACCATTATGTAATGGCCTTCTTTGTCTCTTTTGATCTTTGTTGGTTTAAAGTCTGTTTTATCAGAGACTAGGATTGCAACCCCTGCCTTTTTTTGTTTTCCATTTGCTTGGTAGATCCTCCTCCATCCTTTTATTTTGAGCCTATGTGTGTCTCTGCATGTGAGATGGGTTTCCTGAATACAGGGGTCAGGGAGTTCCCCTTCCAGGGGTGACAGACGGCACCTGGAATATCGGGCCACTCCCACCCGAATACTGTGCTTTTCTGACGGGCTTAGGAAACGGTGCCCCAGGAGAGTATAGCCCGCACCTGGCTCAGAGGGTCCTACGCCCATGGAGTCTCACTGATTGCTAGCACAGCAGTCTGAGATCAAACAGCAAGTCGGCAGCAAGGCTGGGGGAGGGGCGCCCGCCATTGCCCAGGCTCGCTTAGGTAAACAAAGCAGCCGGGAAGCTTGAACTGGGTGGAGCCCACCACAGCTCAAGGAGGCCTGCCTGCCTCTGTGGGCTCCACCTCTGGGGGCAGGGCGCAGACAAACAAAAAGACAGCAGTAACCTCTGCAGACTTAAATGTCCCTGTCTGACAGCTGTGAGGAGAGCAGTGGTTCTCCCAGCACGCAGCTGGAGATCTGAGAACCGGCTGACTGCCTCCTCAAGTGGGTCCCTGACCCCTGACCCCCGAGCAGCCTAACTGGGAGGCACCCCCCAGCAGGGGCAGACTGACACCTCACAGGGCCGGTCAGGTACTCCAACAGACCTGCAGCTGAGGGTTCTGTCTGTTAGAAGGAAAACTAACAGAAAGGACATCCACACCAAAAACCCATCTGTACATCACCATCATCAAAGACCAAAAGTAGATAAAACCACAAAGATGGGGAAAAAACAGAGCAGAAAAACTGGAAACTCTAAAAACCAGAGTACCTCTCCTCCTCCAAAGGAACGCAGTTCCTCACCAGCAACGGAACAAAGCTGGACGGAGAATGACTTTGACGAGCTGAGAGAAGAAGGCTTCAGATGATCAAATTACTCCGAGCTATGGGAGGATATTCTAACCAAAGGCAAAGAAGTTGAAAACTTTGAAAAAAATTTAGAAGAATGTATAACTAGAATAACCAATACAGAGAAGTGCTTAAAGGAGCTGATGGAGCTGAAAACCAAGGCTCGAGAACTACGTGAAGAATGCAGAAGCCTCAGGAGCCGATGCGATCAAATGGAAGAAAGGGTATCAGCCCTGGAAGATGAAATGAATGAAATGAAGCGAGAAGGGAAGTTTAGAGAAAAAAGAATAAAAAGAAACGAGCAAAGCCTCCAAGAAATGTGGGACTATGTGAAAAGACCAAATCTACGTCTGATTGGTGTACCTGAAAGTGACGGGGAGAATGGAAACAAGTTGGAAAACACTCTGCAGGATATTATCCAGGAGAACTTCCCCAATCTAGCAAGGCAGGCCAACATTCAGATTCAGGAAATACAGAGAACACCACAAAGATACTCCTCGAGAAGAGCAACTCCAAGACACATAATTGTCAGATTCACCAAAGTTGAAATGAAGGAAAAAATGTTAAGGGCAGCCAGAGAGAAAGGACGGGTTACCATCAAAGGGAAGCCCATCAGACTAACAGCGGATCTCTCGGCAGAAACCCTACAAGACAGAAGAGAGTGGGGGCCAATATTCAACATTCTTAAAGAGAAGAATTTTCAACCCAGAATTTCATATCTTGCCAAACTAAGCTTCCTAAGTGAAGGAGAAATAAAATACTTGACAGACAAGCAAATGCTGAGAGATTTTGTCACCACCAGGCCTGCCCTAAAAGAGCTCTTGAAGGAAGAGCTAAACATGGAAAGGCACAACCGGTACCAGCCACTGCAAAATCATACCGAAATGTAAAGACCATTGAGACTAGGAAGAGACTGCATCAACTAACAAGCAAAATATCCAGCTAACATCATAATGACAGGATCAAATTCACACATAACAATATTAACTTTAAATGTAAATGGACTAAATGCTCCAATTAAAAGACACAGACTGGCAAATTGGATAAAGACTCAAGACCCAAAAAGCCGGCAAAATAGCCAAGATGGCCGAATAGGAACAGCTCCGGTCTACAGCTCCCAGCGCGAGCCTCAGAGAAGATGGTTGATTTCTGCATTTCCATCTGAGGTACCGTGTTCATCTCACTAGGGAGTGCCAGACAGTGGGCGCAGGTCAGTGGGTGAACGCACCGTGCGCCAGCCGAAGCAGGGGCGAGGCATTGCCTCACTTAGCTCACTTTTTGATGGGATTTTTTTTTCTTGTGATTTGTTTGAGTTCCTTGTAAATTCTGGATATTAGTCCTTTGTTAGATACATAGTTTGCGAATATTTTCTCCCACTCTGTGGGTTGTCTGTTTACTCTGCTGATCATTTCTTTTGCTGTGCAGAAGCTTTTTAGTTTAATTAGGTCTCATCTATTTATTTTTGTTTTTGTTGCGATTTGCTTTTGGGCTCTTCATCATGAACTCTTTGCCTAAGCCAATGTCTAGATGAATTTATCCAATGTTATCTTCTAGAATTTTTATGGTTTCAGGTCTTAGATTTAAGCCTTTGATCCATCTTGAGTTGATTTTTGTATAAGGTAGGAGATGAGGATCAAGTTTCATTCTTTTACAGGTGTTTTGCCAATTATCCCACCACCATTTGTTGAATAGGGTGTCCTTTCCCCACTCTATGTTTTCGTTTGCTTTATGAAAGATCAGTTGGTTGTAAGTATTTGGCTTTATTTCTGAGTTCTCTATTCTGTTCCGTTGGTCTATGTGCCTCTTTTGATACCAGTACCATGTTGTTATTGTGACTATGGCCTTATAGTATAGTTTGAAATTAGGTAATGTAATGCCTCCAGATGTGTTCTTTTTGATTAGTCTTGCTTTGTGTATATAGGCTTTCTTTTGGTTCTGTATGAATTTTTGGATTGATTTTTCTACTTCTGTGAAGAATGATGGTGGTATTTTGATGGGAATTGCATTGAATTTGAAGATTGCTTTTGGCAGTATGGTTATTTTCACAATATTGATTCTACCCATCCATGAGCATGGGGTGTTTTTCCATTTGTTTGTCTCATCCATGATTTCTTTCAGCAGCATTTCGTAGTTTTCCTTGTAGAGGTATTTTACCTCCTTGGTTAAGTATATTCCTAAGTATTTTATGTTGTTTTATTTGTAGCTGTTGTAAAAAGTATTGAGTTCTTGATTTGTTTCTCAGATTGGTCATTGTTGGTGTATAGCAGTGCTACTGATTTGTGTACATTAATTTTGTAAACTGAGACTTTATTGAATTCATTTATCAGATCTAGGAGCTTTTTAGATGATTCTTCAGGGTTTTCTAGGTATATGATCAGCAAACAGCAATGGTTTGACTTCATCTTTACTAATTTGGATGCCTTTTATTTTTTTCTGTTGTCTGATTGTTCTAGCTAGGAATTCCAGGACTATGTTGAATAAAAGTAGTGAAAGTAGGAATTCTTTTTCCAGTTCTCAGGGAGAATGATTTCAACTTTTCCCCATTTAGTATAATGTTAGCTGTGGGTTTGTCATAGATGACTTTTATTACCTTGAAGTATGTCCGTTCTATGTCAATTTTGCTGAGAGTTTGTTTTTTTTGTTTGTTTGTTTGAGACAGAGTCTCACTCTGTCACCCAGGCTGGAGTGCAGTGGTGCGATCTCAGCTCACTGGAGCCTCCACCTCACGGGTTCAAGCTATTCTCCTGCTTCAAACTCCCAGGTAGCTGGGACTACAGGTGCATGCTACCATGCCTGGCTAATTTTTTTGGATTTTCATTAGAGACGAGGTTTCACTGTGTTAGCCAGGATGGTCTCCATCTGACCTCGTAATCCACCTGCCTTGGCCTCCCAAAGTGCTTGGATTATAGGCATGAGCCACCATGCCCAGCCTGCTGAGGGTTTTAATCATAAAGCAATGCTGGATTTTGTAAGATAACTTTTTCTGCGTCTGTTGAGATGATCATATGATTTTTGTTTTTAATTCTGTTTATGTGATGTGTCATATTTATTTACTTGCATGTGTTAAATAATCCATGCATCCATGGCATAAAACCCACTTGATCATGATGTATTATCTTTTTGATATGCTGTTGGACTTGGTTAGCTAATATTTTGTTGAGAATTTCTGAATCTATGTTCAATAGAGATATTGGTCTGGAGTTCTCTTTTTCTTATGTCCTTTCTTGGTTGAGGTATTAGGGTGATACTGGCTTCATAGAATGCTTTAGGGAGGATTCCCTCTTTATTTATCTTTTGGAATAGTTTCAGCTGTATTGGTACCAATTATTTGAATGCCACACAGAATTCACTTGTGAATCTATCAGGTCCTGCACTTTTTTTGCTGGCAATTTTGTTATTACTGTTTTAATTTCACTACTTGTTATTGGTCAGTTCAGAGTATCCATTTCTTCCTGATTTAATCCAGAAGGGGTGTATATTTCCAGAAATTTATCTACCTTCTCTAGATTTTCCAGTTTGTGTGTATAAAAGTGTTCATTGTAGCCTTGAATGATCTTTTGCATTTCTATAGTATCAGTTGTAATATCTCCTGTTTCATTTCTAATTGCGCGTATTAGGTTCGTCTCTCTTCTTATTTTATTAATCTCACTAATAGTCTATCAATTTTATTTTTTGAAGAACCAGCTTTTTGTTTATCTTTTGTATTGTTTTGTCGTTTCAATTTCATTTAGTTCAGCTCTGATCATTGTTATTTCTCTTCTTCTGCTGGATTTGGGTTTGGTTTGTTCTTATTCCTTTAGTTCCTTGAGGTGTGACCTTGAATTGCTTATTTGTGCTCTTTCAGGCTTTTTGATGTAGGCATGTAATGCTATGAACTCTCCTCTTAGCACTGTTTTTGCTGTGTCCCAGTGGCTTTGATAAGTTGTGTCACTATTGTTCAGTTCACAGAATTTCTAAATTTCCATCTTGATTTCATTGTTAACCCAAAGATCATTCAAGAGCAGATTATTTAATTTTCATATATTTTAATAGTTTTGAGAGTTCCTTTTGAAATTCATTTCCGGTTTTATTCCACTCTGGATTGAGAGGATACTTGATGTGATTTCCACTTTCTTAAATTTATTGAGACTTGTTTGTGGCCAACATGATCTAGCTTCTAGAATGTTCCATGTGCAGATAAAAAGAATGCATATTCTGCAGTTGTTGGGTAGAATGTTCTGTAAATATCTTTTAAGTCTATTTGTTCTGGGCTGTAGTTTAAGTTCATTGTTTCTTTGTTGACTTTCTGTCTTGATGACCAGTCTAGTGCTGTCAGTAGAGTATTGAATTCTTCCACTATTTTTGTGTTGTTGTCCATCTAATTTCTAATGTCTGGTAGTAATTGTTTTGTAAACGTGGGAGCTCCATTGTTAGGTGCATATACTTAGGTTGGTGCAAAAGTAATTGCAGTTTCTGTCATTAAAAGTAATGGCAAAAATTGCAATTGTTTTTGTACCAACCTAATATATTTAGGATTGTGATATTTTTCTGTAGGACTAATCTTTTTATTTTATTTTTTTTTTCTGATTTTGCTTTAAGTCTGTTTTGTCTATATAAGAATAGGCATTCCTGCTCACTTTTGGTTTCCATTTGCATGGGGATATTGTTTTCCACCTTTTTACTTTAAGTTTATGTGAGTCCTTATGTGTTAGGTGAGTTTCTTGGAGACAGCAGTTACTTAGTTGGTGGATTTTTATCCATTCTGTCATTCTGCATCTTTTAAGTGGAGAATTCAGGCCACTTGCATTCAATGTTAGTATTGAGATGTGAGGTACTGTTCTATTCACCATGGTAGTTGCCTTCTAAATACCTTGTTTTTCCCACTGGATTATTGTTTTATAGGCCCTGTGACATTTACACTTTAAAGAGGTTCTATTTTGGTGTATTTTGAGGTTTTGTTTCAAGATGTAGAACTCTTTTTAGCATTACTTGTACTCCTGGCTTGGTAATGGCAGATTCTCTCAGCATTTATTTGTCTGAAAAAGACTGCTTTTCCTTCCCTTATGAAGCTTAGTTTCATTAGACACAAAATTCTTGGCTGCCAAATATCTTGTTTAAGGAGGCTAAAGATTGAACCTCAATCCTTCTGGCTTATAAGGTTTCTGCTGAGAAAACTGCTGTTAATGTGATAGGTTTTTCTTTATTGTTTGCCTGATTCTTTTGTCTCACAGCTCTTAAGATTCTTTCTTTCACCTTGACTTTAGATAACCTGATGACTGCGTGCCTAGGTAATGATCTTTTTGTGATGAATTTCCCAGAAATTTTTTGAGCTTTTTGGATTTGTATGTCTAGATCTGTAACATGGCCAGGGAAGTTTAGCTCAATTATTTCCTCAAATAATTTTTCCAAACTTTTAGATTTCTCTTCTTCCTCAGGAATACCAATTATTCTTAGATTTGACTGTTTTACATAATCCCAAATTAGTTGCAGGCTTTATTATTTAAAAAAAAAAAACTTTTTTCTTTGTTTTGGTCTGACTGGGTTAATTTGAAAGCCTTGTCTTCAAGCTCTGATTTCTCTTTTCTACTTGTTCTAGTCTATTGTTGAAACTTTCCTGTGCATTTTTTATTTCTCTAATTGTGTCTATTATTTCCAGAAGTTGTGACTGTTTTTTCTTTATGATATCTATTTCTCTGGAAAACTTTGCATCCATATCCTGTATTTTTTTTTGTTGTTGTTTAATTTTTAAAAGTTGGTTTCACCTTCCTCTGGTATCTCTTTGAGTACCTTAATAACAAACCTTATAAATTCTTTAGCTGGCTCAGTTGTGGCTAAGGGAGGTGGGTAGATGTAATACCTTAATTGCGGGCCAATGTCCCAGCCTTGATGATGGTAACTGGGGGAGCTCTCAAGTAGCTGTGCTAAGGTTTTATCAGGGTGAAGAGTGGGAGCTATCTCAGCTCCCTTGCCAGGTCAGCAGGAAAGCTATTCACCTCCCAGCCTCATTCCTGTCCTACTGTTTCAGCTATTCAGATCAGACAGGCACCTCTTTTCATCTATAGGAATGTTGATATTCCAATTAGGAGGGAATTGTGTCTCTGCCTCTCATGCAGGCCTGAATCTGGAGTGTGCTCCTCCTGTGAGGCTGCACTCACCCTGAATTGTTCCAGAAAGTCTGACTATAGGTGCCTCCAGGCTGCATTCCTGTGGGGGAAGCCCCAGCTGTGTCTGTGGTGGAGTGTCAGAGGGGAACAAGGACCCCTTCTCAAAGGCCCTTCATGATCAGAGAAGCTGCCTGCTGTTGGGGTATAGATGCAGACTTTCTCTCCTGTGCTCAGCTCTGTAATTGTGTCTCTGCTGTGAGGAACTACCCACCAGTGCAAAGATCTGTAATTCAAGGCCTGGTGTTCAGATTCTTTTATCCCACAGGGTGATCTTTTGATGTGGTGTTCTCCTGCTTCCTCTAGGAATGGGGCTTTCTGAGAGCCAGACTGCAGTGATTTTTATTGCTCTTCTGGGTCTAGCCACCCAGCAGGCTACCAGGCTCCAGGCTGGTGCTGGGAAATATCTGCAAAGAGTCACGTGATGTGATCTGTCTTCAGGTTTTCCAGCCATAGATGCCAGCACTGGCTCTGGTGGAGGTGGCAGAGGAATGAAGTAGACTCATTCAGAGTCCTTGGTTGTAGATTGTTTAGTGTGCTGGCTTTATCAAATGCTGGCTATGCTAGCAGTGAAGTTGTTACATGGACAGACTCAGGACCTTTGGTTAGCCAGGATGTTTCAGCTGGTGGTATTAGTCATTGTTTTCTTTTTCCTGGGAGCAGGATTATTCTGTCATGAGTTGCTATAATGGCCTGAGATGATTGGCCTCCAGCCAGGAGGTAGTGCTTTCAAGAGAACACCAGGTCTGGTATCAGCAATGTAATATAAACTTGCCCTAAGTTGGCCAGGGTAGGTATTCTGGCTCCTCAGGCAATGTGCAGGGCCATAAAACTCCCAAGAGTATATGTCTTTTGTGTTTGGCTACCAGAGTGGGTAGAGAAAAACCATCAGGTAGGGGCAGGGTTAGGCAGGTCTGAACTCTCCTTGGGCAGGGCTTGCTATGGCCATTGTGGGGGATGGTGTTGTGGTTCTCGGGCCAATGGGATTATGTTCCAGATTATTATAGTTAATAATAATCTGCTGTGCTTTATAGTTCTCCAGGCAAGTGGGGGATAGCCAGTAGCAAAAGATCTCACCCAGTTCCCATGCAGTTGGTGAGGCTGTTCTGGCTCCCACAGTGCCCCGCTAACAGCATCAAGTTTAGATGCAGGCAGCCTGCATGAGGAGCTCAGACCTTGTCTCAGGCTATAAGCTTCCCCACTGAACAAGCAAGCTAGGCTTTCAGCCTTGTCCCTCCCTTTCTGTCCACAATGTTTGCGGTGGCTCCTGCACTCATATCTGCAGGACTTCTCCTTTGCCCCCAGATTCTGCTCACAAAAAGTTTGTGCACACTCAAAATTATTACAAAATTCACTTGGAAGCTTTTTTCACCCTGTTAACACTCCCTAATCCCATTGTTTTTCTTCCCTGAGGGCCCCTGTGAGATATGGTCAGGAATGGCTTCCCTGGGCTTAAGCTGGAAAATGGAAGTGCCTCTGAGGCTCTTCCTGCTGATGCTTCTACTTGTATATTTCAGACAACTCCTTAAATCCATTTCAGCTCTAGATAAGGTTAAATTCTTCTTCTGTGGTCTAAATTTTCCGATTCCCCAGCAGGAATGTGCATTCAGAGGCAGATATTCCCCCATTCACGCTTTGGGAACACACAGTTTTTCACCTGCTTCATGGAATTTGAAGCGGTGTGCTGCTTTTTTCAAAGGATCTGTGAATTCTTACAGTTTTCCTGGTACATTCCTGCAATAGCTCTTGGAGCAAAAGTTCATAGTGTGACTTGCCACACACTATTCTGTCCATCCAAGTGGGAGATGCATGTTAGCCCTGTTTCCTATCTGCCATTTTCCAAAGGTCTCCTCAAAATACATAATATTTAGAGAAACCCCAATAACATTGTATTGTTAGTCCTAATTCAAATATAAGACTGAAAATTATAGGTTCTTTCTTAACATCTTCCATCTCTTTTATTTCATAATGAAAATTTTGCTTTCTAACTATATACATGTTGGATGAAGATACTTTTATTTATTATTAATAAGCTACATTATACCCAAGGGACTCCCTTTCTTCACCTGTCTTACACATATTTATGTCAAGTGTGAAGTTTCTCATTGTAAGTGGAGTAATTAGCTTTTGTGAGAAATTCTGGATTCAGAACAGCAAAACACATATGTTAGTAATAGTCATTTTTTTTCAGTTTTTTAAGATATAATTTACATATCATATAACTCACATATTTAAATTATACAATTCAATTGTTTTTAGTGTGTTCAGAGACATGTGCAATGGTTACCATAGGCAATTTTGCAACACTGTCATCATTTCAAAAACTAACATCATACCCACTAGCTCTTCCCAACACTCCTTCACAGTTCTAAGCACCCACTAGTATGTTTTCTGTCTATATAATATCGTTTCCTATTTTTGCCTTTCAAATTAGTGGAATAATATAATGTAAAGTGTTTTGTGTCTGGTTACTTTCAGTTAACATAATGTTTCAAGATTTATTCATGCTCTAGCAATATCAGTACTTTTATATTTTATGGCTGAATAATATTTCATCTATAGACATATTACATTTTGTCTATCCTTTTATCTATTGATGGACATTTGCATTGCTTCTACTTTTTGGCTATTATTAATTGTGTTAAAATATTAATGTACAAGCTTTTGTTTAGATATATGTTTTCATTTCTCTTGTGTATTTACCTAGGAGTGGAATTACTGAATCACATAGTAACTCTAGGTTTAATCACTTGAGAAACTGCCAAACTGTTTTCCAAAACAGCTGTACCATTTTAAATTTATACTAGGAGTGATGGATATTTCAATTTCTCTATATCCTTTTTAATACTTGTTAACTGATGTTTTTATTTTTCAAATCCTCATGTGTGTAAAGTGTTACAATATTGTGGTTTTCATTTACATTTGCCTGGTGATTATGTTACACATCTTTTTTGTATGTGTATATTGGCCATTTTTATGTCATCCTTGCTAAATGCCTAGTCAGATTCTTTGTTCATTATTTAATGGGATTATTTTTGTCTTTTATTATTGAGTTGTAAAAGGTATTCATATATTCTAGATACAAGTACCTTTTTATAAGTATGATTTGCAAGTAGTTTTTTCAATTCCATGGATTGTCTTTTCACTTTCTTGATAGAGTATCTTATTCAATTCCCACATATTTGTTAATTTTCCAATTCCCTCTTGTTATTGATGTATAATTATTTTATTATGATCAAAGGACATATTCTGTATTTTTTCATCCATTTTAAATTTAGTGAGGCTTGTGTTTTGGTCTGGTATATGGCTCATCTTTAAGAAGGTTTTCTGTACACTTGACAAAAATGTATATTCTGCTTTTAGAGGTGGAGTTTTCTATAGATTAGATCTAGTTAATGTACAGTGTTGTACAAGTCTTATATTTCCTTTTTAATATACTGCCTAGTTTTTCTATCTAGTATTGACAGTGGGGTATTGAAATTTCTAACTATTAATAGAGAAACACCTAATTTTCCTTTTAATTCTGTCACTTTCATTTCAAATATTTTGAGGCTATGCTGTTGCGTGCATATATGTTTATAATTGCCATATCTGCATCTTTGGCAGTCCCTTTTATCAATATAAAATTTTGCTTTATTTTTTAAACATTTATTCACTTTCAAGTTTATTTGTGTGGCTATTTTCAGCTGTGAACTATTGCAAGTCATTTATGCTTATTGTTTGTATGATACATCTTTTCCCATCTTTTATCCCTTATTACATTTTAATAATATCATATTTTAAAGGTATATATTAATATCATTAATCTTACATCATAGTCTTACTCTTTAATTTTATCATATGTTTAATTCTAAGAAAAATTTTTCTCTGTTGTTTTGGTTTTCCTTTAATTTTTTAAAATGTACATGGCATTTATATTTTACTAAGACTTATGTGTTTACTTACACAGTGCTAGGATTCACTCAGTGCTAAGATTTGTCATTGACATTGTTGTTGGTAGCTTTATTTCATTTCTTTTGTGGAATATTCTAATGTGTGACTATGCCACTATCCATTATACTTTCAATGTATATGATTTGTTTTCAAGTTTTTGCTAGTTCAAACAGTGCTGTTGTGAATATTCACCTGTCCATAGGCAAGAGATTTGTTGAGTATATACATACTAAGAATGAGGTGTCTGTGAAAGTATATATTAATTGTCAATATCAATATGATGCCAATTTTTTATCAAAGCAATTGCGCCAATGTATACTCCCATGAGTGCCTGTTAATTCACCCTGTTGTGTTGTTAAAGTTATCACCTTTTACCACTAGAGGCATAAAAAGTTATATTTCATTTTGGGCCTTTACATGACTCAATTGTCCTAATACAGAAAATTATCTTGCTTATTTCCTTCTGCATCACTCTTCTACACATTCGTTGGTGACTAACTGGTTTTTCCAGATAAAATATTTCTGGAGACTTGTTGCAGAACAATATAAATATACTTAACACTCCTGAGCTGTACTGTTAAAATAGTTCATTACATCTTATATGTATTTTACTATAATTTTTTTTTTTTGAGATGGAGTCTCACTCTGTCACCTAGGCTGGAGTGCAGTGGTGTTGAGAGGTGACAACGTGCTGGCAGCCCTCACTCACTCTCGGGGGCTCCTGGGCCTTGGCGTCTGTTCTGGCCGTGCTCGAGGAGCCCTTCAGCCCGCTGCTGCACTATAGTGACCCCTCTCTGGGGCTGGCCAAGGCCGGAGCCAGCTCCCTCTGCTCACAGGGAGGTGTGGAGGGAGAGATGCGGGCGGGAGCCCGGGCTGAGTGTGGCACTGGTGGGCCGGCATGGGTTCCAGTGGGGGCAGGCTCCTTGGCACGGCAAGCCGGCAACTGCTGGGCTTGATTGGAGGCTGGGTCCCGTGCGTGGACAACCGTTCCCTCTTCATGGGGTTGTTGGCCACAGTGGCGGGTCTCCGTCTCTTTCTCCCTTCTCTTTTCCTCTTGGTTGTCTGGGACGAGCTCCCTCTGGGCTGCCAGAGTGCCCAGGCTAGGTGCCACAAAGTCCCGGGGCGAGTGCCAGTGGGAGGTGAAGCCGGCTGGGCTTCTGGGACGTGTGGGGACTTGGAGAACTTTTCTGTCTAGCTAAAGCATTGTAAATGCACCAGTCAGCACTCTGTGTCTAGCTAAAGGTTTGTAAACACACCAATCAGTGCTCTGTGTCTAGCTTATTGGGTGGGGACTTGCAGAACTTTTGTGTGTAGCTAAAGGATTGTAAATGTACCAGTCAGCATTCTGTGTCTAGCTAAAGATTTGTAAAGGCACCAATCAGCACTCTCAAAATGGACCAATCAGCTCTCTGTAATATGGACCAATCAGCTCTCTGTAAAATGGACCAATCAGCAGGATGTGGGTGGGGCCAGATAAGGGAATAAAAGCAGGCCATTGGCGCCACCAGCGGCCACCCACTCAGGTCCCCCTTCATGCTGTGGAGGCTTTGTTCTTTAGCTTTTTGTAATAAATCTTGGTACTGCTCACTCTTTGGGTCTGTGCCACCTTTAGGAGCTGTAACACTCAGCAAGAAGGTCTGCAGCTTCATTCCTGAAGCCAGCGAGACCACGAGTCCACCGGAAAGAACAAACAACTCCAGACTTGCTGCCTTTATGAGCTGTGACACTCACCGCGAAGGTCTGCAGCTTCACTCCTGAAGCCAGCGAGACCACGAACCCACTGGAAGGAACTAACAACTCCAGACGTGCTGCCTTTAAGAGCTGTAACACTCACCGCAAGGGTCCACGGCTTCCCTCCTGAAGTCAGCGAGACCACGAACCCACCAGAAGGAAGAAACTCTGGATACAGCTGAACATCTGAAGGAACAAACTCCAGACACACCATCTTTAAGAACTATAACACTCACTGTGTCTGCCTGCAGCTTCATTCTTGAAGTCAGCGAGACCAAGAATCCACCAATTCCAGACACAGCATCTTGGTTCACTGCAACCTCCACCTCCCAGGTTTAAGCAATTCTCTGCCTCAGCCTCCCGAGTAGCTGGGATTACAGGTGCCTACCACCATGCCCAGCTAATTGTTTTTGTATTTTTAGTAGAGACAGGGTTTCACCATCTTGGCCAGGCTGGTCTTGAACTCCTGACCTCGGGTGATCCACCCACCTTGGCCTCCCAAAGTGCTGGAATTACAGGCGTGAGCCACTGTGCCCAGCCTACAATTAATTTGTTAATGCAGGTTTGAAAGTATATAATCAGTAGGACCCAGCAGGAAAAAAAAATGAGAGGTGATATGTGGAAAGAATGAGAAACAGACAGGAAGGGTAGTGATGATACAGGGGTGAAAATGACAAAGCTATCGATACAAAGATTCTTGAGTCATGAGTGATGCCTGTGAGAACCGGGCAAAAGACAAAGGAATGAATTTAGTCTCAAAATTCCTGAGTAAAATTGGTGAAATTTCTTGGTTGGTTTTTGCATGGTTATCTAAATAGCTTTAAGGTTATTACTTACTTCAGTCCTTATTATGTAAGCCTGTCACTGATCTGTAAGCTCGAAATACTTAGGCCAAGAGTTTTCAATCTAAGAAATCTTACCTGATTGGACTTTATGTGTTCAATTAAGTATATGTTATATTATTTGCTTTAGTGAAAGGACGTTGGTATAAATAGAGGGCCTGAATTATTAACAATGTGAAGAGCCAAAGTTAAAATTTCAAGTGAAATAATCAAAAGAGTTCTCTTTTGTTATAAAACTTTATTTTTTCACACTTTGTTCCTGTAGTTTTTGCGCCTTTAGCTAATTTGTGTTTATTGTGAATGAAGTGATACTTTCACACTTTTTCCACTACCATTTGAATCTTCTATTATGTGTTTTGCTGTACATTTTACAGAGACTTCATTTCACTTTATTCTCTTAGGGCATTATTCTATTTTTATGCCTTATTTCCCAGGATTGAATAATTTTATTTTAGGTATTAGAATTCCTTGCAATGATCAAAGGAAACATACTGCATGGAGTATATGTATGAGAAAAATAAGGATTGGATAAATTACACAAGTCTTGAAAAAATAAATAGGTACTGTGTTTGAATCTCTTTCATGATAAACTTGTTCAATGAATGTGTAATAGTATATTTAATACTCTTGGCCTTAGTGCGCATGTTAAAACAGAAATGACAATACTTAACTCTGCAATTAGTTTTATGATATATACAAAGCACGTATGTACAAAGAGTTAGGAAACATGATGATGATGGAAAAGATGAATTTTGGACATATTTTTAAGAATAAAGAGCAGAGTCTGTATTAAAACTGTAGAATATATCAAATGGACACTGGAGTGCATAAAATTAAGTGTATAGTTTGTTTTATTCTAATGCAAATATTGCTATCAATTAACTACTTCTTTGAATGCTACTTACCAATTACAATTCCTCCAACTTTGCTTAGAGGTAAAAATTATACTGGCTTTTGATTATCACTCCATGTTTTCTTTAGAATGGTACTATCTATGGGTACATGCATAAATAAGAAGGTGTTTGTTTCCCAGTTTGAACTTTATATGGACAGAATCTTAAAGTGTTATGGAGTAAACAATCGTCTCCCTAAAATTCATTTGTTGAAATCCTAACCGATAATGAAATGATGTTAGGAGCTGGCAACTTTATTATGTAATTAGGTCACCAAAGTGGAGCCCTCATGAATGGGATTAGTGTTCTTGTAAGAATAGACAGAGAGGTTGCCCTCACTGTCTCTGTTCTGTTCTTCATTACATGAGGACACATCAAGAAAATGGCCACCTGTAAACTCTCACGAGACACCAAATCTATCAGCTGCTTGACCTTGGACTTAGCAAGCAAATTCTTCTTACAACAAAGTTATGAAGATTTTTAAAAATTACTTTTTATCTTTTATCGTATTCACTTTCACATTTAGCTCTCAAATCTACCCATATCTAATGAGTATGTACAGTTTTAGTTTAGAATCTGTTTCATACCTTCCTCATACACATAGTTTTCCTATAATTATTTGTTGAAGCATTTTTTTCCCCTTTGCTTTGCTGAACCACCTATGAAATAGCTTATATCTGGCCTCTGTTGTACTAATTGAACTAATACTACTATAAATTATGATAATAATAACAAATGTTGATATGTAGTGGAGAGGCGGCCATCCCTTGTGTTTTTTCAAAGTGGTTCTAGCTATTATTCCTGTAAATTCCATATAAATTTCAGAGTTTCACCATCTCTACAATGTTACATGATTCCTATTACAAGGGGCTAAAATTTATTGATGCATTTGAGAACCATTATTTTTAACATAGAGTCTTTAAACTATATATATATAGATAGATAGATACACTCTCTCTATATGTATATATAGAGTCTATCTTCTTTTTTTTTGAGACAGAGTCTCAAATTATATCAATATTATTTTATGGTTTACTGTGTTGAATTAGAGGTCTTGCATTTGTGGTGGTGTTAGAATTATTCCTAGGTGTATAATGCCTTTATGGTATTTTTTTCTTTTTTATGTTATTGCTGTATGTAAACATAAAATTGGGTTTGTATATTAAATTTTAGTCACAAATCTGACTGGATTATAATCAAAACAATTTGTAAACCTGTTTAAATTTTTATATATCCTACATATTATCAGTAAATAATGACTTTTGTCCTGTTTCCCGAGCCTCATACTTTTCATTTCTTTTTTGCTCTTTACTTTATGGGTTAGGCATTTCACTATAGTATATAGCAGAAGTGAACCAATAAAGCTTACCTGGTCCATTATCCTTCAAAATTGGCTTACAAAATTTTATTATTCAGTGAGGAAAATGTATGAAGTTTCTTTGGTGGGCACTTTTTAAAAATTAAATTAAGGGAGTTCTAGTATATTCTGAGTTTTCTATAGGCTTTCACCATTAAAGACTGGTGATTTTTATCACGTATTTTGTCTGTATATATTAAGATAGTCATATTCATCTTTAATGTGTAAATGTGGCTAAAATTGATTTAAAAGTTAAGCAAATATGTATTCTTTTTATAAAATCAAATTGAGGATTGACAGTTTTAAATTGCTGAGTTTGGAATGCTAACATTCTATTAAGAAATTTTATATCTATACTGATAAGTGAGATTTTTTGATAGCTTTTATATTTGATAACTTTTGTTTCTTAAGGCATGTATTCCTTCTATGGTGCACTTGTGTTTCTATTTGTATATTTAATTTTTGCTCATTTCTGCTATATTATGTGCTTTCTATTTGTGCCAACTCTTCTAAGATATAGACACTTTACTGAAAGAAACATATAAATTGATAATAAGTGCATATGCTTTTGTTGAATACCATTAGTAATTACCATTAGTAATAAGTGCATATACTTTTGCTCAATACCATTAGTAAATGAAGATCACAATTAAAGATTATTCCAAGGACTAGAATGGCTAAATTTTAAAAGATTAATAATACTATTCACTTATTTACTTTTTTACCCAGGCAACATTTAATAATGGATTCAGAATTTTAAACTATTAAATGTGTTAGGAGAATTTTCTCTGAACATTAATGAAAAACTTGTAGATTTATATTGATAGTAAGAACATAATATTCATCAAAACCCCTGAAAATCTCACACAACCTCTCCCTCAGTGTCAGTTACACAGCCAGGAGGTATTTCTAGTAATCCATAAACTATTCCCCAATATTAGCTCATAAATATCACCCTTGGACTCTAATATTATTTTTTCCTTTATGACACCACATGTAGTCCTTAATAAGTAGGAATTTGCTATGTAAATAGAGTTGTCAAATTATATATTCTCCTAAATGATCTTTTTAAAAAGATTTCTGGGATTTCATTATTCATAATCAGGTCCTAGTTAGTTTGGCAATGACTATATTATATCTTTGTGTTCAAATCATGACCAAATTCCAGATCTCCATGGAATGCCAGACTCTGGGCAAATTTTCACTGAGATTTGATATGAATGAAAGAAGCCTCATGTAAAACCATGCATTCTACCTGTGTGCAGGATACCTTTTAGAACTGTCAGCGAAGAAAGGGCTAAAATGCATAGTCAACTATGCCGAACTCACATTCTTCACGTAGTTGAACCCAATTGATAAGAATATTGATGTGTTCAGGACTTTAGAGCCAAAAATAATATAATTATCCTCCATTTTCCTATGGTATTTAACCTGATGTTATTTTATCTTCAGTACCACCCAAAACTATATATTATATAATTATAGATCTGTGTTCCCCTTTTTTTGTGGTCCATTAAATTGGGATTGCCAATATTTGTTTTTTCCCTAAGAAAATCAACAGTATGTCAGAGCTGGGCATGGTGGCTCATGCCACAATGCTGTAATCCTAGTATTTTGGGAAGCCAAGGCAAAAGGATTGCTTGAGCCTAGGTGTTGGAGATCAGCCTGAGCAATACGGCAAAATCCCACCTCTACAAAAAACACACATTTAGCCAGGCATTGTGGCCCATGCCTATAGTCCCAGCTACTTGGGAGGCTGAGGTGGGAGGATGTCTTGAGCTTGGGAGGTGGAAGTTGCCACTGTATGCCAGGCTGGGTGACACAGTGAGACCCCTCTCAAAACAAAAACAAAAAAGAAATCAACAATATATCAGAATAGTTATTCTTGAAAGATTTATGGAGGCACCTTCCTACTCTTTACATGTCCAGACTCATGAGCATAAAGATTGTAAATTTCCCTGTAAATCTATCCTTATCCAATAAATAGCTGGATGACTTTGTGCATGTTATAAAGATGAGATGATCCTTAATTATGATTTTATCTATATATTTCATGTTTTAACTCAGAAACAACATAATATTTCCAAAAAGAGTTACAATTTAGTCAGAAATGAGTGCATTAATTAAGGTAATTTATCCCAAGGGAGTATATTCTTTACTTGTGAGATATAAACTAGGAGGCAATTAAGATATTTCCCGGTCTCCTTTGCTACTGCAGACAATGGATTTCCTGCTTTTCTGAAGCCGTCACACTTACATATAACCTAACTAAGACATAATGACAAATCATCTTACTTGTGAATCAAAATATGTAGAGGAATGTGATTTAACATTTCTTTCAACATCTCCTCTTCTGGACCTTCCTAATCATAAACTTTATTTCATTTGGCCCACAATCTCCCCATCTCAAAAAAAGTAATAATTATGTTGATTCCAGAATCTTAAGATAAAATCTGGTTGGCCTACTTCTATTCTCAAGCTTCTTCATATTATGCTTTGCACAAAGCATAAAGAGTTGTGAAAATCCAGCAGGTTATGGTTTGAGGATTGGCAGAATTGACAGGTAGACAATGTCAGTAAGCTTGTGGAAGTTTTCACCCAAGGACTAGTCTGTGAGACCAAGAAGGTAGTATTTCAAAACAGAGCAGCCCCCAAACATAATATTCACTGCTCACAATCACAAATGTCTTTTGTTTTTTGTTTTTTAAGTTCCAGGATACATGTGCAGAATTCGCAGGTTTGTTACATAGGTAAATGTGTGCCATGGTGGTTTGCTGCACTTATCAACCCGTCACCTAGGTATTAAGCCCCATATGCATCAGTCATTTGTCCTGATGCTCTCCCTCCTCTTCCCCACTCTGCAACAAGCCCAGGTGTATGTTGTTCCCCTCCCTGTGTCCCTGTGTTCTCATTGTTTAGCTTTCACTTATGAGTGAGAACACGTGGTGTTTGCTTTTCTGTTCCTCTGTTAGTTTGCCGAGGATGATGGCTTCCAGCTTCATCCATGTCCCTGCAAAGAACATGATCTCATTCATTTTTATGGCTGCATAGTATTCCGTAGTATATATGTACCACATTTTCTTTATCCAGGCTAACATTGATGGGCATTTAGATTGGCTCCATGTCTTTGCTATTGTGAATAGTGCTGCAATAAATATATGTATCTAAAATCATAAAAACCCTAGAAGAAAATCTAGGCAATACCATTCAGGACGTAGGCATGGGCAAAGATTTTATGATGAAATCACCAAAAGCAGTTGCAACAAAAGCAGAACTGATAAATGGGATCTAATTAAACTAAAGAGCTTCTGCACAGCAAAAGAAACTATCATCAGAGTGAACAGGCAACCTACAGAATGGGAGAAAAATTTTGCAATCTACCCATCTGACAAAGGTCTAATATGCAGAATTTACAAGGAACTTAAACAAATTTACAAGAAAAAAACAACCCCATTAAAAAGTGGGCAAAGGAAATGAACAGACACTTCTCAAAAGAAGACATTTATGTGGCCAACAAACATATGAAAAAAAGCTCAACATCACATCCCTGATCATTAGAGAAATGCAAATCAGAACCACAATGAGATACCATCTCATGCCAGTCAGAATGGGGATTATTAAAAAGTCAAAAAACAATAGATGCTGCCAAGGCTGTGGAGAAATAGGAACGCTTTTACACTGTTGGTGGGAATGTAAATTAGTTCAACCATTTCCTCAGGGATCTAGAACCAGAAATATCACTTGTCCCAGCAATCCTACTACTAGGCATATACCAAAAGGAATACCACCATATATTTAAGAGGAACAATGTTATGTCACTGCTTATATGTGAGTTTGAAATAGTACCAATCATATCCAGAAAACAACATAATTTATGAGAATTAGTAATTTGGCTATTACATCCATATGGTCTTTTGTGAGCTTTTTTGGATTAGGAATGGGATCTGTTGTCTTAGTTTAATTTTTTTATAATTATTTTTCTTACATTGGTCTGTGCTTCAATGTTCGAAATAGCTTTAAAATGCTATTAACCACCTATTGTCTGATTAAATGTTCCAATATAGAATTATCCAACAAAAATGAGCAGGAAAATCTGACATGTAGTATTTGAAACGACTGTGACTGGAAACCTGATGTGTGCAGATGATTCTTCAAAACATGGTGTGGATTGGAATGATTAGATTACATTTCCAATCTAATTCCGTCTTGGGCTGAAGAATGATCATAAATTAGAACTGAGAATTGAGATCATATGTTAACATAATTTACAGAAGATTGTAGATTACTGGCTTCAACACGACTTAGTTGTGTGTTCCAGGAAAACTTTGCATGAGAAAGGTAAGACTGTAAACCAATAAATATCTTTATCACACAATTTTTTTCAAAAAATTACCAGAATTATTGGTAGCGGACACAGAGCTTACTTGTCAAGTATAGCTTGCTTATCAAGACTCATTTTAAAATAGTTACTTCATTGTGTCCACCAATCCTAAGCTATTATATCACAAACTTTGCCCAATCCTAATAAGTTCAACACCTAGAAAGATGTGCATTATTAACGCACTTACCAAATGGAAAAGCTCTTCTTTCTCCCCTTTTGAGACACTGTCAAAATAGTGTGCTTCCTTACTGCAATAAGACCTAATAAATTTAGCTTTACTTTATTAACAGGTCTTCTGGTAATATTTTGGATGAGTTCAACAACATTTAGCCATGAAAGATGCTTGAAGACAACATGGAATAGGGAGATCTTGAAACAAATTCTACTACTAATTGTTTTTGTCCATTAACCTTTCTGGGCCTCAATTTTCTCATTTCTAAAATGAGTATCAATACAGTCATTTTATAAGTTTCTTTTCATTAAATGTAAATGAATAAAGAATCTATGACTAGACACAAGGAGTTTTCATGATCAGAAACACATTTATTTAATTGTTTTAGAGGGTGATTTCTATTGACATTAAATATTTTCTTCTTGTATCACTTATTTCAGTACCAAGATGCTATGCTTTAAATACCTTGTAATCCTGTAGATTGAGTTCACCTATTATTTCTGATGCCTCATATTAGGTTTTAATTTCATATTTAATTTTTTTGTGGGGATGTGTGTGGTCTACAGCTTAGTTTTTAACCATGATATTTACAGAGTTTATATATTGCTTTCTGCATTCTTGGTATGAGTACAATGGCTGGCTCATATAGTAAACAAATATACACAATTCATTTCCTTACTGCTCTTTTCTCAAAGGAAAAATGTTTTGCTTAAAAAATCAAAACACTTTTAAAAAATAATAAAATATGACCTTGCCTACTAGACAACAGCCACGGCTGGTGTAACTTCCACCAAGTTGCTCCAGGCAAAGCCAAACCTTGAAGAATGTTCTGGGACTTCTTAAGTCTCCTGATTTCCTGGATATTAGGGACTTCTCAGGAGCATAGATAAAGTCTATTTTGCTAGAAGCACTCTGCGAAAATGACTTTTTAAGATTTTTTCCCTGTAGACTGAGACCTCATTATTTCTTTCTTCAGGCAACAGGAAATTTTGAATCTGCACTTTTTTGTCACTTTGGGAATAATTTTCTTCAATATGTAAATATTGGCTAAAATGACCATTATTCTATTCACGTTATAATTACTCTGTCAATCAATCAATTAAGTAAGCAATTCCAACTGTGCATTATGCAGACACAATTATGGATGATCTTGTGAGGAAATAAAGAAATACAGTTATTAATAATAGGTACCCCCTCAAAGAGGTACCCAACAAGTAGGAAGAATATATATATTATATTACACATTACATATATATAAATATACAAGCTGATACAGCAATAGAGTATTGCAATTTAAGAGATATGGCAGTCAAACTGAAAGGCAGAGCAAGAAATTTCAAAGGGATTTAAAGGATTGTTAATTAAACAGGTGAATGAAGCTTCATAAAGAGTGTGTGGTAAAAATATAAGACAAAATTTGAATAGAGAAGAAAAGTGCAGGCAGGTATAGCAGTATCAACAAAGCTATAAATGTGGGTATAGTGAAGGTACTTTGGAAGCAGTGGATAGGCTGAATTCACCATGATTGATTAGGTAAAAGTAAGAAGTAAAAATGAACACATTAATTTTTGACATTAGAGTAACAGTGATTTGGTCAAACCCCCAAACTGTTATTTGTACATTGCTTATCATGGTTTTTCAGTAGATTTAACATCAAATTTTATTGTTATTATGAAAATAATGTTTAATATTAAAAGTTCAATAATACAGGCGTATATAAAATAGACAACCATAATTTCATGCATTTCTCTGACCAAAGATACCTAGTTTTGGCTCTATGGAATATAGTATGCTGCTATGCTAGACATTTTTCTATATGGGTTAGTTGATATATTGAATGGTTTTGTTGTTATTATAAAATAGTGTTCTGAAATTACCTGTTTTTACACATGCATATTTCCTAAATGGGATCATGTTATTCGGTATTTCCCTTATTCACAACATATGTAGACTTTTTATCATCTTTGCATCAACTCCAAGTTAACTAACTATAGGATTGACAAGATTTTTGATATTTTTAATGTGAAAATTTATTTTCCCATATTTTAATATTATCAGTAATGCAATTTTAGGCATTTATCTTTGCAAACTTGTGTGAATAAGTTCTATGAGATAAATTCCTATAAATTTACTAGCTAATTAAAAAGTAACACATTTTAAAATTTGATTCCCGTAAACAATATATGAGTGTGGCTGTTTCTATTATCTAAGAAATGCTGTGTAGCATTCATGTCTGCAATACACATATGCTGGTTAATTAACTATCAGTGTTTATTGAGTATTTATTATAGAAGAGGCACTATTTTCAATGGTTACATGAGTTAACTCATTTAATGCTCATAATACCCCTATGAGGTAGGGAATTTTTTCTTAGATGAAAATACCAAGGCACAAGGATACTTGTGCTTGCTAAAGTCATATAGGTAGTACATATCAGAACATGGATTCTAAGTCTGCTCCAGCCTTCCTCTTAACTATAATTTAATTATGCTACTAACAGGCAGCCTTATTTAAAGACAAATAAAAAGAACCATCACAAAGTTAAATAATATGTCTAAACTCACACAGGAGATCTAGCACCTGAAATTTGCCTCATCAGTTAGAAGTGGATTTGTTAAAATATATTTTACTACTGCCTGTTTTTTAAAGGACTATATGGTTTAAAAAATCAAAACTGTTTGTCTTGACAAACTATTAAAAATAGATCTAGCTGAATAAATTATTAGGGATAAACCTGGTAGACTGGTGGTGATCGAGACAATCTTTAATGTGACTGTTATTTTATGAATTTAGCATAAAAATTCTACATCACTAGAAATATATAAGTGCAGACATATTACTTATGAATACAGTATATTATTGTGGTTTAGGCCAGCTCCGTTTTCTCAATTATTTATAGATCTATTTCTGTGATCCTACTTTAAAAAGTGTAATACCAACATGTCCCCACAGATCCACAGATTCATGCCACGGGAAAATGTGTAAATGTGGTTTTGAAAAATGCAAATGAGGCTCCAGAATCTGTGCCCATCCATTTCAAAAAAAGCTTGATTGTGCATCTTTTACACAATGCTTTTGCTTGTTTCCCCTCTAACATTAGAAAATATTTAAGTAGCTGAGAATTGGTACTTCAACTTCTGAGGAAGTAAACATATTAAAGAGCAGAAGGTGACATAAAAAATAGGTCTGAGAAATTTGCCTCTTGAAGCATATGGCTACATATGTGTGTGTATATATATAGAGAGAGAGAGAGAGAAAGAGGGAAACATTATATATGATGGGTTAGGAATAATTTGTTTTGCCTGTTAATTTTGAAGACATTAATATCTTGAGTATTCATTGCTAGAAATTATATTTTATAATATATGAAATAGCTGGTGATATGTGTGTGGCATTATATAAATATTTACATATAAACACATATTGGTATATAAACATAAGTTGTAAAATAGCATATTGGGGACGCTTGAAAATAGAATATTGGACTTTCATATTTGGGATCATTGTGACCTCAGTATAAAACTTACACATTTGTACAATCATGGCAGGGAAATGCCAAGATATTTTAAAACTTAAGATGATAACATTGATTTTCTTGAGTCTTATGATACATTTTAATATCATTGAGCATCTTCACCCAGCAAATTCATAAACTTAAAAGTATTGTGGAAAGTGAAAGAAGAAACCTTATAATGTATTTATGGTTGCTGATATTCTTGACATCTAAATGGTGTGAGATGGTATCTCATTGTGGTTTTGATTTGCATTTCTCTGATGACCAGTGATGATGAGCATTTTTTCATGTGTCTGTTGGCTACATAAATGTCTTCTTTTGAGAAGTGTCTGTTCATGTCCTTTGCCCACTTTTCGGTGGGGTTGTTTTTTTCTTGTAAATTTGTCTAAGTTATTTGTAGATTCTGGATATTAGCCCTTTGTCAGATGGGTAGATTGCAAAAATTTTCTCCCATTCTCTAGATTACCTGTTCACTCTGATGGTAGTTTCTTTTGCTGTGCAGAAGCTCTTTAGTTTAATTAGATCCCATTTGTCTATTTTGGCTTTTGTTGCCATTGCTTTTGGTGTTTTAGTCATGAAGTCCTTGCCCTGAATGGTATTGCCGAGGTTTTCTTCTAGAGTTTTTAGGGTTTTAGGTCTAACATTTAAAATTTAATTCATCTTGAATTAATTTTTGTGTAAGGTGTAAGGAAGAGATCCAGTTTCAGCTTTCTACACATGGCTGGCCAGTTTTCCCAGCAGCATTTATTAAATAGGGAATCCTTTCCCCATTGCTAGTTTTTGTCAGGTTTGTCAAAGATCAAGTGGTTGTAGACGTGTGGTGTTATTTCTGAGTCATTTATAGTTTTATATGACATTATATGTATTCCTGCAATGTATGTTTTTTGTGCACTCATGCCTGATTTCTGACTTCTGCATAAAACAAAAGAAATTGTTCATGAAAGTACAGGGATTGTAGACCGCTTTAATGAGTAATTTGAGTTAACTACTGAGAAAAATGTAGTTGATGCATTATGCTAGTATCATATTGTTTAAACATAAAATTATGACGACTAAACTCATAGAGGCTTTTAACTGTTCATCATTTAGTTTCTCAGTCTCTATTCTTAGCCTTTCCAGTTTTTAAATATTTTACCCCTAATGACTACATACATAGCTCAGGATCATGTGCATTTTAAAAAATTTTTATTTTGCTGTGATTCAAATGTGTTAAAAATTTGCAAGATGGTAACTGAAACCAACATGCTTCTCTGCCCCAGTGTTAATACTGGGATCAAACAAAAAATGTTAGCTGCTTCTCCATGAAATAACTACTCGAGGGAGATATGACTGTAAACAAATATAACAGATTACTTAAAACCTGTAGTTTACTCATTGCTGTGCTTGCCAATCCAAAGGCAATTTATTGTCATCAGTTCCTTTCCATTCTAAACAGTTTCACACCCGGCAAAACCTGCCTTATTTATCCTCTTAATTTACTCATTTTGAGATACTACTAAGACTCGGTCAAAGTGGCATTCTCTGTTAATGCAGGAGCTGTAGCTGATCAATAAGCTTTTCTGGTGGTCTTTTGGGGAGCTCCTTTATATCTTCACTCAGTTTCACCATTTGCTACTTTTATTTTATTAGTATCTTTTTCTTTTGAATTATGTTGTCTCTATCACTTGAGGTAAGTTCCAGACATCATGCCCCTTTACTCGTTCATGCTTCAGTGTGCATTTCTAAGAACTAGAACAGTCTCTTCCATAACCACAGCACATTTTCAAAATCAGAAAATTTAGTTTTATAAAATATGATGATCTAATGTACAGTCCATATTACAAATTTGCCAAAAGCAATTTTAAACCTGTATCAGTATTATGGACAAGGTAACAGAGACCTGTTAATTCAGAAAGTTAAGTCAGAAGAGTTTGAGTTTTTAATCTACTTAGGTGCTAACAAATTTGCTTCCCACTGTGTGTGTGTGTGTGTGTGTCTGTAGTATATATAAACATATAGTATACAAATGTTTATATAGATACATATAATACATATATTAATATGTATATATACACATGTGTGTGTGCACATAAAATGTCTGCCTCTGGTTCAGAGACAAAGACAGTTTATTACTCACTGCAAAATCAGAAGCCAAAGCAACAGCTTGCTTCAGTACCCCAAGCTCTAATCTCAAAAACAGAACGTGGTATGGGACAGATGGTACTTGCACATGTACTGAAGTGCATTGCCCATCCCGAAATTAGGAAGCCTAATGGCTACATTCTCCCCTCCAGAGAAAGAGAGAGCCTTATCATGATTCTGGAATTTACTTAGGGAAGGAGAGCTCTATATTTTTACCTCTTGGACCTCAGCAGGTAGTAAGATATTCCTCAGCATTACTATCCTGCAATGTCTCTCTCTCTGTGTAAACATTCTTAAGCTGGCGGTAAATGACTTTAAGAGGACCTAGACTGTTTAGAAACATGAGATGCACGGAAAATTGTCTCTCAGCAAGGCCTAAGTTATTTACAAGAAAAAATAATGTGTTTACAGCAAATATATCACTCCCCTTTTTAGATATTTCTAAATAATGCCTTACTTTTGTTAAAGAAAACCAGAGCTGGACAGAAGTTAGAATAGTGAAGATACATTTTATTAACAAACAAACAAACAAAACGATTCCAGTAGGAGAAAAGATGCCTCAGTATAGTACTGGGCTCAATTCCAAACACAATGGGGATAAATGGGAATTTATAGCCAAGGAGTAGGGTGAGGGTCAGTGGATGGAAAATTACTAAGAAGAAATATCAAGGGTAAGGGGGATTCTGGCTTAACTGACTTGACAGGATTCCTGCTAAAGGAGGGGCAGCGTGATCAGATAACAAGGATGAGGGATGAGGGATTTGATTAGATACCGAATGTGGGAATTCTCACTACATCAATTTAGTAGGATTACTGCTAAAACTGGATTCTACAAGGAAGAACATAAAGCCCAGGGTTGAGGTCTAGTGAAAAAGAGCTCAGAGGAGACTAAGCAAAGTTCAGTCAGAGTCTTTATCACCTTTGAGAAAAGCTGAATAACATCAGTGGGGACTTCAGAATTTCCATATCCAAAGAGTATAGCTATGGGTAATGGTGGTAGAAGAGAGACTAAGAGGCTTATCTAGAAGATGTATTTGCCTAGAAAACAACTACTTTCACTTAGATTGTATATTTGATGCCTTGAGGCTTGATAAAACTTATGGAGCAGCTGCCTTCCCTTTCCTCTTTACATCACCCCTGAATGAGTACAAACAAAAAACTTAGTTTATTTGAGCAAATAAATTTTTAAAGCACTACAAAATTTATAGGTTTGGATGACAAATACAACAGCAACTTATTTTAATCAACTTTCTAAGTCCTCTAAACATTGCTATAAATAAACTAAAATGAATAATTTGGCAGTTTATTATTAAAATTCATTTTTAAAAATCTCAGTTGAAAAAAATGAAGTCTTCAAATGTAAATAACAGCTTAACCCAAACTATAACTCATTGAATAAGCTCAGTACTGATCCCTAGTAGCTGTAAGATATTTTCCCTTCATATATAAAAACGATATTTTCATAATAAATTTACTAGAACCTCCCATATTTTTTCTAACGTTATGTAAATTTTATTTTTTTGTTAGAAGGATACTAAAATAAAATGTAAATGTGAGGAGGTTTTTTGAATACTGATTCAATGAATGTTTATGTAAAGTTAGAAAAGACTTTTGGAGAATGAGAAAAGATATTTAAAGATAAGAGGTGATTAAATATAAAAAGGTTAAATGAAGAAATCAATAAAAGAAGGATATCAAGATATTTTTTAAAGAATCAGAAAATGGAAGAAGATACTTGCTGTCCTAGAAATGAATAAGGCATGAAAGAATGCTGGAGGTTTTGAAGAAAACTGAAATTCTGCCTGGGAAAGTACTTGGGTGGCAAGATCCAAGTCAGCCCAAAGAATAAAATATAAAGAATTAGCTTGAGTCAATACTATAAACGAGAAGAATGGGTAGAAGAGTACTAACAATAAAGTAGAAGAAAGTTGGATAGGGATTGTATTGGAGGATCGGGGAGTAGGAGTGTGAGATGGTGTACATGCAAGAATGAGCAAGTCACACCGGTTTCCCAGAGCTGTCATAACAAATGACCACAAGTCCAGTGTTTTAAAACAATACAAATGTACTGTGATACAGTTCTAGAGACTAGATATCCAAAATCAAGATGTCGTCAAGGCCATGCTCTCCCTGATAGTAGTTTGGGAGAATTTTTTTGTTTCATTACAGTTTCTGATGGATTGCCTGCAAGCCTTGGTATTCCTTGGCTTATAATAAGCTGCAGAACTTAAATCTAGTAATGTGTCTCTCTTCCTCTTTTCTTATAAGGACACCAATCATATGAGATTCAATGCCTATCCTACTCCAGTATGACATTATTTTAACTATTTAAGTCTTCAACAACCCTATATCTAAATAACATTACATTTCAAATTATTGGTGATTGGGGCTTTAATGTCATTTAGGGGGACACAACTGAAACCCTAACATATGTGGAGGTCATATCCACTGATGAGGGTCTGCACTCTGCTAATTGCCACCATCAAAGCATGCTTATGGAAAGGTGTTAATATTAGTGATTAGATGTACGTATTTTGGGAAGTAAGAATTATAGTTTCAAAAATGAGATCATTCCATTTCTGATAATTTTGTCATGTTAATTTTCCCAAAACATGTTAATGTATAAAGACACTTAATGCAGCATTAAATGTGGTATATAAAAAATAAATTCACAGCCTTAAGTAAAATTGTTAAATACATTATTGGCATTACTGAGATGATTAATTGTTAAATTTATACTTACAAAAAATTTATCATAAAGACAATTGTATATGTTATAATGTTAAGAAAAAGGATTAATATTATGTGCATACTATAATCCTTATAGTATAGTATATACAGTATAGTAGAGTTAAGCCTCAAACAATAAGTGAAAGAAAAAATGCCAAATATTAGCAGTAGCTATTTTGGGGAGATAGGGTGCTGAATGCTTTTTCTTTGTACTTTCCTCAATTTTAACAATTTTCAATGAAAAGCATAAGGAGTTAAGAGAGAATATATAAAATAAAGTAAAATATAAAATAAATATTTTGTTATTTTATTATCTTTCCTCTTCTGAGAACACCTATTGGTTGGATTTTTAGATCTCTTTTTTTAGATTTTTAGATCTCTAATTTGATTTATTTGTGCCCCCATTTTTTATCTCTTTGTTTTTTGGTTCTAACTTCTGGAAGTTTTATTCTACTTTACGTTATAAACCTCTTTCCATTTCCATGATAAACATTAGATGTAGAAACAGGCAACTCAAGTTTCAGTGGTTTAGCATAATAAAGGTTTAGTTTTTACACGTGCTAGGTTGTTCCTTATTAGGTACCCCGAGTGACTGCAATAAGCAGGAACCAAGGGAGAGATTTCTTGTACTATGTGACCCTGCTGACTTCTAGACCCTCAAAAACCTAGACATACCAAGCAGATAATGGCATGTAATATATTATATTGCCAGGATTGGGCATTTTTACCCTTGTCTAGAACATAGCCACAGTTTCCAGCTTGAAGCAAGATTTTTGAATTGTAGTTTAGCTGAGTGCCCAAAAAGATAAGAGCTAATGTTGATCTCTATATCACAGCAGTTGTTATCTATGTTTATAGGTGTTTCTTAGCCAAACTAACTCAGAACTACTTCTGCCAATCTGAACGCATTTACAACAATATCATTTATAAAGCAGTATTTCTCTTTTTCTGTGCCTGCTTAATATTACAGGACTTCCAGCCTCCCTTAAAATATACATCTAAATAATTGTTAGATAAATCACAGGAAGTTTTTCAAGTGTGTTCCCAAGTGTGGTCTTCTCAATCACCACATTGTATCTACTATGGTGCTCTATTCCTTTTCTTACTCTATGGAATTATATCTAATTTCTAAGTTATTCTTAAGTCTCTTGGGTCAATATTCGGTTTGCTGAAGTCTATTAAACTGCTAAAGAAAGTACTATGTCACTTCAGAAGGGTGATACAAGAAGCTACCTAACTGGAATGGCAATGTTTATATGTAAGTGTAATAACAACTACTAGCCAGACATCACACCTACTGTTTTCAACTTTCACAGTAGCTTCTTGACAGTATTAAGCAACTATTGTAAAATAAGGCATCCTTTTCTATTTAAGTATCTTTTCTCACCTAATTCTACTTTGTTCATTTGATTGCAGCAGAAGCCAACTGTTTGTAAAATTTTTTTTTAATTTTATTATTATTATACTTTCAGTTTTAGGGTACATGTGCACAACGTGCATGTTTGTTACATATGAATACATGTGCCATGTTGGTGTGCTGCACCCATTAACTCGTCATTTAGCATTAAGTATATCTCCTAATGTTATCCCTCCCCCCTCCCCCCACCCCACAGCAGTCCCTGGTGTGTGATGTTCCCCTTCCTGTGTCCATGTGTTCTCATTGTTCATTTCCCACCTATGAGTGAGAACATGCGGTGTTTGGTTTTTGAAGTTGATGCTCTGGCCCCAGGAGGTTTGGTCCAGGGGTGATCACTTGAACAAAATCAGTCAATAATTGTCTATGAATTGAGCATTTGAAATTGAGGCAGGAAAGTTTAGCCTAAGTTTAAACATATTTGTACATTAATAAAATTTACAGCTGAGTTTTTAAGGGGCATTTTTCTGCCCATGTATACTTATAAGCTAAAAATGACACTCTAGAGTTGAAGAATAATGCACAGCAAATGATACACAACTTAAAGGTTGAGTGACTTGCTCGCCTCTTTGCAGTGCTCCAGGACTTGACATCAGTTCATCCGGAGTCTCAGCTACATGACTGTTCTTGAGGTTTATCAGGTATCTTAGAAAACTTGCTTCACATGAACACAATTTCCCCTTTTCTTTCACAAGATTGATTGGGTTCAAATATTTACAATTATAAGTGTAATTCATATTTTTAGAGGCCCAAATGAAGGCAAGGGGAGAGAAGTTTAATTTTCAACAATTAAGTAGTATATGAATTAAGAAGCAGTAATAACAGCCCAGTCATTTTGGATCTAAAGTTCCTATCCTTCTATCAGATAATACTGCATTGAAAAAAATTGGTGCTCACAAAATTCTTAGAACATTCAAGAAGTTACTGGAAATCTATTGTCAATTAACATATGAGTGTGTGTGAATATTTAGACAATATTTGAATATCAGAAAAGTCAACATATATTTCTTTTGATTAAATCATACAACAAGGAACAGAAATGTCTGTAGGGGATGTATTTAACTGCATATTGTGTTAGAAAATGCTAAATTATACTCCTCTGATAGTTAAGTATTTTAGAAGTTTGCAAAAAAAATGTCATCTTTGTTAAACTTGAGACTAGAGGCAGCTGATTTTTAAAGAATGTTTAGTTAATTAACAAATAAATGTCATAATATCTTTTAAAAACATATCATAGACTAGAATAATTATTCTTTCTTCATCTAGTAAAAAAATGAGTAGTATTTTAGAAAATATGTAGATGAAGATAAACAATAAAAATTATATAAATATATAGAAAATATTTTGTTCACAATATGGTAATTATTTCCTTAGAAGATATTTGCTGAAAGGTAAGAAATAATAAAGCTAATCTACCATTAGTAAATATCACCGTGTCTTTAGCCAAAGTCAAAATTGGTTCCCAATTTTAAATGGCAGATATTCTTAGCCTTTTTTTTACAAGTTTATGTGCATGGGAATTTTTTAAATAGCAAAAAGAATGAGTAGAAAAATAATGGCATGGCTTCTCTTCTTGTATCTGGTCTACGCATTAACTTATGTCATAGTATGACATAGTATGACATTGTTCTGGTATAAAAAGAGTTTTTCAGCTTGGGGGAACCCTAGATTAAAAAGTACAGTTTTCTTGGAAGACATCAGCAACAGTTGATGCTACTTGTTTCACTTTTTTTGATGCTACTGCTTTTTAGTGGTTTTTTTGAGTACAGAACCCAAAGAAATGTGAGACAGGATGGAGATTCTAATAAATAATGAGAAAGAATCGTCTCCTAACTCCCTGAGTTATGTATAAAAAGGTAACATGAGTATTGATATTAGTTTTAATAAATACTTAAACTTTTCAGATCTGGCAGCACTTTAATCTAAGATCGAACTGAAGCACAAGGCAATTATTTATTAGATTTGATCAATTTTAAAAATCTTATCTAGGAAACTTTATTTCCTGGCAACATTTTGGAGTGAACACTTGCATTGATATTTCCACTTTCCTCAATCATCCCACTTAGAAAAAATGAAAGAAGCTGACAAGATATGCAACTTCTTAAATGTGTTCTTGAGTTGGTACTAAAGCAATTCATACTTCGGAAACATTTCATAAACTTTTCCTTCATTGCTGCATTTGCTTCCTTCACTCCTGCTGAATAAATTATTTTCCTAAATTTTATATTATTTTGTTCTTTCTTTCCCTCTTTCTTTCATGGATTTCACCCCTTGTGTATGTATCCTAAATAAAAGTATTTTGCTTTGGACAGAGTGGGGCAGATATGTGGCCTCATCATGAGCGATCATATTCATACAAAGTTGATATCATATAGATCCAAATAGTACTAAATGTATTAGTCCGTTCTTGCACTGCTATAAAAACTTACCTGAAATTGGATAATTTATAAAGAAAAGGGGTTTTATCGGCTTACAGTTCTGCAGGCTAGCTTCTGCTCAGCTTCTGAGGAGGCCTCAGGAAGCTTACAATCATAGTAGAAGGCAAATGGGGAGTGAACAGCACACATGGCCAGTGCAGGAGGAAGAGGGGAGGTGCCACACACTTTTAAACAACCAAATATCCTGAGAAGTCACTCACTATACAGTACCAAGGGGATATGGTGCTAAACCATTCATAAGTACTCTGCCCCATGATCCAACCACCTCCCACCAGGCCCCACCTCCAGCATTGGGGATTACATTTCCACATGAGATTTGGGTGGGGACACAGATCCAAACCATATCACTAAAGATCTCATTTAGTCTAAGTCTGGTTTTTATAATACCTTGGAAAGTGGTTTTGAAAATTAAACAAGTTAATGTATATAGAAAAATTGATATGAAGTACAACAAAATTAAAATATACACATTGTTTTATTATAATAATTAAAAAGATAAAAACAAGAAACTGTTTCATGGATGCTTTAAAAAACAACCACATTTCTCTAACGACCAGTGATGATGAGCTTTTTTTCATATGTTTGTTGGCCGCATAAATGTATTCTTTGGAGAAGTGTCTGTTCATATCCTTCACCCACTTTTTGATGGGGTTGTTTGTTTTTTTCTTGTAAATTTGTTTAAGTTCCTTGTAGATTCTAGATATTAGCCCTTTGTCAGATGGGTAGATTGCAAAAAATTTCTCCCATTCTGTAGGTTGCCTGTTCACTCTGATGATAGTTTCTTTTGTTGTGTAGAAGTTCTTTAGTTTACTTAGATCCTATTTGTCAGTTTTGGCTTTTGTTGCAATTGCTTTTGGTGTTTTAGTCATGAAGTCTTTGCCCATGCCTATGTCCTGAATGGTATTGCCTAGGTTTTCTTCTAGGGCTTTTTATGGTTTTAGGTCTTATGTTTAAGTCTTTAATCCATCTGAGTTAATTTTTGTATAAGTGTACACCATTTATTAAATAGGGAATCCTTTCCCTGTTGCTTGTTTTTGTCAGGTTTGTCAAAGATCAGATGGTTGTAGATGTGTGGTGTTATTTCTGAGGCCTCTGTTCTGTTCCATTGGTCTATATACCAGTTTTGGTACCAGTACCATGCTGTTTTGGTTACTGTAGCCTTGTAGTATAGTTTGAAGTCAGGTAGCCTGATGCCTCCAGCTTTGCTCTTTTTGCTTAGGTTTGTCTTGGCTATACAAGCTCTTTTTTGGTTCCATATGAAATTTAAATTAGTTTTTTCCAATTCTGTGAAGAAAGTCAATGGTAGCTTGATGGGGATAGCATGGAATCTATAAATTATTTTGGGCAGTATGGCCATTTTCACAACATTGATTCTTTCTATCCATGAGCATGGAATGTTTTTCCATGTGTTTGTGATTGCTCTTATTTCCTTGTGCAATGGTTTGTAGTTCCCCTTGAAGAGGTCCTTCACATCCCTTGTAAGCTGTATTCCTAGGTATTTTATTCTTTTTGTAGCAATTGTGAATGGGAGTTCACTCGTGATTTGGCTTTCTGTTTGTCTGTTATTGGTGTATACGAATGCTTGTGATTTTTGCATACTGATTTTGTATCCTGAGACTTTGCTGAAGTTGCTTATCAGCTTAAGGAGATTTTGGGCTGAGACAGAGTTTTCTGAAAGTCAGAAAACAACAGATGCTGGAGGGGATATGGAGAAATAGGAATGCTTTTACACTGTTGGTGGGAGTGTAAATTAGTTCAACCACTGTGGAAGACAGTGTGGTGATTCCTCAAGGATCTAGAACTAGAAATACCATTTGACCCAGCAATCTCATTACTGCATATGTACCCAAAGGATTTTAAATCATTCTACCATAGAGACACATGGACACGTATGTTTATTGAGGCACTATTCACAATAGCAAAGACTTGGAACCAACCCAAATGCCCATCAATGATAGACTGGATAAAGAAAATGTGGCACATATACACCATGGATTACTATGCAATCATAAAAAAGGATGAGTTTATTTCCTTTGCAGGGACTTGAACGAAGCTGGAAACCATCATTCTCAGCAAACTAAACACAGGAACAGAAAACAAAACACCATATGTTCTCACTCATAAGTGGGACTTGAACAATGAGAACACATGGACACAGGGAGGGCAACATCACACACCAGGGCCTGTCAGGGGGTTGGGGGGCTAGGGGAGGGATAGCATTAGCAGAAATACCTAATGTAGGTGATAGGTTGATCGGTGCACCAAACCACCATGGCACATGTATACCTATGTAACAAACCTGCACGTTCTGCACATGTATCCCAGAACTTATATATATATATATATGTATATATATAAAACCCCACACTTTTAATCCTGACTCCTTTGACTATATCTGCAGTTTTCTTTCAAATTTTTTGGCTAAAATTTCAAAGATCAAATAAAATAATTGTTTTAAAAAAACATTTTTACTGAAGCGGATGGAAAATTCAGAAAAAGCACACTTTTTGACATTAGTTTCATAAATAATTATCACATGCTGAAAATTTACGTGCTGAGATGCAGGTGATTACTATAAGCAATATTTTTAAGAGTTTCATCTTTGATTCAAGAGGAATAAGTGGGACTCATGGTTTAGATATGACATTTATGTGACCTTGGAGAATGAGTGGCCTTGAGTCATTCTTGAGTTCTGGGTATGCCATGTTACCATATGTCACTATTAGAGCGTACCTTCATAACATTTTTATTCCTCAGAGATTACACAAACCTAACTTAATTACCTGATGTATATGCTTCTGTGAAAAATGTCTTAGCTTTCTGCTCATTTGTCAGTCTTTTTTTTTGAAATTTGAGAGATGTTTTCCAAATCCAGGCTTCCCTAATGTATCTCAGATTTTTCCTGTTAGTAGCAGATCTTCTCAGTTTGCCCTTTTAGTTGCTGGTCTCGGCCTTAGTGAACAATAGTGATAGAAGCAGAATAATAATGATAATATTATAATATAATATATATAATAATAATGATAATATTAATAATAATAGTACTATTAACATGAGATACCAATAATTAGTTAATAAGGAATGATTAATAATATTACTAAAAAATACGTGATAGGTATATCACCCGGTAATTGATATGTATATCACATGGTAATTACATGGGTATTTAATTAGTAATTAATTAGTTAGCTTATTGAGTAAATAATAGTGAATAACTGCAGGGGTTTTTTTGTGTTTTCAGATTATCAAAGAGTGCAGAAAAAATATTGATTACCTGACACTCAAGGTTGAATAAAAGATGAAGATTTAGGAATGATAGCATGAAATAATCAACTTGAAATAAAAATAGAGACATATCTTCAAGCAAAAGATTTTTGGGGGAATATACAAATAATAGAATTGTAATTTGTGACATGTTATGACATGTCCAGAGACAGGGGTGGCCATTGGTATGTATGGAGAGCAAAGTAAGAGGTTGTATTTTATTGCAGAAAGAGTAAGAAATAATCTAATTTGGGGATGTTTGTATTAGCTTGTTTGTAAACTTTTTTTCGAATTTTAATTTTCATCACAAATTATACGGATAAATGCCATGGGCCAAAGTTATAAACAGATGTCTTTACAATTCTGAGGTGTGTCATTAATTGCAGTTTTCCACTGCAAAAATATTGTATCTATATTTTTTAAAGACAATGCAAATATGCTATTTTTCTTCTCTAGAGATCTTTATTTTGTTTCTTGACATTTAATACTTTTCTGGTTGTTTTTTCTTTTGGTAAAGAGGAAAACACATCAAACATTATTTCATTTCTCAACTTAAACAATGGATATCCATTTACAGAGCTTTTATTCTAGCATTTTTTTTTTAATCTCAGAAGAATAAAATAAAACTAGATGGTCATGTGTATGACAAGGTAGACCCAAGATACCAAAACCTGTCTCTTTGGCACTGTCCTCAAGACATGAAATGATGGTATGCACTAAAGTGCATTTTCTGATTAATTATGCTGAAGGCATCAGTTAAATTGGATCTAGTCAAATAAAGCCAGACATAGAGTCATCCAATTTAGCTATTAAAAGATTGTTAAGTACATTTACTAATGTAATTTTGTTTGAGGAGCAGGGTCTCCAGATATTTTGAAGTCCAGACATTTTTTTTAAAATTTATTCCTCAGAATGACAGAATAACTAATAATAGTTGAGAAAATAAAAGCTTACAAAAGCAGGAAGCAGTTAAACAGAAGCATCTTCCTTTGAAATAAGGAACCACCAAATGTGATTACAGGTTGGTTTCCTTCTTGGCAGTCTGGGTGAAAAAATTTTTTTCACATTGGTTTATTGATGCTAGTTTGCGAGCTTTTAAATATTTTATTCAATTTTAATGTTTATTTTATTATGTTTTTAACTGTAGTGTATTTTTAATGTGAAACTCAAAAGGGGGTCTTTTTAAAATTTAATTATTAATTATAATAAAGCCATAAAGAAATATTCCACAATGAAAGGATAAATTAAGAATTTATAATAAGAAAAAAATATAGGAGTCTATTGATCATATGAAAAGATAATGCACACTATTTAGAAAGAAAAATAGACATGAACAGAACAAATGGCTGAAGAGATAATTTTTAAGAATTGAGGTATCAAGGATATCAAGAATAGCTACTGTAGTTAACATTTCTAAAACCAAAACTTTAGCTATAGAGCTTCAGCTTTGTAGGATAAAACAAGTAAATCAAAATTAAATCGTCGTTATTGGCATTGTTTATCACACATATATTTTTAAAATCCATAATGCAATTTTAAATATTTATAAGTAGGCAGACAGTGCCTACTTATAAATATGGACTTTAGGTCCATAAACATAAAATGTTCTTAGTATAGCTAAAATGATCAAAGAATAGCAACTGAGTTAGCTTACCATTCTATCATCCAGAAATGATGTGCTTTTGTTTTTTTTTTATTTAACTTTAAAATGGTTGAAATGTTTGACGGCTAGCAGGAAGGTTTATGAGAAGTGTCCTGTTGAGTTGTGAGTTGCAATAGCCAGATTGAGGATAGCTGAATCAAACTTAAGGATCAGTAAAATTCAAAGAATCTCTGAGGAGCAAGAGTTTGGATGCAGATGAATAGTGAGAATCACAGCAAGAAGCACAACAGACACCAGGCAGACTGATGATAACAGACATAGAGAAATGTGGGAGTGCAATAAGGTAGCATGTTCAAATGGGAAATGAAAAGAAAAAAAAAACATCGGGATGTAGAGGCCAGTGCAAATTAACGAGTGGTAGTTAAAACATACCAGGAATTAGAGGGCATCTTTACATTAACCTAACATGTTGTTAAATCTTGATACCAGGATTCTTGTAGGTGCAGATGGCAGAAAACCCTTAAAGTGGTTTATAAAAATTAATGGCAATAAAAAGTGTTAGGGTAGGCTGTAGGTTTGTTATGATTAAAGGGTCAGGATTGTCATCAGGTCAAAGTTCTTTCTTTTTCTTTGTTCCACAACAATTTTCTGTGTTCTTCTATACCTGGTTCCTATTGTGGTAAAAAAAAAAAATGACTAGTGGAGGACATATTTCCTTGCCTAATGTTCTTCTGGAGAAATAGCTAAACAGCATTCTCTTAAATATGCAACACTACAAGACAACGGCAACAAAATTTTTCCCTTCGACACAATTGATCCTATTTAGTTCAGGAGACCTAAACCAAAAACTTGTCTGGAAAATGCCATACATTAATTGGATTGAACTTATCAGAATTTCTACTCTGAAAATGGAGATAAGAGAGATAATTGAAGAAAACTGAGGCATTGGGATTAGGGAGGAAGGGGAGAAATAATGTGGGTATCTGCTGAAAGTGAAAAATTGACTTGTTTTAGTTTAGAATAGGAATAAGCACATAGCTAGAACTTGGTGAACATGATAGGAGCAGTAGGGGATATTTTGGCTATTTGCTTAATAACATTTTCCTTGGAATGTGGTCATGGGTACAACATGGTTACAAATTATGATGCTGTCACTTTTCATTTTTGAGAGACCTTGAGAAATTATTTAGGCTTTTTATAGCCTTATTTTCTTCTTTTCCCAATAGGCATAACAACAGTACCTTCATCTTGGAGATAAACCATATAATGTACATAGAACCAAGCCTGGCCCATTGAAAGGGGCTATTGTTATGTTATTGTTATAGTAATTAATGTTGCTGTTCTTTATTATGTTTTTATTATTCTTTTGTTTGTTTTTAGAGAAACTCTTGCAACAACTGAAATTATGACTCGATAGAGAATGAGAGGTTCTAATATATAGGTGCAGAGACAAGGAAGGAATTTTGAAGAGCAAATTACAATCAAGGATAATTTTTAAATTAGTAGTAGTAGTAGTGTCTGAGATTAGCACGATGAAAATGAGAATTTCTTATGAATGAGTATGGTAAAGAGGTCACAGACTAATCAGGATAATGATGTGTTCTTAAAGATCATTAGCACATATCTGCTTTTTACAGTAAAATGTACTTTTCGGGCAGGGTGCAGTGGCTCACGCCTGTAATCCCAGCACTTTGGGAGGCCAAGGTGGGCGGATCATGAGGTCAGGAGATTGAGACCATCCTGGCTAACACGGTGAAACCTCGTCTCTACTAAAAATACAAAAAATTAGCCGGGTGAGGTGGCAGGTGCCTGTAGTCTCAGCTACTTGGGAGGCTGAGGCAGGAGAATGGCGTGAACCCAGGAGGCAGAGCTTGCACTGAGCCAAGATTGTGCCACTGCACTCCAGCCTGGGTGACAGAGCCAGATTCCATCTCAAAAAAAAAAGAAAAGAAAAAGGAAAAAAAAAGATGTACTTTTCAAAATACTGCATCAGGTTTTCTATATTATTTAGTATTACATTTAATGTATAAACTATTTCTCATAATTTAGTTTCCTAATGCCTATACATTTTTATTTAGCTTTGTGATTGTTTCACTAGTAAAAAAATCATTAAAAAATACAAGAGGCTTGAACATTAATACGAATTTTTCCATCAGAAAAATAGAATATTTGGAAATACTAACCAAATAAGAATGCCCAACATCTGAGGAAATTAGTAATTATTTCACAACCACTTATGATTTTACACCCCACTGAGAGCAGAATGTGTGCTTAATTTGTGTGACATAACTTGTTCTTTGCTCGGTGACTGGTCCTGAGGGGTAGGAAATTACACCATAGTAAAATAATTAAAGGATATAGCCTAAAAGTAAGCCTAAGTTTTGTAGCTAACTTTTCTCAGGCCAAACTAATAAGAGGACACTTGAAATAAAAGATCAACAATAATGCCATTGCAGTGATAATTACTGATTGATAATGTATGCCTAGACAGGAGTCTGAAGACAAAGTAGAAGTTATTTTGTAATTATTTTATGACATGGAAAAATCTAAAGTGAAAGGACATTGACAATCTTAAAGATATTTACAGATAACTACTCTTTTAACAATTCCTGCTTTTCTGATTTCTAGTAATTAGTAACTTTCAACAATTTATATGGTTAAAAAACAAGTTCAATTACACAGGAAACTTTATATTCATAGATAATACATTTAATTGGACTTTTGTGTGAAAAGCTATATATAGCTTTACAGTTTATCCAGTATAAAACCCTCCAAGTGATTCAAACATGAAAAATATCATACAGAATTCAAACTCCTACTGCCTTTATTGATGCTATTTTACTATGTTTCAGTCTCTCAACGATTTGTATTTAATGTCCACATGTCTATAGAATGCAGAGGATGTTTCTAAGGAAAGCCACAGTAGAAGAATAGTTTTTTTTCTCCCATTTTAAAGGGGAGAAGGAAGAGGATGGCCGGCGTCAAAAGATCTCTTATAAACCAGGACCCAAAGAGCGTATCACAGCTTGTCAAGGCCTCTGAAGACAATTTGCTTGTGCCAGTTTCCTGTTACAATAGCAGCCTGGCTTCTGCAAGGTTTCATGATCAAAAACATTGATTTGTTCTTGTCATAGGCCTTCAGTCTCCCTCTAGCTTCTAATTAAGTCCCGCCTACATTCTGCTCTGCTGGGCACCCCTTCTGTTACAGTGTTATAGATTCAGTAAATCCCATGCTGTACCTCATCACCCTCCCTGGCTAAAAGACAATCACTAAGGCTCAGCTAGAGAAAAGAGAGGGTGGGAGAAGGTAGCCACTGTAGATTTTACCACAACTGGTTACTAAAACTCTAAATTAAAATTACTTAAAATGTGAATACTCACAACAAGTCTGCACATATAATGATTGTTAACTCTGCATATTACATTCTAGCTCCATGTGGGCTTATATATACAGTTCTTCAAAGTAGAATACATATATTTTTGTTACCTTGATTACTTATTACCTTGAACCACAGATGTACCCAGAACATTGCACTTTACAAAGATATAATTTCTATTTAAATTCAGTGAATAAATGACTATGTGGTAGAAAAGTGTCATGGTTGAATACAGATGCTATAGTTAGGATTTATATCCTTGTTTTGACAACCACTTTATCTGTAGCCTAAAGCATTTCTAAGCTTTTCTTATGAGAAAAGGGAAAATAATAATAATAATACATATCTTGTAGCATTGCTGTAAAAATAAACAATGTTTTAAAAAATAAAATAATTCATACAATGTGCTTAGCATTCACTAATCAATATCAGATAATTATTAACAATATTAGTAGTGGTACATTATAATAATACCCATAAGCATCTCAATTTTGTGGATTTTTCTGCAGCAAATTTTTTTACTCCAGATTTGCTTTCTTTTACTAATTTAGAGTTCATTTCTCTGTGTCACAATTTGTACATGATTCAGTTTTGTAATCTATTTAATAAATACCATTCTAATAAAAATATCAGTAAGATATAAAAGACAATATAAAATTTTCATGTAATCAATTTAAAATCAAAACAGATATTACTTGGTTATCTGCATCTCTTCCCATTACCATGGATACTTGGAAGTATCTATGTATTTATTAATAAGTGTCTTAGTTTGTTTACTGTTGCTATAACAGAATACCTCAGACTGAGTAGTTCATAAAGAACAGAGGCTCATTTGGCTCACAATTTTGGGGGCTGGAAAGTTCAATATTGGGCCTGTGCATCTGCTGAGTGCCTCAGGCTGCTTCAACTCACAACAGAAAGTAAAAAGGCAGCCTTCATGGGCAAGATATCACACAGGGAGAGAGAAAGCAAGAAAGAAGGAGGGGCCAGGCTCTTTTTAACAACTAACTCTTGTGGTAACTAACAGTGAGCACGCTCACTTTGAAGAGAGGTCAGTAATCTATTCATGAAGGATACCACCTCATGATTCAAACACCTCCTACTAGCCCCCACATCCCAACATTGCAACATTGGAGATCAAATTTCAACATAAGTTTTGGAAGGGACAAACATCCAACTCCAGCAGTGAGACTTAACATATTCTGTGCCTCAAATATATTTGAATAAGCATAAACAACATTTTATTGTGAATGCTATAGTAGGCTTTTTTATAACATTAGTATTATTAAATATATATGAAATAAATGCATAGTCCAAGGTTACCAAGCATATACATTGACTAGATGATCTGGGAGCCCAAAGTATTGATTCTCAGAAAGACCACAATTTTTCTTTCCTTGCCCTCTGGTAATTTGTCTATCTCAAGCCTTCACTAATTAAAAAGTGAACTATTTCATTAAAAATAGCAGCTACCATGCCTAAATTATATTTACAAAGATAAAACTATGGATTTAAAGCCTGAAATGATTTAATATGTAGTAACAGCATATATAGATATACATGGTGTGACCATATATATTAAATTATATTACATTAATGAATGTATTTATTCATTGCCATCTAAACTCAAACTCATATGAATTCACAAAAAGGGAAACCTTTTTACTCATTTAGCATCATTACAGATTTTGGCTTTAGTTGTGAGACCTTATCATATCATGAGCCATAAATACATTTAGAATGCTGTCCCAAAGTTTAATTTTAAATCTGTTTCCTGGAATAGGTGGAGCTATATGGCAGAATTGAAGGCATCACCAATCATCACTCCCCTACAACAACAACTACAATTTAAGAATTATCTACACAAAAAAAGCACGTTTAAAAAAAAAACACAAAAATTAGATGAGCACTCATAATACTTAGTTTTAATTTCCTATCATTGAAAGAGACACTGAAGGGGTTTTAAAACACATCCATTAATTGCTGATAACACCCCTCTCTCATCCCTCAGCAGCAGCAGCAGCAGCCTAATGTGGAGAGTGTTTCTGTGCCATGGGGAGAGGGAGAGCCAGCAATTGTTGAGTCATTGAACTCAGTGCTGCCCTCATTATAGCAGAAAGCAAAATGAGATCAAACTGATTCCTGCCCATGGAAGGAGCATTTAAACCAGCCCTAGGCATAGGGGGATTGCCAATCATAGGGGTTGAAATCTGAGTTCCTGTCAACCTTGCCACTGTGAGCTTAAGTACCCTGGGGCGCCAAATAAACTTGAAAGGCAGTCTAGGCCATAAGAACTGCAGCTCTTTGGCAAGTCTTAGGGCTGAACTAGGCCCAGAGACAGTAGACTGGGAGGGCATGTGACCTGCTGAGACACCAGCCAGGATGGCAAAGGGAAGACTGGCATCACCACTCCACTAACACCAGGCTGCACAGCTCACAGCTCCAAAAGAGACCTCTTTCTTCTGCTTGAGGAGAGGAGATGGAAGAGTGAGGAGGACTTTGTCTTGCATCTTGGATACCAGCACAGCCAAAGCTGTATAAGGCACTGGTCAGAGTCATGAGACCCCCTTTCCACCCTGCTAGTTCCTGAACATTTCTAGACACTCTCTGGGCCATAAGGAAATTAGCTGCCTTGAAGGGAAGGAACCAGTCCTGGCAGGATTTATTGCCTGCAAACTGAAGAGTCCTTGGGGCCTAAATAGCAAGCAGCAATACGCAGGTGCTATGTTGAGGGTCTTGAGTGAGACCTGTAACTTGCTGGCTTCAGGTGAGACTCAGCACATTATCAGCTGTGGTCAGCTGTGGTGTCTATTGGACGAGATTCCTTCTGCTTGAGAAAAGTGGAGGGACAAGTAGAGGGGATTTTGTCTTATGCCTTAGGTACCAGCTAAGCCACAGGGGTGTGGAGAACAAAGTGGGCTTTTGAGGCATTTGATTCTGGGCTTGGCTCTTGGATGTCATTTCTGAACTTGCTTTGGGCCAGAGGGGAGACCATTTCCCTGAAGGGTGAGTCCCAAATCAGGAAGTATTCACCGCAAGCTGAGTGAGGAACCCTTGGCCTTAAGGGAACATCAGCAGTAGCCTGCAGTGCTTCTTTCCTGTAGGCCTGAGGTGGCAGTGGTCATGGGGTGAGGATCCTCTGACTAGAAGGAGGGAGGAGTGAGAAGGGGTGCATCTTGTGGTTTGAATGCCAGCTCAGCCACAGTACAATAGAAAACCAGGTAGACTTCTAAGGTTTTTGACTCTACTCCCTGGCTCCCAGATGGTACCTCTAGACCTGAGTGTGGCCTGGAGAATCTCCCTGCTCAGAAGGAAAGGACACAGCTCTGGTTGGCTTTGCACCTGCTGATTGTAGAGCCTAAGGGCTTTAAGTGAACATGAGTAGTAGACAAAGAGTGGTTACAGCAGGCTTTGGGAAAGACCCAGCAGTGTGTTAACTTCAGATCTGACCCAGTGCAGTCCTAGGTTTGGTGGCCACAGGGGTGCTGGTGTTATACCACTCCAAGCTCCAGGTCCTCTCAAAAGCAAATAATACTTAGATCACAATTCCCAAATCTTTTCAAATATCTGGAAAGCCTTCCCAAGAAGGATGAGTACAAACCATCCAGACTGCAGAGACTACAATAAATGCCTAGCACTTCAGTGCCTAGACACAGACAAACATCTACAATTATGAAGATGATCTACGAAAACATGACCTCACCAAATGAACAAAATAAGCTACCAGGTACCACAGATATGGCACCTTTTAGACAGAGAAATCAAAATAGCTGTTTTTAGGAAACTCAAAGAAACTCAAGAGAACACAGAGAAGGAATTCAGAATCCTACCAGTTAAATTAAATAAAAATTTAAAGTAATTTTAGAAAAATCAATACCAAATTTTGAAGTTGAAAACTGCAGCTGGCATACTAAAGAATGCATGAGAATCCTCTAATAGCAGAATTGCTCAAGCACAAGAAAAAATTAGTGAGCTTGGCAGGCTATTTGAAAATAGCCTGTTAGAGAAGACAAAAGAAAAAAGAATAAAAACAATGAAGCATGCCTACAAGATCCAGGAAAAAAAAAGCCTCAAACAGGAAAATAAGAGATATTGGCCTCAAGGAGAAGACTGAGAAAGGGATAGGAGTAGTAAGTTTATTCAAAGGGATAATAACAGAGAACTTCCCAAACATAGAGAAAGATATGCATATTCAAGTACAAGAAGGTTACAGAACACCAAGCAGATTTAACCTAAAGAAGACTACCTTAAGGCATTTAATAACCAAACTTCCAGTGGTCAAAGATTTTTAAAAAGTTTCATAAAAGCAGTAAGAGAAAAGAAATAAATAACATAAAATGGAGCTTCATTACTTCTGGCAGCAAACTTTTCAGGAAATTTTACAGGCCAGGAGAGAGTAACATGACATATTTAATGTGCTGAAGGAAAAAAACCTTTACCCTAGAATAGTGTATGTAGTAAAATTATTCTTCAAACATGAAAAAGAATTAAAGTTTCCCAGATGAAAGATGATTCCATCAACACCAGACCTGTCCTTCAAAAAATGCTAAAGAGAGTACTTCAATCAGAAAGAAAAAGATGTTAATGAGCAATAAGAAATCATTAAAAGGAACAAGACTCACTGGTATTAGTAAGTACACAGGAAAACACAGAATATTATAACACTGCGACAGTGTTGTGTAAACTATACTTATTGTAAGTAGAAAGGATAAATGATCCAATGAAAAATAATAATTACAACATATTTTCAAGACATATTACAATAAGATATAAATAGTAAAAACAAAGAGTTAAAAAGTGGGTAAATGAATTTAAGGTATAAAGTCTTCATTAGTTTTCTTCTTGGTTGTTTGTTTGTTTATGCAAACAGTGTCGTTAGGTTATAAGAAAGTATTTGCAAGCCTCATGGTAACTTCTCACCAAGAAGCATACAATAGAAACACAAAAAATAAAAACCAAGAAACTAAATAATTTCAACAGAGAAACTCACCTTCGCTAAAGGAAGACAGGAAGGAAAGAAAGAAGGAAGAGAAGAACACAAAACAACCAGAAAACAAATAACAAAATGGCAGGAGTAAGCCCTTACTTACCAGTAATAACATTGAATGTCAATGGAATAAACTTTCCAATTGAAAGTGATAGAGTGGCTGAATAAATTAAAACAAAACAAAACAAGACCCATTCATCTGTTGCCTACAAGAAACACACTTCACCTATAAAGACACAAATAGACTGAAAATATAGGATGGAAAAAGATATTCCATGCCAATGAAAACCAAAAAAGAGCAGGAGTAGTTATATCAGACAAAATAATTTTTAAAACAAAAACTGTAAAAGAGACAAAGAGTTTGGCATGGTGGCTCAAGCCTGTAATCCCAACACTTTGGGAGGCTGAGGCAGGCAGATCATGAGGTTAGGAGTTTGAGACCAGCCTGACCAACATGGTGAAACCCCATCACTACTAAAAGTACAAAAATTAGCCAGGTATGGTGGCGGGCACCTGTAAACCCAGCTACTCAGGAGGCTGAGGCAGGAGAATCATTTGAACCTGGGAGGTGGAGGTTGCAGTGAGCTGAAATCATGCCATTGTACTCCAGCCTGGGTGACAGAGCAAGACTCCATCTGAAAAAAAAAAAAAAAAAAAAACGGAAACAAAGGATATTATTATATAAAAATAAAGGGGTAAATTCAGCAAGAGAAAATTAGAATTATAAAGATATATGCACCAAACACTGAAGCACCCAAATATATAAAGCAAATATTATTTTAAAGAGTGAGCTTGACTCCAATACAATAATAGCTGGAGATTTCAACACCCTACTTTTAGCATTAGACAGACATTCCAGACAGAAAATCAACAAAGGAACATCTGGCTTAATCTGCACTATGGATCAAATAAATCTTATAGATATTTACAGAACATTTCATCCAACAGCTGCAGAATACACATTCTTTTCCTCAGCACATGGATCATGCTCTAGGATATACCATATGTTAGGCCACAACACAAGCCTTAAACAATTAAAAAATTTGAAATAATATCAATTAGCTTCTCTGACCACAATGGAATAAAACTAGAACTAGATAACAAGAGAAATTTTGAAAACTACACAAATACATGAAAATTAAACAATATGCTCCTGAATGAACAGTGTGTGAAAGAAGAAATTAAGAAGAAATTTCTTGAAACAAATGATATTGAAAGCAACATAGTAAAACCTATGGTACATAGCAAAAGCAATACTAAGAGGGTTGTTTATAGCTATAAGCAGTTATAAGTACCTACATCAGAAAAGAAGAAAAATTTCAATAAACAACCCAACAATGAATCTTAAAAATTTGAAAGAGCAAACCAAACCCAAAATTAGTAGAAGAAAAGAAATAATAAATATCAGAGCAGATAAAAATGAAATTGAAATGAGGAAAACAAAACAAAAGATCATTGAAACAAAAAGCTAGCTTTTTGAAAAGTGAAAAAAAATTGACAAACCTTTAGCCAGACTGTATCAGAAAAAAGAGGGAAAATCCAAATAAATACAGAGATGAAAAAGAAGACATTACACCTGATAGCACAGTAAACCAAAGGATCATTAGTGGCGACTATGGGCAACTATATGTTAATAAATTAGAAAATTTAGGAGAAATGGACAAATTCATACAACCTACCAAGATTAAACCATGAAAAAATCCAAAACCTGAACAGACCAATAATAAGTGATGAGATCAAAGCTTTAATAAAAAGTCTCAAAGTAAAGAAAAGCCTAGGACCTGATGGCTTCGCAGCTCAATTCTACCAAATATTTAAAGAAGAACTAAATGTTTGATTTAGTTCTTCCTACTCAATCCTGCTATTCTGAAACTATTCTGAAAAATAGAGGGAGAAGGAATATTTCCACACTCATTCTATGAGGCCAGTTTTACCCTGACACCAAAACCAGAGAAAGACACATGAAAAAAAGAAAACTATAGGCTAATATCTGATGAACATAGATGCAAAAGTCCTCACCCAAATACTTATAAATCAAATACAACAATGCATTAAAAAGATCATTCATTATGACCAAGTGGGATTTATCCCAGGGATGTTAGGATGGTGAAAATATGCCAATTAATCAATGTGACCCATCATATCAACAGAATGAAGGATAAAAATAAAATCATATGATCATGTAAATTGATGTTGAGAAACCATTTGATAAAATTCAACATCCCTTCTTGATAAAAGTCCTGAAAACTGGGGGTAGAAGGAACATATTTGAAAATAATGAAAGCCATATATAACAGACCTGCAGCCAGTATCATACTGAATGAGGAAAACGTGAATGCCTTTCCTCTAAGAGCTGGAACATGACAAGGATGCCTGCTTTCACCACTGTTATACAACGTAGTACTGGAAGTCTTAGCTAGAGCAATTAGACAAGAGAAATTAAGAACAAAAAGTTAAAAAGCAGGGGAATAAATTTAAGGCATAGTCTTTGTTAGTTTCCTTGTTACTTGTTTGTTTATGCAAACAATGTTGTTGTTCTCAGCATAAAATAATAGGTTATAAGACATACATTGTTATAACCTGTTAAAACTGGAAAGAAAAAAGTAAAATTATCATTTTTGTTGCAGATTGTATGATCTTATATTTGGAAAAACCTAGAGACTCCATCAAAAAACTATTAGAACTGATAAACCAATTGAGTATATTTTGCAGGGTACAAAATATATATAGAAAAAAATAGGAGCATTTATATACCAATAGTGAAAAATCTAAAAAGAAATTTAAATATAATTCCATTTATAATAGCCACAAATGAATTAAATATGTATGAATTAACCAAAGAAGTGAAAAAAATCTCTAAAACTAAAACTAAAAGTAATTGATGAAAGTAATTGAAAAGGACACCATAAAAATGGAAAAAATATTCCATGTTCATGGGTTGGAAAAATCAATATTGCTAAATGTCTATACTATGCAAAGCAATCTACAGATTCAATGCAATCCCTATTTAAAAACCAATGACATTTTTCACATAAATAGAAAAAAACCTAAAATTTATATGGAATCACAAAAGACCAACAATACCCAAAGCTGTCCCAAGCAAAAAGAATAAATCTGGAGGAATCACTTTACCTGACTTCAAATTATACTACAGAGCTATAATAAACAAAACAGCAAGGTACTGGCATAAAAACAGACACATAGATCAATAGAATAGAATAGAGAACCCCAAAACAAGTCCACACATCTGTGATGAACTCAGTTTCAACAAAGGTGCCAAGAAAAGACACTGAGGAAGACATTCTCTTCAATAAATGGTGCTAGGAAAACTGTATATCCATATACAGAAGAATTAAACCAGATCCCTATATCTCACCAGATATAAAATTCAAATTAGAATGGATTAAAGACATTAATCTAAGACATCAAACTATGAAACTACTACAAGAAGACATTGGAAACATTTTCCAGGACATTGGTCTGGGCAAAAATTTCTTGAGTAACGCCTCACAAGCACAGGCAACCAAAACAATAATGGACAAATGGGATCTCATCAAGTTAACAAGCTTCTGCACAGCAAAATATACCATCAATAAAGTGAAGAGAGAACCCATAGAATGGGAGAAAATATTTGCAAACTACCCATCAGACAAGAGATTAATAACCAGAATGTGTAAGGAACTCAAAGAACCCTACAGGAAAAAAAAGCTCATAACCCAATCAAAAAAAGAGCAAAAAAATCTGAATACACATTTCTCAAAATAAGACATAAAATGGCAAACAGGCTTATGAAAAGGTGCGCAACATCACTGATCATCAGAGAAATGCAAATCAAAACTACCGGGAGACATCATCTTACCCCAGTTAAAATGGCTTTTATCCAAATGACAGGCAATAACAAATGCTGGCAAGGATGTGAAGAAAAGGAAACCTCATATATTTTGCTGGGAATGTGAATTAGTACAACCACTATGGAGAACAGTTTGGAAGTTTCTCAAAAAACTAAAAATAAAGCTCCCGTATGATCCAGCAATCTCACTGCTGGGTATATACTCAGAAAGGAAATCAGTATATTTAAGATATCTGCACTGCCATGTTTTTTGCAGCTCTGTTCACAACAGCCAAGATTTGGAAGCAACCGAAGTGTCCATCAACAGATGAATGGATAAAGAAAATGTGGTACTTGCACAAAATAAAGTGCTTTCCAGCCACTAAATAAATGAGATTCACTCATTTGCAATAGCATGGATGGAACTGGAGGTCATTCATTATATTAAGTGAAGTAAACCAGGCACAGAAAGAAAAACATTGCATATCATTTATTTGTGGGATCTACAAATCAAAACAATTGAACTCATGGACATAAAGAGTAGAAGGATGGTTGCCAAAGGCTGGAAAAGGTAGTGGGTGGTGGGTTGGGGGGATGTGGATGGCTAATGGGTACAAAAAATATATAATGAATAAATAAGGCCTAATATTTGATAGCACAACTGGGTAACTATATTCAATAATAATTTAACTGTACATTTTAAAATAAGTTAAGGAGTGTAATTAAATTATTTGTAATGCAAAAGATACATGCTTGAGAGGATGAATACCCCATTTTCCATGATGTGATTATTATGCATTGCATGCCTAATATAGCCCATAAATATCTATACCTACTATGTACCCACAAAAGTTATAGTACCATATACGGAACTAGAAACTAGTTTTCTTGCTTGCCACTCCTTAAAACTAATAAACCTATTATACCAACACCCCCCACAAAAGATAAGTAAATCTGTTTCTTAAATTATTTATTTTCTGGACTATTTGTGAAATAAAAAGTCACAGGAAACTGAAATCAATGTTGAGGCTATTTAAGCAAAATAACTCTTTTCAGTCCTATTGTCCCCCAAATAAACTCTAGAGAAGACTGGAGCTTCAAATTTGCAATGTGATTACTCAGATATCAGCTGTTGACTATGTTCTTGTCCAGTGATCATACCAAAGGTGGCCTGATAAAGTAAAATATTATATAATAAATAACTTGTGAATGTTAACATTGCCTTTAAAGCCAAAAGAGATGGTTTCTTGTCCCAGACTCTTTCACTTATTCCTTTATTTATGCATTCAATATTAATATTAATGAGCATTGCACTTTAGATCTTAGCACATGGCTTCTTACTTCAAGGACAAAAAAACATTTGTTCGGGACACTGCAACTTATAAAATACAGTACTTAATAACGTGGCTAAATATTATAAGATTTAGTTCCTTTTCCTATAAATACATTTAATAGAGTGTATTTAAAAGTTAATTTGGTAATTTACACAAGTAATACATGAAAAAAGGTCTTGTGAAACATAAAGTTCCATATACATGAAAAGTGTCATTTTTTCCTAAGATATTATTAGACAGTGACATTTGTATTGATAACCATAAAATACACTCTTATATAAAATCTCAAGTACCAAGAAAGGAAATGCCAAAGAAGCAGTAGAAAACAATTTGGAATAGAATTAATTTTATTGTTCTCAAGTTCTTAAAATTATATCTTCTGCTTCTTATATGCATATATATCTGACATTCTGCTAGGCTTACTGCAATTCCTCTGAAGTCATATTATGTATTCCTTATTTGAAACCTGTATACTTATGTTAAGATGAAATGCAGTAGACTTTGAGAGTTATATATATATATATAATACATATAATATATATATTACATATATTATATATAATATATATTACATACATTATATATAATATATAATATATATTACATACATTATATATAATATATAATATAAATTACATACATTATATATAATATATAATATATATTACATACATTATATATAATATATAATATATATTACATACATTATATATAATATATAATATATATTACATACATTATATATAATATATAATATATATTACATACATTATATATAATATATAATATATATTACATACATTATATATAATATATAATATATATTACATACATTATATATAATATATAATATATATTACATACATTATATATAATATATAATATATATTACATACATTATATATAATATATAATATATATTACATACATTATATATAATATATAATATATATTACATACATTATATATAATATATAATATATATTACATACATTATATATAATATATAATATATATTACATACATTATATATAATATATAATATATATTACATACATTATATATAATATATAATATATATTACATACATTATATATAATATATAATATATATTACATACATTATATAATATATACTATATATAATATATAATATATATTATATATAGTATATATTATATATAATATTATATATAGTATATATTATATATAATATTATATATTGTCTATATTATATATAATATATATTATATATTGTCTATATTATATATTATATATTATATATAATATATATAATTATATATATTATATATATTATATATTGTATATATATTATATATTATATATTGTATATATATTATATATTATATATTATATATTTATATATTATATATTGTATATTGTATATATTATATATTGTATATTGTATATATTATATATATTATATATTATATATTATATATTATATATTATATATTGTATATATTATATATTATATATTGTATATTGTATATATTATATATATTATATATTATATATTATATATATTATACATTATATATTATATATTATATATTATATATTATATATTGTATATATTATATTATATATTATATATAATATATTATATATTGTATATATAATATATAATATATTATATATATTATATATTATATATTGTATATATTATATACATTATATATTATATATTGTATATATTACATACATTATATATTATATATTGTATATATTATATACATTATATATTATATATTGTATATATTATATATAAAGAGAATACAGTATACAGTACAGGACACTTTATTGTTAAAGTTATTTTCTCTTCATACAGAAGTCCACTGTAACCTTCACACAAACTCACAAGGTGCAATTACACATTTTCTGATAGACACAGAGAAAAGACAGAAATGTCAGTAAGATGGTGCATTTTAAATTCAAAGATTCTCTGTTATTTAAGGAAACAGAAGGAACTGTGACATGAACACATGGCTCATTACATAGGAATCTGACTTCCTCTTTTCCTAGTTGAATACCACTTGATCATGGTGGATAAGCTTTTTGATGTGCTGCTGGATTCGGTTTGCCAGTATTTTATTGAGGATTTTTGCATCAATGTTCATCAAGGATATTGGTCTAAAATTCTCTTTTTTGGTTGTGTCTCTTCCCAGCTTTGGTATCAGGAGGATGCTGGTTGCAATCCTAGTGTCTGATAAAACAGACTTTAAACCAACAAGGATCAAAAGAGACAAAGAAGGCCATTACATAATGGTAAAGGGATCAATTCAACAAGAAGAGCCAACTATCTTAAATATATATGGACCCAATGCAGGAGCACCCAGATTCATAAAGGAAGTCCTGAGTGACCTACAAAGAGACTTAGACTCCCACACATTAATAATGGGAGATTTTAACACCCCACTGTCAACATTAGACAGATCAATGAGACAGAAAGTTAACAAGGATACCCAGAAATTGAACTCAGCTCTGCACCAAGAGGACCTAATAGACATCTACAGAACTCTCCACCCCAAATCAACAGAATCTACATTTTTTTCAGCACAACACCACACCTATTCCAAAATCGACCACATAGTTGGAAGTAAAGCTCTCCTCAGCAAATGTAAAAGATCAGAAATTATTACAAACTGTCTCTCAGACCACAGTGCAATCAAACTAGAACTCAGGATTAAGAAACTCACTAAAAACTGCTGAACTACATGGAAACTGAACAACCTGCTCCTGAATGACTACTGGGTACATAACTAAATGAAGGCAGAAATAAAGATGTTCTTTGAAAACAACGAGAACAAAGACAACATACCAGAATCTCTGGGACACATTCAAAGCAGTGTGTAGAGGGAAATTTATAGCACTAAATGCCCACAAGAGAAAGCAGGAAAGATCCAAAGTTGACACCCTAACATCACAATTAAAAGAACTAGAAAAGCAAGAGCAAACACATTCAAAAGCTAGCAGAAGGCAAGAAATAACTAAAATCAGAGCAGAACTGAAGGAAATAGAGACACAAAAAGCCCTTCAAAAAATTAATGAATCCAGGAGCTGGTTTTTTGAAAGGATCAACAAAATTGATAGAATGCTAGCAAGACTAATAAAGAAGAAAAGAGAGAAGAATCAAATAGATGCAATAAAAAATGATAAAGGGGATATCACCACCGATCTCACAGAAATACAAACCACCATCAGAGAATACTACAAATACCTCTACACAAATAAACTAGAAAATCTAGAAGAAATGGATAAATTCCTTGACACATACACCCTCCCAAGACTAAACCAGGAAGAATCTGACTCTCTGAATAGACCAATAACAGGCTCTGAAATTGTTGCAATAATCAATAGCTTACCAACCAAAAAGAGTCCAGGACCAGATGGATTCACAGCCAAATTCTACCAGAGGTACAAGGAGGAACTGGTACCATTCCTTCTGAAACTATTCCAATCAACAGAAAAAGAGGGAATCCTCCCTAACTCATTTTATGAGTCCTACTGTTGGTTTTCAATCACTCTTTCGATTCTTTCAGCCAATGCAGTTCCTTTTTTCCCCAAACTATTTTAAGTTGGCCGTGTGTCACTACTGACTACCAGAAGATAATAAAAAATTTATGTTTGGGAATTGAACACAGGAAATCTGCTCAAATGATAAGCAATGTTAGTTTTGATGTGGTGATCTATACAACAAGAAAAAGTCAAGAGTTTAAATCTAAGATTTCTAGACCTATCAGGCGGGTAATGTGCAGGTTTTAAGTCTTCCTCTAAATTTACTTGAAATATCACATTTCTTTTATGTATTCATCCATAAATCATCAACTGATTTTAATAATTTCTATCCTATTTGATATATTAATGAAGTATGATCACACACAAATCTAAATAATTATTCAGTGCTTTAACTACAATGAAGGAATACTTGAGGTAAAATTCTATGCTCCCAGAATGTCCAGTTGTCTCACTAAGAAGGAATACCCAACACATTTTGAAGAATACTTAAAAAAAGAGTGCTTTCTAGTCATGTATTTTATTTTAGCAGCTTTAATCACTGGCAATTATAGGAATTTTGAAAAATTTTGAAAAAATGTGTTGTTGTGTGTGTGTGCATGTGTGTGTGTGTTTATGACAGTGAAATAGCCATAGGCTCTGTAAATTTGGTTAAGGAAAAATAGTTTGAGTGTGTGAGCTCTTGTTGAAGAATCCAGCGAAGAATTTAGTTAGGTAGCAGCAACTTTATCTCATTAAAATTAATCATTTATTAATCAAATCCTTGAAATATCTTTATAATTTAGATAATAATGTAAGGGATGTAATCCCTTAGATAAAGGTTACCTTTCAAGGTAGGGTGCTGGGGAAGTACTGGAGGTTGACAGTGGGTGTGGGGTGGAGGCCAGGTAAAACCAAATGGCTTTTTCATAGGAATCTGCCTCACATCAAGTTCATTCTTTGAAAGATAGACTAAGCCAATCTAGCCATAAAATTTCAGCCACCTAAACACATGAAGTTTAAACGGAGTGACTATTATTCAAACTGCCCGAGTTCATCTGCCCATGTGTCATGCTGTTGTGTAGTGATTTGGAATTAGACAATTAATGTATTTAATATACAACTCATAAGAAAGTTACCAAATTGTTTAATTTCTAAGGATTCTAAAATTCTAACATGACATGATATTTCATATATTACCAAGGAAAATCATACCATTTTGATTATGATTAATTAAGTGGCCTATAGAGTCTGTGGCAACTGTTATGGAAAAGAGAGAAATGTAATCCTGTATTTTCAAGCAACATGAGTTCAAAGCTTAAAACAGTTTTACATTAGTAGCAATGATCTATATTTTAGTCTCACATATCTGCTTTTTGAAGAATCTCAACTCCTGAAAAAACTTCATTGTACGTAATTTGTATTCGGTGAATTCAAAAGCAGTCCAGTGGACCATCTGCCATTTCATTTGAACATTGAACAAAAGAAAAAATTCTTATACTTCCACATAAATATAAAACCTTATGGAACTAATTACATTCCCCTTCTTTTCTTTACCTATACAAAAGCCAATTAGGAATTGTCAGAACATATTGTGTTATTGTGGTTCAGTTTTTGTGTTATGTTGTATTGATTTTTTCTTTCTCTTTTTATTTTGTGACTTATTGCTAAATTTTAGCCTTTGTGTTTAGAAGAATATCATGAATTTTTATTTGATTTTCATGGGTAAGTTGAATGACAATGAATTCCTACTTAAATGGAAAATGGAAAAAGTCAACAAACAAAAATCAATCGGAAAAAAAAATTATCTTCCATAAACAGGGCCCTAATTTTATAGGATTCATACTCAGGACTAACCAAGGTGTAAGATGTTAAACTATGTTGAGTTAAATAAGAAGAGATGTGCTTGACAAAGAAACTGTGGAAAATACTCCATTACTGGAAGTAAGTTAAAACATGTATAGTGGTTCAGAGAATATGCTCTGGAATCTGCTTTCTAGGATTCTGGCACCATGTATGAGTCAATGACTTTATGAAAGATTTATGGGCTTTACTTTGCCCCTTTGTAAAATTAGTAAATCACTATCTTATAGAATGACTATCAGGATTTTATAAGAAATATTTGTAAGGCACATAGAACACTGCCTGACACATGGTAATTATTATAACATGAATAATTATAAACTGAAAATTTAAATGACTTATTCTCATGTCTTCCTAATTCTGAGATAGTATCCATAAACGAATAGTGGGCCGGGTGCGGTGGCTCAAGCCTGTAATCCCAGCACTTTGGGAGGCCGAGACAGGCAGATCACCAGGTCAGGAGATCAAGACCATCCTGCCTAACACGGTGAAACCCCGTCTCTACTAAAAAATATGAAAAACCAGCCAGGCGAGGTGGCTGGCGCCTGTAGTCCCAGCTACTTGGGAGGCTGAGGCAGGAGAATGGTGTAAACCCTGGAGGTGGAGCTCGCAGTGAGCTGAGATTGAGCCACTGCACTCCAGCCTGGGTGACAGAGTGAGACTCCATCTCAAAAAAAAAAGGAATAGTGACCTCCATTTCAATTAATGTTCTAGGACATTTTATTTAGACATATTGAACTTAGCAATTTTGGGGTTACAGTGGCCTTTGAGACTTCATACTGTGGAGATATATACATATATATATATATATATATATATAATCTGACAAAATGTTGATAGAAAATCTTTCTGACATGTTTTAGCAAAAAGTCATGAGGGCACAACATAAAAAATTGATAGAGTGGACTTCATGAAAATTAAAAACTTACACTCTAAAAACTCTTTTGAAACAATTTAAAAAGTCATAAATTGGGATAAAATATTTTCACATGTGTATGACAAAGTGTCTTTGTGCAGTAGATACAAAAAAATCCTTACACTCCTACATCTCCATAAGAAAAAAAAATACTAAGTATTGCACAGTATGTATCATTATTAGAAATAATGCATGCATTATTAGAAAATGCATGCATTTTCATGAGAGTGTAAAATGATAAAATCACTTTGGAAAATAGCGTGATGCTTTTTCAAAAAAAATCTATACTTTCTATGTGACCCAGCAATTCCACTCCTAAGTAATATCCAAGAGAAATAAGAAATTTTACACAAAGGTTAACAATACATGCTGAAAGTAACCCAAAAATCTATGTATCAGAAACGTTTTATCCATTTGCCTTATATAAAGTAATCAATTACTCAGCAATATAAACTACTGATACACACTGATCCTACAGAAATACAAACTACCATCAGAGAATACTACAAACACCTCTACACAAATAAACTAGAAAATCTAGAAGAAATGGATAAATTCCTCAACACATACACCCTCCCAAGACTAAACCAGGAAGAAGTTGAATCTCTGAATAGACCAGTAACAGGCTCTGAAATTGTGGCAATAATCAATAGCTTACCAACCAAAAAGAATCCAGGACCAGATGGATTCACAGCCGAATTCTACCAGAGGTACAAGGAGGAACTGGTACCATTCCTTCTGAAACTATTCCAATCAATAGTAAAAGAGGGAATCCTCCCTAACTCATTTTATGATGCCAGCATCATCCTGATACCAAAGCCTGGCAGAGACACAACCAAAAAAGAGAATTTTAGACCAATATCCTTGATGAACATTGATGCAAAAATCCTCAATAAAATACTGGCAAACTGAATCCAGCAGCACATCAAAAAGCTTCTCCACCATGATCAAGTGGGCTTCATCCCTGGGATGCAAGGCTGGTTCAATATACGCAAATCAATAAATGTAATCCAGCATATAAACAGAACCAAAGACAAAAACCACATGATTATCTCAATAGATGCAGAAAAGGCCTTTGACAAAATTCACCAACCCTTCATGCTAAAAACTCTCAATAAATTAGGTATTGATGGGACATATCTCAAAATAGTAAGAGCTATCTATGACAAATGCACAGCCAATATCATACTGAATGGGCAAAAACTGGAAGCATTCCCTTTGAAAACTGGCACAAGACAGGGATGCCCTCTCTCACCACTGCTATTCAACATAGTGTTGGAAGTTCTGACCAGGGCAATTAAGCAGGAGAAGGAAATAAAGGGTATTCAATTAGGAAAAGAGGAAGTGAAATTGTCCCTGTTTGCAGATGACATGATTGTATATCTAGAAAACCCCATTGTCTCAGCTCAAAATCTCCTTAAGCTGATAAGCAACTTCAGCAAAGTCTCAGGATACAAAATCAATGTACAAAAATCACAAGCATTCTTATACACCAATAACAGACAAACAGAGAGCCAAATGATGAGTGAACTCCCATTCACAATTGTTTCAAAGAGAATAAAATACTTAGGAATCCAACTTATAAGGGACGTGAAGGACCTCTTCAAGGGGAACAACAAACCACTGCTCAATGAAATGAAAGAGGATACAAAGAAATGGAAGAACATTCCATGCTCATGGGTAGGAAGAATCAATATCATGAAAATGACCATATTGCCCAGGTAATTTATAGATTCAATGCCATCCCCATCAAGCTACCAATGACTTTCTTCACAGAATCGGAAAAAACTACTTTCAAGTTCATATGGAACCAAAAAAGAGCCCGCATCGCCAAGTCAATCCTAAGCCAAAAGAACAAAGCTGGAGGCATCACGCCACCTGACTTCAAACTATACTACAAGGCTACAGTAACCAAAACAGCATGGTACTGGTACCGAAACAGAGATATAGATCAATGGAACAGAACAGAGCCCTCAGAAATAATGCTGCATATCTACAACTATCTGATCTTTGACAAACCTGAGAAAAACATGCAATGGGGAAAGGATTCCCTATTTAACAAATGGTGCTGGGAAAACTGGCTAGCCATATGTAGAAAGCTGAAACTGGATCCCTTACTTACACCTTATACAAAAATTAATTCAAGATGGATTAAAGACTTAAACATTAGCCCTAAAACCATAAAAACCCTAGAAGAAAACCTAGGCATTACCATTCACATAGGCATGGGCAAGGACTTCATGTCTAAAACACCAAAAGCAATGGCAACAAAAGTCAAAATTGTCAAACGGGATCTAATTAAACTAAAGAGCTTCTGCACAGCAAAAGAAACTACCATCAGAGTGAACGGGCAACCTACAAAATGGGAGAAAATTTTCATAACCTACTCATCTGACAAAGGGCTAATATCCAGAATCTACAATGAACTCAAACGAATTTACAAAAAAAAACCAAACAACCCCATCAAAAAGTGGGCAAAGGACATGAACAGACACTTCTCAAAAGAAGACATTTATGCAGCCAAAAAACACATGAAAAAATGCTCATCATCACTGGCCATCAGAGAAATGCAAATCAAAACCACAATGAGATACCATCTCACACCGGTTAGAATGGTGATCATTAAAAAGTCAGGAAACAACAGGTGCTGGAGAGGATGTGGAGAAATAGGAACACTTTTACACTGTTGGTGGGACTGTAAACTAGTTCAACCCTTGTGGAAGTCAGCGTGGCGATTTCTGAGGGATCTAGAACTAGAAATACCATTTGACCCAGCCATCGCATTACTGGGTATATACCCAAAGGACTATAAATCATGCTGCTATAAAGACACATACACACGTATGTTTATTGCAGCACTATTCACAATAGCAAAGACTTGGAACCAACCCAGATGTCCAACAATGATAGACTGTATTAAGAAAATGTGGCACATATACACCATGGAATACTATGCAGTCATAAAAAAGGATGAGTTCATGTCCTTTGTAGGGACATGGATGAAATTGGAAATCATCATTCTCAGTAAACTATTGCAAGGACAAAAAACCAAACACCGCATGTTCTCACTCATAGGTGGGAATTGAACAATGAGAACACATGGACACAGGAAGGGGAACGTCACACTCTGGGGACTGTTGTGGGATGGTGGGAGGGGGGAGGGATAGCATTAGGAGATACACCTAATGCTAAATGAGGAGTTAATGGGTGCAGCACACCAGCATGGCACATGTATACATATGTAACTAATCTGCACATTGTGCACATGTGCCCTAAAACTTAAAGTATAATAATAATAAAATAAAAAAAGGAAAAATAAAAAAATAAAAAAATAAAATGTCTAACCTCACTAGTGATCTCAAAAACATGCTTTAGAAAAGAAGTCAGGAATAAAAGTATGTGTACTGTAGTACTGCAGGACTCCATTTTTATCAACCTCTGTTGACAGAACCTAGATCAGTAATTACCTGGGACTGTGTGTGTGAATGTGCGTAGGCATAATTGCAAAAAGGCAAAAGAGCAGTATTTGGTGTGATGGAACTATCTCTTCCTAGGTGGAGGTAGTAATTACAAGTTGACAATGTTGTATGTAGTTGCCGTCACTCAGGAAAGTGTAAAGTTAAAATGTGTGCATTTAGTTGTGTATAAATTCTACCTTAATGAAGTTGAAAAATAAAAATGAAAACAAAAATGAAAAGAAGACTTTAAAAAGTAACTCGAAATTAAAAATGTTCTAGAATATTGCAATTAAGTTTGAAAAATAAAATTAGTTTTATATAAATTAGTATTTTGAAAAGTAACATATACGTGAAATAGCATATAAAACATAAGTAGATCGGGCATGGTGGCTCACGCCTGTAATGCCTGTAATTCCAGCAGTTTGGGAGGCTGAGACCAAGGCCAGCAGATCACTTGAGGTCAGGAGTTCCAGAACAACCTGGCCAACATAGTGATACCATGTCTCTACTAAAAATACAAAAATCAGCCAGGTGTGGTGGCATACACCTGTAGTCCCAGCTACTTTGGAAGCTGAGGCAGGAGAGTCACTTGAACCCAGGAGGCAGAGGTTGCAGTGAGCCGAGATTGTGCAACTGCACTCCAGCCTTGGTGACAGAGTGAGACTCCATCTCCAAACAAAACTAAACAAAGCACCCATAAATAAACATGGTAAAGAACAATTATAATTCTCTCACTTGGAAAAGATTGTGTATACTCCTTTTTTTTTTTAGTAAAACAATGTAGTTTGGTTTTATCAGGTTTTGATAATTTACATAAATAAGATTATACTATATGTTCTCTTTTGTGACTTCTTGAATAGTATTTAATAATACTAATACATCACAATTTATCCCTTCCACTGCTGATGAATATGTGGGTTGTTTTCATTTTGAGGCTATCCTAAATGCTGCTCCATGCCTGTTTTACATGGGTATTAGGACATGAAATTTTGTAAGATAAAACAAACCCTAAGAGTGGAAGAGCTGGGTCATGGGCTATGCCATTATTCATCTTATTTAGACAATGTTAAACAGATGTATATTCATATGTGTTTGTGTTTGTGTACATTCCAAAACATATATGAATTCCCCTCTTTATTATTTCAGACAATATTGCTATATCCTTAGGATGCACTGAGATGTATTACTCATGCACTCATATTTTTTAGGCAATAGCACTTTTTAAGTTTTGTATCATCCCTTTAAATTTATTTTTTAAATTTATTTATTTTCTTTTCTCCCTTTAATGTATTCTAGTATTAGAAAAATTCTGATGTTTCTGGCCTTTTCAGTATTTTCTTTTCACTCAATGATATCCTTTCTGGACCTTTTAGTTTAACATGTATGGAGTGGGAAGAATGTAAAGCAACCCATCCTCTCTGTCTAAAATACACCCTAGATTTTTGTAGAAGATACATAGGAGTGGAGAGAATAAGAATTAGTATTTTGTTTTATTTGGCTTGGAGAAACTAAACTCTAAAATCTGGTTTAAAATACTGGATTCAAAAAAAATACTGGATTTAAAATACTGTCAGCTTAGTCAGCTTAAGTCAGTGTTTAGGTACAGATTATAATATTTTATAATCTTTATGCATTGTGCTGTTTTAAGAATTAAGGGGGAAGATCATCCTTTCTATGATACAGTCCCAAAACCACAAACAAAACTTCGCTATTTTTCATCTAATATATTTCATAATGTAAAGGGACAGAAAAATGGATTTGAACAGGAACAACCACAGTAGTGTTTTTATTGATGGCTGCAGTAAAATAAAGGCAAACTTATCGGAAGCATGTTTACTGTGAAAGACAAAATATCTTAATTTATGAAAGTCATTCTTAGGAGACTTAATCATGGTGTTTTAGTTAAGGTTACTCCAGAAAATAAAACCACATCAGGTATTTTAATACATAAGAAATTGTCTACACATGTATTACAGGCAAAACTAGGGCACTGACGTATCACAGAGATGGTAATCTTATAAAGCAATTGTTATCCCCGGAACTGAGGAAACAAAAAATCTTGGGGCAGAGCTGAGACCCAGTCTCTGAAGAATGGGTCCGCAATGGCTGGACAAATACCTTAGTAGTGTGTGCAGAATTGGTGGGTCCTTGGTCTCGCTGACTTCAAGAATGAAGCCGCGGACCCTCGCAGTGAGTGTTACAGTTCTCAAACATGGTGTGTCTGGAGTTTGTTCCTTCAGATGTGTCCGGAGTTTCTTCCTTCTGGTGGGTTTGTGGTGCCTCTGGCTTCAAGAGTGAAGCTGCAGACCTTCACGGTGAGTGTTACAGCTCTTAAAGGTGGCACATCTGGACTTGTTCATTCCTCCCAGTGGGTTCCTGGTCTCACTGGCTTCAGGAGTAAAGCTGCAGACCTTCGCGGTGAGTGTTACAGCTCATAAAGGCACCGCTGACCCAAAGAGTGAGCAGCAGCAAGATTTATTGCAAAAAGCGAAAGAACAAAGCTTCCACAGCATGGAAGGGGACCCAGGTGGGTTGCCACTGCTGGCTCGGGTAGCCTTCTTTTATTCCCTTATCTGACCCCACCCACATCCTGCTGATTGGTCCATTTTACAGGGAGCTGATTGGCCCACTTTGACAGGGTGCTGATTGGTGTGTTTATAAACCTTGAGCTAGACACAGAGTGCTGATTGGTGCATTTACAATCCTTTAGCTAGACCTTAAAGTTCTCCAAGTCCCCACTCAATTGCCTAGACACAGAGCAGTGATTGGTGTGTTTACAAACCTTGAGGTAGACACACAGTGCTGATTGGTGCATTTACAATCCTTTAGCTAGACACAAAAGTTCTCCAAGTCACCACTAGATTAGCTGGACACAGAGCACTGAGTGGTGCATTTACAAACCTTGAGGTAGATGCAGGGTGCTGATTGGTGCATTTACAATCCCTGAGCTAGACACAGAGTGCTGATTGGTGCATTTACAATCCTCTAGCTAGACATAAAAGTTCTCCAAGACCCCACCCAACTCAGGAGCCCAGCTGGCTTTGCCTAGTGGATCCCAGGCTGTGCAGGCAGAACTGCCTGCCAGTCCTGCGCCACGTGCCTGCACTCCTCAGCCCTTTGGCGGTTGATGGGACCAGGCACTTTGGAGCAGGGGGCAGTGCCTGTCAGGGAGGCTCCAGCCGTGCGGGAGCCCACAGGGGTGGGGGATGGCTCAGGCATGGTGGGCTGCAGGTCCTGAGCCCTGCCTCGCAGGGAGGTGGCTGAGGCCCAGCAAGAATTCGAGCATGGTGCAGGTGGGCTGGCAGTGCTGGGGGACCCAGCGCACCCTCTGCAGCTGCTGGCCTGGGTGCTAAGCTGCTCACTGCCCGGGGCTGGTGGCACCGGCTGGCTGCTCTGAGTGCGGGGCCCACCAAGCCTGCACCCACCTGGAACTCGCCCTGGCCTGCGAGCACCGCACAGGGCCCTGATTCCCACCTGTGCCTCTCCCTCCACACCTCCCCACAAGCAGAGGGAGCCAGCTCCGGCCTTGGCCATCCCAGAGAGGGGCTCCCCCAGTGCAGTGGTGGGCTGAAGGGCTCCTCAAGCATGACCAGAGTGGACGCTGAGGCCAAGGAGGTGCCCAGAGTGAGCAAGGGCTGCTAGCATGTTGTCACCTCTCAGTAGGCTGGAGGAGAAACTGATTGGAAATTGAGCATGGATTTCTGAGGAGTGGGTAGAGCTTAGCTGATGTGGTATCTTAAGGGGACACAATGAGGCTGGTTTAGGGAATCTGAAAAAAAAAAGGAAATAACTGGAAATTGTTAACAAATTGTTGTTATGGTTACTAAAACAGATATCCACTGCCTTTGTGTCCAATTATTGCCTCTGTAAAGCTTTCAGGAACAGACAACAAACAAAAAGAAAGAGACCTGTTTTCCTTCCTGAAGCCCAACACGCTCCTTTCCTAACACCGCCCCCACACTCCACCTACCACAAACAGGATATAACAGGGAACAACTGACAAGGGAAAATGTGATTTCCTAGTCCCAGCCCCAGCATGACAAATCACTTATAGAAAGATGGCTTTGAAGCTAAAAGACAATAGTTAATAAGCACACATGGAATTTTATAAAATCCCTCATCCTTTAGCAAATTAAAAAGTATAACAACCATCACTTGAATGCACTTCAATTTTCTGAAGGAAAAAAAGATTTTTGTGTGTGTGTTTGTGATTGGCTGTAAGAATGTTGCTTCTCTAAATGATTAAAAGGCACTTTTCCACTAAAAAGAAGCAATAAATTAGATATGGGATTCAGTATATTTCAGACTGTTCTAAAATCAAATATGTTTCTTCTACATATATATATGTAAAATATATAATGTATGTATTGAAAAGATATTTATGCAGTCCTGAAAGTTTGGGTATAGGTTTCAAAGAAGGTAATCAGAAATATAGGGAGTTGAAATAATAGGAAATAAGAAAGTAAACAAGTTAACACAGAAGCATTTAGTTTTTTAAACAAAATAAGCCTCTTAAATTAGTAATATAAAGGTTGTTTCCATATGCTCACATTGAAATTATTTTATTAATAAAATAATTACTTAACATTCAATTACCCAAAGAATAGTGACTTACACTGTACAGCTGAATTCATCATCAAAATGTCAGTTGCATCTAAACTGTGAAAAAATTGTAAAATTGTGAAGCATGAAATTCTGAAAAATGAAAATATTGTGCCATGTGGCAAAATTATTTTTGAAGAGTATGCAAATAAAAATGAAATTCAGTACAATTTTGTCTTTATGAAAAGTATGCAGTCAGTAATAGATTGTGACTTTTATATTATTACTCTAATCACTCATTCAGTTTTATATGTATGCGTACACTGGTCATAATAAAAATTTTAAATTATTTTATGGATGTACTTATTTATTGGCAACTAAATTAGAGTCTTTGGAAAGCAAAGACTTGCGTTTATCCCTTGGAGCAAACGTATTAAAGCAATGGCATGATTTTGGCATGTTTAATTCTAATAACCCCAAAGGAAATAAAAGAAGTACTGATACAAATTTAATTTTAGAATTAACTGTTAATTTCAGGCATGCAAGTTGGCATGATGAATTTTAATTTTGAGGAATAGGACTGTTGAAGGAAACATAAAATTTTCCTAAGAATATCCAAAAAATCTGGGTCCTAGCAATCATTGGTTCATAATGCAGAGTTTCAATAAGATATTTGAGCCATGGTCCTCAGTAAAATATAGCCAGATTTTTGTTTTTCACCTTAGGGAAAACACCTTAATTTCCCTAGACTATTTAGACTCGGAAGCTGCAAATCCTTGTTATTCTAAAGGAACTGCTTTGCTAATTTGACTTGCACCACATCCCTGCTGCTTGTTTTCCCTGAGGTTTTCCTTCTCTCCTGGGTGACACAACTGATCAGCAGCAGCTAGCTGAGCAGATGTTGTTCCCTAACTAGTATATGATTATTTTCTTCTAAGGGTAAAAGTTCCCATGTGTGTATCTTCCATTTCTGATCAGCTCTTGTGTTATATAAAAAACAGATTGTGTTGTCAGGGGTTTTTTTGTTTGTTTGTTTGTTTTTGAATATAGACTTTTAAGAAATTTCCATATAAGTCTATGTTTTTGTAAAAAATTCTGGTAATTAAGACAAGCTCTACTTTATTCTTCACCAACATTGTCGTAAGTATTAAATCTGAGTCCAGAAAATACTTCAGCTGTCTCAATATTGTTTTAGCACAAACTTTATTTAACTACATCATTCAATCTCTTTACATTTATTTTTATTTCAATTATTTTGTGCATATATGATATACTGACTTTAAATACAATTCTCAGATGTTAACATTTTATCTTCATTTTGACTGAGATGATAGAAAATTACTAAACCAGGAATGAACAAAATATAAATTCATTTATATAACTTCCCATGAGTGACTCTGTTGTTAAAAATATTTTCTTCAATTCTTAAGCTGTAACTTCTTTCTCCTAAGAAGCCTGAAATTGAAATTTGGGGATCTCATGCTATGAATTCCTAGCTCAGAAGTTTACTGGGACATATTTATTGGCTGAATCCACGGTTTTTATGCTTTATTCCTAGACAAATATAATCAAGATCTTACCCTCATCCTTCACCTCAAAAAATTATAACAAAAAAGAATAAAACTCTGGTCCCCCTTAAAACCAAGGGAAAAAGAAAGGATACAGCGTGTATGTATTATCTCACAGCATCAAATGCTCCATGTCACCGCTTATCAAGACTGTATGCAAATAACATATAAATCATTGAAGAACAGATTTAAAAGGAACCTTACTCTATTTACTTATTTTACAAACAAGATTATATCCCAGAGAGGAAATGATGTTTTCACATGACCATGTTATTTAATAGCAAAACCAATTCAGTATAATTTAGACTAGAGGTGTGATACACTCAAAAATAACTGCTCGAGTTTTCTGATTTATATAAACAGAAATCTGGAGAACAGTCATGGGAATGGATATTAAAGGTGTGGGATAATGGTAGAGGGAACATAGAGTTGGATCAGGCTGAATTTATTGATTGGAACCCAGTAAGTAGGGACTTTGCATTTACTATTGCAGCTCAGGGCATTAAAAAGTTCCAATAATTTACTTGCTTGGTTAACTGAAATATGGATTAAAGATGTCCCACTGTGAGTGAGCTAGAAATGCCTAATCTCCCTTGGTTTAACATAGAGGAAGGGATCCAAAGGTTTAGGGATATTGGAATGGTGGAGTGGATTAGGCACTTTAGACCTACTCATATTAGCTGGGAGAGTCCAGAAGATAAGCCTTTCACTAATAATTTGCAAAATAGATTCCTGAGGGCAGCACCTGCATCTTTGAAGAGCCCTGTAATTGCTCTTTGTATGTCACATCTAACAATGGAAACTGTAGTCACTCAACTACAAAATTTAAATATAATGGGTATAGGCCAGGTGTGGTGGCTCACGCCTCTAATCCCATCACTTTGGGAGGCCAAGGAGGGTGGATCACAAGGTCAGGAGATAGAGACCATCCTGGTTAACACGGTGAAACCCTGTCTCTACAAAAAATACAAAAATTAGCTGGGCATGGTGATGAGAGGTGACAACATGCTAGCAGCCCTCACTCGCTCTTGGTGCCCGCTCGGCCTTGGCGTCCACTCTGGCTGTGCTCGAGGGGCCCTTCAGCCCTCTGCTGCACTGTGGGGGCCCCTCTCTGGGGCTGGCCAAGGCCAGAGCCGGATCCCTCTGCCCATGGGGAGGTGTGGAGAGAGAGGCACGAGCGGGAGTCAGGGCTGCGTGCAGCAGCGCTTGTGGGCTGGCATGGGTTCCGGGTGGGGGCGGGCTTAGTGGGCCCCAAACTTGGTGCAGCCAGCTGGTGCCTGCTGGGCTTGATCGGGGGACGAGCTCCCTCTGGGCTGCCAGAGTGCCCGGGCTAGGTGCCACAAAGCCCCGCTGTGAGTGCCATTGAGAGATGAGGCCAGCTGGGCTTCTGGGTCCAGTGGGGACTTGGAGAACTTTTCTGTCTAGCTAAAGGATTGTAAATGCACCAATCAGCACTCTGTGTCTAGCTAGAAGTTCGTAAATGCACCAATCAGCACTCTGTGTCTAGCTAAAGGATTGTAAATGCACCAATCAGCACTCTGTCAAAACGGACCAATCAGCTCTCTGTAAAACGGACCAATCAGCTCTCTGTAAAATGGACCAATCAGCTCTCTGTAAAATGGACCAATCAGCAGGATGTGGATGGGGCCAGATAAGGGAATAAAAGCTGGCCACCTGAGCCAGCAGTGGCAACCTGCTGGGGTCCCCTTCCATGCTGTGGAAGCCTTGTTCTTTCGCTCTTCACAATAAATCTTGCTGCTGCTGACTCTTTGGATCTGTGCTGCCTTAATGAGATGTAACACTCACCGTGAAGGTCTGCAGCTTCACTGCTGAAGCCAGAGAGATGATGAACCCACCAGAAGGAAGAAACTCTGGACATGTCCGAACATCAGAAGGAATAAACTCTGGACACACCATCTTTAAGAACTGTAACACTCACCGTGAGGGTCTGTGGCTTCATTCTTGAAGTCAGTGAGATGAAGAACCCACCAATTCTGGACACAGTGGCAGGCGCCTGTGTTCCCAGCTACTTGGGAGGCTGAGGCAGGAGAATGGTGTGAACCTGGGAGGCAAAGCTTGCAGTGAGCCGAGATCACCCCACCGCACTCCAACCTGGGTGACAGAGCGAGACTCCATCTCAAAAAAAAAAAATAATAAATAAGTATAAATAAATATAAATATAAATATAATGGGTATAATTGGACACTGAGGTGGCAAGGGCCAAGTGGCAGTGCTCAACCATTAAAGGCAAAGTGGATGTAGCTACTGTAATGGACAGCAGAGGCAAAGCAGCAATCAGAATAGTCTGCCTCATGTAGAGCTCTGACACTGTCTAATTAATCACAGTGTTCCTAGAAGTGAAATCGATAGGAAGCCTACTACTGCATTCCTACTTAATTTATGTAAACAGAAAACTTCTAGGTCGAATATACAAAAGACTAATTTGAATTCTAAAAACAGAGAACCACGGCCTCTCAACCAATTTCCAAACTTGAGCCACTTTACAGACCCAGAACCCCATGAATGAAGCAGAGGCCAGATCCCCTTGGGGAAGGCTCTCACTACATTACCAAGAATTTATGCCATTAATCTTTCTCTCATTCTTTCCCAAGGAGACCTCCAGGCTTTTACCAGGGCAACTGTGCATGGGGAAAAGGAAATGATCAGACATTTTGGGGACTACTGGACACTGGCTCTGAGCTGACATTGATTCCGGGGAACCCAAAAAGTCACTGTGGTCTTTCAGTTAAAGTAGGGGTTTATGAGGGTCAGTTAATTAATGGAGTTTCAGCTCAGGTTCAACTTACAGTGGGTCCGGTGGGTCCCGGGACTCATTCTGTGGTCATTTCTCCAGTGCCAGAATGTCTATATGGCAGACATACTTAGCAGCTGGCAGAACCTTCACATTGGCTCCCTGACTGGTAGAGTGAGGGCTATTATGGTGGGAAAGTACAAATGGAAGCCATTAGAGCTGCCACTACCTAGAAAAATAGTAAGTCAAAAAAAATGTCACATCCCTGGAGGGACTGTGGAGATTACTGCCACCATCCAGGTCATGAAAGACAGAGAAATTGTGATCCCCACCACAATTTCCCCACCACCTCATTCAACTCTTTCATTTGGCCTGTGCAGAAGGCAGATGGATCATGGAGAATGACAGTGGATTATGACAAGATTAACCAAGTGGTGACTCCAATTGAAGCTGCTGTACCAGATGTGGTTTCATTGCATGAGCAAATTAACACAACTCCTGGTACCTGATAATGGACCCATTGACTTGGCAAATGCCTTTTACTCCATTCCTGTCCATAAGGCCCATCAGAAGGAATTTGCTTTCAGCTAGAAAGGCCAGCAATATACCTTTACTGTCCTAACTCTAGGGTATATCAACTCTCCAGCTTTGTGTCATAATCTTATTTGAAAAAACCTTGATGGTTTTACAAGGTATGACACTGGCCCATTACATTGATTACATTATGCTGATTAGATCCAGTGAGCAAGAAGTAGCGAACACACTGGACTTATTGGTGAGACATTTGTGTGCCAGAGGATGGGAAATAAATCTGATTAAAATTCAGGGACCTTCTACCTCAGTAAACTTTCTAGGGGTCCAGTGGTGTGTGGCCTATTGAGATATTCCTTCTAATGTGAAGGAAAAGTCGCTGCCTTTGGCCCCTCCTACAACCAGGAAAGCAGCACATCTAGTGGGCTTATTTGGATTTTAGGGGCAACACATTCCTCATTTGGATGTGTTACTCCACCCCATTTATCCAGTGACCTGAAAGGCTGCCAGTTTTGAGTGGAGTCCAGGACAGGAGAAGGCTCTGCATCAGATTCAGGCTGCTGTGCAAACTGCTCTGCCACTTGGGCCATATGGCCCAGCAGATTCAATGGTGCATTGTGTCAGTGGCAGATAGGGATGATGCTTGGAGCCTCTGGCAGGCCCCCATAGGGGAATCATAGTGGAGGCCTTTAGGATTTTGGAGCAAGGCCCTGCCATCTTCTGCAGATAACTACTCTCTTTTTGAGAGGTAGCTCTTGGGCTGTTACTGGGCTTTGGTGGAAACCAAATGTTTAACTATGGGTCATCAAGTCATCGTGAGACCTGAACTGCCTGTCATGAACTGGATGCTTTCTGTCCCATCTAGCCATAAAGTAGGTCATGCACAGCAGCATTCCAACATCAAATGGAAGTGGTATATATGTGATTAGGCTCAAGCAGGTCCTGAAGGCACAAGTAAATTACATGAGGAAGTGGCTGAAATGCCCATGGTCTTCATTCCTGCTACCCTGCCTTCTCTCCTGCAGCCTGCACCAATGGCCACATGGGGAGTTCCCCATGATCAGTTGACAGAGGAAGAGAAGACTAGGGCCTGGGTCACAGACGGTTCTGTACAATATGCAGTTTCCACCTGAAAGCAGCACTACAGCCCCTTTCTAGGACATCCCTAAAGGGCAGCAGTGAAGGGAAATCTTCCCAGTGGGCAGCACTTTGAGCAGTGCACCTGGTTGTGCACTTTCCATGGAAGGAAAAGTGCCCAGATTGAGATTATATACTGATTCATGGGCTGTAGCCAGTGGTTTGGGTGAATGGTCAGGGACTTGGAAGAAGCATGATTGGAAAATTGGTCACGAAGAAATTTGGGGAAGATGTATGTGGATGGACTTCTCTGAATGGTCAAAAACTGAAGATATTTGTATCCCATAGGACTCACTACTTGACTCACCAATGGGTGACCTCAGCAGAGGAGGAGTTTAATAATCAAGTGGATAGGATGACCCATTCTGTGGACACCACTCAGCCTCTTTCCCCAGACACCCCTGCCATTGTCCAATATACCCATGAACAAAGTGGCTATGGTAGCAGGGATCGAAATTATGCATGGGCTCAGCAACATGGACTTCCGCTTACCAAGACTGACCTGGCTATGGCCACTGCTGCATCCCAGCAGCAGAAAGAAACACTGAGCCCTCAATATGGCACCATTCCTCGGGGTGATCAAACAACTACCTGGTGGCAGGTTGATTATATTGGACCTCTTCCATCATGGAAAGGGCAGAGGTTTGTCCTCACTGGAATAGATGCTTACTCCAGATATGGGTTTACCTATCCTGCACGCAAATGCTTCTGCCAAGACTGCCACTGGTGGACTCATGGAATGCCTTATCCATTGTCATGATATTTCACACAGCATTGCCTCTGACCATGGCACTCACTTTATAGCTAAGGAAGTGCAGCAGTGGGCTCATGTTCTTGGAATTCACTGGTCTTACCATGTTTCCCATCATCCTGAAGCAGCTGCATTGACAGAATGGTGGTATGGCTTTTTGAAGTTACAGTTACAATGCCAACTAGGTGAAAATGTTTTGCAGGGTTAAGGGAAAGTTCTCCAGAAGGCCGTGTATGCTCTGAATCAGCATCCAGTATATGGTACTGTTTCTCCCATAGCCAGGATTCACAGGTCCAGAAATCAAGGGGTGGAAGTGGCACCACTCACAATCACCCCTAGTGATCCACTAGCAAAATTTTGCTTTCTGTTCCCATGACATTACGTTCTGCTGGCCTAGAGGTCTTAGTTCCAGAGGGAGGAATGCTGCCACCAGGAGACACAACAACGATTCGATTAAACTGGAATTTAAGTTTGCCACCTGGACACTTTGGGCCCCTCCTACCTTTAAGTCAACAGGCTAAGAAGGAAGTTACAGTGTTGACTGGAGTGATTGACCTGGACTGTCAAGATGAAACCAGTCTACTACTCCACAACAGAGGTAAGGAAAAGTTTGCATGGAATAGAGGAGACCCATTTAAAGCGTCTCTTACTATTACCATGCCCTGTTATTAAGGTCAATGGGAAACTACAACAGCCCAATCCAGGCAGGACTACAAATGGCCCAGACTCTTTAGGAATGAAGGTTTGGGTCACTCCAGAAGGAAACAAACCATGACCTGCCAAGCTGCTTGCTGAAGGCAAAGGTAATAAAGAATGGGTAGTAGAAGAAGGCAGTCATTCATCAATACCAGCTACGACCACATGACCCGCTGCAGAAATGAGGACTGTAATTATCATGAGTATTTCCTCCTTCTTTTGTTGAAAACATGCTTTTGCATGTATGCACTTGTACTAAGAAAATATCTTCCTTTTATTTCCTTTCTTCTATATCATGTGATACAAGCTTTATTGACTTCACATCAGCATTTGAGTATTGTTAGTTTTATGCAATAGTATTTGTGTTGGGGATTGGTGCATTTCTGGTTGTAGAAAGGATAGTTATGTTAGGTGTAATTATGACCTTATTGTTGTCTTTATTGGAAGATTATGTATGATCTCAGGAGATGTGTATGGATTCAAGTTGACAAAGGGTAGACTTGTGATGGTTAATACGGAGTGTTAGCTTGATTGGATGGAAAAATGCAAAGTGTTGATTCTGGGTGTGTCTGTGAGGGTGTTGTCAAAGGAGATTAACATTTGTGTCAGTGGCTGTAAAAGGCAGACTCATCCTTAATTTGGGTGGGCTCAATCTAATCAGCTGCCAGTGTGGCTAGAATATAAGCAGGCAGAAAAATGTGAAAAGAGAGACTGGCCTAGCCTCCCTGCCTACATCTTTCTCCTGTGCCAGGTGCCTCCTGCCCTAGAACATCAGACTCCAAGTTCTTCAGTTTTGGAACCTAGACTGGCTCTCCTTGCTCCTCAGCCAGCAGATGGCCTATTGTGGGACCTTATGATCATGTGAGTTAATACCTAATTAACTCTGTCTCTCTCTTTCTCTCTCTCTCTCTCTCTATATATATATATCACCTAATTAACTCCATATATATATATATATATATTCCATTAATTCTGTCTCTCTAGAGAACCTTGACTAAAACATAGGATAATACCCCAATATTAATTACCCAGAATACCCAAAATAAAGACAACTCAGTACAGAAAAAAACCTCCACATATAACGTTATTTAAAAAATAGACAAAGGACCAGAATAGACATTTATCTAAAGAAAAATGGACAATATAATGGCCATTAGGTATATGAAAAGGTGCCCAACATCGCTAATCATCAGGGGAGTCTAAATCAAAACCACAGAGATACCACCTCACACCTGTTAGAATAGCTATTATTATAAATACAAAAGATAGATTTTGGTGAAGATGTGGAGAAAAGGAAACTCTAGTATACTGTAGATTGTAATATATATTAGTATAGCCACTATGGATAACATATAGAGGCTCCTAAAAAACTTAAGACTAGATTGCCTATATGATCAAGCAATCCCACTTCTGTATATATATTCAAAACAGTTGAAATCAGAATCTCAAAGAGGTATCTGCACTCTCATGTTCATTGCAACATTATTCACAATAGTCAGGATTTGGAAACACCTCAAAGTCTGTCCATGGATAAGCAGATGAAGAAAATGTAGTATGCAGATGCACACACACACATACACACACACACACACACACACACACACACAATGGAATATTACTCAGACTTGAAGGAAATCTTTCCATTTGAAATAACATAGAGAACATTATTCTAAGTGAAACATGACAGATGAAGCCAAAAACTGTATGATTATGTATGGATTCTAAAGAAGTTAAATTTATAAAAGCAGAGAGGGAGGGCTGAGACCAGTATTCATTCTGTAGGTTATTTTCTAGAAGTCCTATAGAATGATAGTTTTCAAGGACTGGGGCATGGGAGTAATTGGGAAGATGCTGGTCAAAGGGTAAAACCTTTCAGTTTTGCAGAATGAATAAGTTTGGAGAGATTTAATACACATCATGGTGACTATCATTAATAATACTGTGTGATATATTTGAAATTTTCTAAAGGAGTTAATCTTGTGTTCTTACCACAGAAAAAGTAACTTTGGGAGATGATGGATATGTTTAGTAGCTTTATTGTGGTAATGTGTGTGTGTGTATGTATAAGCATCCCATATATATCTTAAATATATACAATTTTTGTTTGTCAATTATATTTCAATAAAGCTGGAAAAAATGGCAAGTAACCACATGAAAATAAGTATTATAACTCATTTGGAAAATGAAAATTAAAACTACTAATATCATTATAAACACATCAGGATGACTAAAATTACAAACCCTGACCATTCCAAATGTTGATAAGAATGCACCGTAATTCAGTCTCATCCACTGCTGGTAGAACTGAAAAAAATAAAACATGCTTTGAAAATTCCTTTTAAAAATTAAACACACTTCTATATAATTCAGTCTCATATATTCCTAAGTATTTATTCACAAGAAATAAAAGTGTATGTCTTTGCAAATACGTGTACATAAGTGTCCATACAACCCTTCTTTGTAGGAGCCACCAGTTGGATGCAACTCAAATTCCCATCAATAGGTAAATAGATAAATTGTGGTATATACCTGCAAAGAAATGCCTTTTATCTATTAGAAATATATTTGATTTGTTTTTGTTGATTTTATACAATATGGATGTATGTTAAAATAATTATTCTGAGTGAAAAAATTCAGTCAACCAAGAGAACAAATGGTATGATTCTATTTATACGTGTTTTCAGAAAACACAATTCAACCTTATTTTGACAGAAAGCGGAGCAGTGCTTGGTTTCTTGGGCATGAGGGAGGGCTGGAAAAGAGTGAGAGATTACAAATGGATATGAGAATGAGCAGCTAATGCATATATCTTTTATATTAATTTTGGTGCTGTTTTCATGAAAATATAAATATATAAGATGGAGATCTACACTTACATATCTCAAAACTTGTCAAGTTGTACATTTTACCCACATGTATATAAATCATACATTGGCAAACTTGTAAGAATGTGTTATACACTAGGAGAGAAGACATATAAATAGAAACAATCCAACAAAGAATTACTGAGGCTTGAAATCAAGATCCATACCAATCCTGTGAACCATACACCTTTTCCTGTCTTCTCATTTTCAGCTAATGGCACCAGTATTCATTTACATTCTATAGGTTATTTTCTGTAAGTCTTCCTTTATTTCTTCCTTTATTCCACTATTTTATCAATGACTTTCCTTATCTCTAATTTCTCAGTGTTTTCAGAATTTAACCACCTCTGGTACTATAGAAATGAAGCCTCACTTTGTTGTCCAGGCTGGTCTCAAACTCCTGGCATCAATCCATCCTCCCATCTCAAGCTCCTAAAGTGCTGGCATTACAGGCATGAGCCACCACCCCTGGCATATATTAAGTGTTGTTATCACAGACTCAGTAATAATAATAAAGAGCACAGGAGAGAGATTTTAGAGGTGATGGGTATACAGTTATTTGTATGGCAATCATACTTCAGTAAATTTTTAACAAAAAAATTAGAACATCAAAAAATAACAACTGGTTACAGAATGCATGTATTTAGTCACAAATGGGTTTGATTAGATGGATTTCATAAATGTAAGTAGAAATTATGTGTGGAATGTGTCTTATGTTATTGGTAAACTAATAACTAATCAAATAAGTTTTAGCAATAATAATGAGTCTTCTATTCTTTTTCCTTCATATAATTAAATGTGAAGACAGTTTGTAATTAGATAATTTTTAAATGTGGATATAGCTTACTCCTTTTCACCTAGTTACAGATTACAGCTGCATGATAACCTCACATTAATCTCAGAATAACCATCTGGAGGAAACATTTATACACCTTTTTTTTTTTTTTTTTTTTTTTTTGAGATGGAGTTTCACTCTTATTGCCCAGGCTGGAGTGCAATGGCGCTATCTCAGCTCACTGCAACCCCACCTTCTGGGTTCAAGCGATTCTCTTACTTCAGCCACCTTAGTAGCTGGGATTACAGGCATGCCCCATTACGCCTGGCTAATTTTTTTGTATTTTTAGTAGAGACAGGGTTTCTCCATGTTGGTCAGGCTGGTCTCAAACTCCCGACCTCAGGTGATCCGCCTGCCTCAGCCTCCCAAAGTGCTGGGATTACAGGCATAAGCCACCGCGCCCAGCCTGTACAACTATTAATTGATCGTCATACTTCCACTTCACCAATCATTTGGATTTTGATATGGTCTGGTTCTATGTCCCCATCCAAATCTCATCTTGAATTGTAATCCAAATTGTAATCCACATGTGTTGAGGGAGGGACCTCATGGGAAGTGATTAGATCATGGGGGCAGTTCCCCTTGCTGTTCTTGTGGTAGTAAGTTCTCACGAAATCTGATGATTTTATGAGGGGCTTTCACTGTCTTCACACTGCACTTTTCTCTCCTGCTGCTATGTAAAGAGGGATGTGTTTGCTTCCACTCCCGACATGATTGTAAGTTTCCTGAAGCCTCCCCAGCCTTTCAGAACCGTGAGTCAATTAAATTTCTTTCCTTTATAGATTACCCAGTCTCAAGTATTTCTTCACAGTAGCATGAAAATGAACTAATACAGATTTGGTCATAATATATTAAAAAGGAAAAATGGATAGATAAGAGGTCATGTCGTTTATACGGGAAAGAAAAGATCTGAATTGTCTGTAAAGACACATTAAATCTATACTATATGATGGCATCTATTGATATTTTAAAATTTTTTATTTTCAAAAAAAAAAAAAATGATAGAAAGCCTACAGCACCCAGTCTTCACAAGTGGTCTCTCATCCGAGTACTAACCAGGCCCAATCCTGCTTAGTTTCTGAGATCAGATGAGATTGGGCACATTCAATGTGTTTTGGCTGTAGACTGATATCATTTACATAGTGGTCATTTTCATGAATAATAGTAAAGACAATAGATTTTTCTGTCTTTTCTGTTTCAGTGAAAAATGTGGTGTGCTCTGTTATGCGTACTATAATGAACTGGCAATTATAATTGGTTCTTATTACAGGTCATTTTGGGCAAATTTTATCATCAGTAATTTTGAAAGCAACATTAAGATAGAGTTGATAGGAATAAATCATTATAGTTTATTAGCATTGAAATTATTCATTTCCAGTTAACACTAAATGAATAGGAATTGAGAAGAAATTGTGTCAGGGTAGCATTTTTAATTAGTTTTTGTCCTGGAATGCCTTGTCCTGGATGAATAGAAAATAAGCCTTTTTTGGAAACTCCATTGCAAAGTTCTAGAGGTTCTTATACTAAGAAAGAAAGTCTCTAGATTGTAAAAGTTATATTGCAAATTTTCTCTTATGATTTTTGTCATTATAACTGTTAAAGTTACACTTTCACTTTTCTTTTATGGTTGCTAGTTACAATTTGATATTGGCATTAATTCTGGATTGGCTTTTTATTATAAATAGTACATGTGTGTATAAAGTCTACAGAATATTCTATAAGAAAGTAAAAGTACACATCCTTGACACATAATTGTTCTGATCACAGTCATATCTAAATCCTAGAGCAGTACCACGGAGTGAAATGTAAGAAAAGTGGGCTTCTGAGTTGTTCCTGCGGGCACTTTGTTTTATTTCTGTATATACCTAGAATGTTTCTATTATCAAGCTAGTTTCTGTAGAAAAGGTAAAAATAATAGTAAGATCATTTCACTGGTGCTTACTCGTGGATCACATGAGATTTCTTATTGAATTTGAGCTCTGTAAATAATATAAAGCAACACCAAGTTTACCTTGTCTGAGTGACCAAAATTGAGTATATCAGAGTGACATACATTTTACAATGAGATGTATTAACTTTGGCTTCCTCCTTAAGAAAGTGAATCGTTCATCAGCTGTATTGTGTGAAACATCAACATATCCTAAGATGTATCCAATTATTATATGTAGGCACACTGATGAGAGAATAGAGAGGTAAAAATGCATACCCTGAGAGATTTGAGGCCAATAGTGAGAGAGAATTAGCAACAAGCATAAAATGTATAAAAATTACATGATATTTTAAATTCAAAAGTTTGTTTCCCACCTAATATTATGTATGTATTCACTAAAATATAAATAATAAAAATAGCAACATGTTTTCTGCTATAAAAGATATCAACAGGTATTTTTGGTAAAGGGTCAGATAAATTGGCTTGCCAGTCATATGGCTTCTCATAATCGTAGTGATAAAGTACTCATAGAGAATATGGAAATGGATAAGCATGGTCATGCTTCAATAAAACTTTATTTTAAAATTAATATGTCAGAGTTTGAATTGGCTCTTCAGCTGTAATTTGTTGACTTCTGACCTAAATATTTGAACAATAATGACATGCCTGAAAATGAGCCATCTTCTATTTGGGGTTTTATTTCCCTGAAATAATAATTTGTGCAGAACTAAAATACAGTAAGACCTGTCCAACAAAACTTACATTAAAAATCTTGGTGTGCCTACAATCTTATCTAATAATAAACAGCTATACTTCTTATGTGTTCTAATCCTACCCCAAGATCTAAGGCTTTTCCGCTGTTGGTATTTATTTTATTGCTCATTTATACGGGGATTATAAACAGAAATAATAAAATTGCATGAGTATGTAAGTTTTACTTTCCACAAATACTGTAGAATTACCCAAATGCAACCTAAATTAGTCTAAAATATTTTGAGACACCATGCATATTTTGTGAAGTCAATCTTATCACATTATTGTTATAACTTATGAGTTTCAAAGGCAGAGAAGCAACCTAGTTTGGAAACTAAATATATGAATTTAAAACAGAATTATTCTTATTATTGCATTTGTACTCATTAAATCAGTTAGTACTACCTATTTCAACTACTTCATGTAATTTTTGTGAGAATAAAATTTGATATATTTATATATATATCTTGTATATATTTAAGATGTATATCTTAAAATTATAGTGTTAATTTAAGAGTATATTATTACAGTTTCAGTAATAATATTATTTGGTTAGATTGCTAGCATATTAGTGTTAGAAGATATTTGATAATTTTTTCTTTTTTTTGAAACAAAGTCTTCCTTTGTTGCCCACGCTGGAGTACAGTGGCGCAATATCAGTTCACTGCAACCTATATCTCCCGGGTTTAAGTGATTCTAATTTACATAGTGGGCATTTACATAGTGGGCAATCCTGAGTAGCTGGGATTACATGTGTGCCACCATGCCCAGCTAATTATTATTATTATTTTATTTTTAGTAGAGATGGGGTTTCACCATGTTGGCCAGGCTGATTTTGGACTTCTGACCTCAAGTGATCCACCCACCTCGGCTTCCCAAATGCTGGCATTACAGGCATGAGTCCACACACCTGGCTGATATTTGACAATTGTAGCCATATTTAGTATTATGTAAGCTAGCCCTTAAATTTCTGTTTATGGTTATCTGACAATGGAAAAAGAGATGTTAATCCTATTTATTGGGAGTTTTCTGCTGCTATATAAAGATATAACCTGTTATTGAAAAAGAAGTGAAAGTCATATTCACAAATATAATATTGAGATAGTAAGTATAATTTGACCTACAATGTATAATAAAATGCAAATATATTAATGCTGTTCTGTATGAGCTAACAAGAAGAGCATTCCTAAAATCCCAAATTATTGCAGTTGAGTCTACCCTGCCCCCACCGCAGACACACATGCAGCTGCTTCCAAGCAGGGATTTGAAGGGGATGTACCAGATAGTGTCAGGCCCTAATGGATCATCTTAGGGGAAACTTGCCCCAATGTGAAACTTTTCTAGTAGCCCTAAATATTTCTGATTTGAAACATACTCTTAAACCTAACTCTAGGTTTCCAGCTCTCTAAATATGGATGTAAAAGAAACATAGACACAGCGTCATAATCAAGTAGAAACGGTTACTGCTATATTAGGTGTCAACCATGTTCATCTTGTGAAAAAGAATGTCCAGTCCATAAATGATCCTACCTGAGGACAAAGATATGAGAATAGGATTTTATGTATTGGCAACATTTCCATCTTTTCTTTTAATTTTTAAAACATTATCAAACATAGCTATCTTACTTTTTTCAAATAGTAACTATTCTTCAGATCATTTAATTTTTGGAAATTTTTAGAAAAATAATCCAAAACATAGAAATAAGGCAAAAGTTGGGTGTTGTAATTTTAATGTCACACGATGATTCAAGTCCATCTAAGAATTTTCTAAGGAAATGTGTTTAAGTCACTGTGTACTATTGCAAGAAGCTCCTAGACTTAGTAAAGTTATATATTAAATTACATAAATGTTCAGGTTAAAATTCAAATAATTTATGCATAGTAGAAAAGTTAACTTAAACATTGAGAATTATTGCTTAACAGGACATTAAGTCAGTTTTGAAATTAATCTAGCAATCTTAACATACCACCATTATATTTTCTATAAATATGTAAGCCCTCAAATGATCTTTCAATTTTAACATCTTCCTTCCTCATTAATTAATGTATTGAATAAAAGATTTGGCAAATGGCATTTTACAGTTGAAAATAGGATGTAATTTATCTTTTGAACATTATATTTTTGCAGTTTTAAAGGATCAAACAAGATACCCACATGGACTAACCTGACAAATGAAATGAAACTATGCTGTTTGTTTGCCTAATTAATCCTAAACTCTTAAACATTTTATACTGGTTTACTGATAAAATAAGCTAAGGTTATACAATCATAACATTTAGAAATACGGAATCATAAATTTGTGATCTATTATATCGAATCATATTCCTGTCAACGCTTTTAAACAGTAATTATGATTTGTATTTGTTAAATTTGAGCATAATTCCCAAGATCCTCAGATAAACTAAAGGAAAAAATTGTAGGATAATTAATGGATAATTATTGGATAACAATTATTGGACAGCAATCCATAGGATAATTAATAAACTTACATAATTCTTATGTAAAATGAAATATTGAAACATGGATTACCAAGCAAAATTTTGATTTTGAATGCCTTTGCTTCTCATATGTTAGTTATTTGAGGCATGTTAATTTAGATGTTAATTTTTGTCAATATAAGATGATGAAAAGGGAAGATAGTTGTAAAAAAGTTATTTCTTTTCATAAACTTTGCTTTTTTCATTAAAATTTGTGTATATGACAAAGTTTATACGACTTTTCTCTGTGTTTTCTGACTAAAATAGAAGTTAATTACAGTTACAATTATATTTATTATAATAAATAATATTATACAGTTATATTTATCATAAGTATTTTTGTGGTTTGGATGAATGTATGATATGTAATGGCATAATTTTTTGCTGTTTTGTAGAAAAAGCAAGATTGGCTAACAGAATAGAAATTCACTCTAAAATTAATAGTGAAAGATAAAATCTGGGTATATGTAGCAATTTTTCAAGGGTAGATTATAAATTTTGAAAATTACACTTTACAAAGCATTCAGGGAGGCTAAGGGTAATTTCAAAGGCTGCCTTTACATAGTTTAAAAACCAACCCGGTGGGGGTGTCCAAGATGGCCAACTAGAAGCAGCTAGTGTGCACTGCTCTTATGGACTGGAATGGAAGGGGAAATAAATACAGTTTTTCCAACTGAAACATCCAGGTACAAACATTGAGACTAATCAAGAAGACAACTTGACCCACGAGGAATAGAGAAAAGGCAAGGCAGGACAATAACCCATGCAGGAGTGACACAGAGCCAAAGGAATCTCCCCTGCTCAGGGAAGTAGTGAATGAATGTGTGACTCTGGGAAATCATGCTTCTCCCAAGAATCTTTGCAACCCTTGGGTCAGGAGATCCCCTCATGAACTCACTCCACCAGGGCCTTCAGTCTGACACACAGAGCTACATGGAGTGTCAGCAGAGTAGCCATTCAGGCATACGCAGGGACCTGGGAACCTCAGATACCTGGGCTTTCAGGGCTTCCCTGCAAAAACAGCTACAACTCTGGCAAAGCAGGAGGTTAGATTCCTGTACAAATTCCTAGAAAAAGGGCTGAATCCAGGGGGCTGAGCAGCAACAGCCTGCAGGCCCTGCTTCCACGGCACCTCATAGGGTAAAACCCACTGGCTTGAAACTCCAGCCAGCCACCCATAGCAGCCTTATACCTCCTTGAGACAGAGCTTCCAGATGGAGAGGTGGGCTGCCATCTTTGAAGTTTAGCCAACTTAGCCATTTTGACCTTTGGGCTTGGGAGAGTCTGAGGTGACCAGGGGCTGAGGTGGACCCCCAGCACAGCACAAATGCTCTGTGAAAATATGGCAAGACTACTCTTTTAAGTGGGTCCCCAATATTGTTCCACCTCACTGGGTGGGACCTCCCAACCAGGATCCCAAGCAACCTCCTATAGGAGCATTTGGCCTGGCAACATGCCCATACCTCCCTGGGGTGGAGTTGCATGTTTGCTGTTTTGCAGCCTTCAGTGTTGGGAAGTGGAAGACCACCATCTTTGCTGTTTTGCAGGCTTCGCTGTTGATACCTCTAGATACTGGAAAATCTACAGTGACTAGAAAATGGAGTGGACTGCCAGCATACCACAGCAGCCCTACAGAAAAGTTGCCACACTGTTCCATGGGTGCCCATTCTCATGTCTCCTAACTGGGCAGATCCTCCAGGCCTAGGCCTCAAGTCACCGCTTTCTAGGGCTATTGAGCTAGTATCAGCTCTGGACAGAGCAGCCAGAGGCAACTGAAAGCATCTCTGTCACTGCCTCTGTAGTGGAACTGCCCTTGTTATCTTTGGATTAATGAAGCAGCAAAGACTCGAAGTGCCTTATCCATACCCTTAACAAGCTGCAGTTGACCCAAGGAGAGGAGACCAGTCACTCTCCCATGGGTCCCACTCCCTGTCCCCACAAACCACAACTCATCACCAGACAGGGAATCCCTGGCTTGGGCCCACAGCACAGGCTTTCCATTTTGGACTGATTGGACTGAGTGATTATGGACATTTATCTCTCTTAGGTGGAAACTCCAGGAGACAAGCAAAAGACCTTTAGCCACAAGTGACTACTAAGGTCCCTTCCTCCTCCAAGTTGGGCAGTGGGCAGCCAAGAAGCGCCAAACCATGATCTACAGCCAGCACTCAAGGAGGAGAGGAACCCACACTTTGAGAGCATTGAGAGAAAACATGGCTGAAACCATGAGAAAATATAGGGGAGCCACACAACTGAGCAAGAGTTTACCAACTCACCAGTACACCTAAGTGCCACCTACTGGATCACACCCTAAAGCTTCCACACCAAAAATACTTCCCTAAAATACTTTCCTGTGAAATTCAAGACAAGAAATCAGCTTCAAATAAAGACACTGAACAAAGCCTCGACCCTGTGAAAATATCCAGAAAAGACGTCTATTGACTGTACTCAATCTACACTGCAGTTAAATTAACACTCACATGCAGTGATGAGAAACAGCCAATGCAAAAACTCCGGTAACTCAAATGGCTAGAATGTTGTATGTCCTCCAAACTACTGCTCTAGTTCTCCAAAAGGAGTTCTTAACCAGGCTGAGCTGGCTGCAATGACAGAAAAATAATTTAGAATATGAATAGGAATGAAGATCACTGAGATTCAGGAGAATGGCAAAACCCAATTCAAGAAAACTAAGAATCACAATAAAATAATACAGAAGGTAAAAGATGAAATAGCCAATATAAAAAGGAACCTAATGGATTTGACAGAGCTGAAAAACACAATACAAAAATTTCACAATACATTCACAAGTATTAACAGCAGAATAGACCAAGCTAAGAAAGGTATCTAAGAACATGAAGACTGCATCTCTGAAATGAGAATCAGACAAAATTTTTTAAAAAAAGAATAAAGAGGAATGAACAAAACCTTCAAGAAGTACGTGATTATGAAAAGAGGCCAACTTTACAAACCATTTGCATCTGTGAAAGAGAAGGGGAGAAAGTAAACAAATTGGAAAACATATTTCAGGATGTCATCTGTGAAAACTTCCCTGACCTTGCTAGAGAGGTCAAGAGTAAAACTCAAGAAATACAGAGAACCCCTGCAAGATTCTACACAAGAAGAATATCCCCAACACACATAATCATCAGATTTTTCAGGGTCAAAATAAAAGAAAAAATTTTAAAGGAAGTTAGAGTAGTAACCTACAGAGGGAAAGCTATCAGGCTAACCGCATACCTTTCATCTGAAATCCTATAAGCAAGAAGAGAATGAGGGCCTACATTAAACATTAAAAAAATAAAAATCTTCAACCAAGAATTTCATCTCAAGCCAAACTAAGTGAAGGACAAATAAGATCCTTTTCAGATAAGCAAATGTTGAGGGAGTTTGTTACCACCTGACCTGTCTTACAAGAGATTTTTAAAGGAGCACTAAATAGAAAAAGGAAAGACTGCTACCAGCTGATGCTAAAGCACACATAAATACACATACCAGTGACACTATAAGCAATCACACAAGCCAGCACAATAACCAGATAGCAACACAATGACAGAATCAAATCCATACATATCAATACTAACCTTGAATGTAATTGAGTAAAATGTCTGACTTAACAGGCACAGAGTGACAAGCTGAATTAAAAGAGCAAGATCCAATAGTATTCTGTCTTCAAGAGACCTATGTCACAGGAAATGACACTTACGGGCTACAAATAAAGGGATGGAGGAAAATCTACCAAGCAAATGGAAATCAGAAAAAAGCAGGGGCTGCAATCCTAATTTCAGACAAAACCAACTTTAAACCAACAAAGATAAAATAAGATAAAGAAGAGTATTACATAGCGGTAAAGGGCTCAATTCAACAAAGACCTAACTGTCCTAAATATATATGCATCCAACACAGGAGCACCCAGATTATAAAGAAAGTTCTTAGAGACTTAAGAAGAGACATAGACTCCCACACAATAATAGTGGGAGACTTCAATACTCCACTGACAGTATTAGACAGATTATTGAGGCCGAAAATTCACAAAGATATTTAAGACCTAAAGTCAACATTAGACCAAGTGAATCTGATAGACCTCTGCAGAAGTCTTTGCCCCAAACAAAAGAATATACATCTTTTTACTCATTGTCACATTGCACATACTCTAAAGTCAACCACATAATTGCACATAAAACAATCCTCAGCAGATACAATAGGGCTGAAATCATACCAAACACACTCTCAGACAATGATGCAATAAGAATAGAAGACAAGACTAAAAAACTCGTTGAAAAGAATACAATTACATGGAAATTAAACAACATGCTCCTGAATGAGTTTTGGATAGTAAAATTATGGCAGAAATCAAGTTCTTTGAAACTAATGAGAACAAAAATACAACATACCAGAATCTGTAGCAGAAAACTTTAAAGCAGTTTTAACAGTGGAATTTGTAGCATTAAATGTCTACACCAAAAAATAGAAATACTTCAAATTAACAACCTAAAATTACAACTGAAAACAATAGAGAATCAAAAACAAATCAATCCAAAACCTAGCAGAAGACAAAAAAATAACCAAAATCCGAGTTGAATTGAAGGAAATTGAGCATAAAAAACCATTCAAAAGATCAATGAATCCATTTAAAAAAATGAATAAAATAAATGGGTTGCTAGCTAGACTAAAAAAAGAAGAAAAAAGAGAAAATCCAAAAAAATACATCTAGAAATGACAAAGGGAATGATACCACTGACCCCACAGAAATAAAAATAACCATCAGAAACTACTATGAAAAGCCATATGAAGATTGAAACTTGAAATCTTGCTTATATCACATAAAAAATTAACTGAAGATGGATTAAAGATGTAAATTATGTAAAACCCAAAAATATAAAAAGCCTGAAAGACAACCTAGGTAATACCATTCAGAACATAGGCACAGGCAAAGATTTCATGACAAAGATACAAATAACAATTGCAAAAGAAGCAAAAATTGACAAATAAGATCTAATTAAACTAAAGAGCTTCTTCACAGCAAAATAAACTATCATCAGAGTGAAGAAAACCTACAAAATGGGAGACAATATTTGCAATCCATGCAACTGACAAAGGCCTAATACCCAGCATCTATAAGTAACTTAAACAAATTTACAAAAAGAAATCATAAAACAACATCATCATAAACAACATCATAAAAAGTGGGCAAAGAACATGAACAGGCATGTGAACATTATTAGATTCTTCTAACCAACCCTTGTGTCACTAAGCTAAAAGGAATCAGCTCCTGAATATACATCACCCATTTAAAGAAATGTGTTTCACCAATTTGGACTTTATCTCAAACGGGTGATCTAAAATTGAAATTCTCCAGAACCAACAAGCCTGAGAAAAAGACAGTATCTTAGGTAGTCAACTTTCTCAAAACACCAGACCAGGCCTGTATTTAAATGAACACTTAATATTAATAATTGTTAACAGATAGAGAAGGTCTTCCTTTTCAGGTTCCTACTGACTTTTTTTTTTCTTTTCATGTTGAGTTCTTATGTTTTGTTATTACTACCACTAGCTGTTGCCCATGAAGCAAACTTCTTTGCAATGGGCTCAAGTTTATGCTGATAAATTACAGAAAAACACTTGTTGGTTATGGGGCCTCATGCCACTTTCCAGTGGTTCTGGCCTATGATGGTGGGTATATTCTTTCTAAGGACAGGCTTAAATAGAATATCAGAAATAGATACCTTTTTCTCAAGAACAGTTATCGGTGTTTAACAATCGGCTAAGCGTGACGTGCATCATTAGCTTATTAATAACACTTTTGAAAGCGATGGCAACTTTAAATTATCCTGAGCCTTAAAAGGAATACGGCTGTACAGCCTGAGTCATTTGGCATGCAGCTGTAACTTCTACCTGTTTTTCTCCTGTAAATAATTATGAAGATTAAGTCACACCCAAGATAAGACCCCCTTAGACCTTTACCTCTCCTCAAGGAATAATAAAGTAATCTTCCTTGGAATGTAGCAATCTGTAACCAAATTGTTGTAATGTATATATTGGTGTTGTATGAAAAATGTTGTAATGCGGCTAAAACTTCTGTCTCTGCCTATACAAGTGAATGCTTAGCTTCTCCTCTTTGTAATGCTGACCCTATTTGATTAGGTTTTTTTAATGGGTCGCTATCCTCAAGCTTTGCACTCATGTAAACTCTATAGTTAATATATTTTTCTGAACCTTATTATTTAAGATTGACAATGGTATGAAATATGGGTATTCTGCATGTGGTTATCCAGTTTTCCTAGCACCATTTATTGAAGAGAATATCCTTTCTTTATTGTGTGTTCTGAACACTGTTATTGAAGATCAGTTGACTGTAGATGTGTGGATTTATTTCTTGGTTCTCTATATTGTTCCATTGGCCTATATGTTTTTGGTTTATGTGGGTTCTCTGCTGTCTGATTATTGTAGCTTTGAATATTTTGAAATCGGGTAGTGTGGAACTTCCATTTTATTCTTTTTGCTCAAGACTGCTTTTTTATTTAGGGCCTTCTGTATTACCATATAAATTTTAGATTTTTTTTTTTTGTATTTCTATAAAAACTGCCATTGATATTTTGATGGAGATTTCATTGAATCTGTAGATGACTTTGGATAATATAAACATGCTAATGATATTAATTTTTCCAATCTGTGAACACAGGATATATTTCCATATAGTTGTGTCTTTAATTCCTTTCATAAATGTTTTATGGTTTTTAATGTACAAGTCTTTTATCTCCTGGTTAAGTTTATTCTTAAGTACTTTACTCTTTTTGTTGCTATTGTAAATATGACTACTTTCTGAATGCCCTTTGTGAATAGTTTGTTGGTTGTGTATAGTTTATGTTTGTATAGATAATTGATTTGTGCATGTTGATTTTGTATGCTGCAACTTTTCTGAATTTTCAGTTCTCACAGATATTTGTAGAGTTTTTAGAGTTTTCTACATGTATGATCATGTCATCTGGAATCAGAGATTATTTTTCTTTCTTTCATATTTGAATGTCATTTATTTCTTCTTCTTATCTACTTGCTCTGGCTAGGACTTCCAGGACTGTCAAATAGAAAGAAGTGGTGAAGAGTTGGCTTACACCAGATCTTAGAGGAAAAGCTTTCAGTTTTTCTCCTTTGATTATGACGTTAACTGTGGATTATTAGATTTATGGCCTGTATTGTTTCCAGGTAATTTCCTATTATACCTAACTTGTCAACAGTTTTAATCATGACTGGATCTTAAACTTTATGAGATACTTTTTTGTGTCTGTTGGGATGATCATGTCAATTTTTCTTTCATGTAGTTAATGTAGTGTATCACATTGGTTTATTTGCACATGTTTAACTATCCTTACATGCCAGGGAAAAATCGCATTTGGCCATGATGTATAATCCTTTTAATGTAGTGTTTAATTCAGTTTGCTACAATTTTACTGAAAATTTAGGCCAGAAAATGTCTTTCCATATTGAAGATTGAAATTGTCATCCAAAAGACTACCAGGTTGGGTAAATAGCAGAGAGGAGAGCTTTATTGACAATATTGGTTTGCAAGCCAAGAAGAGACAGTCTTGTGTGCTGGAGAGGAGAAGGACATGTTGAGTTTTATGCCACACAGGGCCGGTATCACACAGTAGAGTCATACATATTCAGCAAGTTTGGGGGGAAAAGCTATATATATTTATGAGGGGAGCTGAGTGCGTGAGCAATGGGTAAACATATCTATAACATACATCTCATTTTCACTGGGGGTGGGGTTTTAGCATTATAATGGGGTGAAATTTGGCTCTTTACGTAAAAGGTAAACTATAAGACATGGAGTTTGTGTGCAGCCTCTATAAGCCATCTGAAACTGGCTTAAGGTCTGCAGTAGTTTATCAGAAAAGGTGTTTGTAAGGCCATTCCTTTGTCCAATCAGAGTTGTAGTGGTCTGGGTTATAAATCAGAGTCAGGAAAGGTCTGATAATTTGCCTGATAGTGCCTATTATTAGGGTTTAACAAGAGAGTGGTTTTTCTTGTACTTTAGGAATTTAGAAATTTGCCAAGACAGCCAGGCCCTGAACCTTCAGCTAGTTAACTTTGTTTCTTTAGTATTATGGTCCATTTTAGTTGATAAAGAGTCATCTATTTTGGTCTCTCTCACCGTAATGAAATGAAACCAGAAATTGGTAACAGTAAAACAAAACAAAAAAAGTTTTAATTTTGACCAAGTTGGATTTCCCAATTTTTTATTTTAAAATTTATGTATTGTTAAGAAAGCTTTGACAAATTTATGTTTACTGAGATTTTATCTTATGCTTTCTTTTTAAAATATTAGTTTCAACACTAAATTTCTAACTATGATGATCCACTTCATGTTAATTTTTGTACATAGACTGAGATAAGGATTAAAGATTTTTGTTATTGTGTGTGTGTATATATATAAAATGTGTTGTTTTGTGTATATATTATATATATATATATATTTTTTTTTTCTTTTTGAGATGGAGTCTTGCTCTGTCATCCAGGCTGGAGTGCAGTGGCACAATCTCAGCTCACTGCAAGCTCCGCCTCCCAGGTTCACGCCATTCTTCTCCCTCAGCCTCCCGAGTAGCTGCGCCTACAGGCGCCTGCCACCACGCCATGCTAATTTTTTTGTATTTTTAGTAGATATGGGGTTTCACTGTGTTAGCCAGGATGATCTCGATCTCCTGACCTCGTGATCCACCCGCCTCGACTTCCCAAAGTGCTGGGATTACAGGCGTGAGCCACTGTGCCTGGCCTTTTTTTCTTTCTTTTTTTTTTTTTTTTTAAAGAGAGAGTTTCACCCAGGCTGGAGTGCAGTGATGTGATCATAGTTCACTGTACCCTTGATCTCCTGGGCTCAAAGAGTCTTCCTACCTCAGCCTCCCAAGCTGAGACTACAGGCATAAGCCACTGCATTTGGCTGTCTTTCTCCATTAAATCGTGTTGGTACTTTGGTCAAAATCAATTTTCCATATATTTGGGAGCATAATTTCCCACTCTGTAATCTGTTATATTGATCCTTATTCTCATCTTTATGTAAATATTACAGGATCTTAATTGCTATAGTTTACATTAGCTTTTGAAATCAGATAGTGTATATTTTACAACTTTGCTCTCTTTCAGAGTTGCTCCAGATATTCTAGGGCCTTTGCATTTCCATATGAATTTTAGAATCAGCTTGTCAATTTCCTCCCAGAAAATATGCTAGGATTTTACTGGGGTTTCATTGAATCTCTAAATGAATTTGGGGAGAAGCGATCAAACAATATTATGTGTTCTCGTATATGCACGTGGTATATCACCCTATGTATTTAGATCTCTAATTTGTGATAGCCAAGTTTTGTAGTTTTTGTTAAGTTCTAGCACACTTTTAAATATTTCTTTAAGTGTTTCATATTTCAACTGTTGAATATAATATTGTCTTATTAAAATTCATTTTGGGCCTGGCACGGTGGCTCATTCCTGTAATCCCAGCACTTTGGGAGGCCAAGGTGGGCGAGGTGAGGCGATCAAGACCTTCCTGGCTAACACGGTGAAACCCTGTCTCTACTAAAAACACAAAAAAATTAGCCAGGTATGGTGGCACACAACTGTAATCCTACCTACTCAGGAGGCTGAGGCAGGGGAATGGTGTGAACTCAGGAGGTGGAGCTTGCAGTGACCCGAGATTGCACCACTGCATTCCAGTCTGGGCGACAGAGTGAGATTCAATCTCAAAAAAAAACAAAAAATTCATTTTGATGCATAGACGTATTTAAATTTGTGCCTTTTATTCTATAAAGTTGCTAAAATTTAAAAAATATTTTAGCATTTTTAGATTATTTATATAGATAATAATGCAGACTGTGGATGATAAGAATTTTATTCTTTTTCATTCAAACTGTGGGTATATTTTATTTATTTTTCTTGTCTTTTTGCAATGGCTCTTGTGCAATGTTGAACAGTAATGACTAGAATAGATAGGCTTTACTTATTTCTGATGAAGTGGTAGATATTCAGTTTTTACCATTAAGCATGATATTAATTATATAATATTTGTCTGTTTTTATGAATGCCTTTTTTTAATGTATATGTTAAGCATCTTATCTTTAGAATTACTTTTGTTGTTGTTGTTGAGATGGAGATTTGCTCTTTGTTGCACAGGCAGAAGTGCAATGGTGTGATCTCAACTCACTGCAACCTCAGCCTCCCGGGTTCAAGTGATTCCCTTGCCTCAGCCTCCCGAGTAGCTGGGATTACAGGCATGTGCTACCAAGCCCGCTAATTTTGTATTTTTAGTAGAGATGAGGTTTTGCCATATTAGTCAGGCTGGTCTTGAACTCTGGACCTCAGGTGATCTACCCACCTTGGCCTCCCAAAGTGCTGGGATTACAGGCATGAGCCACTGCGCCCAGCCCTAGAGTTACTATTTTTTTTAACTATTTTATTTAGGTATGATAATCACGTAAAAAGTTGTAGATATTTAATGTATATATCTCCATGAGTTTGAAGATAAGTATACACCCATGAAACGATCACTACCATCAAGGCTATAGGTTTATCCACCACCTCCCAAAGTTTCCTTCTACCACCTTTATTTTATTATTTCATTTTTTGTGATAAGAACATTTAACATAAGATAAAAGTTCTTAGAAAATTTTAAGTTTACTATATGATATTGCTAACTACAGGCACTATGCTGCATAGTGGATTATTGGAACTTATCTTGCATAACGGAAATTTTACTATAGATGTTCTTCAAAAATTAAAAATGTAATAACTGTATGTTTGAACTGTCCCACTTCAGATATTTAGGCAAAGGAGTTGGAGTCAGAATCTTAAAGATAAACCCAAACTCACATATTCTTTTTAGCATTATTCAAAATAACTATGATATGGAAACAAACTGAATGCACATCAGTGGATTAGTGCATAAGGAAAGCATGGTGTATACACACAGTGGAATATTATTCAGCCTTAAAAGAGAAAGAAATTCTACCACTTGAGACAACATAAATGGACCTGAAGTACATCATAAGAAAAATAAGCTTGTTTCTGTAAATAACTTTTAACAGGTTGATGAAGGTTTTATGTATTTCTAAACTGCTGATCATTTTTAATGACGAATGGAGGATTGTTTGTCACTTTTTTTCTGTATATATTGATTACATTTTTTTTTTTATTTTGTGAGAATGTAAACGTAGTAAGTCACATTCATTTTGGATGTTGAACCAACCTTGCATTTCTGAGCTGAAATTCACTTTATCACAATGGATTACTCTTTTCACTTGTTGTTGGAGTTAATTTTCCAAATTTTTTTGAAGAACTTTTGATTATGTTGCTAAGATATAATAATCTGCAGTTTTATATTTTTTTGTAATATTTTATGAATTAATGAAATATCCAACTATAATTATGGATTTTTTCCTCATTTAGTTCTATCAATGTTGCCTCATTTATTTTGAGGCTAAGGTATTTTGCACAAAATCATTTAAAAATGTTATGTATTATTGAGTAATTGAGGCTTTATCATTATTTACAATTTCCCTTTTTTTGCATAAACTCTTTGCTCTAAAGCTACTTCATCTGATAAGTATTGTTATTCTAGTTTTCTTTGGATTAGTATTGGTAAAATAATTATTTTATATTTAAAGAAAATCTATTTGTGTCTTTACATATAAATCTTTACATATAAAATGGGTTTCTTGAAGACAGCTGAGAATTTGGTCTACATATTTTTAGCCATGATGATGTTCATAGAGTTTTAACTGGAAGTTTTAGAACATTCGCGTCAAAATTAAAATATAAATTTTAAAATATTCTCATGTTTCAATTTTCTCTACTTTAGCTTTTTAAGTATAACTTTTTAATTTATATTTTAGTGATGTGTTAGTGTATCTTTATTCTAGTCTTAAATATAGTTTTATATCATCATAGTTGACTTCCAAGTATTTTCATACTACTTCACACTTGTATTATAAAAATGTTACAGCAGGTACTTCTTTTATTCTTATTATTATGCTTTAAGTTCTGGGGTACATGTGCAGAATGTGCAGGTTTGTTATATAGGCATACACATGCAATGGTGGTTTGCTGCACCCATCAACCTGTCATCTACATTAGGTATTTCTCCTGATGCTATCTCTCCCCTAGCCCCCTACCCACACCAGGTCCCAATGTGTGATGTTTCCCTCTCTGTGTCCATGTGTTCTCATTGTTCAAGTCCCACTTATGAGTGAGAACATGCAGTGTTAGGTTTTCTGTTCTTGTAGTTAGTTTGCTGAGAATGACGGTTTCCAGCTTCATCCATGTCCCTGCAAAGGACATGAACTCATCCTTTTTTATGGCTGCATAGTATTCCATGTTGTATATGTGCCACATTTTCTTTATCCAGTCTATCATTGATGGGCATTTGGGTTGGTTCCAAGTCTTTGCTTTTGTGAATAGTGCTGCAAGAAACATACATGTGCATGTGTCTTTATAGTAGAATGATTTATAATCCTTTGGGTATATACCCAGTAATGGAATTGCTTGGTCAAATGGTGTTTCTGGTTCTAGACCCTTGAGGAATCGCCACACTGTCTTCCACAATGGTTGAACTGCTTTACACTCCCAGCAACAGTGTAAAAGTGTTCCTATTTCTTCACATCCTCTCCAGCATCTGTCGATTCCTGACTTTTTAATGGTCACAATTCTAACTGTGTGAGATGGTATCTCATTGTGGTTTTGATTTGCGTTTCTCTCATGACAAGTGATGATGATATTTTCTTCATATATTCATTGGCTGCATAAATGTCTTCTTTTGAAAAGTGTCTTTTCGTATCCTTCGCCCACTTTTTGATGGGGTTGTTTGTTGTTTTCTTGTAAACTTAAGTTATCTGTAGATTCCAGATATAGCCCTTTGTCAGATGGATAAATTGCAAAAAATTTCTCCCATTCTGTAGTTTGCCTGTTCACTCTGATCATAGTTTCTTTTGCTGTGCAGAAACTCTTTAGTTTAATTAGATCCCATTTGTCAGTTTTGGCTTTTGTTGCCATTGCTTCTGGTGGTTTAGTCATGAAGTCTTTTCCAATGCCTATGTCCTGAATGGTATTGCCTAGGTTTTCTTCTAGGGTTTTTATGGTTTTAGGTCTTACATTTAAGTCTTTAATCCATCTTGAATTAATTTTTGTATAAGGTGTAAGGAAGGGGTCCAGTTTCAGTTTTCTGCATATGGCTAGCCAGTTTTCCCGACACCATTTATTAAACAGGGAATCCTTTCCCCATTTCTTGTTCTTGTCAGGCTTGTCAAAGATCAGATGGTGGTAGATGTGTGGTGTTATTCCTGAGGGCTCTGTTCTGATCCATTGGTCTATATATCTGTTTTGGTACCAGTACCATTAGAGCAGGTACTTCTGTGTTCTCTCTCTCAGCCCCTTTGCTATTGTCATGTATTTTATTTTTACATATATTTTTAAAAACACATTATTCCTCTAAACTGCCATTTGTCTTTTATAGAGAAGTTTCAGAAACAGTAAACTATTTCTTCTTTACTGAAATATGTAAACAAATAGGTTACCACATATTTATTTTTAAAATTGATAGCCAACAGGTTTGTATCTTTGTCTTTGTATTGCCCTATTTAAACAAATTGACTTTTGATTTCATTGACTGTGATGTACTAGTTTTATTACCAATATATGAGGATTCTAGGCCAAATTGGTACATTAAGCAATCAACAAACATGCCTGGTCTCGTTTCATTTTCTTCATCTGTATAATGAGAGATATAGAGACACTGGTAGTAAATGCACACTCACATATATTATTGTGTGGCATATTAAAAAAAGTGTATAAAATTATCTCTGTTATATGCATTTTTAAGTTTGGAAACACACAAAAAAATCATGTTTTATTCAAATGTCATAATTTTAATAGTATTGTTTTTCATGCATATTATACTGAAAGAGAAAAATAATAGAATGGCATATAATGCATAAACACCACTATCTTATTATGGAAATAATAGGTCCTCATGAATTCTGCAATTTAAATGCAATATATGAGAAATTAATGATTACATAGCTACATAGAAATAGTTCTAGAAACATTTTAAAGTGATAAAAGTCAGATATGATAATATTGTAAAAATACACCATAACTAAGCTTTTTCATAATGTGTAATCAACAAGCAATTTCTACTTACAGCTCTGGTCAGTGCTTTTGTACCTTTCTGATTTAGGCTACAGAAGAGCAGGAAAGTTTCACACAAAGTTTCCTAACGAAGTCATTATGTACAATGAGGCTAGAAGTATTGTGAAATAACTAAGAAGCATAAAGGGAAGAAAGTGTTTATCTTCTGTGAATGGATGAATACAGTAATGACATTTCAGAATTGAAAAGACCAAGTAAAAGATGTGATAACTAATGATAATATGCTTTATTATCATGCTTAAAATGCAAATTACAAATTTGGTTAGAAAATGTCAGTGTAACACATAATAGTTCAAACAATGTATCATAAATCCTTGTGAAAAAAGGAAATTGATTTTATACAATGTTAGATAACAGTCAACACTATTTGGAGTAAAAACTGAATGTATTAAAATTTTGGCTGTGATCTCCTGTGATGCTTAATTTTATGTGTTAACTAGTAATAGGGGTCTCGGATTAGGCATTGTTTCTGGATGTCTGCTTGAGGATATTTTCAGATAAGATTAGCATTTGAATTGGTGAAATAAGTAAAGTAGGTTACCCTCCCCAGTGTGGTGGTCATTATTTAAGCCACTGAGGGCCTGAATAGAACAATAGGAAGAGGAATGAACAATACATCTCTTTGCTTATTTGAGCTAAGACATCTAATTTTATCTCCTCTCAGTTCTTTCTTTCTTTTCTTTTCTTTTTTTTTTTTTTTGAAAGATTATCACTCTGTCGCCCAGGCTGGAGTACAGTGGTGCGATCTCGGCTCACTGCAACATTCGCCTCCTGGGTTCAAGGGATTCTCCTGCCTCAACCTCCTGGGTAGCAGGTATTACATTTGCCCGCCACCATGCTCAGTGTATTTTGGTATTTTTATTAGAGATAGAGTTTCACCATGTTGGCCAGGCTGGTCTTGTATTCCTGACCTCAAGTGATTCACCTGCCTTAGCCTCCTAAAGGGCTGGGTTTATGGGTGTGAGCCACCGCACCTCAGACCTATTGGTTGTCCTGGGTCTTTAGCTTGCAGATAGCAGATCATGGGACCAACCAAAGCAATTTAAACCATGCCATTAAATCCAAAAATATAGTCTTGCTGAAGACTGACAATTCTAGGCATTCTTCACCATACTACTTTATTTCCTTCATAGTACAAGTTGGAATTTTAAATTGTCACATTCATTTCATGTTTATTATCTGTCTCACCCTACTGGACTACGTATTTCTTAAGAGTTGGGACATACTGTGCTAGCAGCTGGAAGCCATAATTTTTCATTTCATTTTTTAAAGTTTGTTTTGTGTGTGTGCACGTGAGGGGGGCAGTGGAGAAAAATGATACATGAAATGGCAGAAATAAGTAAATAATTATAGTCTGACTTATATACTACTGTGCTTCAAGTGGTCTGTATACATTTCAACATCAACTGACAATTAGAGAAATATGTGAGAAAAACAGTTACTAAAGCTGAAGCGTAACTCTAACTCTATTCTGAAGTGTGATTTGTGGGAACTCTTCTCAGTGGCTAATTTTCAGTAGAAATAGAAGGGTTCTGTGCCTATGTCTTTTTAATGGGAAAGAACAATGATAAGGTAACAAGGATTCCTAAGTCATTTAAAATGAAAATGTAATAATCAATCTGCCACTGATATTAAAAACATTTCATTTTACTTTTTTCTTTTAAATAAGTAAATTATAGCTCATGTATTCAAATATATATTGTGTTATATACTTTATGTATATTTAAAACATTAAATATATAATTAACAATATTATATATAGTTATACTATTATATTGTATATATTGTATAAAATACATACATACATATATATTTCAAACTATATATTTCTGATCTGCCTGCGTCAGCCTCCTGAAGTACTGGTATTACAGGTGTGAGCATATCATACCCAATTGAAACTTTATATTGTTTGCAAGAGTGGAAAATAAAAATGAAATTCAAGAAATAATGTCTTAAAAATCAACTTTAGAAATACTAATGTTGTCAATTATCAATTATTGGGACTAGTTTAGGTCATGTTAAAATATAGAAAATGATTTTATTTCTTTCCTCAAACTCATAAACTAGATTTGGGTTTCCTGGCATAGGATGCACTTTTGCTCATCTGTAGCAAAATATTTTTTATCTCACTATCATGATATGGAATAACTTACATTCCTTTTATATTTTTCTCATTCTTAGCTAGTGAGAAAGGAAGATACACTCTGGACACATTGTAAATATTGCACTTTTAAATTTTAGATGAAGAACACAATCTTTACATTTAGTTCTTTTTCATTTAGATTCAGATTTCACCTCATGATTAGTGCTTCCACATTTTCCAAGAAAAAAAAATAACTTCAACAGGGGCATGTCCAAGGAAATTTCCCAGTATGTAATTGCATAATGTTACTGATGTCAGTAGGTACATAGAAATCACTATTCATTAGACTTATAGTATCAGATTTATTTAAGCTGAACATGAATGTGGTTTCTAGCTCAGTTTTCAAACATTAGTTTATTTCTTCCCCAGTATTTAGTAAACTAGCATTGTATTAAGTGACAGTGAATAAAAAATTGTGAGGGACATGATTGCTGCATTCATTATTTTAATCAATGTTTACTACTCCTGAACTGATCACATAGCGTTATATGAGTTTATAATTTAGCTGTGAAAAAGAGAGCACCGAATGTGAAAGACAAATACTAAGAGACAACAATTTATATAAGATCTCAATAGTCTATTATTTACTTCCAACTAAATATTAACAAAATAATAAGTATTCCCCAAATACATTTAGAGATTTGCCTCTATAAGAATATGTCAAAACACATCCCCTCTGTATTATGAAAATCAGCTGTGATGTTAGTATATTTCCTTAGTAGTCTTTAAATTCCAGGTTTTAAAAAAATTAATTAAATAAAAATAACTGCTTCCTTCTTTCCTTCCTTCTTTCCTTCCTTCCACCATTCCTTCTGAAACTATTCCAATCAGTAGTAAAAGAGGGACTCCTCCCTAACTCATTTTATGAGGCCAGCATCATGCTGATACCAAAGCCTGGCAGAGACACAACCAAAAAAGAGAATTTTAGACCAATATCCCTGATGAACATCGATGCAAAAATCCTCAATAAAATACTGGCAAACCAAATCCAGCAGCACATCCAAAAGCTTATCCACCATGATCAAGTGGGCTTCATCCCTGGGATGCAAGCCTGGTTCAACATACACAAATCAATAAATGTAATCCATCCTATAAACAGAACCAAAGACAGAAACCACATGATTATCTCAATGGATGCAGAAAAGGCCTTTGACAAAATTCAACAACACTTCATGCTAAAAACTCTCAATAAACTAGGTATTGATGGGACGTATCTGAAAATAATAAGAGCTATCTATGACAAACCCATGACCAATATCATACTGAATGAGCAAAAACTGGAAGCATTCCCTTTGAAAACTGGCACAAGACACGGATGCCCTCTCTCACCATTCCTATTCAACATAGTGTTAGAAGTTCTGGCCAGGGCAATCAGGCAGGAGAAAGAAATAAAGGGTATTTAATTAGGAAAAGAGGAAGTCAAAATGTCCCTGTTTGCAGATGACATGATTGTATATCTAGAAAGCCCCATTGTCTCAGCCCAAAACCTCCTTAAGCTGATAAGTAATCAATGTGCAAAAATCACAAGCATTCCTCTACACCAATAACAGACAAACAGAGAGCCAAATCATGAGTGAATTCCCATTCACAATTGATTCAAAGAGAATAAAATACCTAGGAATCCAACTTACGAGGGATGTGAAGGACCTCTTCAAGGAGAACTACAAACCACTGCTCAATGAAATAAAAGAGGATACAAACAAATGGAAGAACATTCCATGCTCATGGGTAGGAAGAATCAATATCATGAAAATGGCCATACTGCCTAAGGTAATTTATAGATTCAATGCCATCCCCATCAAGCTACCAATGATTTGCTTCACAGAATTGGAAAAAACTACTTTCAAGTTCATATGGAACCAAAAAAGAGCCCGCATCGCCAAGTCAATCCTAAGCCAAAAGAACAAAGCTGGAGGCATCATGCTACCTGACTTCAAACTATACTACAAGGCTACAGTAACCAAAACAGCACGGTACTGGTACCAAAACAGAGATATAGATCAATGGAACAGAACAGAGCCTTCAGAAATAATACCACACATCTACAACCCTCTGATCTTTGACAGACCTGACAAAAACAAGCAATGGGGAAAGGATTCCCTATTTAATAAATGGAGCTGAGAAAACTGGCTAGCCATATGTAGAAAGCTGAAATGGTATCCCTTCCTTACACCTTATACAAAAATTAATTCAAGATGGATTAAAGACTTAAACATTAGACCTAAAACCATAAAAACCCTAGAAGAAAACCTAGGCAATATCATTCAGGACATAGGCATGGGTAAGGACTTCATGACTAAAACACCAAAAGCAATGGCAACAAAAGCCAAAATTGACAAATGACATCTAGTTAAACTAAAGAGCTTCTTCTGCACAGCAAAAGAAACTACCATCAGAGTGAACAGGCAACCTACACAATGGGAGAAAATTTTTGGAATCTACCCATCTGACAAAGGGCTAATATCTAGAATCTACAAAGAAATTAAACAAATTTACAAGAAAAAATCAAACAACCCCATCAAAAAGTGGGCGAAGGATATGAACAGACACTTCTCAAAAGAAGACATTTATACAGCCAACAGACACATGAAAAATGCTCATCATCACTGGCCATCAGAGAAATGCAAATCAAAACCACAATGAGATACCATCTCACACCAGTTAGAATGGTGATCATTAAAAAGTCAGGAAACAACAGGTGCTGGAGAGGATGTGGAGAAATAGGAACACTTTTACACTGTTGGTGGGACTGTAAACTAGTTCTACCATTGTGGAAGACAGTGTGGCGATTTCTCAAGGATCTAGAACTAGAAATACCATTTGACCCAGCCATCCCATTACTGGGTATATACCCAGAGGACTATAAATCATGCTGTTATAAAGACACATGCACACGTATGTTTATTGCGGCATTATTCACAACAGCAAAGACTTGGAACCAACCCAAATGTCCATCAATGATAGACTGGATTAAGAAAATGTGGCACATATACACCATGGAGTACCATGCAGCCATAAAAAAGGATGAGTTCATGTCCTTTGCAGGGACATGGATGAAGCTGGAAACCATCATTCTGGGCAAACTATCCCAAGGACAGAGAAGCCAACACTGCATGTTCTCACTCATAGGTGGGACTTGAACAATGAGAACACATGGACACAGGGTGGTGAACATCACACACCAGGGCCTGTCATGAGGTGGGGGTATGGGGGAGGGATAGCATTAGGAGAAATACCTAATGTAAATGATGAGTTAATGGGTGCAGCACACCAACATGGCACATGTATACATATGTAACAAACTTGCACATTGTACACATGTACCCTAGAACTTAAAATATAATAAAAAATCTCTATCAAAGAAAAAAATAAAAATAAAAATAAAAATAACTGTAGAAGCAGATCAAATTAGTAAGCCCTACATCAATCCATAAACTGGATTTTCTGGTTCTAGAATTTTCTATTCCTATTTTAATTCATCTAAACAGTATTTCAAAATCCTTCATCTCCTTTGATTTCTCATTTTTCTTTTATGTCTGATCAATTATCAAGGACAGGCCAGACGGGGTTGCTCTTTTCTGTAATCCTAGCATTTGGGAGGCAAAGATGGGAGGATTGCTTGAGGCCAAGAGTTCAAGACTGGCCTGGCCAATGTGGTGAGGCCTTATATCTACAAATAAGCAAGTAAATAAGTAAATATCAAGGACAAATTATTTATCCTTCTTCTATTTTCAATGCCAGATTTTATACGTATTTTTTTTGATATGGCTATAGTGAGAATTCTGTACCTGGCCTTACCTTCAGCATCTTCTATCTCTTGTCCATTCCAGTCTACATGGCATCAGATGTTATTATTCCTAAATCATGGTCCTGTTTACATTATTAACTTATTCTAAAACCATAAATGGTTTTCTATTATCTAGTGAATAAATAAAAATAATGTTGAATATATAAGACTACTGCAATCATATTTCAAAGCATATTAGAGCATAAACCATATAGAAATAACTTTTCTCCCACCGTAATGCAATTCTGACATGAACTGCTCAGAGATAGACTGAGTTTCACAACTTGAGGGCACAGTGCTTCACAAGACTGCCCCCATTAAAGAAACCTACCACAATCTTGGATGTCCCCAGGCCACCTGGAGTACTGACAAACTACTACAAATTTGGAGGTCCCCACCACCTCCTTTGGATTAATGACTAGAATGACTCACAGAACTCAGTAAAATAATATATTTAGGATTAGAGTTTTATTATAACAAAAAAGGATAAAAATTAAGATCACCCAAAAGACAAGATACATAAGGGAGGTCTGGGAGGTCCCCAAAGTGCAAAGCTTCCATGGGGTCTGGACACATTACCCTTAAAGCACATTGCTTAGTTATAAGACAAAGAGGGTACTATTAAGTAGGAAAGCTCATTGTTGCTTTGGCCTAAGGTGTTCAGAGTTTTTATTGGAGTTTCATTACATAGGCATGACTGATTATATCATCACTCATATGGCTCAGTCTCCAGTTAACTCCCAGAGGTTGGGCTGATATTCTGTGGCTCAAATCCCCAAACTTTTAATCAGTTTATCAGTCTTTCTGGCATGACCATCCCCCATCCTGGGCAATCTTGTTGGCATAAACTCAGGTGTGGTCTGAGGGGACCATCATGAATGGCACAGACACCTCAGTTACTTGGAAAATTCCAAATATTTACAGACACTCCCCTAGAAATCAAGGGCAAAGGCTAGCCAATTCTTTATTTTGTAATACCAGTCAAACTAAACAGTTTTCTCAATATTCTTTCTCATTTTACCTTTATCCTAAAATCTGCTTTATTGTCTCCACATGCAGAAATGCTACCCTTTCTACAAATCTCATCACAAACATTACTTCTTCAGTAGCACATTCCTCGATTACCTCAACTGCAGGCATTTTTTAACTTGAGCAGCTTTTGTTTTGTGACTCTTACTATACTTTTTGCATACAAACAAACCTTAAAATTATATACTCTACTAAACTATAGATTACTTAATAAAAAATTATGCCATTCATCTTTTTATTTCAATAATGTTCAGCAAAGAATTATTCACATAATACTTGCTCAGATATTTAACGAAATTATTCATATTGATTGGATCACTACTTTGTGACAGGCATTAGACAAGCAAAGAAAATATAAAAAATAACCATAAATAATAAGATTGATTTCTCACCCCAAGATGTTTTTACTCCTGAACAGAGGTGAGTCCTATTGAGAAAGGACAACAACTAGGCCATGGATCTAGAGAGGAAAATTACATATACAGGAAAAGAGCTTAAAAATAAATTCTAGGACATATGATTTTGTGAACTTAAATGTTTGTGAATATACCCCATTTGAAATTCAAGTCTCCTCTATAGCTTTTGAAGCAAATAGAAACATAGGTATTATTCCTTCTCCTTTAGAAAGCCAAGATATAATTCACTTGGACACCTGGCTACAAGGTGCAAAAAACAGACAAGTTTGGTCTGTTTCAAGTCTAAGTAGATTAAGTTCTCAATGGTCACAAGGCCTAAATTGGAGCTACATATGATTTTAGACTAAAAGTCATAGCAAATATTTGCCTCCCTTTTGAAGAATTATTATAATATCTTTTTAGGGGACAGAAAGTAGTAACTTCTTATTTGCCTCTGATGAACCTAGTAAGGTAAAGTTAGCTGGCTGTTTGGCATAGATTATATCTGGCATAGCTAGAAGGATCATATAGCTGTTATTCTGTAAGCATTTATTTGTTCATACTTTTTGATTAGGTGAGAAACATAACTAATAAAACTCTTTACATTTTTATTGTAAACTCACTACAAGTTAGAACATAAGTGGAATATGATTTTTCTCAATCAGAGGTTTGCCTAAAATATTTTCTGTATTCCCTAATTTGGTTCTTTGGGTTAAAGCTAATTGTTTTCAACTAGAAAATACTAACAATAACATAGATTTATAGCTCCTTATTTTCTATGCAATAAATGGCATCTGTTAAGATCATGAATAAATTTCTTAATCTTTCTGAGCCAATTCTCTTATCTATAAGCTTACAATGATAATTCTTTCTACAAAGTTTTGTTGTGAGCATAAAATGTGTTCCCATATCTAAAAGATACTTACTGAGTTGTTAACATTCAGCATTTAATCCCAACATCTTAGCTCTGCCCATCACAATGACTTGAAACAGATCAGTATTGAATTCTATTTTTTTTAAACATTCAAACATACCATTCTTGTGTCAACATAGATTTTAAGAAATTGTAAACTTGAACATAAATAATCAATTTAATTATCATCTTGTTATGTTTCCTCATTAAAATGTTCTCTAATTATTCACAAGACTAAGTACCATTCATACATAAAAAGGACCTGACTTGGATGAATCATTACCTTGGGACTGGAAGTGAAATATCTTTTTACAAAGGAAGATGTTTGCATTTGGGCAAGCTGTGTGCAGCAGCTAATGGGGATGGAATTCAGAAGAAAAGATGTGAGTTTAAAAATATATTCCTACAAAAACAGAAGATGAGAAAGAATAGAAAAATTCCCTAGGGATGCAGCATGCAACAAAATTTGAGCCTGCTAATAAGAAAGGCTATGAAAATCAGTCAATAAGAAAAGGTCCCTGATTAATGGTGTCCATATGGTTTCTCTAGACCCATTTGACATTTTTCTATGTAGAGTATTCAACTTGAAATCAGGTTGGAACCATAATCTATACAGTTGTGTGATTCTTTTGCTTTTTTTGTTTTCATACAATGGCATAGATAAATTTCAGAAGGCCTGTATGAAATAGAGAAAAAAGCACTAAACAAAGCTGTTAGTCATTTTCTAGAGTAGTGTGGAAAACTTCACTGCAGAAGAAAAAATACACAATTAGGATTCATTTTTGTAAAACCTTGCATTTTTTTCTGTGAATATTTATTTTGACATTATATATCTCATAAATTTGCCTGAAGAAAATTAAGGAAACAATATCATTTATTCTGTCATCTCTACACAAAAAACCAGTTCTCATAGTTATAATTTTACTAAGAAAATCACTTACAAATGTTTGGGAACACAAGGGGAAAATATCCAGCTTTCAAGTATATGTAGTGGGAAAAATTGGTAGTTTGCCTCTAGTCTCACTGGTATTTATGATTTAAAACCTCACTTTGTGTTCCACTTCTAATCAAATCTAAAGTTTAAAAAAGTACAATGCAATAATGTTGTCACATTGAGTCAATCCAAAGCATTGTTTCTATTAGCATTTATTTATTAGAATCTGAGGTTCCCATTCAGGTTTTAGCAAGTAGCCGTCCTTACATTGCAGGAACATTCCATCAGTTAGTACTACTCTGTGCCTTTTTAGTCATCTCTTCAGATAATGAAAACTAGAAACAATATAAAAACTGACATATATCTTCTTACCATGTACTGGAATCATTCATGTTTTAGTAATTTTGAAGACTTTTTCAAATCATATGCATAATTTTATTATTTTTCATAAAGGTCTTAGGCATTAATTAATTTCAAGGTAATTATTTAAATAATACACAAAATACACAAAGATGTAGTAAATTTAAAAAGCACTTTAGCTTCTTTCACACATATATCAAGATATGCTTGTTTGAGATGTGAAAACATCACAAAAGTAGATGGAAATTTGATTATTTATATAAGCAAAATTGGTATTTGTGAATTACCATACATGTGTACACAAAATGAGTAATATACAGAAAAATGATTGTGTGTTTTAATTTGAACACTGCATGTGAATTTAAAAACATTTTAGGAAATTTTGCATATTATCTTTGACTTCAATGTGTGTTCTCTGCTTAGGCCATTCTATATATGCTGAACTAAAATATTTCTTGTATTTTCCACAATGTCAATTTATTAAACACTCAATTTTAGAAAATATATAGCATTTATTTTGTGTGTATGAGTGTTAGGGGTTGGGGGAAGACTGAGTAAGAGGGACGAAAGCCTCTGGAACTTGTATAGAGTTTGAAAAAGCCTCAAGGCATTTTGATAAGCTTTTTTTTCTATAGGTTTTCCCCAAACAAGATTGAGAACCATGTGTAATGAACATTCAATATTTTATGTTTTAAAACTTAGAATACCAATCTGTTTTTTTATTTTTTTACTCTTTCTTTTGTTTATAAGAGGAATAGTATAGCATATTGGTCATATATTCAAGCCTGGAACCAGACCATGTGGGTTTGGCATGTTGAAAGCTTATATTCTGGTGACTTTTCAGTTTTCCTGGTGTTGATACAGTTATAGCAAGGAGGGGCCTAACTTCCGCTCTCTTGCCTTAACCATGGCTCAGAGGTTTGGACACGGCTGGGAGTGACAGTGGACAGTTACCAGTCCTGGGGATTGACAGTTCTGAGGTTATATAAGAATGCATTTTACTAGCTTAATTATGAAGCAAATTAGATTCAGAGTATTTCACTTTCTCTTATGTTATAGTTAGGGCAATGATTGAGAAGGAATAGAATTTTAAAACTGGGTTAAGAGCACATAGGCAGATTCCTCTAAAGATGAAAATTTTAAATTTTAAATTTTTTTTTGAAATTCTTTTGGCTCTAGAAATAACTCCCCTTTCCTATTTGTGTAGATAAATTTCCACTTGCCTGCAGAAAGGAAAATGAGCATTCATGAGGCAGCTGCTTTACAAGGGATGCTAGTTCTCTTTAAACTCTTCCTTCATTATCTTTCATTGCTTCTATATGTACAACCAAACAATATTCCTCTCAGGCTAAAGGGGTGGAAACATAGATATAGGTAGATGGTTAGATATAGATAGAGATAGATATAAATGGAGACATTTATATACATAAACATAAATATAATATAAATTTATACATAAATATATATGGAGACATATATATGTGTGTGTGTGTGTATATATATATTCACACTTTGTCGTCATTCTAAGAAGGCTATCCATACATCTCTTCCCAAGAACTACTCAGAGCCAGTTTTCAATTGTGTTCCTTCCAAGTCCTTGACTGTGGACACTGCTTTAAATTCTGTCCACTGGGATGATTTATTTTCAAAACTGTCTGTAATGCAAACGCTGAGCAAAGTTGTAATGATACTGCTGTCCACTTCCAGGTAATGGCAGAATAGTGTTCAGTATTGTCTGTAAACAAGACCCAATTTTTTGTTCCTCAATCAACTGTTCATAGCGAAAACCTCAGGAAGCCACAGATGTGGACTGAGACAGAAGCAGGGATATTGCAGAAAAAGTGTCCATATGAATTGGAGTCACTTGCTCATGCAACTTATTTGTGCCTTGAGGAACTGCTGAAGCCAGGTATTGTATATATCATTTCCATTTGATGACAGGATGATGCTTTGTATACCCAACTTTATTGCCTGGGAAGCTAGATTATGTCCAATTTATGATGAGCAGCTCACGTTACATCGAAACTTCACAACCTATGGCCAAGCACTTAGTCCTTACCAAGGCTCAATAGCAAGCCAACATTTGTTGTTAAAGAGGATACTTTGCTGCAAAGGGTGGAATCACCTTGTTCAGGAATTTCAAAGGTCTACACTGCTGGTCATTTACTTCAGTATGGCAAAAGTTCCACAGAGTATTGCTATCTTTGACAACATTAGACCTGCTGAGTCGTGTGGCTCAAGTAGGGGAGCAGCTTGCATGGCAGCCATGGACTGTATGACAGTGTTCTTTTTACTTTGTTTTACTAAAACACAAAAAGCATTCTTTTATATGCCATTAAACTAAGATAAAAAGAAAGGGACTACTTTACTGCTTGGGGTAATTAATCTTGAAAATCAAGGGGGAACTATTATCACATAACGGAGAAACACGTTAAGTGTCTAGAAACCTAGTAATCCTTTGCAGTTCCTTTTAGCACTTCCATGTCTTGCAGTGTAAGCTAAATTGAAACTACAGCACCCAATGCAGGCAAAACTACAAGTGTACTAGGTCTTTCAATAAGGAAGGTTTGGTTCACCCCAGCAGAAAAGACGCCACAACTAGCAAGGGAGATTATATCTATATGTATATCTATCTATCTATATCTACCTATATCATCTATATCTATATCTATGTTTGTGTGTGTGTGTGTACGCGTGCATGTGTGTGTACAAAATAGTTGCGAACTGAATACAGAAGTTAGGAATCCAAACTATGACCATATATGATTGGCAGAATTCTAAAATAGTCTAAATCCCAGGTGTCCCTTTTGAGTGTGGGATAGACTGTGAAAATGATGGATTTCAGTGTCATAGTTAGATTATATTACATACAAAGATGATTGAATTTTATAGGTGTTTGAGCTCATCTAAAGGGAGTTATTCTAGAGACTCCTGACAGTTAGAGAAAGCCTGTAAAAGGGGGATTGGGATCTTCCTTGAGAGAGATTCCTCTTCTGACTTTGAAGAAGTAAGGTGCAATATTGTGAAAAGGTCAAGGTGATAAGACCTGTGGATGGAATCTAAGAGCCAAGAGTGATCCTTAGCCACGAGACAAGAAAGTAGAGACCTCAGTCATATAACCACATGAAACCAAATACTTCCAATAGCCACATGAGCTTAGGACAGGACACCAGGCATCAGAAGGGAGAGAAGCCTGGCTCCAATCATTATTTCAGCTTGTGAGACCTTGAACAGAGAACCCAGTTATGCTAGCCTAGTATCTCAATAAGACCGTGAGATAATAAATGGATGTTTTCTAAGCCATGAAATTTGTGATAATTTGTTACACATAACAGAATGACCAGTTATGAAAATATGACTAGTAATGGAAATAAAAACAGTAGTATTTGTATGTCTTTCCTATATTTATTAATATTAATATATTTGTATACATGTGTATATTATTTTCCCTTCTCACTGCTGTTACATGACATATGTTAATATTATCTGTATTAATTTACCACATATCAAAGACAGGTTGAAGCAGCTTGAGGAAAAATAAACGTTACCCTGTTATGGCAAAAGTAACATATGTCATCATATATTCTCTTTGGAAGAAGGTTGATATGTATTTATTTATTTGACCTAATGTTTCATTAGGTTAATACATGGTTTTTCTATTTCTTCATTTGCATGTTAAATATGACTATCAAGTGGGGCATGTATGAATGACAAATTCAGAAATGGTAGACAGTAGTTGACTGTGTTAGTCAACATATATTTGAAGCTGGCAACTACATTCCCATAATCCCCTTCCATTTAAGCCTCTGGGGTAGAGCTAGGCACAAAGGAACTTGAGTATAATGTGAAGGTAAAAGTAAGAAGCAGCCACTATTACCAAATGGTTGTAATGATAAGTTATGTAGTTAGAGAGACACAGATTTATCCAAATGGTCTCAGCTCATCCGCTTTTCTCTGTCTTCATTGAGCTTATCTCCTCAACTGTTGTCTCTGTGCAGAGCACACATTTTAACTTTATAGAGGTAACAATTCCCAATAGACCTTTCCTCAAGCTCCCATTTCACAATTTCTCACTTCAGTGAACTGACATATTTGCTTGTCAAAATTTCCCTGCAAGGTCTCAGTTTATTTCCTGTGAGCTAGTAATTCACTCTTTTCCTGATTTTGTAACATTCCTTTCATTCCTTCAGTTCCCCTAGATTCTTCCATATTTGTGTAAAGTCTAATTAACTATAAGAAATCTCTTATTCCCATAACAATTGTAAGAACTCTGCCTCTCTGGCCAAACCATGATTGACACAGAGTAATATTAAAAGGGGTGTATTTAACTGTTTTCACAATCTCATAATAGAAGAAATGATGGAATTTCAAAGACCAGTGGTAGGAGCTGGACAAAGGATTTTAAAAAGACAATATTTTATTTTAAATGTGCAAAGTGTTGTCCTGTACTGTAAATATGCAAATTGATTGCTCTATTTTTTCAGTAAAATGTTGCCTCCCCGTGTTTGTGGTCATTCAAGAGAATAAAAGAATTACAGGGCTAGCTAGCAGTGAGATATACACAGAAGGAAATAAAATGTATAAAAGAGGAAATCAATACAGAAGATGCTACAGAAATAGCCTTGAAGTAGAAGGAACCAGGAACAACATTAGCCACCCACTACTCTTCAAAGGCTGCCGCAAATATTCTATAATAGCCTTACTATATTTTACTTTGTATTATAGTTATTTGTGAATCTCTCTTATTTTACTAACTAAATTATTAGCTTTTATATGCCTTCAAGAAAGAATGTGTCGTACCTATTTTTCTATTGGCTAATCACCCCTTTAACCCCTCTAACTCATGCTAAGTATCTAAGGCAGTATCCTGCAGAGTAGCTCTAGTTAACACATATTGCTTTTGTCTGATAACATACCTCTGTGAATATCTACCTCTCTTCTAACCTATGGGGTTTTACTAGAACTATCGATTACTTGATCCCCCCGTCCTTGTTATATAGGTTGTGGGGTGTGTGTGTGTGTGTGTGTGTGTGAGAGAGAGAGAGAGAGAGAGAGAAACAATGTGATAACAATTTGAAACGCTTTGCCTAAAGGTATTCTACATTTAGTTTTGACTTTAATTGCGTCAAAATGCACTGTCTTTTGTTTAAGTTAGTTTGATTAATATCTTCTAACTTGCACTCTATTCAGTCCATCATAAACAGTGCTGCTTAGAAGTGGGGAGTTACAAATGATGAATCCTAAGTTACAGAACGAGTTAGAGTTTGCAGTTTCTATTTCTGAAACATTATCATAATTTGGACTACACATTCACAGAATATGAAGATTTAGATGTCTTGTTAACAAATTTGTCCTGAACTCTTGGCCACCTCTTTTTCACCTTCAATTAGATGTTCCAAAGCAGTTTCAGGCTTCTTTTACACTCGCCCATTCTAAAGAAAAGAAGGAGGAAATGTAATGGAGTTTTTGCAAAATGACGTGTTATGGCTTATAATTAAAAACTAAAATTGCTGAAATTAATTAATTAATTTATTTATTTATTTTATTATTATTATACTTTAAGTTTTAGGATACATGTGCACAATGTGCAGGTTAGTTACATATGTATACATGTGCCATGCTGGTGTGCTGCACCCATTAACTCCTCATTTAGCATTAGGTATATCTCCTAATGCTATCCCTCCTCCCTCCCCCCACCCCACAACAGTCCCCAGAGTGTGATGTTCCTCTTCCTCTGTCCATGTGTTCTCATTGTTCAATTCCCACCTACGAGTGAGAACATGCGGTGTTTGGTTTTTTGTCCTCGTGATATTTTACTGAGAATGATGATTTCAAATTTCATCCATGTCCCTATGAAGGACATGAACTCATCATTTTTTATGGATGCATAGTATTCCCTGGTGTATATGTGCCACATTTTCTTAATCCAGTCTATCATTGTTGGACATTTGGGTTAGTTCCAAGTCTTTGCTATTGTGAATAGTGCCGCAATAAACATACGTGTGCATGTGTCTTCATAGCAGCATGATTTATAGTCCTTTGGGTATATACCCAGTAATGGGATGGCTGGGTCAAATGGTATTTCTAGTTCTAGATCCCTGAGGAATCGCCACACTGACTTCCACAATGGTTGAACTAGTTTACAGTCCCACCAACAGTGTAAAAGTGTTCCTATTTCTCCACATCCTCTCCAGCACCTGTTGTTTCCTGACTTTTTAATGATTGCCATTCTAACTGGTGTGAGATGGTATCTCATTGTGGTTTTGATTTGCATTTCTCTGATGGCCAGTGATGGTGAGCATTTTTTCATGTGTTTTTTGGCTGCATAAATGTCTTCTTTTCAGAAGTGTCTGTTCATATCCTTTGCCCACTTTTTGATGTGGTTGTTTTTTTTTTTCATGTAAATTTGTTTGAGTTCATTGTAAATTCTGGATATTAGGCCCTTTGTCAGATGAGTAGGTTGCGAAAATTTTCTCCCATTTTGTAGGTTGCCTGTTCACTCTGATGGTAGTTTCCTTTGCTGTGCAGAAGCTCTCTAGTTTAATTAGATCGCATTTGTCAATTTTGGCTTTTGTTGCCATTGCTTTTGGTGTTTTAGACATGAAGTCCTTGCCCATGCCTATGTCCTGAATGGTAATGCCTAGGTTTTCTTCTAGGGTTTTTATGGTTTTAGGTCAAACGTTTAAGTCTTTAATCCATCTTGAATTAATTTTTGTATAAAGTGTAAGAAAGGGATCCAGTTTCAGCTTTCTCCATATGGCTAGCCAGTTTTCCCAGCACCATTTATTAAATAGGGAATCCTTTCCCCATTGCTTGTTTTTCTCAGGTTTGTCAAAGATCAGATAGCTGTAGATATGCGGCATTATTTCTGAGGGCTCTGTTCTGTTCCATTGATCTATATGTCTGTTTTGGTACCAGTACCATGCTGTTTTGGTTACTGTAGCCTTGTAGCATAATTTGAAGTCAGGTAGCGTGATGCCTCCAGCTTTGTTCTTTTGGCTTAGGATTGACTTGGTGATGTGGGCTCTTTTTTGGTTCCATATGAACTTTAAAGTAGTTTTTACCAATTCTGTGCAGAAAATCATTGGTAGCTTGATGGGGATGGCATTGAATCTATAAATTACCTTGGGCAGTATGGCCATTTTCATGATATTGATTCTTCCTACCTATGAGCATGGAATGTTCTTCCATTTGTTTGTATCCTCTTTTATTTCCTTGAGCAGTGGTTTGTAGTTCTCCTTGAAGAGGTCCTTCACGTCCCTTGTAAGTTGGATTCCTAGGTATTTTATTCTCTTTGAAGCTATTGTGAGTGGGATTTCACTCATGATTTGGCTCTCTGTTTGTCTGTTACTGGTGTATAAGAATGCTTATCATTTTTGCACATTGATTTTGTATCCTGAGACTTTGCTGAAGTTGCTTATCAGCTTAAGGAGATTTTGGGCTGATACAATGGGGTTTTCTAGATATACAATCATGTCATCTGCAAACAGGGACAATTTCACTTCCTCTTTTCCTAATTGAATACCCTTTATTTCCTTCTCCTGCCTGATTGCCCTGGCCAGAACTTCCAACACTATGTTGAATAGGAGTGGTCAGAGAGGGCATCCCTGTCTTGTGCCAGTTTTCAAAGGGAATGCTTCCAGTTTTTGCCCATTCATTATGATATTGGCTGTGGGTTTGTCATAGATAGCTCTTATTATTTTGAGATACGTCCCATCAATACCTAATTTATTGAGAGTTTTTAGCATGAAGCGTTGTTGAATTTTGTCAAAGGCCTTTTCTGCATCTATTGAGATAATCATGTGGTTTTTGTCTTTGGTTCTGTTTCTATGCTGGATTACATTTATTGATTTGCGTATATTGAACCAGCCTTGCATCCCAGGGATGAAGCCCACTTGATCATGGTGGATAAGCTTTTGGATGTGCTGCTGGATTCAGTTTGCCAGTATTTTATTGAGGATTTTTGCATTAATGTTCATCAAGGATATTGGTCTAAAATTCTCTTTTTTGGTTGTGTCTCTGCCCAGCTTTGGTATCAGGATGATGCTACCCTCATAAAATGAGTTAGGGAGGATTCCCTCTTTTACTATTGATTGGAATAGTTTCAGAAGGAATGGTACCAGTTCCTCCTTGTACCTCTGGTAGAATTCGGCTGTGAATCCATCTGGTCCTGGATTCTTTTTGGTTGGTAAGCTATTGATTATTGCCACAATATCAGAGCCTGTTATTGGTCTATTCAGAGATTCAATTTCTTGCTGGTTTAGTCTTGGGAGGGTGTATGTGTCAAGGAATTTATCCATTTCTTCTAGATTTTCTAGTTTATTTGCATAGAGGTGTTTGTAGTATTCTCTGATGGTGGTTTGTATTTCTGTGGGATCAGTGGTGATATCCCCTTTATCATTTTTTATTGCATCTATTTGATTCTTCTCTCTTTTCTTCTTTATTAGTCTTGCTAGTGGTCTATCGATTTTGTTGATCGTTTCTAAAAACCAGCTCCTGGATTCATTAATTTTTTGAAGGGTTTTTTGTGTCTCTATTTCCTTTAGTTCTGCTTGGATTTTAGTTATTTCTTGCCTTCTGCTAGCTTTTGAATGTGTTTGCTCTTGCTTTTCTAGTTCTTCTAATTGTGATGTTAGGGTGTCAATTTTGGATCTTTCCTGCTTTCTCTTGTGGGCATTTAGTGCTATAAATTTCCCTCTACACACTGCTTTGAATGTATCCCAGAGATTCTGGTATGTTGTGTCTTTGTTCTCGTTGTTTTCAAAGAACATCTTTATTTCTGCCTTCATTTCATTATGTACCCAGTAGTCATTCAGGAGCAGGTTGTTCAGTTTCCATGTAGTTGGGTGGTTTTGAGTGAGTTTCTTAATCCTGAGTTCTAGTTTGATTGCACTGTGGTCTGAGAGACAGTTTGTTATAATTTCTGTTCTTTTACACTTGCTGAGGAGAGCTTCACTTCCAACTATGTGGTCGATTTTGGAATAGGTGTGGTGTGGTGCTGAAAAAAATGTATATTCTGTTGATTTGGGGTGGAGAGTTCTGTAGCTGTCTATTAGGTCTGCTTGGTGCAGAGCTGAGTTCAATTCCTGGGTATGCTTGTTAACTTTCTGTCACGTTGATCTGTCTAATGTTGACAGTGGGGTGTTAAAGTCTCCCATTATTATTGTGTGGGAGTCTAAGTCTCTTTGTCGGTCACTCAGGACTTGCTTTATGAATCTGGGTGCTCCTGTATTAGGTGCATATATATTTAGGATAGTTAGCTCTTCTTGTTGCATTGATCCCTTTACCATTATGTAATGGCCTTCTTTGTCTCTTTTGATCTTTGTTGGTTTAAAGTCTGTTTTATCAGAGACTAGGATGGCAACCCCTGCCTTTTTTCATTTTCCATTTGCTTGGTGGATCTTCCTCCATCCTTTTATTTTGAGCCTATGTGTCTCTCTGCACGTTAGATGGGTTTCCTGAATACAGCACACTGATGGGTCTTGACTCTTTATCCAATTTGCCAGTCTGTGTCTTTTAATTGTAGCATTTAATCCATTTACATTTAAAGTTAATATTGTTATGTGTGAATTTGATCCTGTCATTATGATGTTAGCTGGTTATTTTGCTTGTTAGTTGATGCAGTTTCTTCCTAGCCTCGATGGTCTTTACAATGTGGCATGATTTTGCAGTGGCTGGTACTGGTTGTTCCTTTCCATGTTTAGTGCTTCCTTCAGGAGCTCTTTTAGGGCAGGCCTGGTGGTGACAAAATCTCTGAGCATTTGCTTGTGTATAAAGTATTTTATTTCTCTTTCACTTATGAAGCTTAGTTTGGCTGGATATGAAATTCTGGGTTGAAAATTCTTTTCTTTAAAAATGTTGAATATTGGCCCCCACTCTCTTCTGGCTTGTAGAGTTTCCGCCGAGAGATCCACTGTTAGTCTGATGGGCTTCCCTTTGTGGGTAACCTGACCTTTCTCTCTGGCTGCCCTTAACATTTTTTCCTTCATTTCAACTTTGGTGAATCTGACAATTATGTGTCTTGGGGTTGCTCTTCTCAAGGAGTATCTTTGTGGTGTTCTCTGTATTTCCTGAATCTGAATGTTGGCCTGCCTTGCTAGATTGGGGAAGTTCTCCTGGATAATATCCTGCAGAGTGTTTTCCAACTTGGTTCCATTCTCTCCGTCACTTTCAGGTACACCAATCAGACATAGATTTGGTCTTTTCACATAGTCCCATATTTCTTGGAGGCTTTGTTCATTTGTTTTTATTCTTTTTTCTCTAAACTTCCCTTCTCACTTCATTTCATTCATTTCATCTTCCATCACTGATACCCTTTCTTGCAGTTGATCGCATCGGCTCCTGAGGCTTCTGCATTCTTCACATAGTTCTCGAGCCTTGGCTTTCAGCTCCATCAGCTCCTTTAAGCACTTCTCTCTATTGGTTATTCTAGTTATACATTCTTCTAAAGTTTTTTCAAAGTTTTTAACTTCTTTGCCTTTGGTTTGAATTTCCTCCTGTAGCTCGGAGTAGTTTGATCGTCTGAAGCCTTCTTCTCTCAACTTATCAGTCTTTCTCCATCCAGCTTTGTTCCATTGCTGGTGAGGAACTGCATTTCTTTGGAGGAGGAGAGGCGCTCTGCTTTTTAGAGTTTTCAGTTTTTCTGCTCTGTTTTTTCCCCATCTTTGTGGTTTTACCTACTTTTGGTCTTTGATGATGGTGATGTACAGATGGGTTTTTGGTGTGGATGTCCTTTCTGTTTGTTAGTTTTCCTTCTAACAGACAGGACCCTCAGCTGCAGGTCTGTTGGAGTTTGCTAGAGGTCCACTCCAGACCCTGTTTGCCTGGGTATCAGCAGCGGTGGCTGCAGAACAGCGGATTTTCATGAACCGCGAGTGCTGCTGTCTGATCGTTCCTCTGGATGTTTTGTCTCAGAGGAGTACCTGGCCGTGTGAGGTGTCAGTCTGCCCTTACTGGGGGGTGCCTCCCAGTTAGGCTGCTCAGGGGTCGGGGTCAGGGACCCACTTGAGGAGGCAGTCTGCCCGTTCTCAGATCTCCAGCTGCGTGCTGGGAGAACCACTGCTCTCTTCAAAGCTGTCAGACAGGGACATTTAAGTCTGCAGAGGTTACTGCTGTCTTTTTGTTTTTCTGTGCCCTGCCCCCAGAGGTGGAGCCTACAGAGGCAGGCAGGCCTCCTTGAGCTGTGGTGGGCTCCACCCAGTTTGAGGTTCCCGGCTGCTTTGTTTACCTAAGCAAGCCTGGGCAATGGCGGGCGCCCCTCCCCCAGCCTTGCTGCTGCCTTGCAGTTTGATCTCAGACTGCTGTGCTAGCAATCAGCGAGACTCTGTGGGCGTAGGACCCTCCGAGCCTGGTGCGGGATATAATCTCCTGGTGCACCTTTTTTTTAAGCCTGTCAGAAAAGCACAGTATTAGGGTGGGAGTGACCCAATTTTCCAGGTGCCATCTGTCACCTCTTTCTTTGACTAGGAAAGGGAACTCCCTGACCCCTTGCACTTCCTGAGTGAGGCAATGCCTCGCCCTGCTTTGGCTCATGCACTGTGTGCTGCACCCACTGTCCTGTGCCCACTGTCTTGCACTCCCTAGTGAGATGAACGCGGTACCTCAGATGGAAATGCAGAAATCCCCTGTCTTCTGCGTTGCTCACGCTGGGAGCTGTAGACCGGAGCTGTTCCTATTCAGCCATCTTGGCTGCCCAGCTCCTGAAATTTATTTTTAAAGATAATTAGATCCTCACAGACCTGAAAATCTGTATTTTAAGCAGAATTCAGAGTGATGGTAAACAGAAGTATGTAAGACTGGTACCTGAGATTAACACAAGAATTGCTATAAATCTAATTCTCAAACTGAATTACTTTATTAAAGTTGAGAAAATACTATGTCCATGTTCCTGCTTTAACCCACAGTCAGACAGAATCTATTAGACTGAGAGGCTTTGGACATGTGCAGCACATGAAGAGTTGTTTCTAAAGGATGATAAATCTTATCACCAGTGTCCAAATTCAAGTTTTGTGACTTTATTCAGTCTCTGAATTTCATTACAACCTCTGACATAGGCAAAACCAAAACTGGCCAGAGTCTTTCTGTGGTTGTTAGGAAATACATGACCAGAGTAAGACTTGTTAATGAGTCATTATGATTGCTGTCCTGAAAGCATCCTCTAAATACCCATAATAGGACATTTAGGCAGTTAGATAGAAGAGTCTGAATAGCTCTCTGAAGAGAACTCCACCCCTTCACTTATCTCAAATCAGTATACTGAGGACCATAACCATGAAGACAGGACCTCAGTTACCTATATTGAGTAACATAATAGGAGGTCCTTCACTATCTGGGAAGGAAATACGTATTGAACCTGGCCCAAAGAATATGATTTATGTTAAAAATTGTAAATGCCTTATGTTATTCATCTTCCCTCCTGATCTTCTACCATTACATATTGAATGTAGATCATTAAATTTTTCATTTAGACAAGAGATTGCTGAATATTGAAAGGAGATCACCACAAAATTAGAGATATATCTTAAATTCATCTTGTTATCATGATATCACTTTAGAATAAGATATCTGGGGAATAACTTAGTTTAATTCTCTTGTGGATTTGACAAGGTTTTTTTTCTATTCTACATAGCATAGCTATATTACAGTGAGTACCATATACTTAATGTTTAATATATGGGCTGTAGGATATATATGAGTGACAAATGACAAAGAGATGTGATATTCTGCATTTTTGCCTCTGTTAGAGCTCTCTTACCTATCTTATGGAGAGGTTATACTTGCAGACTGAAGTCATGCCAAACCACACAGAGCTCACAGATGGGCAGAGGCCTCTGATTATCATGGTCAAGCCCCTGAAAACAGCGCTACCTGAGAGCAGATTTTTTCTTGGAAAACTTAACAGAGATGAGCCAACAATTTTACTTGCCAAATATACTTTTGCTTTCTTATGGTTAAATATATTGTTACATGTTTGTATTGAAAATATTATTAATAAAAAGAGTAGGTGTGAGTGTGACCAGAGATTCTGGCTCATAAACAAGTGGTTCAATGAGAGTATTTTACAATACAGTTCCTGGATGTGATTTTGGGTAGCCTACTTTGGGGAAAAGATGAAGTGCATTTCTGCTTACTGAATAATAAGGAACAGTTGCTGAAGTAATATCGGTGTTCAGAAAAATGGATTACAGTGGTTGGTCTGTCCTCAGTGACTTGTTCATTCTCAGGACTTTGGGAGATGAGTACTGATAATAGACACATTTTCTTAGTGAGAGCTGAGTTCCTGGCATCTGCAACTGAAAGCATCTTGACTATAAACAAATGTTAAAGGTAGGTTTCTTACTATAAAGTGTACCAAATCCAAAAAGACTCCCTCCCATGGTTGCCAGACTTTCAATTAATAAATAAATCTGTCTAATTCCAAATGAGGAAGTAGTTGAAGAAGATATTTCTCATTTCAATAGGAAACCTAATAATGAGGGCTACTCACTGTGAGAGACCTGAGACATAAATGGAGATTTGAGACCTGGGACATCAGAGGCAAGCATACAGGGATAGAGAAAGGGAAATGAAATAATGAAAGATAATGAAAAGAGAAAGAGAACTGAAACCAAATGAAAGAGAGTTGAAACTAAAGCCCAGGAATAATGCCTATGAACATTTGGGCTGAGGTAATTCTTTACGTTTCCTTGGGAACACACAAAATCTGCAAAACTGTGTACTTACATTCATTAACAAGTGTAGCTTTTTGTTTATATAGTGATCAAAGAGCAAATTCTTACCTGTAGTCCTAGAAAACATGGCATGTCATCAGATTTATTTAATGTACATTTTCAGGTAGAGATAGAAAAACAATTTTGATGAGTCATTTTAATTTATAGGTTTGGTTTACCAGATTTTATATTTTATTGTTTTACACACACACAGCCAAGACATAATCTCATTGAAAAATGATTTTGTAGCTTCTCTGCTATTCACACTCTACGACTACTACTACTTAATATTAGTTGAGTTCTACATGTCAGGCACCATACTTTATTCAATATAAAATTTAATTATCTTAACAATTCTAGGAATTGGGTATTTTTACTATTCCTACTAAATAATTGAGACAGGTCTTAAGAGAGGGTAAACAATGTTGGGAGAAAATTCTCCATAGGACTGTCACTCTTTTCCATAGCTTTGAGCAGAGGTATTGAGAGACTATATTTTCTAAGGATATAGCAAATGGCCTTGGGAGCTAGAGACAGCATCTGCCACCAGAGCAGAGGTCAGGTTTGTTACCTGTCCAGTATAATAAATATAATGTCTCCCTCTGGGGAAAGGTTAGGCAATTTTGACTGAACATCACTGAAAAAGATTGGGGCTTTCAAAGTTGTGCCTTTCTTGGCTCAGATATAAATCCACTAGGTGTGATACATGCACTAGGCCCACCTGTGTCTCCACCATGGGGCTGAGAGGCATGGAGCACTGGTGCAGTCATAAGACTCATGCTGCTTACCAACACAAAGTTCTTTTTCTATGATCAGGAATCTTGTGTCTTCTGCCAGCATTCCTGGAACAGTAGCAAGCTAACTCGTTCATTCAAAAGTAAGGTAAAATCAAAGAACATTCATAATTCTTATTAAACAATGTGTTTAAGGCTATCCAGACAGAGTGAGCAAAGAGCCAAGTTTTATACCTAGAAATAACTGTCTCTGTATCCCTTTTTAATTTAATAGTTGTGTTGCATTGGCTCCTACACCAGCCATGGGATGCTATTATAATAATATGTTAGTTTATTAAGGTTTAACTGTATTAATAAGTAATTGTATTATAGTAATATTTTCATTTCTATTTATAATTCTACCTCAGTACAAAAATAGGAATATAAATTAGAACTTTCAGAAAATCTGTTCATCACTTTGAAGAGAATATGAAACAAAGACACAGTTTAAAAGAGCAATTTATCTCTAAAATAACATCTTGAGAATGCATCTATCAATTTGGTGGTTAGCATTGTGAAGTTAAAAAAAAGGGAGAGTTAAACAAGAGCTCTCAAGATGGAGAGTAAGTTGGCTGATTCAGTTGAATAATGAGTTTACTAAGAAAAGGAAATATTATTCATTGTAAGTGGGAAGTCAGAAATGAAGTGTTTAGTGAGAATTTCCTGACAAATACTGGCAGGAAGAGGATGAAAGATACACACTCAATATGTGCTTTATTTTGTAAGTTTCGCATTTTGCAGATCTTATCTACATAGGTTCAGAGCTCAATTTGTACCATATTTATTTATTAAATTTTTAAACTAACACTCTTCATTCATCTTCTTTTTCGCTTCCACCCCTGGGAGCAGTCCTTGTCCATAATAATCTCAGTGAATAATTCAATATCAATAATAAAATTTTATGTAAATACTTGATCATGAATAACATTTTGTATAATTTATTCTAATAATAAAAATATGTAAATAATTATCTACACTTTATAAAGAAAAATTGAGTCCCTGAGGTCTTTACTAAACTGGCCAAGGGCAAACAGCTTGTAAATAAGTTTGTTTCGAACTTAAATCTTATTTTCCACAAACAATAAAATACTCTTTTATTTTACTAAAAGGATTATCGGAAAGCAAATTACATTCAACCCTAAAAGAATAATTCACCTGAGTAATGCATTTGAGTGACCAGTCTGTGTACAATGCCACATACAAGGGACTAATTGGAATGAAACATAGTTTCATAGTTTATGTCTGGGTGATGCTGTGAAAAAGTACATGATTATAAAATAACAAAGGTTCTTAGGGAAACAAACAAGCACAGTGCTGCTCTAATGGAGAATATAACACTGATGTGAATAGTGAGATGTATTTACTCAGGAAAGAGCACACTGAGGGGATGATATATAAGCAGAGAGCTGCAGGAAGGTAATAAGCCAGTTTTGTGAAGAGCCTCCAGAAGAGAGCTTAAGTTAGTGAAAATAATAGAACCTAATGCAAGCAACAGGTATGCTATTGAAGGGTTTGAGTGACTGAACAATGACCAATTTGCTAGAGAACAAAAATTAAAGTAGAGAGGTCACAAAATACTTTGGTGAGAAGAATTGTGTTAGGCCATGCTTGCATTGCTATAAGAAATACTGGAAACTGGGTAATTTATAAAGAAAAGAGATTTAATTGGTTCACAGTTCTGCAGGCTGGACAGGAAGCATTGTGCTGGCATCTCCTCAGCTTCTGTGGAGGCCTCAAGGAGCTTTTATTCATGGTGGAAGTGGAAACAGGAGTAGGCATGTCACATGGTAGAGTGGGAGCCAGGTGGGGGGTGCCACACACTTAACCAGATCTCGTGAGAACTTACTATTGCTCACTATTGCAAGGATAGCACCAAGCCATGAGGGATCCACCCCACGACCCAAACACCTCTGACCAGGCTGGTTGCAATAAATAGAATAATTTGGGAAACTGGTAAAAATGAGATGCAGATATGCAAATTAAGGAGCCATTATTGTTATTATTGTAAAATCTGGTGGCTAGTGGCAGTGAATGAAAAACAAAGATTTAAGAGATACTGGAAAAGGAAAAAGAACAATCATTGATGTTGGAGTTGGACTGACAAATAAGGAAGTAGAAAAAGAAAGCAAAAATGCTGCACCTATGTTCCTTGGAAGGAGAAACTGTCTAATTAATTTGGATTTAACAGAATTTTTACATGATTATAGTTTCTGTTGTAGTTCATTTGATACTTTTAAATACTTGCATTGTTTTTATTATTATTGAATTTCAAATAAATACAAAGAAAAATAAATATTTACATACAACTTAAAAACTCTTTTCTTACAAAATATCTATTTAAAAAGCATATTGTCTGAAAGATTTTAGAAATTCAGCTACATTGTTTACAAAAGGTATTTTCCAATTGCAGAAAAACTACAAAGTGAAATGATGAAAACTATGTATGTAAGTCAAATGCTGATCAATAAAGAGAAAAAGCACAATTCTATGATAATACTTTCAGAAATTAAATTACAATACTATAATATTATATGGTACAGGAGATAAAAATAGTACTACTTCAGAGGTAAGTTTATGCATATGAAATATATGTATATATTATATATACATATACACATATATATGTATACATACATATATGTATACATACATATATACATATACACACATATGTATACATACATAATGTATACATACATATATGTATATACATATATACATACACATATACACATATGTATATATAATATGTATATATTATATGTGTATATGTATATATATAAAATACATATTTTTATATATATTTTTAATCTAGATATCAACTTTATAAATATTTAAATTTTATAACTATATAAACTAAAAATGTGTATATATTTTATAATATACTTTTGATATTATATGGTATATATTATTAAATGACAATTATTTCACTCAGCTCGTAATATATAAAAGATAGTTGAAAAGTTATAAAATGTGGCACACACCTGTAGTCTCAGTTACTGAGGACTGAGGTGGAAGGATCGCTTGAGCCCAGGAGTTTGATTTCAGCCTGGGCAACAGAATAAGACCCTGTCTATAAACAAACAAACAAACAAAGTAAAAAAATACTTGGTGTGGTGATATCAGTGGATATGGTGAAATCTTCAAAAATTCTCTCTCCTTAAAAAGCTGTGAGAAACCTGGATGATTGTTGGAATCATTTTTCTATGAACCATTGAGATTACCAAAGACTTGAAATAATTCAGAGATGATTTATTCAAAGAAAATGTCTGAATCTCTGCAAGAACACTGAGTTTTGTAATAACTTAATTTGTTCTCTCTCCGGTTCCAAGATGTTATAAGACCAACAGGTTTGTAAGCCTGCTGTGCAGTAACAGACCAATTACACTGAGACAGCAGGGATGCAGCAGAGAAAGAGTAATGATTACAGGGTGCCAAGTGAGAAAATGGAACAAGACTCTCAAATCCATCTCCTGAGGAGCTCTGGGCTGAGATTTTTAAGATCATGGAGGGTGGAGGACTAGAAAATTGAGGTTGTTGATTGGTTGTGGTAAGAAGGATGAAATCTTCAGAATATAGGAACTGTATTCTTTGTTTAGTCACCTCCTCCTAGAGTCCTTCAGATCAGTTCCTGTCAGTGGGGACCTTAAGATCAGCTTGAGTTAGTAGTTTCTTCAGTATGCAGGACCTGAAAGAATATCACAAAGAGGAAACTTTATGTTTTGTAATATTCCAGTTATTTATAGAACAGTTAAAGAAAATTATAATCAAGGGTCTATGTGATTCTAGGACAATAGGCACTAAACAACTATGAGGAAGCAGGTCAGAGGGAAAGCCAACCTAATGATTAATGCTGAATGTGCTGCAACCTTGCTTTATTTTTTCTCTCTCCCTCTCTTCTTCCCTGATTATTATTATCATTTTTGAGACAGGGTTGGTCTCAGTCTGTTACCTAGGCTGGAGTGCAGTGGTGCAATCATGGCAGCCTCAACTTCCTGGGCTCAGGTGATTCTCTCACTTCAACCTCCTGAGTACCTGGGACAAGAGGTGTGCGTCACCACACCTGGCTAATTTTATTTGTAGAGACAGGCTTTTGCCACGTTTCCCAGGCTGGTATTGAATGCCTGAGCTCAGGAGTTCATCCTTCTTGGCCTCCCAAAGTGCTGGAATAACAGACTTGAGCCGCCACACCTGACCCCCTAATTAATTTTATAGTTTATAGGGACAGTTTCAACGATAGCCTTGAAAATCAACATCCTGCAATCATGTTGATAACCAAAAGCTTGGAAACCAATGAAGGGGTATAATGATGTTGGAGATTCTTCAAAGCACCATTTCCAGAGAATTGTCCTTGTTTGACTTATCTGGTGGCTCCCTGGAAGTGCACACTTTCAGGGTTTCCTGACTCAGGTCTTTATTTGACCTGACTTGGAGCTTATCCAGTACTAACAGCCTTTTCTGTAGGGGCATTGGTTGAAAATAATTAGTGACAATTTTTAAAATATCATTCGGCATGACCTGAGGTTATAAATAAAAGTTTGGGCAAACAGTAGGCTAAAAGCTTAAAAGTGAAAGCTTGGTCATGACATGTTTGTATGGGCTTTAATGAGCAGCTACTTATTGCTGGTTGTCTATAAGGCCACATGCATATATAGGGATTTATACATGCCCATAATGATGCATATGTTCAGAAAATAAGTGAGAATGCCCTGATCTCTCACATCTGGCTCCTAGAGACTCTGCACAAATAGAAAGGAAAGGCCAGGCTTCATTGCTGATCGTTCACAGTATGCTTCAACATGAACACAGAGCCACTCAGTAAAGACTAAGAGATGTATTTTTTTCCAGGCATTTAAGGAAATTACTATCCATTTATTAGCTGACCACTAGGCCAACAAAGTAGACATCAGTGCCAAGACAGAATACAAACATTAGTGAATTCCGAAACACACTAAGCAAGTGAATACAACAACAACAACAACAACAAAAAAAAAACAGAAAAAACAACATAACTTGAGAAGGGAAGAGAATATGATTTCTAGAGTTGCCACACTATATTATTTAGAATGTCCAATTTTCAACTACAAGAAAAACATTCAAATAAACAAAGTATGTTCAACACAGAGGGAAAAAGCAGTAATTATACACTGTCACTGAGAAAACTCAGTGGACTTATTAAAGAAAGGCTTAAAATCAACTATTAAAAATATTCAAAGAACAATGAAAATCATTTCTCAAGAACTAAAGGAAAGCATAAGAACAATGTGTTTGTTACCCAGAGAGACTATAGAGATTAAAGTGTTTTTAAAAAGAGAAAAATTAATTTCTGGAGTGAAAAATTCAGTAAATAAAATGACAAATGTACTAGTGTGGCTCAGCAGCAGATTTAGGCAAGAAGAAGAAAGAATCAGAAAACTTGAAAGTATAACAATTATGTTATCCAGCCTGAAGGGAGAAAGGTAAAAATAATATAAACATAAGATGAACTGAGCCTCAAAAACCCGTAAGCCACCATCAAGTGTACTGACATATGCATAATGGAAGACCCAGAAAAAATGAAGAGATAAAGAGACAGAAAAAAATATTTGAGAAAAACAACTGCTGAAAATGTTAATCTATTCATCAAAGAAGCTCAGTGAAATTTGATTGGATGCCATCAAATAGATCTTACCCAGAAACATTATAACAAACTGTTAAAAGACACTGATAAACAGAAATCCTGCAAGCAGCTGGGAGAAACAACTCATCACATACAAGGGACTCTCAATAGAATTTGCAGCCAATATGTCTTCTAAAAACCATGGAGAGCAAAGGGCAATAAAATGGCATCTTAAAAACACTGCAAAAATAAATGTCTACACACGAAGAATTCTATAACCAGAAAAACTATACTTCAAAATGAAGGAAAAATTGAGACACTTCTACATAAATAAAAACAAAGAAGTCATCATTCAGATATGCCTTACAAGAAATACTAAAGGTATCATTCAGGCCGAAATGACAGAATACTAGTCAGCTACTTGAATCCAAATCAAGAAATAAAGAATAGTGATAAAGATAATTACATAAAAGACTGTATACAAATATATTTGTTTGCATTTTTATCTATCTGATTAAACAGACAAATAATTATAAATCTACGTTGATGGCCACACAATAAAGACATAATTCACATGACAGTAATAGGACAAAAGATGGGAGCAGCAATGGAGCTATATAGGAGCAAAGTTTTGTATACTATTAAATCTAAGTTTGTAATAATCCAAACTATATTGTTATAAATTAATGTGGTTAATTGTAATCCCTAAAATAACACCACACACACGTACACACACACACACACAGACACGCATACACACATTCAATAGCTATACTAAAAAAATTAAAAAGACGAAATTAATTTAGAACAATAGAAATTATCTAATTAACATAGAATAATGCAACCATGGAAGAAGAGAAGAACAAAAAAAATCAGATATATGAAAAACAAATAGCAAGATAGCAGACATAAATCCTAATATCAGTTGTTATATTAAATATAAATAGATTAAGCACTTCAATTAAAAGACATAGATTAGTAGACTGGATTTTTTTAAATGATGCCACTATATGCTACCCACAAAAGACATTTTTTCTATTTAAATATGTGTAGGTAGGCTAAAAGTAAAAAGATCCTCACCATATATCATTAAAACAATAATTGAAAACTGTTGTGGCTATACTAATGCCATACTAACTACAATTTAAGATAGTACTTGTTTTACAAGACAAATCAGGACAATTTGTCTGAAAAAAGTGTCAATACATCAAGAAGATATAAAAATTATAAATACAAGTGTAGCTGAAAACAGACCCCCCAAAATACATGAAATGAAAATTAATAGACTTGAAGAAAAATAAAATAAAATTATAGCTGAAAATGTAAATATTTCAGTTTCCATAATGGATAGAATAAATTTATAGATGACTAACAAGTAAATAAAAAACTTAAACATATTATACAGCAACTATACCCAACAAATATCTGGAACATTTCATTGAACTACTGAAGTTTACATATACATCTCAAGAGCACAAGAAAAGTTTTCCAGATAAACCATATGTTAAGCAATAAAACAAGTCTCAATAAATGTAAAATAGAAAAGTTGTACAAGGTATGTTCTTTGTACACACAAAAGAATTAAATTTGATATTAATAATGGAAGGAAATTTGGGAAATTTATATATGTAAAAATAAAAGAACACAATTCTAAATAAGCAATGAAACAATGAAGAAATCAAAAGGAAATTCCAAAATACCTTAAGATGAATAAATAAGAAAGCACAACCTACTAAAACCTAAGGGATAAAATGAAAGAAGTATTCAGAGAGAAATTTATAGTTGTAAATACCTACATTATAAAACAAGAAAGATCTCAAATGAATAGCTTAACCTCTTATCTTAACCAAAAAAAGAGCATTCTACACTGAAATTATGTAGAAGACAGGAAATAATAAACATGAGTGGTAAGTAATAGAACAGAGAATAGAAAATGATTAAAAATTAAAGAAACTGTCAATTGTTTGGATAGATTAACACATTTGACAAAACTTTACCAAATCAATAAAAAAAGAGAAACCTGAAACTATTAAAATCAAGAATGAAGAAGGGTAGTTTACCACAACCTTACAGAAATAAAAAAGACCATAGAGTATAATAAGAACAACTGCATGTCAACAAACAGATAATAGAATATGTAATGGACACATTCCTAGAAATCTACAAATTATCCAAACTGACTCAAATAATTTAAAAATATGAATAGACCCATGACAATTAAACTGATTGGATTAGCAATCATAAACTTCCCACAAAAAGGGATGCAGTACTAGATGGCTTCTCTGGTAAATACTAACAAATGTTTAAAGAAGTAATACTAATTTTTTACAAGTCTTAAAAAAAAAGGACAGAGCTCTTCATAACTCATTCTGTGAGATCAGTGTTACCCTGATCCCAGCACTAGTCAAAGATATTTCTCACACATACAACCAAAGCAGAACAGTAATTAAAACTACAGCCAAATATTATTATGAATGTGGAAATAAAAATATTCAACAATATGCTTGCAAATTCAATTCAAGAACATATAAAAATAATTATAAATCATAATCAAATGGGTTTTGTCCCAAAAAGGCATGGTTGATTTAACATATAAATGTCAACCTATAGCATATTATTACAATAAAAGACAGTAATACATAATAATTTCAAAAGATGCAGAAGAAAAGCTAACATTTAAAACATTTAAAAAGCACATACACAATAGAAGTGTAAAGGAGTTTTCCAAACTTGATAAAAGACATCTAGGAAAAAATGCAGGTAACACTATACTTATTAGCTAAAATTATAACTCTCTTAAAAGAAAGCATAAATATAAATCTTCATGATCTTGGATTATACAATTGTTTCTTAGATATGATACCAAAAGCACACACAATAAAACAACAAAATATTAAACTTTATCTAAATTATGTTTTATGTTTTTATATTTCAAAGATTATGATCAAGAAAGTTAAAAGGTTATCCTTATAGGGAGAGACACACACAAAAAATTTAAATGTAATAAAAGAAAAAAATTAAAAGGCTACCAAAAGAATTGGAGAAAATGTTTTCACATAATATATCTAATAAGAAACTTATATCCAGAATATAGAAATAATTGTTCCAGCTTGACAGTAAAAAGACACATATTCTAATTAAAAGTGGGCCAGAGATTTCCCTAGATATTTATTCAAAGTATGTGTACAAAATACTGATAAGCATAGAAAGAAATGCTCATAATCTTTAGTCATTAATAGAATGCAAATCAATACCATAATGAAATAGCACTTCACACTTGCTAATGATACAGGAAGGGGGCAGGGAAGTGCTGGGTAGAGAAGGACATGGGTCCCTGGCAAAGGCTCCACCCTTGGGCCAACCTAAATGAGGATAGGCATTGCTGTTTCATGCCCAAAAAGTTGTCTTTTGGCCTGCCACGCCCCCTATGTGGTGACCATATAAACCTGAGACCTTAAGCGGGCACAGACACAAGTGGCTGGACATCGAGAGGAGCAGAGGGACACACCGGCAGACACCAGCAGGTACTGGCTGACCAGCGGCGGTGGAACAATGCAGATGCTAAGAGTTGGTCAGCCAGGGGCAGCCAGAGGAGAGTCCAGCCCCTGGGCGGCCCATTTCCAGGGGAAGACCACCTTCCCACTCCATACCCTTTCTGGCTCCCCATCTGTCTCTCTGACAGCCACTTCTACCACTAAATAAAACCTTGCACTCACCCTCCAAACCCATCTGTAATCCGATTTTTTTGGTGCACTGGGCAAGAACTCAGGATATAGAAAGCCCTCTGCCCTTGAGATAAAGTAGAGGGTCCAACTGAGCTGACTAACACAAGCTGTATGCAGATGGCAAAGCTGAAAGAGCACTGTAAAAAAAACTGTAACACACGCCCACTTGGGCTTCAGGAGTCATAAACACTCACCCCCTAGACACTACTGTGGGGTCAGAACTCAAAAGTGCTCCCCACAACCTGTGCGTGTGCCCATCTGCATGCTCCCCCTAGGGGTTTGAGCAGCAAGGCACTGAAGAAGTGAGCCACACACCTGTCACATTCCCTGTGATGGGGAAAAGGTAACTTTCTTGTTTCAGCTGGGGCTCATCCGGGATACTCATCAGAAGGTAAGTGCAAATGTGAAACTGTTGGATCTGCCTCTTCCAAGACCCTGCCACCTCTTTCTATTTCCTGCAGGTAAATGGCTCTGTTCCCTTCACAGAGGTTTAACCACCCTAATGGGCACCGGTCAAAACCCCCAGACTTTGTTTGGTGTCTTTTCTTCTCTCATGGTTTGAAATGGCTCTTATCTCTTCCTTTATAATGTTAAGAGTTTTGCTACATGCTGCAGCAATGTAGCCAAGTAAAATGAGCATTTGGTTCAGCCATCTAAGGTGCAAATCAGAGCAATTGCACCTTTGCAACTCCACCGTGACAGCTGCAGGCGTGCACAGCTCACAGCACCTCCTCTTCCTACCCTCTCCCCTACTAGCTCAGGCACCTGGGCATGTTCACAGCATGCAAAGGCCATGCCCGGTGGCCACAAGGGGTGGGAGAAAACTGCGGCTATCACAGGGACCCTGCAGGGCCAATTGGCTGGTACTCCCCACCCACCATACCAACAGAACTTTTTCTCCCCTAGCCAAAGAATTCAACCTAACTTGAAGCAGGAAAAGGATACAAGGATTAAAGGAACCCACCTGCACTGAGCAAGGGGTTCTTCCCCCAGGACTTCCCCCTTTGGCCCCTTAAACTGGTTTTTTAAATTTTTTTATTTGTTGCTTTTCTGAGTGAGAGGGTTCCCCTCTCCAGCACTCTCCCTCTGCTAGGGAAGTTAGCAGAGGAATGACCCCTGCTGGATGATAACTGCAAATTTAGCAGGACTCATTTGAGACACTCTAAACAGATACATGCAGGCCCTTGAGTCCCATACTTGATTCCAAGCTTCAGGCTGAGGCCCTAGAAAGGAAAACCAGATCTGAGGGATCTAAAGCCAGGTGACAGGCACAATGTAAATAGGCAGGAACAATTCCTGCCAACTGAACCCCTACCCCATGGAAGCAGGCCATACTCCATGGCATAAATGAGGCCCAGGGAACTCAAAGGCTGTCAACAGCAGGGGAAGAAGGAGGCATAGGTGAGGGCAGTTAATTCCTATTCTCTAGGTCTTCCCTGCTTCATGAGTGCATACAACATTGGGTTGTTAGTATATTTCCCTTCTTATCTCTGTAATCTTTGGCCCTAAATTCTTTCCTTGTATAATACACGTGTTTAATCCATGCATATTTAACCTTTATAAAACTTATTTTTTTCTCTCTCAGAGGCATCAAACTCCAAACAGTCAGGCCACTGGAGCTTCAAATGATGGCTCCCCTTTGCCAGGAACCCTTAGATAGACCTCAGGAAGGAATCTGACTGCTGTTTTCCCCCAAAACAACACCTGCTGTCAGCAGGAAGTAGCTAAGACTGGTCGTCATCCATATTCTAAAGGCAGTTAGATGTGTCTCTTCAGAGGGGGAAGATGATATGGGAGCAGGGCAAAAAAGTGCTGGGTAGAGAAGGGCAGGTCCCTGGTGAGGGCTCCACCCTCAGGCCTGTGCACATGAACCTAAATGAGGACAGGCATTTCTGTTTCTGTGCCCAAAAAGTTGCTTTTTGGCCTACCACACTCCCCATCCTGTGCCCATATAAGCCTGAGACCTTAAGCGGGTATAGACACAAGTGGCTGGACATCGAGAGGAGCAGAGAGGCACACCAGCAGACACTGGCAGACTAGCAATGGAGGAATGACACAGACACCAAGGGGAGTTTGCCTGGGAGTGGTTGGAGAGTCGGGCCACTGGGAGGCCTGACTCCAGGTGAAGACCGCCTTCCCACTCCATCTCCCTTCCAGCTCCCCATCCATCTCCCTGAGAGCTACCTCACCACTCAATAAAACCTTGCACTCACCCGTTAAGCCCACATGTGATCCTATTTTTCTGGTTCACTGGGCAAGAACTTGGGATACAGAAAGCCCTCTGCCCTTACAATAAGGCAGAGAATCTAATTGAGCTGACTAATACAAGATGTCTGCAGATGACAAAGCTAAAAGAGCACACTGTAAAACACACCCACTTGGGCTTTGGGAGTCATAAACCCTACCCCTTAGATGCTGCCATGGGGTCAGAACCTAAAAGCGCTACCCACGACCTCTGTACCTGCCTGTCTGCATGCTCCCACTAGAGGTCTGAGTAGCAGGGCAAAGAAGATGTGAGCCACACCTCTGTCACATGCCCTGCGAGGGGGTAAGGGAACTCTGCTGTTTCACCATGATGGCTTTGATCAAAACGTCACACAATAAGAAGTGTTGACCAAGAACTGGAGAAATTGAAACTCTCAGACATTGTTTATGAGAACACAAAATGAGGCAAGCACTTTGGAAAACAATTTGGTAGTTCCTCGAAAAAATTAAACATAGAGTGACCAATATTCTCATTCCTGGGATATAAGTGTAATGAAAAGCTGTGACAAAACAGATGCTTGTACATGAATATTCATAGCATTATTTGTAATAGCCAAAAAGAGGAAAGCAATTTTTGTCTATACTTTGGTAAATGCATGGAAAAATATAAGATACCCATGCAATGAAATTCAGGTAAAATACAAGAAATTAAATACTAATACCTGCTAAACCATGAATAAACCTTGTAAACATGTTACAAGGTTTACAAGCCAGTCACAGAAGATCACATGTTGTATGATTTTATTTGTATAATATTTCAAAAACTGGAAAGTATATCAAGACAGAAAATTTATTAGCCATTTCCAGGGCCTGGAGTAAGGGGTATAGGAAGTGTCTTCTAAAAGATACAAGTTTGTTTTGGTGCAGATGAAAATATTCTAGAATTAGTTACTACTGTTAGTTTTGCAACCTTTTCAATGTACCAAAAACTACTGAATTATGCACTTTAAAAGTGTTTATTTTATGGCATGTGAGTTATGTCCCAATTTTTAAAAGATGTATTGGAGAAAAAAGAAGATGTGACAAGAAGGGTGATAGACATCCTGAGAATTGATGGTCATCAAATTTATACCTAACTTCAGCCCACTATGTCGTGATTGTGAGATAGTTCCACTTTGAATATATTTGATACTTAAAACAGTGTTATGAAATGATGGAAATTAAAATTATCTCCATTTTGCAAATAAGAAAGCAGGCATGAAGTTACTAGGCTAAGATTACACAATTTGTGACTCAGATGAAACTCAAAACTAACTCCTATTTTAGAGAGATGTTGCTCAATTATTTCAATGGGAAGTGTGCTTCAAAAAAAAAACCCCACTAAATTTAATTCTGATATTTCTAACAATATAGCATAAAATAAAAGTTGATTACATATTTATTATTGCTGGATAAAAGGATATATACACTCATGTGCACAGAAATGTTTCTTGCTACTAAGTATCATGTTCTTAGAAATTGGATCCAATTCTTTGTTTCCAAAGGTAGCAAAGAGAAGAAGAGATGAAAAATACAAGAAAAGGGCTGTGTGTGCCAGAATTGTTATGAAAATCATGTAAGTGGGATAAGTCTAAACCACAGACAGTAGTCAGAACTCTGGCAAGCTTTGTTTTTCTTGACTGTATGTTGCAGCTGTCATTCACATTCAGATAATTCTTGTAATGGAGCAGATGGCTCTTATGTTAGCAAATCTGTAGATTTTTTTCAAGAAAAGGTAGGACTATGGATTTGAATGTTAAATCTACAGATTGGCGAAAGTTTCTTTTCTAACAATCTAAAAATTTTGAAACAGAAGGCCAAACAAAGCATGTCAATGGAACGTGCTTAAATTTAACCTTGTGATATTTGTTTGAAGATTATGAATAATAAATTCATCATATTTTTTTCTTAGACATGATATTTGCAAATAGAATCTATAAATGTGCATAAAAATATATCACGACCAAGTTAGGTTTATCTCAGGAGTGCATTATTTACCACATTAATGGATTAAAGTAAAAAAATATATAAATAAAATTATTGAAACAGAGGCAAAATTATCTGCGAAACTATCAACAGCTGTGGTTTTAAAAAAAACCTTACCTTAAAATAGAATTGAATTTCCTTACCAGGTTAAAATGTGTCTACAAATATCATACATCAAAAGTCACACTTAATAAAAAATTTTTTTTAGAAGTCAGGAAGGAAACAGGTGTCCAACAACCTGATTTCTACTTAACAATGGATTGAAGGACCTAGACAGATCAAGTCAGACAAAAGTATAGAAAAATAAAAAAAAAAATTACAATTTAGGAATTATAAAGAAAAAAATCATTATTCAAAGATACTATGATTTCCTACTCAGAAACACAAATGAATGTACATCTAAAGTTATAAATGATAAACAGATTAATAAGTCTGCTATATATGACACATATTTAAAAAATCAGTAAGAATTGTATGTGCCAGGAACCATTAGAGATGTAATTTTAAAATTTTACACAATTTAAAAGCTATAAAGTAATTGAAATAAATATATATTTTTAAATATGTATAAAATGATTCTGACTAAATGGGGATATATAAGGGATAATTGTCAGACGCAGTTTTCTAAAAGTGTCAGTTTTCCTTATATTAACCTATCCGCTTAGTGTAATTTTATTCACATTCTTAAAATTGTTATTTCTGGTGGAACTTGGCAAACTAATTCTATTTTTTTAAAACAAAGATCAAAGGGCCAAGAATAGCAAGACAATTTTGCCATCAGAGGCACAAGGTAACAGGGATTATTACAAAACTATAGTGAGCCAATACCATGTAGTTTTATTATAGGAATAGACCAAGCAAGACCAAAATAACCCGGAATACAACATATGTGTAAATAAAATGATATGGCACTGGTGGCGAAAGAAAGCAGTGGAAATAAGAGGGACTATTCATTGACCAGTGGTAGAGTACTTGATTTTCAATAAGAAAAATATATATAATTAGACAATTTCCTCTTATAGAAAATAATCTATGTGAAAAAATTTTACTTATATGATATTTAACATCAAAATTCATGAACCCAGCTTTTCTGGAAAAATGTACAGATTTGTGACATGACAGCTGCCTCCTCCATTATAACAATTCTCTGAAGATGAGTGACAGCTCCATGTAATTAAATATATCACAGGTTGTAAGAGTCAAAACATTAAACTTTAAGAATAAAATGCATATGAATATCTTTATTATCCAGAATAAGTAACGATTTTTGAAACATAACATGGAAATCAATATTCTATTTGATCATTCTACCTCTGATATTGCCTACTAATATTCTGCCCTTTGCTCACTCTGCTTTAGCTATATTGACCTCATCGTGTTCTCAAATACGTGAAAACTTTTTAAACTTTAAGACTATTGTACACACTCTTCCTTGTCCCAGGAATGCTTTCCCCCCAGTTATCTCCATGGTTGTTGATGCTTTATCTCTTTCCAATATTTTTTTCCAAACATCAGCTTTTCACAAGACCTACCCAGGTTTCCCTTTAAAAAATGACAATTTCTCTTAATTCTCACTTCAGAAATTCTAATGTCTTTAGTCTACTTTTAACTTAACCTTGTGTAACTTTCTAACATATTGTCTAATGACATTTTTATAGCGTGCATTAAAAAAATTGTTTGCAGTCTGTCTCGTTACTAGGATATAAACCCCAAGAGAGCAAAGATCTTTGTCTTGCTTACTGATGTATTCTCAAGCACTGAAAACCGAATAACAAATATTAGGATAAATACAATTCTCTGAAGTAATTAATTAACATTTATTATGCAGTCTCCACTTTTATAGCTTGTACTTTTATTTTCTCTTGTTTAGTAAATGCTCACAAATCATGAGTATTCATTCATATTTTTTGAGATGTTATATAGTTTTACTTTTAAGATGTATCTATTTAGTTACCTGGAATTCATTTTGTGTGTGGAGCAAGGTAATGATATGCATTATTTTCGCTTTTCCACATATATTAAATATTAAGCCTTTTCTCAAGTGATCCTCAACGTCAACTGTCACCTCCTTCGTGGATCAAGTTTTTATTTATGCTGTTACTGATCCTGCTATTCTCTCATTTTTTGAAATTACATCATTTAACCTTTATCATCAGTCCATGAATGAGGTTTCTCTTCACATTCCCAGTTAATGAGAAAACAGAGATCTTTGTTGCTAGCTATTGCAAATCATATCTTTGAATTCAATCTGTACTACATCTCCAGACAACAAATGATAGTGATCCTTTCCTGCTCCATCACTGCAGATGTGCGTTTAAATTTGCCTCTCTCTCTTACCTTGTGAAATACATACTGAACTGTCTCATTCCTCCAGCTCTGAAGTTATCCTGAATTCTAAGCTGTCATTGAGTTAATATTTACGGGTCAAACCATGAGCTATGTTTCAGGAACACTGGAATTAATTTATTCCCTATAAAATTGCCAAATCTTTCGTGCTTTATCTAAGAATCTCCAACCTCTGCGTAACCTACTGCACATTAGGAGCTTAATTAGCATTTTGCAAAATGGCTATGTCCGTAAATGAAAGACATCTCAAGATTCACATAACTGCTATTCTCCTTTTATAATGTTAGCTTATTCAAAATCAAAATTTACATTTAAAAATATCCTTGCTTCAGACTATGGGATGCTTATTTCTACATGTATTTTGTTTGAAATGGGACTTTGGAGATATATTTTTCTTTTATTGAATGATATAAATGTCAAATGGAAATTTTAATTATGTTTGCTATCATAATCTAGGAATGGTATATTAATAGATACTATAGATTTACCCAGTGTGTCCCTTGGGGTGATTTGATTTTATCAGAAGGATATGGCATATATAAACTATAGTAAAAATTTCCTTAGAGAGACTTTAAAACTAACCTTTCATGAAAATAATTTAAAATTCCATGATTATGATATTACAGGTGCAGCTCCCTGCAATTTCAAACTAGTGCTAATGCAATATTTGTAGGCTTAATGCTGGTTGTGACAGAAAAAAATATGTAAATGAGAGTGATTCATCTAAAAGTAACTAAAAGTATAAGAGATTTTTTATAATAAAATTTAATGTTCCTAAACTGTTTTGATCAATGGTAGCAGCACTGGGACAATTGTACTGCCACTTCAGGTGAAGATTTTAAACAAATCCACAGTATTTGAATTATAAATTATCGTACAGATCTAAAGTTTCACCCTATTAATTTATCGTTATAGTTGGGCTATCTGTCTCTGTCTTTGACTGTTACCATCCTTTTCCAACCAAGATGATATTGTTATGATTTGGACCCAGGTGCCATCACCACGCAAGTTAACCAGTAAGCAAAAGACAGCTGCCACTGTGAGTTAAATATATTTTATATCTTTCCAAGTGGGAATTCCAGAAAAGCACATTCAACACAAGGTCAGCAAAACACTTCTGAGGTTCACAGTTCATTGGGGAAATCAGCAGAAGGGCTGGCTGCAGCTGGAATATATGCTAATCACCTTGGAATCAATTGCAATTTCTGCCAAAAGGTATCTCAGGGTTGCCGTTATTAAAAATGCATCAGCCTCAAGTAGTCACTTTCTAGCTCTTACATCCAACAGGCCATGCCAGCAACTTAGAGGAGCTTGATGTCAAGGATAATGAGATAGGTCAACTGGGAAGGTGTGCTTTATGAGGGTCTTGCATCCAAAATAGTCAATAAGGTACAGCCTACTTTGGCTTTATTACTCATATTTATCAGAAGTCCCATATCCCTTATACAAATATAGCTTGAAGTCATATTTATCATTCTGCTTACCTGTAAGCTCTCAGAGAGTATGCTATCTGCTCAGTGGATGTCTCAAATTCTGATTGCCTAAGATTTTATTTATTTATTATTTATTTATTCTGACTTTGTGTGTTATGATATGCCCACAATGGCTACTGTTTAAATGAGTTAATAATTCTTAAATATAAATATTTTAGTAAACTTTCTACCTTCGTGGCTTGCAAATGTTAGCCAAATGTGTAAGAGACAAGGAATAGGAAGAAACTGTAGCTTTATCTTTGTAATTACAGTAAGACAACTTCAGAAAAATGGTTGCTGAATACAGGAGGCCAAGTTCTTTCTGTTAAATAATCCACGCTTTTCCTCTTTTCTGTCATCTGTGTTGTATTCTCATTTCTTAATGGGAAGGTAGTTCGTAATGAAATGAAAAGTTATACGTTTCTGACAAGATTGATTGTTTTCTTGAAGGATAAGGCCAGAGAGTAAACATTAAATATCCTGGCAAATGATCTGCAAATTATCCATAATATACATAATACTGTGCCTTTTACTTTATTTTTTATATTGACACAATGTAGAGCCTGCCTGGTCAGGGCTTCAAAGACATCCCACTTTTTATACTAGAAAATTACCATATACAATTAGAAAATAAACTGTTCAGAAAGCTGTCTGCCTAGAATCAATTCAATACCTGATTAATAAGTGGAAAAGGAGCACGGTCTTTCCAATATCCTTGGCTGCCAGAATGTGTGAAGCCAGGCTAAATTTTACTCATAGGCATATGCTGACATTAACAGAAAATCCACTGAAAAATTACAAGTTCTTACTTCTGTGTGGACAATGTTTGCATCTTTTCGCTGAAAGTTTTCTTCTGCTTTTGGTATATTAAAGAGCACTACAAGTAATACTTAAAACAAAAGTACTCTTGGCTTGGCTTGGCTTGGCTTGAATGTTGAAGATTGCCCTGGTGCCTTAGTATGTGTGCCCAGCACCTCTGAGAACCCCAGGAGGGACCGGACAATCAATGAACCCTCAGGAGTTACGAATTAAGTACTAAAGGTCTCCAAGCTATCAACAGACCAAACAGATTAGATTCATCTCAGGAAAACGAATTGGGTGAGATTACACTCCCACAAAATCTCTGCTGCAATGTAATTGTACTTTGGTGATGTGTGTCCCCATTTCGATGATATATTTTAATTCTTCTCTAAATATACCTGGATAAAAATGACTAAAATCAAAAAGTACACAGTGTCCTGTAATACTTCAAGGGCCACTTCTTAGAAATTGCCAGCAACTGTGTCAATTGTGTCATGGAGATTAAACTTGGAACCACTTGAATTCTGGAAAACTGTGCCACCTTCCAGGTGGGTGCAGATGAGTGGCATGTTTATATGGAATAGAATTTCAGAGAATATTTTTGGCCAGAAAAAAAAGGACCCTAGGTAAGAAATTCAGGGTCTTCATTTTGGGAAACATTTTTTTTTAAACATATGGTCTTTCTTATGGCATTTTGTTTTTCTGAGGTGTAAGCTTTTTCACTGAGTATTATGGGTGTTTTGCAGCAGAATGAGAGGGTAGTTAGGTCACTGAGTTCGGCCCAATTACATCTCAAAAAGAATATGCCATCTGTGCAAGCTACATAGAGGACACTGTTGTAAATTGGGTTTTTCATCTCTCAAATCATGTAGATTCATGCAGAGAGACGTATGTGTGTGTGTGTGTGTGTGTGTGTGTGTGTGTGTGTGGGTTTAAATCCAATGATAGGTTTTTAAAAACAGCGTATTTATTTCTACATAGTTTTGCAAAATGCATTTAAATCTCATCTGCAATAAAATTAAGTATGTAATATAATCTAATACTATAATGCAAGAAGCATTATTGCAAATCAGTCTTCCTGATCCTCAAAGTAAGATCACATGTGGATTTTTAAAAAATCATTAGACGGAGTCAAGACTTCTAGATGATTACCATTTATTCCTTTGGGTTCAGTTTCCTCATCTGAGTTAGGTACTGTATTAGATGTTATTTAGGGACCTTCAAGCTCTAAACATTTTATATTGATTAAATAAAATGATATCTGTAAATTTTCAACACAAACCATGATATAAGGAAAGGATTAAATAAATATTTACTATTCCCATTCCTTTGTTTGATTTTGATCAAACTCTACTGTGAATTTTCCTACAACTCTCATTAATGTTCCTTAGCAAAATTTTGTTTTCTTCTTATTGTAGATAATGAGTTTTACATATAGTAATTTGATTTTTTCCAAAAATGTGTTCAAAGACCCTGCCTCTCTTCAGATTTTTCAAAGAAAAAAATATGAAAATGATACATTATATATCTGAAGATATATATTGAAATTCTGGATATAATGACATATTATTTTATTATATTATGATCTAATATATCATTAGCTGCAGAAAGTATAAACTACGGACAGTACTGAGTCTATTTGTCCAATGTAAGAAAAATTTCCACACATAATTCAAATGATACATATTATTGATTAGAATAAAATTCATCATGCAACATTGTTTTCAGAATGAATAGATCTTTCAAAATTTTTAAAGAAAATTTATGTTTTATATTTCCCAAGCAGTTCTCCTTTACTGGGTTTTTCAATGTAGTTTGATATTTCATTGACATATGATTATGTAGTAGAAGAATCAGGGCCTTTAAAGTCTGTTCAAACCGCATTATTTCTCCATATCAGAGATATTTTTAACAAGTATTATAATTTCCTATTTAGTCCATTTTCTCCTGTGAGCTGCAACCTACTTTAGGGCATTCTTGCCTGCATTCTTATCTACATTATATTCCCAGCACACAGCACTGCATGTGATGAATAATAAATATTAAATATCACTAGTGAAAAATCAACTGAGTAGCCATGCTATTTTTTGTGCCTCAGTTTTCTCACATGTATAATTAGCATATTATTGTACAGCAATATTTTAAATGATAAAAGTCTAGTATGAAAAATACATTTGAGACATCTTTTGTTTTTAGAAATATGTTGATATAAACAATTATTTCCTAAGTTTGATATACCCAAGTATTGAAGAAAAAGTTGTCCTGACAACAAATGTAATCCTGTTTTCCGATGACATCTAAATCCATCTAGTGCCAACTACAAATGATAGTCTCCGTGAACCCTAATTGAAGAGATAGGCTGCATCATGCTTCATACACTTAATGTTATTGATTATTATTATTAATTATTATTATTATTATGAAACAGGTTCTCGCTGTGTTCCCCAGGCTGGAGTGCAGTAGTGCAATCTTGGCTCTCTGCATGCAACCTCTGCCTCCCAGGCTCAAGCAATCCTGCAACTTCAGCCTCTGGAGTTGCTGGGACTACAGGTGAGAGCCAACATGCCTGGCTAAATTTTATATATTTTGTAGAGATGGGGTTTCAGGGCTTTGCCATGCTATGCAGACTGGTCTTGAACTCCTGACCTCAAGTGACCCACTCGTCTAGGCCTCCCAAAGTGCTGGGATTACAGGCATGAGCCACTGTGCCTGGCCCTTAATATTATTTTTAATACAATTTATTATTTTTTTAAAAAAGGAGCAAGCAAACTTACTGACTAGCCTGGAGCAGTTGCAATGAAACACATTCATCTTCATCGTATAAAAGAAAGATGTCTAAAGGGCGCTGTCTGATTTAGTGACCCAACAGGAAAGCTAGTCAATAAAGAGTAAAGTAATCTAGTCCTGAAGAATAGAAGGCATGGGCCATAGACTCCCCACCTCACCTAGTAACCACTGATTTCCATGTGAAAATGTTCTGTCGTCCAAAACAAAATATATATCACCTATGATTTTTAATACTAAAATATTTTCTTTATCCTTTAACAATATTCCTAATGTTAATATTTTAACACTGACATTAAAATACTTTCCAAGTTATTTTCAAAGATAAAGGAAAATAATAGCATATTCTTTTTTTTTTTTTCCAAATGGTGCTCTGTCTCTCTCACTTCCATAGAATCCTCTTAACTGAGGCTGATAGGCAAATTTTGCTTTGAAAATATATCTCACCTCATGAATTGAAACACTAGAAGGTTTAGAAATGGAAACAGAAAACGTATTCTGTTGTACTTTCAACTTGTAAAATGTACCATCTACAGTAAGGTGTCAATGTAATTACAGTGCATAGAGAACTCACAACAAAAAAGATTTTATTTTTATTATAAAGAATCAGATGAGAATGTTAGAAATGTAAAATTACTGCAGGAGGTAGGTATTATTGATTCCTATAACTATTTGTTTTTGAGACTATGTAAGTAGTATGTATTTCATGTGCACAATTTGAAGAAAAATGTAACACAATTTTTAAAGCCTCAGCATTTTAATGTGACTCCTTTCAACATTTTTTTCTTTCCATATTTTAACATGAAGGGCATCATTTGGAACATATACCTCTTTCCTAACTAATATATATTAAAATATTTCCTTTTGGTATGTCTTTCATATACAAAGTCTGTATAACAGCCCAGTCTTTCAGAAAGCCCACATTTAAGAGCTCCCTTTTTTATAAAGTGGATATTTTGTTCATCATAACTAACTTCATATTATTTGTCATCTTCTTAGATTTCTGAGACACTTTGAAACTTTATTAATGACTTTCCAAATTTATTAATGCAACTTATTAATGGCTACTTCATCATTTCATATTATCTCTGGAATATCTGATAAATTATGTAATTCTGTGTTTTGGGGTTACTTTTATTCTCATTTGGCATATATAACTATTTTCTCCATACCATATGTTCATATTTATATAAAAACAAATATATTTGATGAAATTGGGTTTGGATTCAGACTTCCAGAATTTGAATTCTAGCTACTATTTAAAAACTGCTTGGCTTTGAATAAGCTACTTCACCTCTCCAGGCTTTATTTTCCTCACCTCTAAAACAGGAACAATACTAGTATTTATCTTCTAGCCTTGTTGTACTAATTTGATAAAAATAATATGAATAAATCACCTTAAGCTGAGTCTAGTGAACAGTAAGCATTTAATAAAATTGGCTATTATTAATAGCAGGAGTACTGGTATAGATGAACTTTTTAACATAAAAATTTTACACACTTTAAAAAATATTTTAATGCATAGAAATTTTGAATCAGTGATACCTGTGGCAGGAACAGATTTTATAACTGATCAGATGATATGCTCAAAATAGTGAAATACATGACAAGGCTCAGTCACAAATGCTTAACCCCATCCACTGTGTAAAAGTTGAAAAATAACTAACAGATAACAGCAATATTCTGAACATTCAGTTAATTTACTATTTTGCCTTATTTTTAAGATTTCTCAGTGAGTATTTAATCTCTGATGTATTACTTTTGTGAAAGTAGATATGATTTGGGGTCAATTATTTTTGTCTTTGAGAATGTTAATATCATTTAAATAGTGTTATATAGTGTTTTTTCTTTTTATTTCTATATAAATATAATTAATTTTGATAGAAACTATCTATTAAGCCCATGTCCTAGACACTTGAATACTTGGCAGTCATTTGATAATTATTTTAGTAAAGCAATTGATTTCTAAAAAATACAAGTTCAGACTATCACTTCTTTTAATCATTTCTTTAATATTGTTACTTTAGTAAACCTATCCAAATGGTATGAAGAATGCTTAGTTTTAGAATAGCAATTTTTAAGATTAGTAAAATTCTCATAACATTATTTTCTACCATATGAGCTACAAAAAAGGAATAATTTTTGTTGAAGTATTTGCTTTCGCAACATAGCTTTTTCTAGGACTTGTATACTCGCAATTTAAAACATCTGCAGGGATCTAAAATCAAAGCTAACATTGCCATTATAAAACAAGCATACTTGACTCAGTGTCAACCCTTGTTAGGAAAACACTATTTTCTCAGAGGCAGGGAAATATGTTTGTAGGGCAGTGGTTTACACAGTTTTCTTTCCTGGACCCCTGAGTAATGATATAAGCCGTCCTCATTGTTTGTCTACTAGTCTGTTTTCCCATATTATTGAAAGGTAATATATAGCTGCTTCTGAGACTCTATGGCTTAGAAACCACTGAATACCAAATTGCATGTTTTCATCACAGTCAATTGGTGAAGAAAAATCTGCTACCCAGCATGATCCCAAGAGTGAAATATCCAGTCTCTCAATCTCTCAATTACTGCCCTTTCCATAGATGCCCCTAGCTTGTATTTCCAGTTGTCCCATGGTCAACATGAGAAAACCAGGCTCTGCATCCTCCTGTATTCTTCATTCAATGGCTCTATGAGCCAGAAAATTAAACTAATAGCTGTGATTTTTAGTTTAATTATTTGAAAAATGAGGCCACTTCATCAATGTGTAGGATATTATCAACATGCAGAAGCCTCCCTTGCGCCTCCTTCCTATAATTGTTATTCTAAGAAATAGTCAATATTCTGACCTTTATCATGATAGACTAGTTTTCTCTTATTTAAAATTCCAATCAAGTGGAAGTTTATAGTATTTGCTTTTTGTGGCAGGGTTCTTTTACTAACTATGATGATGATGATACTCATTGATATTCATCTGCTGTTGTGTTTAACAGTAATTGGCTGATAGTCTGCAATTTTCTTTAACCCAGTCTAATGTTGATAGACATTTAGGATACTTCCAGTTTGGAACTACTATGAATAATGCTATTATGTCCATAATTGCGTATATCTTTTGGTATATTTCTCTTTTTTATAGATGTAGTGGAGCAATACCAAGTGACAGGGTTGCTGTACACTCAGTTTTAAAAGATATCGACAAACAGTATTCCATAGTAGATATACTAATTTATACTTCCACCAGCAGTTTATGAAAAGTCTAATACTTTTTTCACACTGTGGAGTGTATAGTCATCTCTCATTGTGGTTTTCATTGATATGTCTTCAAGATGCCTATGGGGGTTTTGAATATCCTCTTTTAAGAAATACTTGTTCAATTTTTTGCCAATTTTTTGAGTAGTTGTCTGCTTTTCCTTATTAATTTTTATAAGTTCTTTATTCCATATAACTCCTTTGCGTGATATATGTATTACAATATATTCTCCCATTGTTTAACTTGCTTTTTTACTCTCTTGTTGGTGTGTTTTAAGGAATATGCCCTTAACTTAATGAGTTCAATTTATCAATTTTTTTCTTTATGGTTAGTACTTTCTGTGACCTGTCGAAGACGTATTACATATTGTACATCTGCCTCCCCTGTTCCCACCACTTGGTTGGGGTGGGAGGAGGAAAAGGAGTCATATAAGTTTTTTTTATAGTACCATTAAGAAACAATTTTACCTTTTTCATTTATATCTACAATCTTTGTGGAATTTACTTCCGTTTGTTGTGCATTATGCTTTATTTTTCCACGTAGATATCCAATTGACCTAGTTATGTAAGATTGGTGTTTTCCCTTCCTTAATCATTTTCACCGGTGAAGCCATCTTGTGCTAGAGTTTCATTTGAGGGAAAGTTCTTAATAATAGCCTATTTTTAAAAAATAGATATGAGTTTTTTTAGATTTTATAGTATTGCTTCTCTCAGTTTTTTAAAATATTTTTATAGAGACTTGCTGTGTTTCCTGGGTTGGTCTCAGACTTTGTCCTCAAGCAATGCTCCCACGTCAGTCTCTCAAAATGCTGGATTACATGCATGAGCCATCAAGCCTGGCCCAGTTTTTATGCTAGATTTCTCTAACAAATTTTTCACTTTATCTAAGGAATTCATTGACATGCAGTTACTCATTCAGTCGCTTTGGTTTGCTTTTTACTGTCTGTAGTAATCTAAACCTTTACTTTCTTTTTGTTTTGCTACTTTACTTTTATAGATTTGGGGGGTGATCTTATATTCTTTTTTATTATTTCAATAGTTTTTGAGAAACAGGTGGTTTTGGGTACATGGATAAGGTCTTTAGTGGTGATTTCTGAGATTCTGGAACACCCATCAACTGAGCAGTGTTCACTGTACCCAGTGTGTAGTCTTGTATCCCTCATCCATCTCCCACCCTTCCCCTTGAGTCCCCAAAGTCCATTATGTAATTATATCATTCTTATGCTTTTGCGTCCTCATAGCTTAGCTCTTGCTTATAAGTAAGAACATATGATGTTTGATTTTTGATTTCTGAGTTACTTCACTTAGAAAAACGGTCTCCAACTACATTCGAGTTGCTGCAAATGCCATTGTTTCTTCCCTTTTTATGGCTGAGTAGTATTCTATGCTCTCTATATATATATCAATGTGATATATGTGATATATATGATATATATCAATGTGATATATGTGATATATATGATATATATCAATGTGATATATGTGATATATATGATATATATCAATGTGATATATGTGATATATATGATATATATCAATGTGATATATGTGATATATATGATATATATCAATGTGATATATGTGATATATATGATATATATCAATGTGATATATGTGATATATATGATATATATCAATGTGATATATGTGATATATATCAATGTGATATATGATATATATGATATATATCAATGTGATATATGTGATATATATCAATGTGATATATGATATATATGATATATATCAATGTGATATATATGATATATGTGATATATATCAATGTGATATATATGATATATGTGATATATATCAATGTGATATATATCAATGTGATATATATGATATATGTGATACATATCAATGTGATATATATCAATGTGATATATGTGATCTATATGATATATGTGATATATATCACAGTGATATATATCATGTGATATATGTGATATATGTGATCTATATATGTGATATATATCAATGTGATATATGTGATATGATATATGTGATATATCAGTGTGATATATATGATATATGTGATATATATCACTGTGATATATATCATATATGATATATATCACTGTGATATATGATATATCATATATGATATATATCATATATGATATAGATCACTGTGATATATATGTGACATATATGATATATTTCACTGTGATATATATGTGACATATATGATATATATCAATGTGATATATATATGACATATATATATCACATTTTCTTTATCTACTTGTTGGTTGATGGACATTTAGGTGGGTTCCATATTTTTGCAATAGTGAATTGTTCTGCTATAAGCATGCATGTGCAAGTGTCTTTTTCATATAATGACGTCTTTTAATTTGGTTAGACAACTAGTAGTAGTATTGCTGGATCAAATGGTAGATGAACATTTAATTCTTTAAGGAATCCCCATACTGTTTTCCATACTGGTTGTACTAGTTTACATTCCCACTGGCAGTGAAGTGTTCCCTTTACACCACATCCATGCCAACATCTATTTTTTTTAATTATGACCATTCTTGCAGGGTAAGGTAGTATCTCACTGTGGTTTTAATTTGCATTTCCCTGATAATTAGTGATGTTGAGCATCTTTCACATGTCTGTTGGCCATTTGTATATCTTCTTTTGAGAATTGTCTATTTGTGTTCATTGCCAACTTTTTGATGGGATTATTTTTTTCTTGCTTATTTGTTTGAGTTCCTTGCAGATTTTGGATATTTGTCCTGTGTATTATGCATAGTTTGTGAATATTTTCTCCCAATCTGTGGGTTGTCTGTTCACTTGTCCAATTATTTCTTTTGCTGTGCAGAAGCTTTTTAATGTAATAAGGTCCCATCTTTTTATTTTTGTTTTGGTTGCATTTCCTTTTGTGTTCTTGGTCATGAATTCTGTCTAAGCCAACGTCTAGAAGAGTTTTCCAATGCTATTTTCTAGAATTTTTATGCGTTTGGATCTTAGATGTAAGTCTTTGATCTTGAGTTGATTTTTTATGAGAGATGAGGATCAAATTTCATCCTTCTACATGTGGCTTGCAAATTATCCCAGCACCATTTGTTAAATTGGATATTATTTCTCCAATTTATGTTTTTGTTCACTTTGTGAAGATTCATTGGCTGTATTTGGCTCTATTTCTGGGTTCCCTATACTGTTCCATTGGTCTACATGCCAATTTTTATACCAGTACCATGCTGTTTTAGTTGCTATAGCCTTGAGGTATAGTTGGAACTCAGGTAATGCAATTTTATTTTTATTTTTTGCAGGTGTTATAGAAAGGGTTGTGTTCTTGATTTGATTCTCAGCTTGGTAATTGTTGGTATATAGCAGCTTTACTGATTTTTGTATACCACTTTTGTATCCTGAAACTTTACTGAGTTTGTTTATCAGATTTAGGAGCTTTTTGGATGAGTCTTTAGGGTTTTCTATGTATATAATCATATCATCAGTGAACAGGAACAGTTTGACTTCTTTACTGATTTGGATACCCTTTATTTCTTTCCCTTGGCTGGTTTCTCTGGCTAGGACTTCTAGTAGTATGTTGAATAGAAGTAGTGAAAATGGGCATCCTGTCTTCTTCCAGCTGTTAGGGGAAATGCTTTTAACTTTTCTCCATTCAGTATAATGTTGGCTGTGGGTTTGTCATAGATGGCTTTTATTACCTGTAGGTATATACCTTACATGCCAATTTTTGCTGAGGTTTTTAATCATAAAGGGATGCTGAATTTTGCCAAATTATTTTTCTGAGAGTTTTCAGAGTTTATTTAGATAATCATAAGATTTTTCTTTTTAATTCTTTTTAAGTGATGTATAACATTTGTTAAATTGTGTATGTTAAGCCATCCCTGCATCTTTGGCATGAAACCCACTTGATCATGGTGGATTATCTTTCTGATTTGCTGTTGAATTCAGTTAGCTGGTATTCTGTGGAGGATTTTTGCATCTATGTTCATCAGGGATACTGGTCTGTAGTTTTCTTTTTTGTTATGTTGTTTCCTTATTTTGGTATTAGGATGATATTGGTTTCATAGAATGATTTAGGGAGGATTCCCTTTTTCTCTATCTTTTTGAATAGTTTCAGCAGGATTGGTACCAATTGTTTTTTGAATGTCTCATAGAATTCATCTGTAAATCCATCTGGTTCTGGAATTTTTGGGCAATTTTTTTTTACTATTTCAATCTTGTTACTTGTTATTGGTCTGTTCAGAATTTCTATTTCTTCCTGACTTAATCTAGGAGAGTTTTATACCTCCAGGAATTTATCCATCTTCCCTGGATTTTTTAATTTGTCATGTAAAGGTGCTCATAGCAGACTTGAATGGTCTTTTGTATTTCTGTGGTATTGTTTTGTTTCTAATTGAGCTTATTTGGATCTTATTTCTTGTTTTCTTAGTTAATCTTGCTAATAATCTATCAAATTTGTTTATCTTTTCAAAGAAGCAGCTTTTTGTTTCATGTATATTTCATATTTTTTGTTTCAATTTCATTTAATTCTGCTATGAAATTTGTTATTTCTTTTCTTCTGCAGTCAGTCTTTGGGTTTGGTTTGTTCTTGTTTCTCTAGTTCCTTGAGGTATGACCTTAGATTGCCTATTCATGCTCTTTCAGACTTTTTGATATAGGAATTTAATGCTATGAACTTTCCTCTTAGTGGTGCTTTTTCTGTACCCCAGTGGTTTTGATAAGATGTTTCACTATTGTTCCATTCAAAGAATTTTTAAATTTCTATCTTGATTTCATTGTTGACCCTAAGATCATTCAAGAGAATATTATTGAATTTACATGTATTTGTATGGTTTTGAGGGCTCCTTTTGAAGTTAATTTTCAGTTTTGCTTCACTGAGGCCTGAGAGAAAGCTCAGTGTAATTTAGATTTCCTTAAATTTATTGAGACTTGTTTTGTGACCTATCATATGGTCTATCTGGGAGAATGTTCCATGTGCTGATGAAAAGGATGTATATTCTGCAGTTGTTGAGTAGAATGTTCTGTAAATATCTGTTAAGTACATTTGTTCTAGGGAATAAAGTCCATTGTTTCTTTGTTGACTTTCTTTTTTGATGACCTGTCTAATGCTGTCAGTGGAGTATTGAAGTCTCCCACTATTATTTTGTTGCCATCTATCTCATTTCTTAGGTCCAGTAGTAATTGTTTTATGAATTTGGAAGCACCAGCATTAGTTTTATATATATTTAGGATAGTGATATTTTCCTCTTGGACTAATTTTTTTATCATTATATAATGTCCCTCTTTGTCTTAATTTACTGTTGTTGCTTCAAAGTCTGTTTTCTGACATAAGAATAGCTACTCCTGTTTGCTTTTGATTTCCGTTTGTGTGGAGTATCTTTTTCCACCCCTTTACCTTAAATTTATGTGAGTCTCTTGGAGACAGCAAATACTTGGTTGGTGAATTTTTATCCATTCTACCATTATGCATCTTTTAAGTGGAGCATTTAGGCCATTTACATTCAACAATAGTATTGAGATGTAAAGTACTGTTCTTTTAATTATCCTACTTGTTGCCTTAATACATTTTTTATTATGTTAGTGTTTTATAGGCTCAGTGAGATTTATGCTTTAATTTGATGTATTTTGAGGTTTTGTTTCAAAATTTAGAGCTCCTTTTAGTAATTCTTATAGTGCTGGCTTGTCAGTGGCAAATTCTCTCAGCATTTGTTTGCCTGAAAAAGATTTTATCTCCACTTCATTTATGAAGCTTAGTTTTGCTGGATATACAAATCTTGGCTGAAAATTATTTTTTTTTGGCTAAAGATGGGACCTCAATCCTTTCTGACTTGTAAGGTTTCTGCTGAGAAACCTGATGTTAATGTGATAGGTTTGTCTTTATAGGTTACCTGATGCTTTGGTCTCACAGCTGTTAAGATTATTTTCTTTATCTTGACTTTAGGTAACCTGATAACAATATGCCTAGGTGATAATCTTTTTGCAATGAATGTCCCTGGTGTTCTTTTAGCTTTTTGTATTTGAATATACAGATGTCTAGCGAGGCCAAGGAAGTTTTCTTCAATTATTTCCTCAAATAAATTTTCCAAACTTTTAAATTTCTCTTCTTACTCAGGAACACCAATTATTCTTAGGTTTGACCATTTAATAAAATTCAATTTTCTTGGAGGCTTTGTTTATTTATTATTATTATTTTTTGTTGTCTTTGAATGATTGGATTAATTCAAAAGCCTTGTCTTTGAGCTCTGAAGTTTTCTTCTCATTGTTCTAGTCTGTTGTTGAAAGTTTCCAGTTCATTTTGTATTTATGTAATTGTGTCTTTCATTTCCAGAAGATGTGACTGTTTTTTCTTTATGATATCTATTTCTCTGAAGAATTTTTTAATTCATAGCCTGTATTTTCTTTTAAATTTATTTAAGTTGTTTTTCACTTTTTTTCTGATATCTCCTTGAGTAGCTTAATAATCAAATTTCTGAATTATTTATCTGGCAATTCTGAGTTTCATCTTGGTTTGGGTCCTTTGCTGGGGAGCTATTGTAATCTTTTGGGGATGTTATAGAACCCCGTTTTGTCATTTTGTCATTTTGGTAACATTACTTGCCTCTAACTTGGGTAAACTGTTTGGGTGGAAAGATCCGGAACTCAAGTCCTGCTCTTCAGATTCTTTCATCCCTTAGGATGATCCATTAATGTGGTGCCCTCCCCCTTCCCCTAGAGCAAGGGCTTCCTGAGAGTCAGACTGCAGTGGTTGTTATTGCTCTTCTGGGTCTAGCCACCCAGCAGAGCTACTGGGCTCTGGGCCAGTACTGGGTAATGTCTGCAAAGAGTCCTGTTATGTGGTTCTTCTTCAGGTCTCCCAGCAATGGATACCAGCACTTCCCTGCTCTGGTGGAGGTAGCAGGGGAGTTAAGTACACTCTGTGAGAGTCCTTGGTTGTAGATATGTTAGTGTGCTGGCTTTCTCAAATGCTTGTTATGCTAGCAGTGAAGTTGTCTTATGGATAGACTCAGGACCTCTGGTTAGTCAGGATGTTTTAGGCAGTGGACTTTGTTGTTTTCTGCTTCCTGGCAACAGAGTTATTCTGTCATGAGTTGCTGTAGTGGCCTCAGTTGGTTGGCCTCCAGCAAGAAGGTGGTGTATTCTAGAGAGCACCAGCTGTGGTAATAGTAGGGGGATCTGAGCTTGCCCTAAGTTGGTAACTTTTCTGATTTCTCAGGCAATGGTGGGGCCATAAAGCTCCCAAGAGTTTCTGTCTTTTGTGTTTTGCTACCTGGGTGGGTAGAGAAATACCATCAGGTGGGGACAGGGTTAAGCAGGTTTGGGCTCAAACTCTTTTGGGCAGGGCTTACTGCAACTATGGTGGGGGATGAGGGTATATGGTTCTCAACCCAATTGGTTTATGTTCCAGATGGAATTATGGATGCCTCTGCTGTGTGTTATAATTTGCCACAGAAGTGGGGGATAGATAGTAGCAAGAGGCCTCACCCTCCTCCCATGCATTTGGCAAGATCAGTCCTGCTCCTGCAGTGCCCTACTCAGAACTTGTGCCAGGCCATGAGCTTCCCCACTGAGAAAACAAGCACGTCTTTCAGGCCTTGCCCCTACCCTCTGTCCATGCTGTTGGTAGTGGCTCCCATGCTTGTTAACTGCAGCAGTTCTCATTTGCCCCTCCAATTCTGCTTAAGAAAACATATGCCCAGTTGAAATTGTTACAAATTTCAGTTGGAAGCTTCCTTCACCCTGCGAGCCCTCCCTAATCCTGCTGGCTGCCTTCCCCAAGGGCCACTGTGAGATATAGTCAGGGATGGCTTCCCTGGGCTTTAGCTAGAGACTCTGAGTGCTTACACGGCTCTTCCCACAGCTGTTTCTACTTTTATATTTTGTGCAGCTCCCTAAATCCATTTTACCTCTAGGTAAGGTTAAATCCTTCTCTTGTGATCTGGATTTTCAAATTCTCTAGTGGGGATGTGTTTTTGGAGGTAGGTTTTCCTCCTCTTATGGTTTGGGAACTCACAGTTTTTCATCTATCTCACAGAATTTACAGCAACATGCCACTTCTTTTAAAGAATCCATGAATTCTTTCACTTTTCCTGGTTATGTTCTTGTGGTGGTTCTTGGAGCAAGCATTCATGTGAGTCTCCACACACTGTTCTATCCATCAAAGTTGGGAGCTGCACATTAGCCCTGTCTCCTAAGTGCCATATTTCTCCTAATTCTGACTATATATATATATATATCTTTATATATATATATATATATTTTTTTTGAGATGGAGTCTTGCTCTGTCGCTCAGGCTGGAGAGCAGTGGTGCGATCTCGGCTCACTGCAAGCTCCGCCTCCCGGGTTCACGCCATTCTCCTGCCTCAGCCTCCCGAGTATCTGGGACTACAGGTGCCTGCCACCATGCCTGGCTAATTTTTTTTGTATTTTTAGTAGAGATGGGGTTTCATCATGTTAGCCATGATGGTCTTGATCTCCTGACCTCGTGATCCACCCGCCTCGGCCTCCCAAAGTGCTGGGATTACAGGCGTGAGCCACCGTGCCCGGCCAATTTTATATTTTTTATACTGATACTTGTGGATCTCAAATTTGATTAGTCTTTCTAGGAGTTCAACAATTGTATTAATATTTGATATAAAATACAGAAATAAATGTTGGGCTTTTAATTTTCTTTATTTTATGATTTATTGGTTCTAATTTTTTGGTTTCATAAATCATTATTCTTCCTGCATCATTGTGAAATGCATAAAATTCCTTAATTTTATTTCTGTAAATATGTCACAAAGCATTGTAATACATTTTCATTATGTGTTTTCAAAACTTTTAATAACTCTCTATATCTTATTTTTTTGATCCATCAGTTAAAGGAATATTACTTAATTTCTAAACTTCTTAGAATTTTCTAGTTGTATTTCTGTTATTAATTTCTTGTTTAATTCTACTGTAGTCAGATTGCATATTTAGTGTGGTTTTAAAACTTTGATGTTAATGGAGCCAAATGTTGGTATTTTTTTCATAGTCACATGAAAAGAATATACACCCTACAGTTATTAAAGTACTATTTTCTGTATATCGTTTTTTAAATTTCATTCAAATTTTCTACATTCTAAATAATATTTTTCTAATCTCTTTACTGAGAGAAGTTTTTTTTAATTTCAACTGTATTTTTCATTAATTTTATTCCTTTTTTTTCAGTTTTTACCTTATATTTGTTAAAACTATTTTATAGGACGCATGCATTTTTATGATTGCTTTGTCTTAGTTTTAAATTGACCTTTTCTTTTATAATTATGTTTTTTCCTTATCTTCTATATTATTTATTGCCCCAGAGTTTATGCTTTTCCATTTTAGTATAGATATATCAGCCTCCTTTTATATGGTCTTTGTCTAGTATGTTTTTCTCCACAATTCTACTATCAAATATTTGTGTCCTTTTTTTAAGATATCTCTTGCATATGGCATATATTTGTTTTCTTTTTAAAATCTGGTTTTACAGTCTTTAACTTGTAATTAAAAAATTTATTATTCAAATTCAATGTAAAAATGTATTGTTTTTAATCTACTATTTTTCCCATTTATTTCAAATTTTGTTTCATCAGTCCTTTGATTTCTGACTTCTATTTTAGGTGAACAGTCAATTCTAAGACAATCTTGTACATTTTTTTTTGTTTGCTCTGACTTTAAAAAAATATTTTCTGTGTTTTTGGTTTTCCCTCATTTTAACATGATGACTTTCTGATGTGGTATCTTTACTAGGGCTTAAATAACTGAGAATAGTTGTGTCATTTGCTAAAATAGGAAGATTTGGATACTTAATGGAGGAAACTGAAGGTTAATTTGAGACATGGTGACACTGAATTTCCTATATATTTGAGCTCAAAAATCATGTAAGGGCTGGTCATATAAATCTAAAATGCACTAGGCTGGAAATGGTGATAGATAAAACTACCTATAAAATATGATATAATGTATGAAAAAGTATCTAGATGATGAAATAATAGGAGGTACTGAAGCGGAGGCAGATAACATAGACAATTGTTTCTAAAGATTTGATGAAGGTAGGGAGTTCTAGATGGGATATATTTGTTGATATGTATGTATGATGTCAAGGGAGTGTGTATATATATGTATATATGTATGTATGTACTTGTGTATGTGTGTGTGTGTGTGTGTGTGTGTGTATGTAAAAAGAAAGGTTGCAGGGAAGAGTCTCACTCTTTCCCCCAGGCTGGAGTGCTCAAGCGATCCTCCCACCTCAGCCTCCTGAGTAGCTGCAACTACAGGTACATACCACCACACCTGGCTCACTTTTAAATTTTTGAAGAGGCAGGGTTTTACTATGTCACCAAAGATGGTCTGGAATTCCTAGGCTCAAGCAATCCTCCTATGTTTGGCCTCCCAAAATGTTGGGATTATAGGTGTGAGACACCATGCTTAATTCATTAAAAGACATATTTACATCAGTAATTCTATATGGATATCACTGTATATAATTTCATCTTGATATGATCTAAAAGACAAGGGAGAGGGATTGGAATTCAGTGGTTATTTTTTATTAGAAGTTCTTAAAACTGGGTCCCCTTGAAAAATATGTTGAAGTCTTAAGTCATAGGTATCTCTGGTGCCTTTGAATGTGACTTTACTTGGAAATACAGTCTCTGAAGATGTATTCAAGTTAAAATGGGATCATTAGGGTGAGTCCTAATTCAATATAACTGGCATCCTAAGAAGGATTTTTGGACAGAGAGACAAACACCCAGGAAGAATATCACATAACAGAGGTAGAAATTGAAGAGATGCACTTGGTTATTAGGCTATTTTGTATAACTATAAAGAAACACCTGAGGCTGGATAATTAATAAAGAGGTTTAATTGGCTCACAGTTATTCAGGCTGTACAGGAAGCATGCTGCTGGCATCTGCTTAGCTTCTGGTGAGGCCTCAGGGAACTCTTACTCATGGCTGAAGGTAAAGCAGGAACAGGCACATCACATGGTGATAGTGGAAGTGAGAGACTGAAGGAAGGGGGTTCCAGGCTTTTCAACAACCAGATCTTGTGTGAACTAACTGAGTGAGTTATCACTTTTCATGGGATGGTGCTAAACCATTGATGAGGGATCTACCACCATGATCTAATCACCTCACAACAGGCCCCAGCTCCAATATTGGAAATCACATTTCAACATGAAATTTGGAGGGGACTAACATCCAAACTATATCAAGTGGCAAGCCAAAGGATGCCAAGGACTGACAGCCTCCACCACAAGCTAGAAAGGAAAGGAAGTGTTGTTCCTTACAGGTTTCAGGGGAAGCATGGCACCACTGACATGATGATTTCAATCTTTTAGTTTCCAGAACTGTAAGATAATAAATTTGTGTTGTTTTAAGCCACCTAGTTTTTGGTTGCTTAAATTTTATTAGGACACCACTAGGTAAATAATACGGAAGTCAAAACCACTCCTCATTAGAAAAAGGAGAGTTAAGTTATATGAGTCCTGATTGGTTAGCAGAGTTGGTGGTATCAAAATATCTCTTGTAATACTTTTGATCCCTCAGTAAATTAAGAAGCAACCTAAAACAGCAAATAAGTAAAAGAAAGTTTTGAGTAGAGAAGACAAGGTGAGGTATAGTCAACTTAGAAAGTGTGTAATTAAATGGGAAATTAAGTGGGAAATAAAATAAGATCACTAACAGTGTTGAGAGACCAGACATAACTTGTGGAAAACTATTTGAGGTAGAACATATGTGCTTGGTTTCATATTTTACTTTTTTAAGCATGCTTAGCTACTTTGAATCAGGGATAAAAATCTGTCAGGGGGAACAAGGAGAGTTGGTCTAAGCCACTGTGTATATTCAAGGATGTGATAATAGTCACAGACCCATCTGGTCAGGATAGAACAATTGAAAATGTTAATATGGTGGAGTCAATTGGTAGGTGGCCTCAGTTGGGATTCAAAATTGTTAGAGAGGTTATTTAGACTATGTGAGCAGGAAGTATGAGAAATTTGGTTGAAGGTGGATGCCTGAAATTAATATTAAGAGGCTGTGCATTAGTTAATATTAAACTAAGAAGCTTCACAAATGTTTCCTATTTAGGGCACAGATACAAAATAAAAACATGTACATGGGCAAGCTGAGGTAAACAGAGTTCATTCAGGGCCAGCAAGGCACCAGACTCAGACCCTCATAGTCCCCACATAGCTGTCCTTGTGACTGAAGTGATTATCTGGAATACACCTGTGTTTTAATAATGGCACAAATGCATATCACAGCAAGATGATGAGAGACTCTGGCCTAACCTAAGACCATAGATGACTATGGTGGCTAAGGTGAAGGAGGTGTATATTCTGTTGGCATGTGGTAAAGCAATTGAGAGGTTAGAACATTGGATGGATCCGCTAAATGGATGTTGAAATATGAGCATTGATGCTCTAAATAGTGATGGCAATGAAGATGGTGAAGGTGTTAAAATCTTCAACTAAAGAGGCAAGTAATTTTGGATTTGATAGTCTGGAAAGTACTGAGACAGATAGGGAAAACTGGGCAGGAGAAACTCCTCCCCATTTTTCCTTGTGTGCACTTGACTGTGCTAGCTGTATTCAGCCTTGCAGCCTGGCTAAGGGAGGGGACCACCCCTCATATTGTCTTATACCCAATTTCTGCCTCTGAAGTAAAAACTAAAAGGCAGAAATGAAATCCACAAGCAGACGCCCGGTGCCACACCCTGGGCCTGGTAGTTAAAGATCAACCTCTGACCTAATCGGTTATTTGCATAAGAAAAGCACTGTGAAGATCCCTGTCCTGTTCTGCTCCATTTGAATTAGCCATGCATGCAGCCCCCAGTCACGTACCCCCTGCTTGCTCAATTGATCACGACCCTCTCACTTGGACCCCCTTAGAATCGTGAGCCCTTAAAAGGGACAGGAATTGCTCACTTGGAGAGCTCGGTTGTTGGAGACGTGAGTCTTGCCGAAGCTCCTGGCCAAATAAAGCCCTTCCTTCTTTAACTCTGAAGGGTTTTGTCTGCGGCTTGTCCTGCTACATGGCAACCATGAACACTTTCTTTCACAAAGTGAATGAACAGAGAACGAAAGGGAACAGAGCAGTCTGACCATAAACACCCTGGTTAACAAGTGCAGGCACTTTCCAAAAGACCCTCCCCAAATGTGCATGCCCAGTAATGTCCTATCCTGACTTTTGCTTCATTTTAATAGTAAAAATCACACTCCTAAGAGGAGATTTAAGATGCTAATGAGACTGGCATCACATGAAGAAGCATAGAGAGAAACTGCACAGGTGAAATTGACAGACCACCCCAAATATGCAATGATGTCACCCAGAGAAGGTTCAAAGGAAATAAAACCTCAGAATAATGACTAACTTGCTTTCTGAAGCAAGTCTTTTCCTTTTGCTGTTTCCCTTTCTGCTGGAGCTGAAAGTCCCAATAAACTGCCTTGCTCAAACCCATCTCAGACTCTTAGTTTGTTTCTATTTACTAAGGGTCAACAACCCACCAGCCAGTAACAGTACAAGTGGTATAGCTAACAGCATTTGCTTTAAAGGAGCTCAGGATTTTAGAGATGTGACAGGAGCTACAGTCTGGAATTTCCAAGAAGCAGCAAGAAGCGAACCTACCTCAACTATACTCCCTACATTGATTGGTATGGGATAGAAAAATAACAGCTACCACTAAATGATGACTACTTAAGTTAAAATCAGGAGACTGAAAAGTTTTATTTAGAGTCCAAAAAAATAATTATTATTATTTTAAAAATAAGCAAACATTGAAGTTATAGAGTATTTTGCTTAACAAATAGAATGAGTTTTCATAAAGAATAACATGAGGCTTTTGTTATTGGTGACAACTGGTATTTATTAAGATGTAAGGCATGACGAACTGCTAGAGACATCTGATTATTCTAATTAAAGCTACCTTCTTGGGACTAGTGTTTTGGGCAGTTTTTGGTGATAAGTTGGGTATAATTGAGGCTGTGGTTAGTTTTACCTGTATGTAGGCTTACCATATTTAGCCAACAAAAATATAAAATATTCAATTGAATTTGAGTTACATATAAACAACAACAAATTTTTTTATATAAGGAGAGCTCAAATATTTCATGGGATCTGCTTAAAATATTTTTGTTATTTATAATAAATTCAAAGTTAACTATGTTAACTCTATTTTATCTAGCAAATTCATCTATATAGCACATCAGTATGCATACCTTTTCTATGCTGTGGGTGGAAAAGTGATTTTAGAAACTAAAATGTTAACTTGTGCAGTATTTACTGTATGGACCTAGGAAACGTCAAATAAACAATTATTTCAGAAGTGACTGCTGACTATATCTAGAGATCCAGGCTTCAAAGAAAATAATAGTTTCTGAATGGTTGCATTGTCTTTTGATTTGCTGAATTATTTTCTGTCTTTATTTTGCCTTCACTTTTGAAAGACAATTTTGATTAATATAAAATTCTAGGTTGCATTTTTTTCTTTCTTTCAACAACATTTATTTCACTTTACTTTCTTCATCTTTGCATGGTTTTTGATGAGAAAACTGCTGCAATTTTTATTGTGCATTACTCTTTGGGTAAGATGTTTTCTCTATCTGCTTCCACCCTATTCATGCTTCTTTCAGGATTCTGTTTGCATTCGGTCTTATGCAATTTGAGTGTGGTATGCCTTCATGTAGATTTTTTTTGGTGTTCATTCTCCTTGGTGTGCTTCCTGGATCTGTAGTTTACTATCTGTTATCAATTTTGAAAAATTCTTGACGATTATTACAAATATTTTTTTTCTGTTCCATTCTCTTCTTCTAATATTTCAATTACATGTATTTATATCTTTTGAAATTATTCCACGGTTATTGGATTATCTGTTTTCATGTTGTTTTGCATTTTTCGTTACTTTTTATCCTTGCATTTCAGTATTGGAAATTTCTATTGGCATATCTTTAGCTCACTGATTCATTTTCAGCCATACCCAAGCTATGAATGAGCATCTCAAAAATATTCACTTTGCTTATTTGTGTTTTTTTCCTAGCATTTTCTTTTGATTAATTCTTAAAGTTTTTATCTTTTTGTTTACATTACACCATCTGCTTTTACATGTTGTCTACTTTTTTGAGTAAATATCTTGATAAATCATAGTTATTTCAACGTCCTTTCTTATATTCTATAATAACATCTGTGTCATTTTTTTAGTCTGGTTCTGTTGTTTGTTTTATGCTCACAATGTGCTTTGTCTTACCTTTAGCCTTCCTTGTTTTTGTTTGTTTTGTTTGCCAAAAGCTGGAGATGATACACTAGGTAGTAGCGACTAAGGGAAAGGCCTATAATCTGAGGATAATTGAAGTTGTCTGAGCTTAATTGAGGTTAATAGGTTAACAGCCAGGAGGTGAGTTTTGTGTGATGATTGCTGCAGCTATAGGTCTAGTTTCCTTCTTGTTGCCTCTTCTGTTGTCTTTATCTAAGAACTCTTCCTGAAGTCTCCTTTAGCTGCAATCCACTGTCACTATACTAGATCCCTACTGATGTGATACTAAGATGTGAGGGAGGAAAGGCTTTTATAATCTTATAATTAAATCAAGTTATTTTAATGTTTTTGCTCCTGGGCTATCATGAGCCCTTCACAAATGGTTCTAATCTTCTACCCACCCGTCACTTACAAGAGACAGGAGGCTCTAGAGTAGCTATCTGTGGATAAATGCCCTTCCCTCCAGGTGTGATAAGGCTCTCTGAAAGTCTTATCACCTGGAGAGTAAATCTTTGTTAAGAGGAAGCCTATAGAGGTATTTCAAAATGGCTCCTTTTCCTCTCACCTTATTAGAGCCTTGCTAGAGCCTGGCTAGAATCGTTTTTGGCCCTTTACTGTGAGAACTTTGTGGGATTCTTGGAGGTAAAACCCACAAAAGTGTGGAGGCCCCCTTAAAACTGTGATTCATGGAGTTTCATGCCTCATACTCACCCTCTGGCATTTCAAGTATTCCTACCAATTAATGGTTCTAGTGGCTTTTGCTCCAGGTAAATAACACTTCCGCTGATTCCTTGAATGCTCCGGCCTCTTGCAGTGACAGTTTGCCCTGAGAACTCAATTCTCTGGTGAGTCCAAGAAAAATTGTTTATTTCCGTTATGTCTAGCTTTGTGGTTGTAAGGGTGGGAATGATGAATATAAAGTTCTTTCTTTATATGTCAAATCTGAAATTACCTTTTGAAACAGCATAAGATTATTGCCTAGTCATGCTATCAGATATGGGGTCTTTGGCTAACGGAAATTTCTTGGAAATAGTAGAACTAGGCAAATGTTTTCAAACATATTACTCATTGTTCTTACATGTACATTGGGCAATAGAAATGACCAAATACATCAACAGATTAATGGGGGTTTTCTCTGGGAGGCTGAATTTCTAGGTGATTTTATAGGTTTTATAAAAAGTGTTATGTTTTATATATTATATACAATAACTTTTCACAATAGGAAATGCTATGTTTTATAAAATAAATATAAACTTTATAGAATAAGTTTTGCCTTGGTAAGCACAGAATACTGAGAAGAATGGGAAAGTAGGAAATTTTTAGTTTCTCAGTAACACTTTTTAGAATGTGAATGATGAGGTTACAGTACTGCAATTGTAAACAATAATATAGTGTAAATATGATAAGTTGAAAGTGTAGAGAAGGAAAAAATGGACTTTACTCTTCTAGGTTCTTTGGGCTATGAATTGACAGAAAACAGATTAACAGTAGAAAAACCATTTAAGTTGTGTACATATGCACAGGAGTCCCACAGATATATGAGACTCAAGAAGGGAAAGATGATTAGAGCTTACATAGCATCTTGAGCTACAGAAAGGAAGAGGGGCTTGGGGTTTCTGGGGGGATGGTGGAGACAAATTATGAGAGTATTAGGGGAGCAAATGTATGGAAGTAATTTGTTGCTTTGCTATGAAGATAGAATCTCTCAAGTGACAAATGTTATTTCTAAGCAACTCTCTTGTAGATATTTTTACTAGGAAAAACCTTTCCTTTATTGATGGACGTTTTATTTACAAAATGGAAGCTTTTCAGAGCCACCTCTGTGTCTACAGTTTCTTAATCAGCTTGAAATTATCAATATGTCAAAGAGAAATATTTTGGGGTGGCCTATTCTGGTCTCCTACAGTCATATTTTGGGGTAGTATGCCCTGAGCCCCAACAAAAGTTTGTCTTAGTACAAATTCCTTCCAATGGTGTGTGTGTGTGTGTGTCATAGGCATCTGGATGCACATTGTATTTGACTCTTTTTAGAAGCAGCACCTTGTGATGTGGATTCAGTTATGTGAACTGAAAAAAAAAAAAAAAAAAGATGTAGTGGTAGGTTTTACAAAAGCTGTGTGACCAAGTTCCCTCAAAATAGCTGGATATGGTAGAAAAACCATGAGTTTTTATTTACAGTGACTCAGGTTTACATCCCAATTGCCACTTGTTAACTGTCTAATTTTAAAAGTTACCTCTATATATTCATTCTTCTTCCTCCTTAATTGAGATAGTGATGACAATTTCTTCCTTTCTTCATACTTCCATATGTCATTTCTTTCCAATCATTTATCCTTGGTGTTGCTCCAAATATATTATGAAAATAAAGCCTTAATGATTCAAGATCTTCAAATTCATCTGTCAGATATACAGAGTATTTTGCAGTTTAGCTATTTATTGTACCTCTGCAGTTTTTTTCTATTGCTCCTTCATCTTGAAACTCCCAAAATCACCACCCGAGCAAGTGTTGTCTTTTGTAGCCAAAACTTTCTCTCTAAGCTTGCCCTAAAATATTTGTCCATCAGTGTTCTACTATCCTGTCAGATCTATCCGTGCAACTTCTTTAAGAATCACTTCTAGGTCATTGTTTTTTCTATATTTGTTGTTGTTTATTAGATCAAGACAGTAGGCCTTGAAGCACCGTCTACAACATTGACTAGTTTGAGACCCTAGAATTTAGAAATTATGACACATACAAAGCCATATTTGGGTTACTTGTGGTGTTTGGTCAACTGATTTGTCCATAGTAAATCCTCAAGATACAGTTTTTCTTGGGTAAACTTTGCATCGATTTAATCATTGCCCTTAAAGTAGGATAAATTGTTCTCAAATTAAATCTCATTCCACAGCTGACCTCCCTAAACTCACTGGGGACTACTTGCTTCACCACTGAGAAGGCAGAAAAAAGAGAACTTATTAAATGCATTTGGTCAACTTAGTTAAAGTTGTTTTGGCCCAAGCAGTCTATAGTTTTTGTTCTCAAATAAGTGGCTCAGCCTGACCTATGTCCAGGGATTTTTAAATGGAAATTCTCAAAAAAATACTGAGCTATTATTCCAAGTTCTCAGGGAATCGAAAATATTGATGTTACACTAAGCAATTATGTATGTCATGGAGAGGTCTTTTATTAGAACATGACTGGCAGTTTGATTACCCGAGCTTTCTCAACTGGCTTGAGCTTTAAAATATTAGTTTAATATGTTTTCTGTGTTTACTTGCCATTTTTTTCTGACATTAATAACAACTTATAATATTCACTTAAGTATGTTAAATCTTGCTTTAGTATATAATATAGTGTAGCACATTCAGCAGGGGCCAATAATCCTTTGACTGAGGCTAGAATTCAGAAGCATCAGTATTGTATATGTGAACTCTCCTCTTACCTTTCCCAGATCAGAAATAAATTTATATGTACATTTATATAAATATGAATGCTCATATTTCCTCTGCTGCATTCACTTGTGTCAATTTTATTTTTACCATGGAGGTGGACAACTAAATGAATCTAATTCCTTGAATGACTCAAAGAGAGACATTTTGTTAAAAGACAGACGTATGTATTTTCTTGACATCCAGACCAGATCACACCTCAAATTACCCAAAGCCCATTCATTTAGTTTTCCTATCTTTACTTTTACCTTTAGGACCTGCAGTAGATACATGAATGACAGAAGTATTCCTTTCCAAGTCTTTCTGAGCAATTGACTATGAATGACATAAACCAATCATTTGAATTCTTTATTTAGTATTAATATTTGCTTCTTCAAGCTTTTTCTATAATTACATCCAGATAATAAGTACTATATTTCTTTTCAAGAAGACTTAAAAATGGTTAATACCATGTCTCAGCTACATAGAAAGCTTCAGGAAAAAATAATTCACATTATAGCTTATTAAATATGTGGCTTCTTCTCTAAAATGAGGATTAAAAACTGTGTATAGTGGAAATAGCCTTTTGATGGGATATGAACTGGGTACACAGGTATGAGGGAAAAGGGAAAGTAGAACCAACATACATTTAGTGACAAAATTGGGCTATGGAAGAGGCAAGAGTAATCACAGCCTGTAAGATGTCACCTACACTCAAAATTATTTTGTAATATCAATTTTCCATTACTTAAAATATATTCCCCATTTTAAACTACTCAAGGATTCTCTTTGAAAAATCCATTATTAGATATCAGCAATAATCTATAATACGGTTTGAAAAAGAACACTTAGAAAAGAATGTTGATACTTGTTAACATGATGATAAAATATGAATACTAATTAATATTTGTACTTATCAGGAACATTCCTATAGATTATATACTTTAAGCATTATGTCCTCTTTGAATATATTCACATAATTTGTGTTATGTTAAAACTATTAGGAATAGAAAAGTGTTCCCTTGAAGTGTGTGGATTAAAAGGGCTTGAAAGACTCAAACCTAGAATATTCTAGTGAAATTCTTGGACTCCAAAGCTAATACAAGCTATTATAAGGGTCCGAATAGAAGGAAAAGCTGCTTAAAAAAGTAATCTTATAAACATCTGACTTCTCACCTGAAATCTTGAATACTAAAATCACTAGAAAGCTATGTGCATGCCAATGAGAGAAAGGGTAAAAACTCTATACCCATCAAGATATCATTGATATCTGAAAGTAAATAAAATACATTTTAAGGAATGTAAGAATTTATATAAATTATTTACAAATGTGAGAAGGACTTTTTATTATGAGTATGAATTCCCTGAAGTTTCAAGTATTTTAGAAAGTAAAAGTCATAACATGAAAGTATTCACCAGGTAAATGAATAAATGTACAAACTTAATCACATCATTTTTCAAGTAATTTGTAATTATGTGAGTTGAATAGCTATGTTTATAAAATATAAGTATTGCAAATTTTAATTTGTTTTTATATATTTATATTTAATTTGTATATATTTATAATAACCTGATTCCTCGCTTATATTTAGAGAAGGTAAACAGCAGCTTGTTATCACTGATTTCTTTAAATAGAAGCAAGCCAACTGTAGTTGGAAAAATTGAAAATTTTAAATGTATGAAATATTTAAAACATATATATATATATATATATATACACACACATATACATACATTTCAGGAATATAGTACCAATGACAAACATAGAGGAAAAAACATTACTAATAAGTAGAAATGTTTTCTCTATGCAGTGTTTTCCCCTCTCCTGCCTAGAGGCAATGGTATACCTGAAGGTGGTTTCTATCATCAGGTGTCTTTTTAAAAAATAGTTTATAGTTATGTTCTTAGAAGATATACAGTATGGCATCACATATTTTGAAAGTTTATATAAATGGTAGCATGATATACACATAAGTGTCTAAAATTTATGGTATTACAACTGAGAAGGCAATTACCAGTTTCAGGGTATTAACTTCTTTTTTACTAAACATTGTCAAATCACTTTTGCGGCCTCTCTTTTCTTAGTGGTTTATGTGAGTATTTTTAAAGACTTGCCATTAATGCTTTCAGTGTATATTTGGAAAAGATCTACCTCTTAGTGTATAAAGTACCATTTGTATTTGAAGAAAACTTTTTAACATTGATATAGTTAAATTTGTTCAAATGATATGCCTGGAAAGTGTACTGGACTATACAATTTTTAAAATCTTCCTTGCCTTTCAGTACTTTGATGATATTGTTCCATTGTCTTCTGGCTTTCCTTGGTACTGTTATCAAGTTTACTTTCAGTTGTAATAGTTTCTTTGTAAGCAGTCTTTTCTTTTTTGCATTTAATATCTTCTGTTTTTGTTTTTTGAGGTGGGATCTCATTCTTTCACCCAGGCTAGAGTGCAGTGGAGCGATTATGACTCACTGCAGCTTCGAACTTCTGGGCTCAAGCGATCCTCCAGCCTTAGCCTCCAGAGGAGCTGGGACTACAGGTGTGTGACACCAAGCCTAGCTAATTTGTTTAATTTTTCATAGAGATGGGGATCTCCCCATGTTGCCTAGGCTGGTCTCGAACTCCTGGTTTCAAACAATCCTCCTGCCTTGGTCTCCAAAAATGCTGGGATTATAGGCACGAGCCACCTCACCAGACCCTCTTTACATTTTTTATAGTCTGCCTTTATAATGCTTAGTCATGGGCTTTTTATATATACCAGACTTCTACCAAGCCAGAATGGCTTCAGGTTAACTGGGGGTGGCAGTAGCTTGTGGTTTCTGAATCATTTAAGTGGTATATATATAACTTCAAATGAATGTGAGGGAATACCTGTGGTTAACAAATCTGAGAAGCTGCATCTTACCATTTAAAAGAAAGGTACATCATCTGAGTTCCTCATTTGCCTTTGTTTGTTTAGGACTGATTTATTTTAGTACATCCTTTCAATGATAGCAAATATATTTGTGGTTCTTAGCTTTATGTTCCACTTTTCTTTCCATCTTTCATTATTGATTCTTTCACTTCTTTGACTTTTGTGGCTGCTACCAATCCTGTATAGCAGAGAAATTTGTAAATTTGCCCATCACTCCAGTGTAACATGATAATTTTATCCTTCCTCATCAATTTTTGTCCCTTTTCTTGAACCAAAATTATGGTGTTAGTATGTTATATTTTACTAGGTACTTCTATGAGTTTCATAGTAAGATTGTTCACATAATTGCATTTTGTTTGGACATAAAATTTTTGTATTTATATCCATACACTTATTTTTAATTAAAATTTTATTGTGATAATTGTAGAGTCACATGAATTGTAAGAAATAATACAAACAGATCTTGAAAAACCTTACCCAGTTTTCACCGATGGGAATAATTTTAAAAACTATGATTCAATATCACAATCAGGATGTTGATATCAATACAAACCAACATTAAAGTTTCAACATCCCTGTTTTACTTGTGCTCATGTGTACAGTATTAGTGTGTGTTTAATTCTACACAATTGTGTCACTACCAGTGGAACCAGCCGCAAATATTTCAATGTAGGTTCTTTTCTATTTTTCCCTAAGTGTCGGCCGGTCTGAGAAATAAAGGGAAAGAGTACAAAAGAGAGAAATTTTAAAGCTGGGTGTCTGGCCAGGCACGGTGGCTCATGCCTGTAATCCCAGCACTTTGGGAGGCCGAGGCAGGTGGATCACAAGGTCAGGAGATCAAGACCATCCTGGCTAACAAAGTGAAACCCCGTCTCTACTGAAAAAAGAAAAAAAAGCTAGGTGTCTGGGGGAGACATCACATGTCAGCAGGTTCCGTGATGCCCCCTGAGCTGCACAACCAGCAAGTTTTTGTGAGTGATTTTCAAAGGGGAGGGAGTGTACGAATAGGGTGTGGCTCACAGAGATCACATGCTTCAAAAGCAATAAAATATCACAAGGCAAATGGGCAGGGCAAGGTCACAAGGCCAGGGTGAAACTAGATTTGCTGATGAAGTTTCATGTCCCACTGTGCACGCATTGTTATTGATAAACATCTTAACAGGAAACAGGGTTCAAGAGCAGAGAACTGGTCTGACTAGAATTCGCCAGGCTGGAATTTCCTAATCCTAGCAAGCCTGGGGGTGCTGCAGGAGACCGGGGCATGTTTCTTCTGCATAAAGCAGACACTCCCAGAGCTGCCATTTTAGAGCCCCCCCCACCCCACCCCGGGAGTACGTTCTTTTCCGAGGGCTGTTAATTATTAATATTCCTTACTGGGGAAAGAATTCAGCGATATTTCTCTTACCCATTTTTGGTAATAAGAGAAATACTACTCTGTCTTGCCCAGCTCCCAGGCAGTCAGACCTAATGGTTATCTCCCTTGTTCCCTGAACATCGCTGTTATCCTGTTTTCTTTTTTCAAGGTGCCCAGATTTCATATTGTTCAAAAACACATGCTTTATGAACAATTTGTGCAGTTAACGCTATCATCACAGGGTCCTGAGGAGACGTACATCTTCAGTTTACGAAGATGACGGGATTAAGAGATTAAAGATGGGCATAGGAAATTATAAGAGTATGATTGGGGAAGTGATAAATGTCCATGAAATCTTCACAATTTATGTTCTTCTGTTGTGGCTTCAGCTGGCCCCTCCGTTCAGGTTCCCTGACTTCCCACAATATGTCACTTGTATAGATTCATATATACATTATTATATTCAAGATATGGAACAGTTTCATCATCACACTGATCCTTCTTTTTGTCCTTTTATAACCATACTTGACTCTCCCAATTCTTTTCCCTTTCTCTCCTTCACTCATCTTTAACCCCTGTATACCACTTTTCTGTCCTTCATTTCTAAATGTAGCTTGTCTTTGCATCCTCTTCACCTGGTCTTATATACAGAAAGGTGTGTGTCTAAGAAGTACAGTTCATCAATTATTTCTCTTATGAACTGTTTTTGGTATCAGTTCTTAGAATTTTATTTATTTCTAGATCCAAAACAATTCCTCCTATATTTTTGTTTCACATTTGATCTAAGAATTAATTAATAAAGCATGAAATTTCTATTAAGGAAATTTTCAAAATTTTTTTTGCCTATGCATGTCCAATTGCTCTAGTACCATTTGAAAAGACTACAACTTTCTTTCAAATTGCTTTTGCATATTGATTTAAAAAGTCACTTGAATGTGTTCATGTGTGTCTATTTGAGTTTTCTATTCTTTTGACCTATCTGTCTATCCTGCCCAAGCCACACTTTCTTGATTATGCTTAGGTAGGTATATAGTAAGTCTGAAAAATAGGTAGAGAAAGATCTTACCGTCTTCCGTGTCAATATTTTCTCTTTTTTTCTCCCTTAAATTCTAGGCTCTGTGCCATTCTTGATAAATTTTAGAAGACTGTCTATGTCCACAAATATGCTAGAATTTTAATAGAAATTGAATTAGGCTTGTAGAATTCTTTGGGGGCAATTCATATCTTTATTATATGAGTCTTTCAATCAATAAACAAAATGTATCCATTCATTTTAGTGTCTGAGTTGCTTCATTGGAATTTTATAAAATTTAGTATACAGGTCTTGCAAATATTTTATTAACCATATAACATATACTTTGTCAAGCATTCCATTTCCTTTGGAGTGATTATAAATTGTATTGTGTTTTTAGTTTGCATATTCGTTGTTCCTATGTAAAATTATAAACAACATTGATTTTTGTGGGTTGATGAGTCTTTGCATTGTTAAACTCATCAGCTTTTTAAATCTAAATTTCTTTGAGTTTTATTTATAGAATATCATAATATATGCATATATCATGCATACAACTATCATATATGTGTACACTATGCATACAATTATAATGTATGCACCTATGCATGGAATTTTATTACCAATATATATACCTTTTCCCTGTCTTACTACGGTGGTTAGAAATTATGAGTAAGATTGATGTGAATGGACATCCTTGCATTATTCCTGATCTTGGCAAAGATGGGGTGAGAAACAATGGTCTTTATTTATAGGATGGTGTTAACTATTGGGTTTTTTGAAGATACCCATTATCAAGTTCAGATAATTCCTTTGTCTTCTGACTGCCAAATGTTTTGTCATTGATAACCACTGAATTTTGTCAAATACTTTTTCTAAATCAATTTATATGTAATACGATTTTTCTTCTTTAATCTGTTAATATGATGAATATGATATTCCAATAATCAAGCCTGTGTCTCTGTAATAAATCTCACTTGGTAATGGTGTATAATTATTCTTACAATTTTATTTTCTAATTTTTCTGTGTGTGTGTTTGGTGTGTACTTTTTGTGTAAATTTATAAATTTTTACTCATAGTTTTATACTTTTTCTGCTGTCTGATTTTGACATGAGTAATTCTGTTCTCATAAGATTTTTCAGGAAGTGTTTTCTATTCTTGGGAGGAGATTTTGCAAAATTGAAGCTAATTCTTAAAATGTTTGATAGTATTCCTGAGTAAAATTATCTACACCTGGACATTTTTTAAGGCGTGTTTAAAATATAAATTCAATTGCTTTGTTATAGGGCAAGTTTGATTATATATTTCATCTTCATTCAATTTTCGTATTTTGCTGTTTTTATGATAATAGATTTTCATCTAAGTTGTTGATTTTAGAAGCATAAAGGTGTTCATAGTACTCAATTATTGTCCTTTGAATGCCTGTAGGATCTGTAGTGATAGCTTATATTTCATTCTTGACATTGGTAATTGTGTTTTCTTTTGTCATTCTTCCTAGAGGGTTATCAGTTTTTTAAATGACTGGATTTTTGTTTTTTTTTTTTATTTTCCTTTCAATTTTATTGATTTGCACTATTATTATTTCCTTTATTCTGTTTACTTTAGGTTTGTATTGTTCTACTTATTTTGGCCTTGAGGGAAAAACATATTTTAATTTCAGAACTTTCCTCAATTTCTAATGTAACCCATAATGAGTAAGTGAGGCAAGAGTGTCAATCGGTCAAGGTTTATTGAGCCAAAATTTGAGGACCTACCTGGGGAAAAACATGTCACGGAAGCATCTGTTACCTGTGTTTTGCAAAGAGGGTTTGGGAAGCTTGCTATTTAAGGGGGAAAGCATGCAGGAAAAATAAGGAGGTGGCCAGGGAGATAGTGACAGGCACTGAGGCAAATGGTCACATTCTTATGAAGCTCTAATTAGAGCTCAGTAAATATACATTTTACAGATGGTAAGGTGAATGTTTGAAGAAGAAGGAGGAAACTGTCAATTATGTAGCAGTCTCTGGGTGAGTGGAGGAGTGATTGATAGCATCTTGTCTGCATCCTATACCTGGGAAGATGTCTTGTAATTGACCTTGTCAGTGGAAGTTTTAGCAGAATTCCGTTTTAAGAGTTAAACTTAGATTGGAGACCTAAGATTATAATTGGTATGTGCTTGTTTTATAGGAGGATATGTATTCTGAAAGGTTAGGGGCCACCAAGGAATTTCCTTGTGAACAATTTGTAATGGCAGCCATCCAGAGAGGAATGAGGCCATTTGACTTTGTGGGAAACTGGTTTGCTTCTAATATTATGACACAAGGTTGTGAAGTCACAGCTATTTGGAAAAGAGGAATGACAATCTTGCATGACTCAGTTCCCAGGTGTAACTTTCCTGTTGGCATAACTGATTTGAGGGGTCCTGAGATTTTATTTTATTTTGTACTAGTGTTACTGATTCTAGTTTCATTCGATTGTAAATTTTTTGTGTAGTTTGAATTATTTCAAATTGGTCGAGTTTCATTTTATGGCCCACAACATGATCTACCATGAGGGATATTTCATGGGTGCTTGGGGGAAAAATGTAAAAATATTGAAAGTGGTATCAACAAGATGGCAGAATCAGTGTTTTCAGCCATTCTCCCCCCATAGAAAAAAAATTTTGATAACCACTCATGAATGAGAGTACCATTGAGGACTTACCCTCTTCACTGCATTGCTTCAGCAGAGCAATCTGAGTAGGTGCATTGAAGAGAGTAAGAATAGTTACACTTTACCTGAATAATCCCTCCCCTAAGTCAGCACAGCTCAGTGCCAAGAATCCCCTCGGCTCAGGATTCATGTCACTGAGGAAAGTGAGTAGATAGTAAGCACCAGTCTTCCCCAGCCATGCTGGACACTGCCCAAGAGGACCACTTCATACCTTACCCAGAGCACTGAGGGGCCTGGCATGTCTAAAGAGCCTGGAGCAGCTAGGAGCAGGAAAACAGGGTAGAAGGGCACAGCAACTGGGGCACAGAACTCAACAGTGAGCCACAGTTAATACTCCCTTGTTGGTTCCACTGAGAGACCCACCCATTAACTTTGTAGTACACATCCCCTGAGGACTCTTGCATCTAGCCCATGAACACCTATAGAACTCCTCCCATCCTATTCCCATGTAGCTAACACCCTAGGTATGCTCTATACAAGCAGTTCACACAAGCCTCCACAGGTCATGTATTAGCACACACACAGACAGGTAGACTCTGCTGGATTGGGAGAAGCAGCTTAACGTTGAGTGCTTCAGGACACTGCACTAGGGAAAATTAATGGGAGGCTCTTAGCACTCAACCTGGCCTTGAGGGAAAAGGCATACAATCCTAACAGTCTTTACCCCACCCCACTTTCCCAAGAGAAAACAGGAGGAGCGGAGCAGGTGCATTCCTAAAAAAAAAATCTGAGATACTCTTAGATCCCACAGGCGGGCCTACTGGTGATGGCCTTTCTTTTCTGAAGCCAGTAAGCGATGACTGGAGGAGATGGATGACTGCTTCTTCAAACACACACAAAATCAAGGTAACATGTCACCACCAAAGAAACAATTTTCCATAATTGAAAACATTATTGCTATAATTATTATCTTGAAACAACTATTATCTGCTAGATCAATTAACAGCAAGAAAAACATTTCCTTACCTACTCCTTTCTCCAGTGCTCTTCTTTTCTTTATGTTGATCTGAATTTCTGACCTTTACAAAATTCTTTCTCTATGAAGAACTTTTTTTGAGATGGAGTGTCTCTCTGTTGCCCAGGCTGGAGTGCAGTGGCGTGCTCTTGGCCCACCACAACCTCCGCCTCCCAGGTTGAAGTGATTCTCCTGCCTCAGCCTCCCAAGTAGTTAGGACTACAGGCATGAGACAACATGCCCAGCTAATTTTTGTATTTTTAGTGGACACGGGGTTTCACTATGTTGGCCAGGCTGGTCTCGAACTCCTGACCTCGTAATCTACCCGCCTTGGCCTCCCAAAGTGCTGGGATTACAGGCGTGAGTCACTGCACCTGGCCTCTCTGAAGAACTTTTAACATTTCCTGAAAAACAGGTCAACTAGCAAGAGATTCTCAATTTTTGTTTGAGGAAGTTTTTATTTCTCTCACTTTTGAAGGATAATTTTGTAGGGTACAGAACTTGAGGTTGGTGGTTGATATGGTTTTGCTCTGTGTCCCGACCCAAATCTCCTCTCAAATTGTAATCCCCATGTGTTGAGGGAGGGACCTAGTGGGTGGTAATTGGATCATGGGTGTGGTTTCCCCCATAGTATTCTCATGATAATGAAGGAGCTCTCAGGAGATCTGAGGGTTTTAAGACTGGCAGGTTTTCTCTGTGCACACTCTCTCTCTCCTGCTGCCATGTAAAATTGCCTTGCTTCCCGTTTCCTTCCTCCATAACTGTAAGTTTCCTGAGGCCTCCCCAGCCATGCAGAACTGTGAGTCAATCAAATCTCTTTTGTTTATAAATTACCCAGTGTCAGGTAGTATCTTTATAGCAGTATGAGAACTGAGTAACACAGAGAATTACTACTGGCAGAGTTGGGTACTGCTATAAAGATAACCTGAAAATGTGGAAATCAACTTTGGAACTGGGTAACAGGTAGAGGTTTGAATAGTTTGGAAGGCTCAGAAGAAGACAGGAAGATGTGCAAAAGTTTAGAACTTCCTAGAGCCTTATTGAATGAATGGTTTTGACCAACATGCTGATAGTGATATGGAAAATGAAGTCCAGACTGAGGTAGTCTCAGATGGAGATGAGGAACTTATTGGAAACTGGAGCAAGGTCACTCTTGGTATACTTTGGCAAGGAGACTGGTGGCATTTTGCCTCTGCTCTAGAGATCTGTGGAGCTTTGAACTTGAGAGAGATGATTTAGGGTATCTGTTAGAAGAAATTTCTAAGCAGCAAAGCATTCAAGAGGTGACCTCATTTTTACTAAAAGCATGCAGTTTTATGCACTCATAAAGAGATGATGTGAAATTGGAATGTATGTTTAAAGGGGAAGGAGAGTGTAAAAGTTTGGAACATTTACAGCCTGTCCATGTAAAAAGAAAAACCCATTGTCGGGGGAGGAATTCAAGGCTGCTGCAGAAATTTGCATAAGTGACAAGGAGCCAAATATTAATCACCGAGACAATGAGGAAAATGTCTTCAGGGAATGTCAGAGATCTTTGTGGCAGCCCCTCTGATCACTGGCCTGGAGACCAACAAGGAAAAAATGGCTTCATGGGCCGGGCTGAGGGCCTTGCTGCTCTGTGCAGCCCTGGGACATGACACCCTGCATCCCAGCTGCTCTCACTCCAGCCATGACTAAAAAGGGTGAAGGTATAGCTTGGGCCATTGCTTCAGAGGGTGTAAGCCCCAAGCATTGGTGGCTTCCATGTGGCAGTGGGCCTCTGGGTGGGCAGAAGAAATGGGTTGAAGAACCTCTGCTAGGGCAGTGCAGAAGGGACATGTGGGGTTGGAGTCCCCCAACATAGTCCCCACTAGGGCACTGCCTATTGGAGCTGTGAGAAGAGGGACACTGTCCTCCAGATTGCAGAAAGATCAATTGACACAGCTTGCACCATATACCTGGAAAAGCCACAGGAACTCAATGTCAGCCCATGAGAGCTGCCGGGGTGATGTACCCTGAAGAGTCACAGGGGGAGAGCTTCCCAAGGCAGTGGGAGCCCTGGATGGGAGACATGGAGTCAAAGGAGATTTCAGAGCTTCAAGATGTAATGACTGCCCGGCTGGGTTTCAGACTTGCATAGGACCTGGGGCCCCTTTGTTTTGGCCAATTTCTCCTATTTAGAATGGGAATGTTTACCCAATGTCTGTACCCCCATTGTATCTTGGAAGTAACTAACTTGCTTTTGATTTTACAAGTCCATAGGCATAAGGGACTTGTCTTAGATGAGACTTTGGACTTGGACTTTTGGGCTAATGCTGGAATGAGTTCAGACTTTGGAGAACTGTTGAGAAGACATGATTGGTTTTGAAATGTGAAGAGGACATGTGATTTTGGAGGGGCAAAGGTGGAATGATAGTGGTTTGTCTCTGTGTCCCCACCCAAATCTCATCTCAAATTGTAATCCCCGTGTGTTGAGGGAGGGACCTGGTGGGAGGTGATTTGATCATGGGGGCAGTTTCCCCTGTGCTGTTCTCATGATAGTGAGGGAGCTCTTATGAGATCTGATGGTTTTACAAGTGGCAGTTATCCCCTGAGCGCTCGATCTTTGTCCTGCCACCATGTAAGACTGCCTTACTTCCTGTTCTCCTTCCTCCATGATTGTAAATTTCCTGAGGCCTCTGCAGACATATGGAACTGTAAGTCAAACCTCTTTTTTTATAAGTTATCCAGTCTCAGGTAGTATTTTTATAGCAGTGTGAGAATGAACTAATAAGATGAATTTTTTGGTGTATTATTATTATTTGAGATGACATCTTGCTCTGTGGCCCAGGTGGAATGAAGTTGCACGATCTTGGTTTACTGCATTACTGCAACATCTGCCTCCCAGGCTCAAGTGATCTTCCCACCTTGGCCTTCTGAGTAGCTGGGACTACAGGCATGTGCCACAGTGCCAGCTAATTTTTGTACTGTTAGTGGAGATGCGGTTTCGCCATGTTGTCCAGGCTGGTCTCAAACTCCTGGGCCCAAGTGATTGCCTGCCTCAGCCTTACAAAGTGCTGGGATTACAGGTGTGGCAGGTTTTTTTCTTTGTTTTTTTTTTTTCTTCTCTCTCAACACTATAAATATTTCACTCCATACTTGTCTTCTTGTTTCCATGCTTTCAGAAAAGTCAGATGGAATTCTTATTTTCACTCCTCTGTAGGTAAGGTATAGTTTTCCTCTGGCTTCTTTCAATATTTTTTTCTTTGTCTTTGATTTTTCTCAAGTTTGAATATGACGTACATGCCTGAGTGTAGTTTATTTTTGGCATTTATCTTGCTTGGTGTTCTCTGAGCTTCCTGTGTCTTATGAGGTTATGGGCATTAATTTGGTGAAATTTTTAGTCATTATTCGTCAAATTTTTTTTCCCTTACTGTCTCTTTCTTCTCCTCCTAGTATTCTAGTTTTTCGTATTTATACCTTTTGTAGTTGTCCCACTGTTATTGACTCTTTTTTTTGCAGCCTTTTTTTTTCTTTTTTGAAGTTCCTAATGTCATATTCTCAAGCTGAGTCATTCTTTCTTCAGCCATGTGTACTCATAATAAACCCACCAGAGGCTTTTTTTAATATTAGGTTATTTTTGTTCTCTATCATTTCTTTTGTATTCTTAGAATTTGCACCTCTTTGGTTATATTATCCAGTTATTCTATATGTTGTCTACTTTTGCTATTAAAGCTGTTAGAATATTAAAGTTTTTTAAAAAACTTAATCTGATGATTCCAACATTTCTGTCTTTTTTTTTTTTTTTTTTTTTTTTTTTTTTAAGACAGAGTCTCACTCCATCACCTAAGATGGAGTGCAGTGGCATGAACTAGGCTCACTGCAACCTCCGTCTCCTGGGTTCAAGTGGTTCTCATGTCTCAGCATCCCAGGTAGCTGGGATTACAGGCGACTGCCATCATGCCTGGCTAATTTTTGTATTTTTTTTTTTTTTAATAGATTTGGGGTTTCTCCATGTTGGCCAGGTTGGTCTCAAACTCTTGACCTCAAGTGATCAAGACCTGTCTCAGCCTCCCAAAGTGCTGGGATTACAGGCATGAGCCACTGTACTTGGCCTGCCATATTTGACTGTGGTTCTGATTCTTGTTCAGTCTCTTCAGACTGTATTTTTCTGCCTTTTAATATGTCCTATAGTTTTGGGTTTTTTTTGGGGGAGGGACAGGCAGTCAGAGTATACTAGAGTAAAGGTGGCATGGTAAATAGGCCTTTAGTAATGGAGTGTTAAGGTTTAGGGGAAGGGGAAGTGTTCTATAGCCCTATGATTAGATCTCTGTCTTTTGATGTGTCTGTGCTCCTGGACTGTGAAGTCATCAGCACTTTTCAGTTATTTTTTGCCCCTCCTCCATCACCCCTTAGGCTAGACAGGATGGCTGGAGAGGACTAGCTGGGGTTGAATACTTTATTTCTTCCACATGAAATGCTAGAGCCAGCTGGATTAGGATAGTTCCTTTCCTCCAGGTGGATCAGGCTCTGGTTAAATAGTTTCTGCTAAGGTAAGGCCTTGTTAAGAAGAACAGAATGCTCTGGTATATTTCGAAATTATTCATTTTTCCCTCCATATCCTGGGGTGATGAGGGAGTTTTTGTGTTGTTGTTGTCATTATTTTTATTTACCTATTTTTTTTGTGATACTCACTGTGAGGACCTGGTAGAACCCCTGGAGGTAAAACTCACAAAAGTACAACACCTCCCATCCTCCATGACTGGGTCCCCTTGGAGTATTTAACTCTCACTGTGTCAGTACTGAGTAATGAGCATCCAGAATTTATCTTTCATAGTTCAGGCTTTCTTATCCCAGCACTGGTTCCCATGGAAGTTTTTGATCATAGCTTCTGCTCCATGAAGTTATGATTCTCTGTACCTGCCTGTCTCTCTCTCCAATTTTTGGCACAGTGGTTTGCCTCATGACATCACTTCTTTGACAGATCTAAAAAGAGTTGATGTTTTTTTCAGTTTGATAAGATTTCCTCTTATTTTGAAGATGGAGTAGCCACTTCTAAGCTCCTTACATGTGAGACCATGAAATAGAAGTTCTTTATGCTGAGTTTATTCCTTTACCCAATCTTAAAGATAGATTTTTCACAGATAAATTGTATTAATTTTTCTTTTTCTGCATCCTTATTTCTTTTTCATTTCTTAAAGATGGGTTTTCTGGTTAAAGAATTCTATGTTGAAGGTTATTTCAGCACTCAAAAAATTCTGTACCTCTTCGTTCTGGCCTCCACGATTTCAGGTGGGAAATCTGTCATTCAGTTTGATGTTCTCCTGTAGATAACGTGTCATTTCTCTCAGGGAAATTTCAAGACTTTTTTCTTGTCTTTGCTTTTCAAAGCAAATTTTGATGTGTCTTGTTTTTTTTTTTCCATTTGTGGTTTGCTCAGCTTCTTGAATCTGTAGGTTTGTCTTTTGCCAAATTTGAAAAGTTTTCATCTATTACTTATTTGGATACTTTCTTCTCTCCTAGGATTTTGATGCCATACATAATTAATCTTTGTTGCAGTTCCATAGTTTCCTGTGGCTCTGTTTTTTTATTTTTAGTCTCTTTTTCAGTGTTGTTTAGATTTTTAAAATTCTATTGATCTACCCTCATGTTAATTATTGCCACTGTAATTTGAGCCCACTTAGCACATTTTAAAATTTATGTTTTTTTTAATTCTATGTTATTTGGTTCTTGTTAATAATTTCTATTTCTTTGTTGAAATTTCAATTTTGTTTGGAGATAATTTGTAACTGAAGCATTTTATGATGGCTACCATAAAATCGTGGTCAGATAATCCCATCATTTGGTTTCGTCTTAGTGTTGGTGTCAGTTGATTTTCTTATTCAAGTTGTGATTCCTGGTTCTTACTATAATTTTTAAAAATTGTATCCTGGACATTTCTTCTATAACATAAGAGGTCTCTGGGTTCTATTAAACTATTTAGCAGACAGTAACCCTGTTTAGATTCAGTATGAAGATTCTGGACTGGTATTGTTACAACATTCTTTTATCTGGGGAAGAATGAAGCTACCTTGGCTGCCTTTTTTTATTTTTATTTTTATTTTTGTTCTAGGTTGGAGTAAGAAAACACCAGGCCCTCTGTCACCTTCTGCTACTGCTTAGAAAGCATTTATTTAATGTTGGTAGCAAGTAATTTTTGTGTGACTTCCAGGTACCCAATACTGCAGTACTGTTTCAGCATGCTAGCATATATAAACAAGTAAGGTTGATAAAAGAAATATATTTTTATATGAGGCGAAATGGGCTTGGTGCGGTGGCTCATGCCTATAATCCCAGCAGCACTTTGGGAGGCCGAGGCGGGCAAATGACTTGAGGGAAGGAATTCAAGACCAGCCTGGCCAATGTGGTGAAACCCCATCTCTACTAAAAATACAGAAAGTTAGCTGAGTGTGGTGGTACGTGCCTGTAGTCCCAGCTATTTGGGAGGCTGAGACATGAGAATCATTTGAACCAAGGAGGTGGAGGCTGCAGTAAGCCAAGATTGCTCCACTGCACTCCAAAGCAAGACTCTGTCTCAAAAAAAGGGGATGGGGAGAATATACAGAAAATTGGAGAATTTAAGCTATTTTCTCAAGTTGACGTAACTGGTGTTACCAGAGACATTGCTGAAATAAAATAATAGTTTCTTTATTACAGAATTACAGTACGTGACTAGTGTTGTAAGGAAAAGTGTCAGTGTGTTCAATTGCAGAGTTAAATAGTTTAAAAATATTTGCTCTTAGAAGTGATTCTTAATTTTGTGAAATATCTACTAACGGTTTATATACTCATCGGGAAGACTACACAAACTAAATTGAACTATCATTCTCAAAAAATTAAACAGATAAAACATCCAAGTATACTACTATCTTGTTATGATACAAAAGTAAGAACTATTAAAATGGAAAATTATCAAGGTCTTCCCATATCTACTAAGGATCATATTATCAAATATATTACTCAATTTTTTCATCTTTTCTGTATTAATTCTGAAATCAGAATAGCTAAATTCAGAATGCTAGCTTCAAAGGCTGTCTAGTAAATATAAACTTTAGCTTTCTAAGCTCTGTACAATACAAACTACGGAGAAGTTGCTGATAAGAAGAAATATACTCAAAGAGCCAAATCCACATTTTTTTTTAAACCTGAGCAAAGAAGTTAGTTTATTACCTTTCGATGGTTGCTGGCAACTACTGAAATTCAGAAAATAGAATGTATGGATTGCAGTAGAATGGAAGTGATTAATTGAGGCTTTACTAGTTTTGGGTCTTAGATCATACATAACATTTTAGTATGCGACAGCGAGGACATATTCTCATAATGTTTTATTCATAGAAGAAGTAATACTTTTTATATGCTGAGTTGAATTAAATTTCACTTTAAGTTAAGAAAAGTGAAATAATAATGTTTGTAAATGTAGAAACCAGAATGACCTTTTGCAGTAGATAATTGAGAAAACAGTTTAGGGGAAAAAAGCTAAAAATCAGTTCATTAATGTATAAACAATGTGTCAGAGCTCCAAAGGGAGAGGGCTCCAGAGATGTGAAGAGTGTCACCATTGAGTCTACAGCTGAGTACTAACTAGTGAAGTAGGTAATAAAGCTATATAATGCTGGAGAAAGAGAAAGAAACATCCAGAAGAATTAAAGGAAAGAAATCCCCTGAAGTCCTAAGGGGATAGGAAAAAATGCTATTCTCACCCAAAATGGCCCAAACCTTCATAAACCACGTAATGTTGAACAAAGTATTTAAAGAGATTTTGGCAAAGTAGTGGCACACACTTATCTCTAGACCAGACACTCCTCTAGTTCTACCAAGTAATGGTTAAAAGAAATATGACAAGGAATGTAACTGTTTCCAAATAACTGTCTACCAGAATTAAGCACAAAATTAAAATAAAAAATACAAAACTATCAAGCAAACAACAAAGTAAAATACAAAATCAGGAAAATAGGACCCACAAGGGATGATAGATACTTAAAAAAAGGAAAGTAAAACTGTAACTTGTATTGTCTAAGATGCTGTACGAAAGTCAGAATATTAAGTAAAAATGTGAAAAATAGATAAACAAAAGAGACATAGATTTAGACATAGAAACTACATTGACTAAGATAAAAAATAACCTGGTTGGGATTAATGCCACATTAGACAATGCAGAAAACAAGTTTAATAAACTTAAATGTACCAGAATCTATCCAGAATTAAATAGGGAGAAAAAGACTTAAAAATAGAGTATCAGTGATCTGTGTAAAACTTCTAATGACCTTATATATGTATAATGGGAGTCCCCAAGTGGAACAGGGCTGGAGATTGGGAAAGTATTTAAAGAAATAATGACTAAAATTTCCAAATTTTACTAATATAAACCCTCATATCCAAGAAGTGCAATGAAACCAATGCAGAATAAACACGAAGAAAACTATACCAAGTCATATCATAATCAAATTGCTTAAAAATTATAACAAAGAGAAAATTTAATGTGGTGAAAACCAATTAAATGGAGGGGAACAAAGATCAGAATGATAGCAGATGTCTCTTCCTTTAATAATGCAAAAGACATTTACAAACTTCTTTAAAGTACTGAAAGTTAAAAGCTGTCAGATTAAAATCTATTATCTTTTGAAAACATATTTCAAAACTGAGATTTGAGGAACCTCTATTCTCCATAATGGCTGTATTAGTTTACATTCTCACCAACAGTATACAAACAACCCATGCGTATACAAACAACCCATGTATATTAGTTTGTTTTTGTCTTTTTGATAATAGCCACCCCAACTGAAATGAAATGATACCTCATTGTGGCTTTGATTTTCATTTTCCTGATGGTTAGTGATGTTGACAATTTTTAAATATATGAGTTGGCCATTTGCACGTCATCTTTTGGGAAATGTGTGTTCAGATCATTTGCCCATTTTTAATTTTTTAAATTTTTTTGAGACCGAGTCTTGCTTTGTTGCCCAGGCTGGAGTGCAGTACATGGTCTTAGTTCACCGTAACTTCTGCTTCCCAGGTTCAGGCAATTCTCCTGCCTCAGCATCCTGAGTAGCTGGGATTACAGGCATGTGCCACCATGCCCAGCTAATTTTTGTATTTTTAGTAGAAACAGGATTTCACCACGTTGACCAGGCTGGTCTTAAACTCCTGACCTCGAGTGATCTGCCCACTTCGGCCTCCCAAAGTGCTGGGATTATAGGCATAAGCCACCATGCTCAGCCCATTTGCCCATTTTTAAATTGAATTGTTTAGTTTTTTAGGCTATCAACGTTTAAGTTTTTGTATATTTTGTATATTTATCTCCAGTCAGATGAAAAGTTTACAAATATTTTCTTCCATTCTGTAGGTTGTTTTTTCACTCTGATTGTTTCCTTTGCTGTGCTGAAGCTTTTTAGCTTAATATAATCTATTTATTTTTGCTTTTGTTACCTGTGCTTTTGAGGTCTTATTCATAAAATCTTTTTGCAGACCAATGTCCTGAAGCATTTCCCATATGTTTTCTTCTAGTAGTTTTGTGGGTTTGGGTTTTACGTTTAAGTCTTTAATCCATTCGAGTTTTGTTTTTTTTTGTTTTTTTGTGTGCCGAGAGGGTCTAGTGTCATTCTTCTGCGTATGAATGTACAGTTTTCTCAGCACTACTTACTGAGAAGAGTGTCCTTTCCCCAATGTATGTTCTTGGAATCTTTGTCAAAAATCAGTTGGCTTATAGACATGAAGATTAATTTCTGTACTCTCTATTCTGTTGCACTGGGGGGCTATGTGTTTGTTTTTATGCCAGTACCATATTTTGATTATAGCTAAATAGAAGAATAAGTTCTAGCGTTCTATAGCACTGTAAGATTACTAGAGTTGAGATTAATATATTATACAGCTTCAAATAGGTAGAATGAGGATATTGAATGTTCCCAAAACAAAGAAATGATAAATGTTTGAGAGGATTGATAGGTGAATACTTCTATCTGATCACTATAAATTGTATGTATCAAAACATCACTTTATACCTCCTAATATATATACACACAATTATTATGTGTTAATTAATAAAATATACTTTAAAATAAAAGAGAAAGTAAAAAGCACCCATTAGAATTTCAGGTGTGAAGGCAAAAAAAAAAAAAAAAAAAAAGGCAAGTGTGAATATTACAGTTCTAAAAGACAAAAGCAAACCATAAAATTGGAGCACTAATGATTCTCCCAACCATCATGAAACAAATTAAGCCTTCCACACAACCGAGATTTTAATACACTGACAGAAGTATGTGCCATTAAATTAGGGATATTATAGATTACTCTAAACAAGGAGATAATTTTACATATATTAACTAAAGAAAAACTTCTTCCTCTGTATAAGAACCATGAACCAGAAGAAAACTGTGGCACACCAAGGAGAAGCAAATATATATAAATAAGTGTGTAACAGTATGAAAAACTAGGAATCAGAATTACAAAAACTTAAAAACAAGCGTACAAAAATTAGGAAGAAATGGAAAAGAGTTAATTGAACTCAAGATTATCTCAAATAAAATTACATGATATACAAAAGCTTCAAAAATTAATAAGTGGCAATAATCAAAGGCAAGGGAACACAAGGAGAAAGGAAGTGACATAAGGAAGTAAAAAAGATCAGAGGGAAACAACATACATGGAAAACTGGCAAAGAAAGAGCAATAGTCAAACTTTCAAAGTGCTTAAAGAAGTAAAAAAGGCAAATCTAATATTTAAAACTATAAGAAATATTTTAAGAAAATGTCTGAAATTTGGAAGGGCACATTGACTATGTGGAAAGACACGGGGTGGAGGGGATAGGGAATAGGGAGATGGGTGATGTGGGGGAATGGTCCACTCTGAGAAAGAGCTAAGCAAAATACTCAGATTTGAAAAGTGAAGTTAAATCCCCAAGGCAAATATATTACAACTTTCAGAGGCAAAAGAACTAAGCTAGCATCAGCCTTTTCAAAACCAATATCCAAAGCAAAGTAACAATGGAGCAACATTCTTATTTTAATTCAGTGAACAAAGGTGAAAGATTTTATATCAAGCCATTCAGTATTTAAAATAACAGGGTTATAAGGAAAAAAAATTCAACATAAGCTTAGGAGATTCTGCATCCATTATCCCTTCTTGAGAAATACGCCAGAGAATGTCCTTCAATCAGCAAAATAATGCCAGAGAAGACATCAGCAAAGGTCTTAATGATGAGTATCTTAAAATGTTTCCATATACATGTAAGTTCAAAACAAATAAAAAGACAAGGATGGATAGATAATTTAAAAAATTTAAATTTTTCCAGGTGTGGTAGTTCACACCTGTAATTTCAGGGTTTTGGGAGGCTGAGGCTGGAGGGTCAGTTGATCCCTAGAATTTGAGGCTGAAGTGAGCTATAATTGTGCCACTGCACTGCAGCCTAGGAGACAGAGCGAGATCCTATCTCAATCAAATAAACAAGTTAATGACAAGGAATACACTATACATCACAATACATGGTACATCTAAATCAGAAGTAGATGAAAATTCCTGTTACTCAAAAGTTTATTAATAATACAGAAAGAATGAAAATAAAAGTTAATATCTCACCTCACAAAAGCTAGACAAAGAAAAAAAGTCTTTGTATCAAATGAGAATGGAGGGAATACTAATGGTAAAAAAAAAAAAAAAAAAAATGAAGTAAAAAATAGAAAAACTGTGGATATAATCACCTGGGCGCAGTGACTCACACCAGTAATTCCTGCACTTTGGGAGGCCAAGGCAGGTGGATCACGAGGTTAGGAGTTTGAGACAAGCCTGACCAATATGATGAAACCCCATCTTTACTAAAAATACAAAAAATTAGCTGGACGTGGTGGCACATGCCTGTAGTTGCAGCTCCTCAGGAGGCTGAGGCAGAAGAATTGCTTGAGACCAGTAGACAGAGGTTGCAGTGAGCCGAGATCATGCCACTGCACTCTAGCCTGGGTGACAGAGCAAGACTCTGTTTAAAAAAAAAAAAAAAAAAAACTGTAGATATAATCAGTAAATCAAAGCTCAGAAGTTGCTAGCTAACTTGCTCGAGAATAAAAGAGAGAAAGCACTAATAAAACAAAAAATGTGAAGGGGAAATAAACATTAAAAATAAGTGACTCAAAAATCATAAGACTAATATTCAGACTGTACAAATAAATATGAACATTTATAGGTAATGGTTAATTCCCTAAGAAAATAGACTATAAAAGTTGATCTTATTGAAAGCTTACATATTCTAAAAAGTAAAAATCAAATTATGGTCATTATTAAGATACTACCCCACCAAATATTGTCAGACCTACAAGACCTCAAAGAAATTCTGCCAAATATTTACAGATGAAATAATCCAAATATTATGTAAATTATTTGAGACATTAAAAATGTAGAAGATCTTTCCAAGCCCTTCTATAAAGCATACATAACACTGATACCTAACACTACAGACTGGTAATTCTCAGGAATGTATGATGTAAACATAACAACATATGTTTTGTCAGCCAAGACAATTCAACACATTGACACAGATGCTCTCACATAAAGAACGAGATCTGAATCAGTCATGGTGGCTCATGTCTATAAATCCCAGCTACTCGGGCCAATTCAGGAGGATTGCTTGAGCCCAGGAGTTCAAGACAAGCTTAGGCAATACAGTGAGACTCCATCTGTCTTTGAAAATAACAATAATAATAAGGTAGAAATCTGATCTGATCACATTCCCATATAGTAGAAGTACATCTTCCAGTTTAGGCTGGAGAATGACATACGGTTGCGGGGTGGGAATGGGGATCCTGAGAATTGATAGAATCAGCATAAACATAACTCAGTAAAGCATCTGTGTTAACAAAACTGTTTCAGGAAATTCTTAACGAAGAAAATATGAATTTAAACCAAAGAAATTCACTGTTTGCTTCAGGAAGTTCCTGCAAACCACTTTGTCCAAGCAGTTTGCTCATCTGGACAGACACCTCTCTTATTGAAACAATAGACTGCTCACATGGGCAAACAGTCTGCTTATTAGATAACACGTATTTTGTACACTTTTCAAAACAATTTGGTTTTAGTACTTTCTTCAAATTATCCCATAAACTTTGTCCAATCCGTATCAGTTCCTCTCTCTGAAACACCTTCCTTAAATCACATGAGCCTAGACACACAAAAACTTGTAAATATCCTTTCTCAGCCTACCTCAGAGACACTATATCAAGTTATGTTTTCCCTTGCTGCAGTAAATTTAATGAATTCAAATTTTACCAATAGGCTTCTCTGCTATACTTAAGAGAGATTCAATGGTCAATACAATGCCATTTTGAATTGTAAACAATCAACATGATAAAAGCATGTTGAAGATTTGAAAACCAGGTACATTTGAGATAAATTTAAGATTTTGAGGCTCAAAATTAGAAATTTACAATTAAACATTTGCATATATTTGCATGTTCACACACATTTTCATTTTATAAGAATGATTTTTTTTAACAAGTAACAAAAGCTCAAACACAAAAGGTTGGCAAATGTGTGACTTCTCCCATTACCTGATTCTGTTTGTCTTATAACTAGTTATATTCTTAAAAACAAGTTGTTTCATGGTCTAGTTATTGAAGGCTGAAAAGAAATGTATTACTCATTTTAACTTTCTCTGTGATGACGAGAAATTCAAAAATCTCTTCACGGCTCATAAGAAAAACAGTATCTATCAGCAATTCATGATTTAACTATTTTTTATACTTTACCAATTAAATTATAAAGTTATTTCCATAGAAAATATTAAATATGGAAAACAACATATAACATGTCATTTCTCCTTTTCTAAATTTGTAACATTCCCTGAAAAACTCGTTTACTCCAGCTATTATTACAAATGTTTGCCTGTCAATTAAGGTCATTACTGGTATGCGGATTTGTTTGATTACAGAAATGTCCTATGTCCTCTAGTGGCCCATCGCATATGTGCATTTTGAAAAACAGACTTGCATTCTCCAAAATGAATCACTGGAAAATAGATGAATAAAATGATTACATTTTTAAAAATCACTCATGTTTGGGAATACCAGGATTTTTCCTGCCTATGCATCTATCAAGGAGCAGTAATACATTGCTGTCTAGATTAGAAAAAGCAATTACTTCAGTAACAAGAAAGAGTCCAGAAAAACATGACAACATAAATATTATGTAAATAAGTATATGGGAAAGAATTTTAAATATGCAAAAATAATTATTGAACATTCCCCAATAAAGTAACAGCAAGCTGTATCGCCCCTGTTCAGTTTCTTGAACTGCTCAAAAATACAATGCCATCTTTTTTTTTTTTTTTTTTTTGAGGTGGACTCTCGCATTTTTGCCTCGGTTGGTGTGCAGTCGTGCGATCTTGGCTCGCTGCAACCTCTGCCTCCTGGGTTCAAGCGATTCTCCTGCCTCAGCCTCCCGAGTAACTAGGATTACAGGTGTCTACCACCACGCCCAGCTAATGTTTTGTATTTCTAGTAGATATGGGGTTTCACTATATTGGCCAGGCTGGCTTCGAACTCCTGACCTTGTGATCCACTCTTCTTGGCCTCCCAAAGTGCTGGGATTACAGGCGTGAGCCACTGCGCCCAGCCGATGCCAACTTAACATTGGATGATAACATTAATATCAGCACCATTTTGTTAACTCTTATTGAGAATTTTTGATCTGTCAAAGAGCCCTATTGAAATGATCTTTCTCATCCTTGCAACAACACTGCTAACAATCTATTATTATTTTAACCTTAATAAGGGTGAGAGAGGATAACTCTTTCCCAAGGTAACAAAGTAAAGGAACAGAAAGCATTCAACTATATATCTGTCTGATTTCAAAGCGGTTTCTCTTTTCGTGATGCTATATTTCTTATTCTTCTGGTGATAATGAGACATAAGGAATATACGTGGGATTGTTAACCTTGATGCCTTATTTTCCTTTAGTATCACGTCTATTGTCCCCCGACTCTGGCCCAAGTTACCCTAATTCCTTCCCTCCTGCCCTCCCTCCCTCCCTCCCTCCCTCCCTTCCTTCCTTCCTTCCTTCCTTCTTTCCTTACTGTCTTTGGTTGTCTTGTCCTTTTAACATGAGTTAAATTGGCTTTGTGTTTACCTGGCCATTTCGTAACTCCTATTTCAGTACCCAACTTAAACATTTACTCAGGAAAAGCCATTTTCAGTTCTCAAGGAATGAAATCAGGTACCCTTATAATATATACTTATAGACCCTATTTTTATCACGTGAATGATCACAAGTGTGATCATTAAATTAAGTGTTTAAAATCAATATTATTCATTAAATCCTAAGTTCCACGAAGTCAGGGATAATATGTGTCACATTTAGAGAGATAAGCCCAGTACTTTATATGATACTGGACATAGTAGAAGCTCGATAAACATTTGTTGAAAACATTAATAAAGCAATTATATTTGAAATAACCATTTAGAGAAAAGTTACCTCTCATATACACTGATTTGTCTACTAAGTTTCCGCTTCATGAGACTGTTGTTAAGTTATAGTTAAAATACAAATAAAATGTTAGGGTTGAAAACATATTTAAAGTTTGTCTAAAGTTCAAGTGCTTCCATCTCAGCTATAACATCTCTTTAAATGGTCACCTATTCTGCAATTAAACATCTTAAGTCTCAGGGAAATTCAGTATTCAAAGGAAGCCCATTAGCACATTGATATTAAGCCTCATTTACTGAATCCAGAAATAATTCAATTAAATGCACATTTACATAGCACATAAACTCATATCTGACAAACTAATTAGCAAATTTCTGGTTTTTTTCAACCACAGACAAGAAGTCCAGTGAACAACCAGAAAATATTAGGAATGATGTTTTTTACCCTTCTACCTGGGCACAGACAATATAGATCCTTAGGTATACTCTCTGTGGATCTCCTTGACAGTTGGATGCAATTCCAACTGTGCTTCAGGGAATAGTCTGTTTGCTAAAACATCAGCTGCAGCAGATTGTTCCAGCTCACTGGAATTCTATTATTTAGAGGATAATATATAACTCTAGAACAACAAAGCTTTATGATTTTGAAATGTTACCATTTCAAAATAGCTGTAAATTGGACTCCTCTGAGAGTACTTACATAAGGTTAAAAAAAGTAGAAAGATAGTTGTAACATCTTTTTTGTAATGGTGCAGAAACAAGAAAAAAACTCATAGTGGTTTTCATAATATTTTTATTAAATATTGGAGACATATACACACCAAAAGAAACTTTCAAATATTTGCATTGTTTATTCCAAGGAATCAATTATGTTTTAAGCTTTAATATTATCTAGTCCTTTAAAAAATTTATCTTAATATGAAGTTCTTTTCTGAAGCATATGTGTTTAGAGTGGGAATACTCAATATTAAATAGCCATGGCATCAAGTGAAGGAACATCCTACTTGTATTTAATGCATCCCCGTCTTACCTGACCCACAAGTGTGAGATGCTAGCTATATTAGTCTCTCATACTGTTGGTGAATTTTTTTTTGGCAAAAATATTAAGAAATCTGGGTTTCTTTACAATAATTTTCAGCATTTCAGCATTTTAAATAGCCTTTCCTTATTCAATTGAGCTGATGGATCATCCTCCACATTTCCTATAAATGACAAAATAGTGTTCAGCTTTTTGCAGAGAGAAATGATTATACCTGCATGCATTTGCAGTCACCACTAATTATATGCCCATAGCAACTGGCAATATTTTCTTGCAAACACTGGCTGATGTTATTAAAACACTTACCTTACCTATAGATTCCTGTTGCCCCCATAGTGCCTTGCATTAGTTGTTTTACTGACAACGAACATTCAAGAATCTAAGTATTAAAGAGTGGCAGACAAACTCAGGGAAGATGTATGTTGATTTAGTGTCACTATAAAACACAACTGTTTGTACTCCAGAAAAGATTGGAGGTGCCAAATAAAATTCCAGATGTTTTAGAATCAAAGCTGGCATGAAATATTTACAAGATACACTTTTATATTGGTGTATCAGTATGTTCTGTTTTTTCATGTGATATCTTTCTCTTTAATGGGAAATGGGAAAACAAGGTGATTAATTTGAGCCCCCAAAATATTGTTAGTATTATTGGCCAAATATTCTTAACTCTAAATTTAGGTGAATACCTTTTTAAAAAAATCTCTAACAAAATATAGTAGAGATTAACAATGCATCAGGAAATCACTACACTGAAAGTAAAAGTAAAATGATGATGATAATGAAACTAATTCTATAAGGAAGAACCAAGTGACCATACATACTGAATCATTTCATAGAACACATGATAGGACAGGTAATTTGACAAAGGAAAATTTAGCAAACTCTCTTACACTTACAACACATCCACATCCATACAAACCATCAGATATGCCTACTTTTTCCATTTTTAATACACTAACAGCTTTTTTACCTTTATGGGAGATTTTATTTTATTGCAAATGAGGACTATAATCTTCTTCTATTTTGCAAATTACTGAATACATTCTACATTTGTCCTGAGCAAAGTTTCAGGAAACTCCATATTGCTGTATGTATGTACTACTCATATAATCCTCGTTCTTTCAGGATAAAGGAAACAAATGCCAGCTCTGTCTTTATACATATGTTTTTATTATACAGTAGCATAAAGTAAATGCATGACAGAATTGGAAATAGGAGAAAAAACAGCTGTTTTTTGTTTTTGTTTGAACTATTGACTCATTAAAATACAATCATTCAAAATAATTAAAATTATTTTTATCAGTAATTAAGGACTATATTGAACTATTGTCACATATACTAACTTCTTTGTTCACCCTCACCAATTACTACCCAATCTTTCTGCCTGGATTCAATGTTCTTATTGTGATACATTGTTTTTTGTATTTCCTTAAACAATTAGCCATGATTAATACTCTCTGTTTTCCTGTGTTTTAATTTGTCATTATTTTACCCTCATTCTTGAATAATCTTTTAGCGTGATATATAATTTTAGGTTGACAGTGATTTATCTTCATCATGTTGAGGATATTACTTAAGAGCTTTTTGGACATCAGTCTGGTAAGGGGTCTGACATTGGAAGCACCATTATTAATTTGCTTGTAATATTTTTTATAATAACTATAGCTGTCGTAAAAATTTTTATTTGTTAGTTTTACAATCTTGGAATGGAATTATTGTGGTTGATTACATGGTTTAATCCTTAACTGTCGTGTTTCATGCTTATCTTCATCTAGGAACCTCTCAACCATTGTCTCTTTTAATCTTGGGTATCCTTATTATCTACAAGTAACCTAGAAGAAGGGGTAACTAGATATATTTATCTAGAGAAACTAGATTTAGTCAGCAATTTTTATATTTAAGTATATTTGATGTCAAACTACTAAATATATTTCCTGATGGAACAAATAAAGCTCTGAATAAAATGAGAATATGGACATTCACAATAGGCGTAAGACAACCCATTAGAGGGGAATTATTGAAAGCTAAAAAAGTTGCGGTGAAAAGAACACCCTAGAATAATAAAAAGAACAAAAATGACACAGTATAGAAATGTCCATAAATCAGTATGGAACACATAGGAGTATTATTCTGGCTTCACAACAAGTGTACCGTTTCTGTCTTAATAGGAAGCAGTGACACCAGAATAGAAATATAAGGTCTGATGTTAGCCTAAATGCTGTAGAAAAAATAAATGTATACAAACATCAACTAGCTAAATGGTCAAATATTATCAGAGTTAGAATAAAAGCCAAACAAACAATGAGGCATTAACCTTTTGAAAGCAAGATTTTGAAGTCTGGAGAATAAGATCAAGATAAAACAATAGATGTTGGACAAAATAAACAATCTCCCCACATGTCAACTGTTTGTACTCCAGAAAAGATTGGAGGTGCCAAATAAAATTCCAGATGTTGTAGACTTTGATGTACCTAATAACGCTAATTTTACCTACTGCTAAGGTCTTGGTGAGAACTTCCCTTGGCTTTGTGAATACTTTTCCCCCAACCCAGGAAGATGGTACACTTAAAAGAACAGAGGAGAGACTGGTAAATGTCAGGATCCAATGCAATGGACCTAGTTGCAGAAGTGTTAAGTTCCTCTGTGGGACGAAATATGGATCTGGCTTTCTGAAAGATACTAAATTTTCTATATTATGATTTCCCCAAGTCATGCTTTTGTACTTTAAAACAAATAGAAAATGGCAAATAGTATGTGATCAATTATCACTTTCAATACAACTGAGCATTTTCTTTTGCATTTATAATTATTATTCTTTGTCTTTCTCAACATATGTTGATATCAGCTTTAAACTAAGTATATATAATATACTATAAGAGAAGAGATATTATGTGAACCTGTTGAAAGGTAGCTCTGAAAGCAACAACAACAAAAAATAGCTAACGCAACAATTAATGGTGAAATATTAAAAGCTTTCCCCCTGAGTATAGGGAGAAGAAAACAATGTCTACTTTCACTATTTTCATTAAACATTTACTTTAGTTTCCACCAGTGTAATAAGGAGAGAAAAACAAATAAAAGGCATGCATATTGGAAAGAAAAAATAAATTATCTTTATTCCCAAGTATGTTCCTATATAGAGTTAATGCAAAAGAACCTACCAAAAATTATGAATGATAGTCACTGAATATAATTCAATATACAAAATTCAATTTTATTTCTATGTGCTAGCAACAAACAGTAGTACACTTAAAATACCACAATAGCACTAAAAATAAGCTTCATCAGAGAAAAAAAATCCATCAAAAGATGTTCAAGTTTCCTTGCTTAAAAGTACAAAACATGGTTGAAATTCTTAACAAAGGCAAACCAATAGAAATTGTAGACTATGTCCATAGATTGGAAAACTCAAAATTGTTAAAATAACATTTTTTCCCAAACTCTGTAAAGATTCAATGTAATTTGAACCCAAGTCTCAACAGACAGAGAATTACAAAGTGATTCTCTACCAGAAATTAAGATTTATAAAGATAAAATAATGAAGGCAGTGTGGTTATTAGGGCAGGGTGAGAAAATAAATGTCGCCTCTCCCATCCCCCAGGAACAGCAGCAGCCTGGTGTGGAAAGTGTTTCCGCACCCTAGGGAGAGGCAGAGCCAGCAATTGTGAGGCATTGAACTTAGTGCTGTGGGCTTCAGTACAATAGGGAAAATAAATCAACACAGAAGTTAGCTTTACAGCAAAATGAAGATTCTAAGAAATTTTGGAATAAGTGTCCTCACTATTCATGTGTTTCTTACCAAATTATTAGAACACTACACGCTGGTAAAAAAAAAAAATTCAGATTAACTGTGAGCATTAGCACTGTAAATGTTTCATGTACTGAGAAATTAATGTGATCTCTTACCCTGACTATTTAGAACAGTATAGGGTTTTTTTTTATTTAGAAATTATTTAATAAAATGAGGCACATGCCCACTGTGTAAATAGAAACATGGAACCAATGTTGAGAAAAATGAATAATGATTTCTAATGCAGTAATAATTTAAATTTCAGTAATTTAGCTATCTGATGACTATCTCTCTTGAGGCTTAGACAGCCTTTAATATATTTTTTTATTTTAAATTTTTGTGGGTACAGTAGGTGTATATATGGAATACATGGGATGTTTTGATACAGGCATGCAGTGTATAATACCACATGGAAAATGGGGTAGCCATCCCCTCAAGCATTTATTCTGTATTCGAATACAATTGTACTCTTTTAGTTATTGTAAAATGTTCAATTAAGTTATGAACTATAGCCTCCCTGTTGTGTTATGAAATAGTAGGTCTTATTCTTTCTACTGTTTTTGTTTTTTTTTTTTTTTACCTATTAACCATACTCATTTCACTCCCACCCCCTCACTACCTTACTACCTTCTCAGCATCTGGTAACAGTCTCTATGTCCATGAGTTCAGTTGTTTTGATTTTTAGTTCCCACAAATAAGTAAGAACATGTGAAGTTTGTCTTTCTGTGCCTGGCTTATTTCACTTAACGTAAGGACCTCCAATTCCATCCATGTTGTTGCAAATTACAGGATATCATTTTTTTTAATGGCTGAATAGTACTTCGTTGTTATTGGTCTGTTCAGGTTTTGGATTTCTTCCTGGTTCAAATATTTGTAGGTTGTATGTGTCTAGGAATTTATCCATTTCTTGTAGGTTTTTCAGTTTCTTGGCGTATAGTTGCTCATGATAGCCACTAATGATCCTTTAAATTTTGCAGAATGAGTTGTTATGTCTTCTTTATCATCTCTGATTTTATTTGGATCTTCTCTATTTTTTTCATAGTCTGGTTAAAGATTTGTCAATTTTGTTTACCTTTTTAAAAAAACAGCTTTTTGTTTTATTGACCTTTTGTATTTTCTTCATTTCAATTTCATTTGTTTCTGCTCTGATCTATATTATATCTTTTCCTCTATTAATTTTGGGTTTTGTTTGCTCTTGCTTTCCTAGTTAAGATGTACTGTTAACTTGTTTATTTGAAATTTTTTCTCCTTTTTGATGTAGGCACTTATAGCTATAAACTTCCTTCTTAGTACTGCTTCTGCTGTATCCCATAGGTTTGATATGTTGTGTTTCCATTCTCATTTGTTATGAAAAAATTTTTCAATCTTCTTTTTTTCATTAACTGGTCATACAAGAGCATATGCTTTAACTTCCATGTATTTGTGTAGTTTCCAAAATCTCTCACTATTGATTTCTAGTTTCATTCCATTGTGGTCAGAGAAGATGCTTGATATTATCTCAGGTTTTAATGTTTTAAGACTTGTTTTGTGACTTAATGTATGTTCAATCCTACAGAATGATCCAGATGCTAAGGAAAATAATGTGTATTCTGCAGCCGTTGGGTGAAAATTCTTTAAATATCTATTAGATCCATTTGATCTACAGTGCAGGTTAAGTCCGATGTTTCTTTGTTGATTTTCTATCTGGGATATCTGTCCAATGCTGAAAGTGGAGTGTTGAAGTCTCCAGCTACTATTGCATTGAAGCCCACAGCACTAAGTTCAATGCCTCACAATTGCTGGCTCTCCCTCTCCCTAGGGTGCGGAAACACTTTCCACACCAGGCTGCTGCTGCTGCTGTGGGATGGGAGAGGGGACATTTTAGCAATCAATGACTGGTCATATTTTTAGAAACTCTTGCGTGCCTCTTTCAGAAATATGAAGTTAAAACTAGGTACTGTGAGTGCTCACCTGTTTTTTGGTTTTTATGAAGGTGCTTGTTTTATGTAGATAGTTGTTAAATTGGTGTCCTTGCTGGGGGGCAATTGGTGGAACCTTCTATTCCACTGTTTTTCTCTGCTTCTAATATTGTTCATTTACAGGAGAAATCGCTTTTGAAAAATTATGTATTCTGATTAAATTATCATTAAACCTCCTAGAGATAGAGTATCCTAGAAATACTTAATTTTATATGAACCACTGGGGTACTATTGTAGAAACATATGAAGCCAAATGAGTAATATTTATTTTTATTTTTAGTCATTTTAATTATAGTGATAAAATTATAAAAGCAAATACTTTGATAAGATTAAAATATCACCAATTGTTTCCAGTTTCTCATTGTTAATGAAATTCTTGGTTTAATCAGCTAAAATGTGAAGGTAACTATAATAAAAATAATATTTCTAATAATTATAAAATACATGATCAAACTTTCAGTCATTGTTCTCAGGAAAATTGTAATAAATTGAATTGGATAAAAAGCATATTTGTTTGAATATTCTTGTTTCCAATACTGGTTTATTAATAAATGTATATATTGATTTACATTTAAATATATTAATGTAATTAATATATTATATTTAAATATTCAAATTCATATATAATTTATTTAATGTTAATATAATATATTAAGGAATGCTTTTTAACTTTTCCTCTGCTGTGTTAAGACTTAAGTAATTATCTCCAGACTGAAGATTATGAATAAAATGTTGTTAATATGTCCTTGTATTTACTAAATTAAGGCTAATATGTATGTGCATACATAATTAAATATAATGTATACAAAATACATATTTTACTAGTCTACACACATATACATATACATATAATTTTAGGTCTTTTCTCTTTGCTCGAATATCTACCTTTCAGTGTGTATAGTAACACTTTTCAGTGTGTAAAGTAACTTTTTTAGATTTAAAAAAAGTATCTTCAATGCCAAAAACGGACATGCACAAAAATTGCAAAAAGTTTATAATTTCACCACCTGGAGATAAGAAATGTTACATGCATTTACATTATTTTAATGTATTTATAACATTTAACAAATTATAACATTTCTAAAAATTTATTTTTTATAATCGTTTATGATGTATAGAGAGAACTTCTGAAGTTAGTACAGAGAGTTCTTATACACCCTGTGCTCAGTTTCCTTCCTGTTAAATTCACATATGTTAATAGAACAAATACATTATATTTGTTAATACTAATGAACCAGTAATCTAATCTTGATTCATTATTATTATCTCAAGTTCATACTTTATTCAGATTTTACTAGTTTTTAACTTTTTTTTTCTGTTTTGAGATTCCATTCAGGATACCACATTACATTCTAGCGTCACATCACTTCTGGCTCATCTTGGCTGCGACAGTTTATTAGATTTCCCTTATATTGATGACTTCGATAGTTCTCAGTTTTACTGGTCAGGTAATTTGTAGAATGTCCCTATCTTAGGATTTGTCTAATGTTTTTCTTATAATTAAAGTAGGGCTATGGATTTGAGGGAGGAAGAGGATGGGTAAAGTGCTGTTTTCATCACATTATATCAAAAGTATACATTATCACATGACCTATTGCTGTTGATGTTAATATTTATTACCTGGCAGAGGTAGTACTTGTCAGGTTTCTCCACTGTAATGTTATTTTTCCTTTTTGCATATTCTATGCTTTGTAAGGAAGGGACAATGTGCAGTCCACACTTACAGTGCGGAGTTCTGCTCCACCTTCTTGAGCATGAAATATCTATATAAATTATTTGGAATTTTTCTGCATGGTACATTTTCCTCTTCTACCATTTTATGTATTCATTCATTTATGTTAATATGGACTCACAGGTATTTATTTTATACTTTGGGTTACAATCCAATACTACTTTAAATTGTTTCAGTTTTGGCTGGGATCTCTTTCATTTGGCTCCTGTGTGTGGGTTTTTTTTTTTTTTTGAGATGGAGTCTCGCTCTGTCAACCAGGCTGGAGGGCAGTGGCGCAATCTTGGCGCACTGCAAGCTCCGCCTCCCGGGTTCACGCCATTCTCCTGCCTCAGCCTCCCGAGTAGCTGGGACTGCAGACACCCGCCACCACACCCGGCTAATTTTTTGTATTTTTAGTAGGGACGGGGTTTCACTGTGTAGTCAGGATGGTCTCAATCTCCTGACCTTGTGATCGCCCGCCTCGGCCTCCCAGAGTGCTGGGATTACAGGCGTGAGCCATTGCTCCCGGCTGGCTCCTGTGTGTTTTTTAATATACCTCCAGCAAAGGGCATGTTATTTGTTTAAGTACTTCATTACTTTCTGGCACTGTGAGATACTTCAGACTCATCTTGTGTATTTTCTGCCCCAGTCCTAGAATCAGCTAGTTTAATGCAAGGAATCCTGGTTCTTTCTACTGAAGAATGGTATCAGAAATGAAGGTCTAGGTTCCATGTGTGACCATTGCTACTGAGATTTCACTACTTCTAGGCATTCTCAGCCAATGGAACAAAGAAATATGTGTGTATATCATAACCAGTATATATACACACATACATATATATTTCTATATGTAACCACCTGTGTCTGCATTAACCAAAGTATAAGTTCATATTCATGTACCTGAATATCATCCATTACTACATGGGTTATTCTGGCATCTTTCTCTTGCTTATATGTAAACTCCACCATCTGCCATTGACTTAATTGATCGATTCTAGTGTACATATATGGCAGTATTAGAATACTGCTCTGATACTGCACTCATCTCCGAAATTCTTTGGGTTAGTATGTTTCCCCCACCCTTACCTCAATAAGCTTATTTCATACATTGGTTATTCATAATCAAAGTATAGTTAGATTCTTTTGTTACAACTAGCATTCTATTCTGGGGACCCTCAACCAGCAAAACATTTGTCTTTTTTTCTAATCACACATTAAGGTTCACTGTTCGTTCTGTGAAGTTATATGAGTTTTGTTTCGTACATAAAGTCAGGTATCCATCATTCAACTATCATATTGAATATTTTCACTTCCCTGAAAAATCCCCTGTGCTTTCACCTTCTTAATCAGAATACTTGGCAGCAATTAATCTTTCTATTGTCTTTGTAAGTTTGCTTTTTCCAGGATGTCATATAATTTGAATCATATGTAGCCTTTCAGATTGTTTTCTTTCTCCTAGAAATATATGTATGTTTCATCCATTTCATGCCTTGATAGCTCTTTTCTATTTATCATAAAAAATGCTGCATTGTATGAAAGTATCCCAGTTTGCTAATTCATTCACATCTTGGTGATTTCCAAGTTTAGGCAATTAAGAATAAGCCTGCTATGAGCTTTTCTTCCTGTTTCAAATTAGGTAAGTACCAAGGAGTACAATTGTTGGATCATATGACAAGACTATATTTACCGCTATCTGTCTTCCAAAGTAGATACAGCGTTTGACATAACCACCAGCAACAAAAGAGAATTCCTTTTGCTCAATCCCCAAGCCAGAAATTGATATTGCTGGCATATTTGGATTTTATCCATTGTAATAAGTGTGATATGTACTAGGATCAAATGAACATCATTTCATATGCTTATGGGCCATTTGTATATCTTCTTTGATGAGGTGCCGATCTATTTTCTATTTGTAATCAGGTTGTTTATTTTCCTATTACTGAGTTTTAGGAGTTATGTGTATGCTTTGGGTAGGATTCCTTCATAAGATATATCTTTTGCAAATGTTTTCACCCAGTCTATGACTCACCCTCTCATTTTCTTGACATTGTCTTTTTCAGAGCACAAGTAATTTTAAGGAAGTCCAACTTCGTTTTTTTCGTGAATCATGACTTTTTACTGTATCTAAAAGGTACTGCCAAATACAAATTTATGTAAATATTATCCTATTTTATTTTCTAAGAGTTTGATGGTTTTGCATTTTATATTTAGGTCTGTCATCTATTTTTAGTTAATATTTGTGAATGTTGTAGATATGAGACTAGAATCATCGTTTCATGTGTATATCCAGCATTCCAGCACCATTTACTGAAAAGATTACCATTTCTCCATTTAATTTGCCTTTGATCATCAAATACCAGTTAACTGTATTTGCACAGGTGTATTTTTAGATTGGGTATTCTGTTTCATTGATCTCTGTGTCTGTTCTTTTGGCAATAACATACTGTCCTGATTACTGTACCTTTGTATTAAGCTTTTCTATTGGAAAATAGGAGACCTCCAACTTTGTCCTTCTTCTTCAGTATCGTGTTGGCTCTTCTAGGTCTTTTACTTTCCTCTATAAACTGTAGCATCAATTTGTTGAAATCTATAAAATAGCTTTCTGGGGTTTTGGTTGTAGTTATACATTGAATCTATAGGTCCATCTGTGAAAAATTAATACCTTAAAATGTTTAATTGTTCAAGCTACAAACATGGTACATTTCTCTATTCACTTAGTTCTGTGTTTTTGTTTTTGAAATTAGAGTTTTGGAGTTTTTTTACATATAGGTATTGTCCATATTTTGTTAGATTTGAGGTTATTTAAATTTTTTGGTGCTATTGCAAAAATGGTATTACATTTTACAATTTCAAACTCCAATTGTTCATTTTTGATTAGGAAAGCAGTTCACTTTTGTATACTAATCTTATATCTGTGACCATGATTTACTCACTTATAAATTTCAGGAGTTTTTTGTTAATTCTATGGGATTTTCTACATAGACAACATTGTCATTTGTGAATAAACACAGTATATTTTTTCCCCCAAACCTGTATATTTTATTTCATTTCAGTGTCCCATTTCACTAGGTAGGAATTTTAGTTCAATGTTGCATAGGAGTGTTGAGAGAAGATATCTTTCTTCCTGATCCTAGGAGTAAATTATCACCAGGATATTTCTTACCATTGAAGATGATGCTACCTGTAAGATTTTTGTAGATGTTCTTTGTAAAGTCGAGTATGTTCTTTATTTCTAATGGCTGAAACTTTTTCTCATGAATGAGTGAACACCTGGAATATATAGTGTATACTTTTTTAAAATTCATTGTTATATTTGATGTGCTAATATTTTGTTGAGTGCTTTTGCATATATATTTGTGAGAGATAATGGTCTGTAGTTTGTAATGTCTTTATTTGTTTTTAGTTTTTAAATTTTACTTTAAGTTCTGGTGTACATGTATAGAACATACAGGTTTGTTACATAGGTATACATACATGTGCCATGGTGCTTTCCTTCATCTATCAACCCATCATCTAAGTTTTAAGCCCCACGTGCATTAGGTATTTGTCCTAATGCTCTCTGTCCCTTTGCCCTCCATCCCTCAACAGGCCGTGGTGTGTGCTGTTCCCCTCCCTGTGTTCCTGTGCCCCCATTGTTCAACTCCCACTTATGAGTGAGAATATGTGGTGTTTGGTTTTCTGATCCTGTGTTAGTTTGCTGAGAATGATGGTTTCCAGCTTCATCCATGTCCCTGAAGAGGATATGAAATCATCCTTTTTTATGGCTGTATAGTATTCCATGGTGTATATGTGCCACATTTGCATTATCCAGTCTATCACTGATGGGCATTTGGGTTGGTTCCAAGTATTTGCTATTGTAAATAGTGCTACAGTAAATATATGTGTACATGTGTGTTTATAGTAGAATGATTTATAATCTTTTGGTTATATACCCAGTGATGGGATTGCTGGGTCAAGTGGTATTTCTGGTTCGAGACCCTTGAGGAATCGCCACACTGTCTTCCACAATGGTTTAACTAATTTACAGTCCCACTAACAGTGTAGAAGCATTCCTATTTCTCAGTAGCCTCACCAGCATCTGTTGTTTCCTGACTTTTTAATGATCACCATTCTAACTGGTGTGAGATAGTATCTCATTGTGTTTTTGATTTGCATTTCTCTAATGACCAGTGATGATGAGCTTTTTTTTGTATGTTTGTTGGCTGCATAAATGTCTTCTTTTGAGAAGTGTCTGTTCATATCCTTTGCCCACTTTTGATGTTATTTTTTTCTTGTAAATTTAAGTTCCTTGTAGATTCTGGGTATTAGACCTTTGTCAGATAAGCAGATTGCAAACATGTTCTCCCATTCTGTAGGTTGCCTGTTCACTCTGATGAAAGTTTATTTGCTGTGCAGAAGCTCTTCAGTTGGATTAGATCCCATTTGTCAATGTTTGCTTTTGTTGCAACTGCTTTTGGTGTTTTAGTCATGAAATCTTTGCTAATACGTATGTCCTGAATGGTATTGCCTAGGTTTTCTTCTAGGGATTTTATGGTTTTGGGTTTTACATTTAAGTCTTTAATCCATCTTAAATTTATTTTTTGTATAAGGTTAGGGAAGGCATCTAGTTTCTGTTTTCTGCATGTATGTAGCCAGTTTTCCCAGCACCATTTATTAATAGGGAATCCTTCCCTCATTGCTTGTTTTTGTCAGGTATATCAAAGGTCAGATGGTTGTAGATGTGTGGTATTATTACTGAGGCATCTATTCTGTTCCATTGATCTATATATCTGTTTTGGTACCAGTATTATGCTGCTTTGGTTACTGTGGCCTTGTAGTATAGTTTGAAGACAGGTAGCATGATGCCTCTGGCTTTGTTCTTTTTACTTAGGATTGTCTTGGCTATACGAGCTCTTTTTTGGATCCATATGAAATTTAAATTAGTTTTTTCTAATTCTGTGAAAAAAGCCAGTGGTAGCTTGATAGGAATAGCATTGAATCTATACATTACTTTGGGCCATATGGCCATTTTCACCGTACTGATTCTTCCCTTCCATGAGTGTGGAATTTTTTTCCATTTGTTTGTGTCCTCTTTTATTTCCTTGAGCAGTGGTTTGTAGTTCTCGTGGAACAGATCCTTCACTTCCCTTATAAGTTGTAATCCTAGGTATTTTATGCTCTTTGTAGCAATTGTGAAGGTGAGTTCACTCATGATTTGGCTCTTTGCTTGTCAGTTGTTTGGTCTTTAGGAATGCTTGTGATTTTTGCACATTGATTTTGTATCCTGAGACTTTGCTGAAGTTGCTCATCAGCTTAAGTAGCTTTTGGGGTGAGATGATGGGGGGGGTTTTCTAGATATAGGATCATCTCATCTGGAAACAGAGACAACTTGAATTCCTCTCTTCCCATTTGAATACCGTTTATTTCTTTCTCTTGCCTGATTACCCTGGCCAGAATGTCTAATACTATGTTGAATAGGAGTGGTGAGAGAGGTCACCCTTGTCTTGTGCCGGTTTTCAAAGGGAATGCTTCCAGTTTTTGACCATGCAGTATGATATTGGCTATGGGTTTGTCATAAATAGCTCTTATTATTTTGAGATGTTCCATTGATATCTAGTTTTTTTTTGACAATTTTTAGCATGAAGGGGTGAATTTTATTGAAGGCTTTTTCTGCATCTATTGAGATAATCATGTGGTTTTGTCATTGGTTCAGTTTATGTGATGGATTACATTTATTGGTTTACTTATGTTGAAGCAGACTTTCATCCCAGGGATGAAGCCGGCTTGATTTTGGTGGATACGCTTTTTAATGTGCTACTGGATTTGGTTCGCCAGTATGTTATTGAGGATTTTTGCACTGATGCTCATCAGGGATATTGGCCTGAAATTTTATTTTTTTGTTGTGTCTCTGCCAGGTTTTGGTATCAGGATGTTGCTGGCCTGAGTTAGGGAGGAGTCCCTTTTTTTTCTGTTGTTTGGAATCGTTTAAGAAGGAATGGCACCAGCTGCTCTTTCTACCTCTTGTAGAATCTGGCTGTGAATCCATCTGGTCCTGGGCTTTATTTTTTTGGTTGGTAGGCTATTACTGCCTTAATTTCAGAACTTGTTATTGGTCTATTCAGGGATTCAACTTCCTCCTGGTTTCATCTTGGGAGGGTGTATGTGTCCAGGAATTTATCCATTTCTTCTAGATTTTCTAGTTTATTTGCATAGAGGTGATGTTTATGGTATTCTCTGATGTTCGTTTGTATTTCTGTGGGATCAGTGGTGATAACCCCTTTATCATTTTTTATTGTGTATTTGTTTATTCTCTCTTTTCTTTATTAGTCTAGCTAGTGGTCTATTTTGTTAATCTTTTCAAAACACTAGCTCCTGGAATCTTTGAATTTTTGAAGGGTTTTTGTGTCTCTTTCTCCTTCAGTTCTGCTCTGATCTTAATTATTTCTTGTCTTCTAGCTTTTGAATTTGTTTGCTCTTGGTTCTCTAGTTTTTAAAATTGTGATGTTAAGGGGTCGATTTCAGATCTTTCTAGCTTCTGATGTAGACATTTAGCGCTGTAAATTTCCCTCTTAACAGTGCTTTAGCTGTGTCACAGAGATTCTGTTATATTGTTTCTTTGTTCTCATTGGTTTCAAAGAACTTCTTTATTTCTACCTTAATTTTGTTATTTACTGTGTAGTCATTCAGGAGCAAGTTGTTCAATTTCCATGTAGTTGTGGTGTTTTGAGTGAGTTTCTTAATCCTGAGTTCTAATTTGATTGTACTGTGGTCTGAGAGACGGATATGATTTCTGTTATTTTGCATTTGCTGAGGAGTGTTTTACTTCCAATTATGTGGTCGATTTTACAATACGTGCTATGTGGCACTGACAAGAATATATATTCTGTTGATTTGGGGTGGAGAGTTCTGTAGATGTCTATTAGGTTTGCTTGGTCCAGAGCTGAGTTTAAGTCCTGAATATCCTTGTTAATTTTCTGTCTCATCAATCTGTCTAATATTGACAGTGTGGTGTTGAAGTTTCCCACTATTATTGTATGGGAGTCTAAGTCTCTTTATAGGTCTCTAATAACTTGTTTTATGAATCTGGCTGCTCCTGTATTGGGTGTATATATATTTACGATAGTTAGCTCTTCTTGTTGCATGGATCCTTTTACCATTATGTAATGCCCTTCTTTGTCTTTTTTGGTCTTTTTTTTTTTTTGGTTTAAAGTTTGCTTTATTAGAGACTAGGATTGCAACTCCTGCTTTTCTTTTTTTTCTTTTTTCTTTTTTTTTGCTTTCCATTTCTTTGGTAACTATTTCTCCATCTTTTTATTTTGATCCTATGTGTGTCTTTGCACATGAGATGGGTCTCCTGAATACAGCACAATGATGGGTCTTGACTCTTTATCCACTTCGCCAGTCTGTGTCTTTTAGTTGGGGAATTTAGCCCATTTACATTTAAGGTTACTATTGTTATGTGTGAAATTGATCCTGTCATCATGATGCTAACTAGTTATTTGTTTTTAGTATTGAGGTAATGCAGACCTCACAGGATGAGTCAAGAAGCTTTACGCATGCTTCTATTTTCTGAAAGAGGCATTGCTGTACTGGCATAGTTTATTTCTTAAAAAATTGGTGGAAATTAGCAGTGAATCCCTCTGGTTTGATTTTTTTTTTTTTTTTTTTTGCAAAATGATTAGTTTTTGATCCTATTACTTTAATAAATAAAGGCCTATTATGATTATCTACTTCTGTGTGGGGTTTTTATTGTAAAATCTTTCAAGGAAAATGTCCATTTAATTTAAGTTTTCAAACTGGTGAGAATGAAGTTGCTCACAGTATTCTTTTATTATAATTTTAATATCTATGAGAATAGGGATAACTCCTCTTTCATTTCTGAACCTTGTAAATGGTGTTTCCCCTTTCTTGTTTAGTTGGCTATAGTTTATTGATTTTATTGATCTTTATGAAGATCCAGTTTTTGGTTTTCTTGGTGGTGGTGGTTTGTTGTTGATTTTCTGTTTTTGAATCATTGGTTTGTGCTCTAGTTTTTATATTTTTGTCCTCCTGATTTTCAGCTTAAATTTCTCCTTTTCTCATGTTTCAGGGTAGAACATTTGGCTATATTTAGGTCTTTTTGTTTTTCTAATTTTTGAACTTAATAAATTTCCTTATAAGCACAACTTTTACTGGCATTTCAAAATTTTTAACAAGTGAAATGAAGGTGAAGTAAGAACACAGAAAATGGTGAAATAATTTATTGACAGATCATATGCATAAAAGAAATTTCATAGGGAGTTCAGCAAATAGCAGGAAAATGATAATAGATTATAAGTTAGATCAACACATAGGATTAAGGAATGCTAGAAATGGTAAATGTGTGGAAAATACAAAGGTTAAAGTCTTAAATATCTGTAAATCACACTTGAATCTTTAAAACTAATAACAATAAATTATACAATTAAAACAAGAGTAATATAGGTGAGCACAAGTTATTTGTGAAGTAAAAATAAATTATACTATTTTATAGTTCTTGCATTATTGTGTAAATGTCCCATGATCCTTTGGGTGTTGCTTCACCAGCCAAAAACCTCTGTGGCTTGAGTTTCACTCACGCCCACTGGACTTGTTCCATCCCCTGAGCCCGGCAGGCTGTGCTCAGCTCATGCTGCCAGTCCAGATCTCATGCCTGTCAAGGGTGAGCCAGGCGCAGAGCAATGAGGGGTATGTGAGCGAGTGAGCCTGGGGTCTGGCCACTGTGCACAGCCATGTGAGCGAGCTGCTGCAGTGCGAGAGGCTGCTCCAGGTGCTGGCTTTGTGCAAAGCTGCAGCTGGACCAGCCACACAGCAAGTCGCTTCCGCTGCAGGTGCCAGCGTCTGGATAAGGGGAACATGGTGGGTCATAAAAACTTGGAGACGCCAGCAATCACATATCCCCAAGGGATTTGGGGGATCATGATAAGCTCTATCTTTCCCACTGCCAGCAGCTTGGCAAGTAGGGGTGAGGGGCATGTTTTCAATTCAATCAGTCCTGCTGCCTTGCTCTGGCCCATGGCTCCCAGGCTAGCCGACCCCGCCACCACTTTGCATCACATGGGGTGGACACCTGATGCCAGCAGAGGGCAGGAGGGCTATAGTGTTACAGCTCTGGCTCAGGAAATCCTGAGACCTGGTCCCCCAGAAGGGTCACTGCTCTTCCCTACCAAAATCTGACAAATGGGAGCTTGTCATCACCCACAGCTCAGAGAGCTGGCCAGGAACGTGTTATAGCCTGTTTTGCACTCACCTTGTAGTGGGTCCTGAGTTCTTGTCCTGCATTCAGGAAGAATGAGGTTACACAGACTCCTGGAGGGTGGGAAAGGCAGAGAAGAGTTTTATTGAGTAAACAGAAGAGCTCTCAGCAGAGAGGAGAGGTGAAGTGGGTATTTTCTACCCACAGGTGGGTAGTCCTGACATGTGGCTGATTCCAGGGTTTTTATGAGCTCAGAATGGACAAAGGGTGTGGTGGTTGGTCCATTGGCAGCCCTGGAAAAAGCACCAATTGACTGGCTGAAAGGCATCAAGCAAGTTCTCACTCTGGGTCATGGATTCCACCTGGAACTGGAAGCCTGGGTCTCAGGCTTGAGGCTGCCTTTGGCTTGAAGGTTGAGTTTCACCAGGGACCCACCCCTATCTGCCTAGGAATTTGTCTGCCTCCTGCTACTATCATAAAGTTACACAAAATGTCATTTAAAATTTCACTCAGTTATAACTGCCTATTGTATTACATAAAAAATTATTAAAAATATAAAATCTATGAGGTATAACCAGTAACCCAAAGAGAACTTAAGATGGAATACTAAAAAACCAAAATCCTCAAGCCCAAAGAAGGCAAGAATAGAGGATAAAGAGAAAATATAAGACGGAAAAAGCAGAAAATTAATAGAAAATTACTCACTTAAACCCAACCATATCAATACTATATCAGATATTAATGAATTAAACTAAGAGAAAGAATTTTTGGCCAGGTGTGGTGGCTGACACCTATAATCTCAGCACTTTGGGAGGCCAAATCAGGCATATTGCTTGAGCCCAGGAGTTTGAGACAGCCTGGAAAACATGGCAAAACCCCATCTCTACTAAAAATATAAAAATTAGCCGGGCATGGTAGCACATACCTGCAGTCCCAGCTACTTAGAAGGCTGAGGCATGAGAATCACTTGAACCCAGAAGCTGGAAGTTGCAGTGAGCCAAGATTGGCCACTGCACTCCAGCCTGGGCAACAGAGTGAGGCTCCATCTAAAAAAAAAAAAAAAAAAAAACAAAAAAAACTGGGGAGTGGTGGGGGGAAAGAATTTTGTAAGACAGAGATTTATCTGCTTGCTGCCTATAAGACATGTTATTTAATTACATTTAAGATTTCCCATAAGGGGATGGAAAAATACTTCAAAAACTTTCTTTACAATGTACATACATATATGCATATACGCTTATGTCAAAAGAAAGCTAGAGTGGATATATTAATACCAATGGTATTCAAAGTAGAAATCAGGACAAGTCGTGTAACATTTACCAAACCACAGAATGGATCCTTAAAACATATCTTTATATATTTCAAATAATTAAAATCATAAGTTAAAATTCTTCAAGGTTAAATTAGAATTTGATACTTGAAAGATAACTTAAAATCAAATAAGAAAATTAAATGCATACTTCTATATAATCCATTGGCAATGAGAAATTGCAGGACAAATTAGAAAATAACTTGAACTGAATTATAACAGAAAATAAAAACTACATATTAAAAATGTACAGTATAGCTACAGTAATTTTTAGAAGTAAATGTTTAACTTTAAATAAGTAGGAACGTAGGATAGTATAAAAATCACTATAATACTAAGCTTATACCATAAAAGGTATGAATTAAAAAGATCAAATTAAATCCAATATGAATAAAATGAAGAAAGTAATATAGCTAAGAGTATACTTCAAAATAAACATTGAACAAATAAAAGCAAACAAAAATATCAATAAAATCAATTAGCCTCTACTTATACTATCAAGAAAAAAAAAAAACACAAACAAATATAAGGAATGATAGAATAGGCATCACTAAATAACCCCCAGGCTGTAAAAAGATGATAATAGGAACAAATCCATGTCATTCAAATCCCTTGAAAGAAATAAATTACCAAAATGATGACAAGGAGATTCCAAGAATATGAATAGCCCTCTATTAAAGCAATCAAATTTGGAATTTAAAAAAACTTCACTAAATAAAACTCTAGTTTTATTTATCTGAAGATGTGGCTTTATTGTTGGATTCTATCAAATATTTAGGTAGAATGGTTTAATAGCAATTATATAACCTTATAACTTTTCTTATAAAGAACAAACATTTCTCAACTTATTTCAGAATGCCAGCCTCTCTGAGGACAAATCCAGAGAAGGGACTTACTAAAAAATAAAACTTCAGAGCAATAGCTATTACACACATAGTTGAGAAAATCTTTAACAAAATAATATCAAATTAAATATAACAACATGTAATTGTTATATATCACAATTAACTGGATTTATACCAGCAATGTAAAGTTTTATTAACATTCAAAAATTTATCAGTGAAATTGATCATAACAGAATAAAAAAATCCCATAATGCTCTCAATAGAGCCAGAGAAATATTTATCAAAACTAACATCATTCACAAAAAATAAATCAGAATTATAGGAATTCAAAGGAATTTGTTCTATCAAGAGCACATTTAAACTAAAACTTAGAACATTATATTTAGATTTGAAATATTGGACACTTCTCTTGCTAATATAAAACAAAGCAAAGATGTTGGCTCTTTCCACTCCTATTTGACAAGTGGAGATTCAAGTAATATCATAAGGGCTCCTGTGTCACTATCCAAACCCCTATTATATAAAAGGATCCAGGAGAAGTACAATTGTTTTTATTTAAGAAAATATTAACTATAAAATTTATACAGAAAAGATAATAAACTTACAAAATGTGTATGTGAATTTAGTAGGGCTACAGGAAACAAGGTCACCACACAAACATGCATACCAAAAATTTTTAGATAATGTAACTTAAAAACAAAACTAGTTATATAATATCTGGAAACATATACAAAAAGGAATGTAATATATATATATATTAGACTTACTGAAAACTATAAAACTCTTCTTAGAGAAATAATAGAATATTTAAATAAATTGAGAGACAGCACGTTCCCTGATTGGAAGAAAATACTGGGATGTAAATTACTTGACAATTGATGTAGCACTAGTCCAGTCAAAATCCAAGAAAATTTTTTTAGAGATTGACACATTTAAAAATTACTTAGTAATGCAAAATGTTTATCATTGACAAAATAATTCTGTAAACAAAAAGGGGGCGAAGACATTTCTGATATCAAGACTCACTGTCAGTATATTCCATTTTAGTGTAATTTAACTATTTCAGAAATACAGCCACACATATATGGTTCAAGGCTTTTTAATATTAGGGTCAAAGTAATTAAAGGGTGGAAGTTAGGTGTAAATGAATAGTCTTTTCATTCAGTTACACTGAAATATCTGAGTATCCATTTGGAAAAAACCAAAAATCTAGAACCCTACCTCACACAATGCGTACAAGTTAACTTAAAATGTATCACAGTCATAGGCCTAAGTTTCAAAGGTAAACTTATTAAGCTTCTTTTCCAAGAAAACAGAGGAAAAGTTCTCAACTATGCAAAGATTTCTTAGACAGGAAACACAAAACCCTACCTTTAAAAGAAAACCTTGGTAAAATGAACTTCAGCAGCTGTTAAAATTATAATTCATTGAAATACAATGTTGGGAAAATGAAAAGGCAAGCCACAGACTATGAGGGAATATTTGCATTTCGTATATGTCACAAAAGACTTGTGCTCAGAACATGGAAAGTAATTTTCAGACTTAATGTTAAAAACAAAAGCAATACAAATAATGGCAAAAAACTTGAATAAACATTATACACATGAAGATATACAAATAATAAGTACTGGAAAAGGCTCACTATTTTTAGTCATTAGGAAAATACAAAGTAAAACCATACATTTTACTATATGGTAACTAGAATGGCTAAAAGTTACAAGACAGATAATATTAATTGTTGACTAAGATGTAAAGTTACTGAAAGTCACAAATGGCTAGTGTGAGTGTCAAGTATTATAATTACTCTAGAAAACACCTTGGCAGTTTCTTATAAAGTTAGGTATACACATAACACATGACCCAGTGATTCTACTCCTAGGTAAATTCTGCACCCAAGGTAAATTTTTTTTAATGTTCAGAAAAAGACTTGTACAAAAATGTTCACAGAGCTCTACTAATAATAGCCAAATACTTGAAACAACCTAAATGTCCAGCAAAAAAAAATGCATGGATAAACAAATTGTGATATATCCATATAGTGAGCATTGTTCAGCAATGAAAAAGAATGTATTAACACAAGCAAGAACATAGATAAATATCTGAAATATAGACATGCACCACATAATATTTTGGTCAATGATGGACACATATACAATGGAGGTCTCGAAAGATAGGTAATGATGCTGCCTTATACAGGTGTACCATTTTTTATCTTTTATACTGTAATTTTACTCTACCATTTTACAGTAACATGCTGTATAGGTATGTAGCCTAGGAGCAATAGGCTTTTCATACAGCCTGTGTGTACAATAAGCTATACCATCTAAGTTTGTGCAACTATACTCTATAATGTTCATACAATGAAAAACTCACCTAACCATGCACTTTTCAGAACGTATCCCCATCATTAAATGTCATGTGACTGTATTGTCAGTAAAAGAAACCAAGACAGATGTAAATGAATATATAGTATGTTATTCCATTTTCATGAAGTTCAAGTACTGAGAAAAAAGTTAACCTATATTGAATATTGATCAGATAACTGTGTTCCTGAAGTGGAAGTTGGGTGGATTTATGACAAAGAAAAACTTTTTTGTTGTTGGAAATTAATTTGATTGGGATGGTGGGCACATGGCTTTAAACTTTTGTCTAAAATGATTGACCTCTACACTTAAAGTTGATATATGTTATTACATGTAAATTATGCTGCAGTATATTTAAATACCTAAGAAAATCTATCAGATTTTAAAAGCAAAATTTGTGTTTTTTAGCTCTGGCTAAGAGCTATGCTAGGAAAATGAATTATTAATCTGTATATTTCATAGGAAAAATAAAATGTGAAAAATTACCCAAACACAATTGGAGTGTTAAAATATTCTTGGTAGGCAAAAAGTATAAGTATCTATTATACACGAATGCAATAGGCGAAACATCTGAAACACAATTGTTCTTTAAGAGTTTTGATCGTCTATACAGAAAACACTAGATCTATAGACTATGTTTTAGTAGATTAGATCTAAGAGTTGGTTTTGATTTGACGTGAGAAATATAATATGAAATAATTCTCATTTATCATAAATAATTAGATATAATTTGGAAAACAGTTTTATTCACAATTGGCCCCAAAACTGAAACTTATGTAGAGGTAAATCTATGAAATGTTAAAAATTGCAAAAATAATAGATTTTTAACATTCTCACCATGAAAAAGACAAACTGGTGAGGTGATAGATATGTTAGTTAGCTTTATTAAATTTTTCTTTAATATATACATATATCAGAATATCACATTGTACACCGAAAACATACAAAATTCATTTTCTCAATTAAAAGTAAATACAGTTTTTAAAATTTGCAGGGACTTTAGGGAAAAAAGTATGAATGATAATTAAGACATAAAACTTTAATTGATTGTTATTGTCAAATTAGGGATTTAAAATTTTCTTTAGTTGTAGGAAATTCTTCACCCATATGGTTTAGAATTTTGCCTCTGCACCATTCTTTGAATTCTTTTTCTGAAAACATTATTGGACTATTGGTACAACAGCTGAGTTATGATTTCTCACCTAACAGAATGATTCAGTCCCTTTTTATATCTTTTATACTTTCTAGCAAACAATATAAGGTCCATATATATGGAGATATTTGTAGGTTTTCTCCCTCCCCCACCCCAACAACTAATGCATCCCAGATGCCTAGAGCAGTGGCTGACTCACTAAAGGTACTCAATTTATATTTGTTAAATGAAAAGATGTATAATGCCTCATCACCGTGTTGTTGGTGAATTTCTCAGTTACGGTCTTTGAAATGTAAAGCAATAAATACAGATACGCAGTTAAGACTTGGACTCTGGAACCAGAATACCTTGGTCAGAATCTGGGTATCATCTCTTTTTTTTTTTTTTCAAAGTGAAACAACAGGATGTTTATTTTCATCTTACATAATTATTTATTCCCAGGTTTATTCAAAAGACATTTGAGATAATGTCTTTATTTTAATAAAAATACAGACACTTCTGGTTCTAGATCCTTGAGGAATCACCACACTGTCTTCCACAATGGTTGAACTAATTTACACTCCCACCAACAGTGTAAAAGTGTTCCTATTTCTCCACATCCTCTCTTAATTGAAAATTACCAAGTATTTTGGAGAACATTGTTTAACTCATATGTCCTTCAGTCTCCTTATTTGCAGAAAAGGGATATTGGGGATTTGTTGTTGATGATTAAATAATCAATGTATTATGTGCTCAGAACACTGCCTGGCACATAGTAAAGCCTTTATAGGTATATAGGTATTGACTACTAATCTGCTAATTCCCTATATATATATGTTTCACATCTGCCAACTAACCTATTTATTGCCTTTACAATTTCAGTGACTACATTTTTTATTTTCGGTATGTTACTGTTTTTCTAATTATCAACTACATATTTAAAAGGTTAAAAGTATTATATAAACCCACAAACATGCACATATTACAATTGGAAATATTGATGAATTTGCCCAAAATAAAAACATATATAATATGTACTCAAATCAAGAAGTACAGTATTAGGACCTCAGAAACTCCCTTATGTTTATTTCAGACATTGCATAATAGCTCATCATTGAATAGTATTACACAGTGAAAATATGAATATATTGCAATATATGTATCTGTTGTGCTATTGGTAGTTGTTTAGTTTTCAGTTTTTATAACCAACAGATTTTGTTTCATAAACTTTTATTTTTGAATCACTGTTGCTGATTCCTAATTTAACTCTTTTAAAATTTAAATACAATTAATTAAAAATTTTCAAGTTGTTATATTTGTCCTATTCCTTATTTTAATTTTTGGTCTTTTGACTATATTTATTAGTTTTATCATAGCTTTGTAGTTCTTGTTGATGAGGTTCTGATTTAAATACATAAATATTATCTCTTATAGATGATTTCAAAGATGTTAGTATATATGATATTAAATCAGCTGACATTAGTGAATCAGTTCTGATTTGTCAACCAACAGAGATGATGTTATCCTGGGGTCTTTAATCACAGGTAGTACAGCAAATGACTATGATATGCCTCAATCTCAGGCCAGTTTTATTAATCAGCTACAACCTTAGGCAAACAGGTGAAGTATTCTAACATCAATTCATGCACTGTCTTCCTAGACCTCGATTTAAATTGCACATGCGGCCCCAGACTCACACCGTATGGAGACTGAATTTGACTCCATCCTCTAGTGAGTGATGGGCTTCCTTCCTGTCCTCAGCTCCCCACAAGCAATTTTTCTGTAGAGCTTTAGCCCATGCTTTCTATATTTTCTATTTCTTGTCTATACAAATTTGTTTAAGCATATGTACGTGCTTAATTATTTTCACATTTTATCTTAAAGATATCCTCTAGTTGGAGGATAAAAGATTTAGTATTTGTTATGTACATCATCTTGACCTACAGTATCTATGTTAACTTTTAAATGAAAAGTGAATGTTTTTTCTTTCCTCCTTGCATGAAAACATCTTTACTTTAAACACAAAATTTTGAAAACAGAAGTCAATTTCTAATCTACTGCAACATATCTTAATTTCAAATTTTTACATTTGTTTCAAGGAGAATAATCTCTGGTTCTTACTCTTATTTAGTACAGCTGTGTAAACGTTTTTATTACATGTCAATAAGTAGAGCATCAAACAACAGGAAGTACAGTGGTAATAGGATTTAAATGAACTGATTTCTTCTTCAAATATTTAACCCTTCATATTTGGTATAAGTGAATGCAACATTTCTCAACTGTTCAAAATTCAAATTACTCATTTGTGAGTTTATTAGTTATAGAGTCTATATTTCCTTTTTAGATCCTAATGTAGTTCGTGTAGAATCCCAAGTAATATAATCTAATTTTCAATTGGAAAGTTGAAATTGCCTTAGAGGTTTATAATTTTTTTGAATATGATAGAGACAATCCAAAGCAGCAATATATTGTCTGGTGCACTCAACAGGGGCAGGAACATTGATTAAAATGAAGATCAAATCATTTATTAGTCCTCATTCAATAAAATATATTGCATTTTTACCTTAATTAATCTTAATTACAAATAATAAAGGATTTGTATAAATGTCACAATCATTTTCTCAGCATTGTTAGACATAGATGCTGATGGTCATGAATATTAAATCCTAAACCACAATATAATACATAGATAATTGCTTATATATATACACACACAGATATACATATGTTCACACACATATATATACACATATACACACATATATGTATATACTTGTACCTATATATGCTAATACGTATGTATTGTGAATACGCCTTTACCTCTGATATCTGTCACATCAGTTGTCTCAACTACGTAAACCTCCTCCAATCTTGACCCTACCCTTAAGCCTTGCCTATTTGCCTGTCTCCTAGAGCAATGCTTCTCAAACTTTAAGCGTTGCTTAAAGCACTGTGACAGTGATACTCACACCTAAAGTCCAGAAAGCATACAATATCTCAAACATAAAAGCCACTCAATGTTTGCTGAGTGAATACATGAAATAATAACAATAGTAATAACCAAAATAAATACTCTGGTTCAATTAACTATATTAATCATTTCACACTCAAGTATTCCAATTTATTCTCACAACAATCACATAAGGTAGGTTTCTGAATTTCAGAATTCTTATTCTGAATTCCCATTCATCTTTAATTTCTTTTAATATATGCTGTATTACCTCTATACCTGCGTATTCTTCCTATAACAACCAAAATACTTAAAAATTTTTTTTTCAAACAGCATAATGTGTATGTGTATTTTTATTTTTCAGCATGCTTCAATTTCATCATTTATATAATTTTAATAATTATACCATTCCACAGTGGTGGTGTGAGTATTAAAGTAGATATACTATTAATAAATAGTTAATTGCCTACTAAGGCAATTAAGAAAATGTCTGGAATGACATGCATTTCATAACTGTGTGACCAAGTGACAGAGAGATAGTACTGAATCCAAAGGCAAACAGTCTCTGTTGAGGGGGAAAAAAAAGAGTAACTGAGATTTGGTTCTATTTCGCTTTCAAGGCAAATGATAATTGGCACATGAGATGTAAATTGTGACATTACTGTGTTGATGTTACTGTGTTCGTATTTGCTGTGAAGTTTTCTTTAGTGTAAATATACAGAAAAGTACCAGAGGATGGTAATTTATCTCTGGGAAACACTGTTCTCAATCTGCTAAAGAGCTCAGAACATGATAGCATATAGCTGGTATAATAAGATAAAGTTGTATGGCTTCCTTTGTGAAATATTGTCTCATTTCCGCCCTCCCCCCCACCTAATTCAGCTATGTTGGTGCATTACATCAATTTCTTAATTATTGATTAATCCAGTGTGTTGTAGTAGTGTCTCTTCATTGAAAATTTCAATACGTGTATATTAGTGCTGAAAAAATCATAAAATGCAAAAATATATAATTAATATACTTATATATTCAGTAAATTTTGATAGGTTTCTCAATTTAAAAGTGGAAGACACTGGAGCAACAGGAACACCCACTCATTGATGGTGGGAATGCAAAATGTTATAGCCACTTGGGAAGGCAGTTTAGCAGCTTCTTACACAAGTAAACATACTCTTACTGTACAATCCAGTAATTGTCATCCTTGGTATTTATGCCAAAGAGTTGAAAACTTACATTCACACAAAAGCTGCTCATGGATGTTCATAGCAGCCTTATCAATAATTGCCAAAACTTAGACACAATCAAGATCTCCTTCAGTAGATGAATGGATAAATAACGTTATATACATGCAATGGAATATTATTCAGCAATTTTTAAAATGAGCTATCAGGTCAGAAACATGAGGAAACTTAAATGTATATTACTAAGTGTATGAGCAAATATGAAAAGGCTATGTGCTGTATGACTCCAAATATATAGCATCCTGGAAAGGGCAAAACTTTGGAAATGGTAAAATGATCAATGGGTTTCCAGGAGCTGGGGGAAAGAGAAGGAGAGATGAATAGGTAGAGTGCAGGGGATTTTTGAGGCAGTGAATTATCATTTTGAGGCAGTGAATTACTGTATTATACTGTAATGTTGGATATATGTCATTACACATGTTTCAAAACCAGTGTTTTGAACACTGGCTTTGATGCACAGCACCAAAAGTGAACCTTAATGTAAACTCTGGACTTCGGGTGATGATGTGTCAACGTAGTTTCATCAGTTGTAATAAATGCACCACTCTGGGGCAGAATGGTGATGGTGGAGAAGGCTGTGCATAGGGGGGTAAAGAGGTATGTGGGAGCTCCCTGAACTTTACACTTAATTTTGCTATGAACCTAAACTGCTCCAAAACATAGTCTATAGTTTAAAAACTGGAAGACTCCATAAATTTGATTTAGGTGTATGTTTTTCGGTCAGAGCTAGATTTTTTTTTTAAATTGTTATTATACTTTAGGTTTTAGAGTACATGTGTGCAATGTGCAGGTTAGTTACATATGTATACATGTGCCATGCTGGTGCAATGCACCCACTAACTCGTCATCTAGCATTAGGTATATCTCCCAATGCTATCCCTCCCCCCTCCCCCCACCCCACAACAGTCCCCAGAGTGTGATGTCCCCCTTCCTGTGTCCATGTGTTCTCATTGTTCAATTCCCACCTATGAGTGAGAATATGCGGTGTTTGGTTTTTTGTTCTTGCAATAGTTTACTGAGAATGATGATTTCCAATTTCATCCATGTCCCTACAAAGGACATGAACTCATCATTTTTTATGGATGCATAGTATTCCATGGTGTATATGTGCCACATTTTCTTAATCCAGTCTATCATTGTTGGACATTTGGCTTGGTTCCAAGTCTTTGCTATTGTGAATAATGTCACAATAAACATACGTGTGCATGTGTCTTTATAGCAGCATGATTTATAGTCCTTTGGGTATATACCCAGTAATGGGATGGCTGGGTCAAATGGAATTTCTAGTTCTAGATCCCTGAGGAATCGCCACACTGACTTCCACAAGGGTTCAACTAGTTTACAGTCCCACCAACAGTGTAAAAGTATTCCTATTTCTCCACATCCTCTCCAGCACCTGTTGTTTCCTGACTTTTTAATGATTGCCATTCTAACTGGTGTGAGATGGTATCTCCTTGTGGTTTTGATTTGCATTTCTCTGATGGTCAGTGATGGTGAGCATTTTTTCATGTGTTTTTTGGCTGCATAAATGTCTTCTTTTGAGAAGTGTCTGTTCATATCCTTTGCCCACTTTTTAGTGGGGTTGTTTGTTTTTTTCTTGTAAATTTGTTTGAGTTCATTGTAGATTCTGGATATTAGCCCTTTGTCAGATGAGTAGGTTGCGAAAATTTTCTCCCATTTTGTAGGCTGCCTGTTCACTCTGATGGTAGTTTCTTTTGCTGTGCAGAAGCTCTTTAGTTTAATGAGATCCCATTTGTCAATTTTGGCTTTTGTTGCCATTGCTTTTGGTGTTTTAGACATGAAGTCCTTGCCCATGCCTATGTCCTGAATGGTAATGCCTAGGTTTTCTTCTAGGGTTTTTATGGTTTTAGGTCTAACATTTAAGTCTTTAATCCATCTTGAATTGATTTTTCTATAAGGCGTAAGGAAGGGATCCAGTTTCAGCTTTCTACATATGGCTAGCCAGTTTTCCCAGCACCATTTATTAAATAGGGAATCCTTTCCCCATTGCTTGTTTTTCTCAGGTTTGTCAAAGATCAGATAGTGGTAGATATGCGGCCTTATTTCTGAGGGCTCTGTTCTGTTCCATTGATCTATATCTCTGTTTTGGTACCAGTACCATGCTGTTTTGGTTACTGTAGCCTTGTAGTATAGTTTGAAGTCAGATAGTGTGATGCCTCCAGCTTTGTTCTTTTGGCTTAGGATTGACTTGGCAATGCGGGCTCTTTCTTGGTTCCATATGAACTTTGAAGTAGTTTTTTCCAATTCTGTGAAGAAAGTCATTGGTAGCTTGATGGGGATGGCATTGAATCTATAAATTACCTTGGGCAGTATGGCCATTTTCGCGATATTGATTCTTCCTACCCATGAGCATGGAATGTTCTTCCATTTGTTTGTATCCTCTTTTATTTCCTTGAGCAGTGGTTTGTAGTTCTCCTTGAAGAGGTCCTTCATGTCCCTTGTAAGTTGGATTCCTAGGTATTTTATTCGCTTTGAAGCAATTGTGAATGGGAGTTCACTCATGATTTGGCTCTCTGTTTGTCTGTTGTTGGTGTACAAGAATGCTTGTGATTTTTGTACATTGATTTTGTATCAACCCTTCATGCTAAAAACTCTCAATAAATTAGGTATTGATGGGACGTATCTCAAAATAATAAGAGCTATCTATGACAAACCCACAGCCAATATCATACTGAATGGGCAAAAACTGGTAGCATTCCCTTTTAAAGCTGGCACAAGACAGGGATGCCCTCTCTCACCACTCCTATTCAACATAGTGTTGGAAGTTCTGGCCAGGGCAATTAGGCAGGAGAAGGATATAAAGGGTATTCAATTAGGAAAAGAGGAAGTCAAATTGTCCCTGTTTGCAGATAACATGATTGTATATCTAGAAAAACCCATCGTCTCAGCCCAAAATCTCCTTAAGCTGATAAGCAACTTCAGCAAAGTCTCAGAGGTAGATTTTAACAACCTAATTCATTTTTAAAATCAGAAATATTAGAGATTAGAAAGTGTTATATTTTTCAAGGTAATCAAAAGCTACTAGTACTGTGGAGTATGAAATCGTTTGAAAAATAGAAAAAGTATATAACTATCAGATATTTCTATCATGATATATTCTACCATGTGTAAGGCACATAATCTGCTTGTGAAGAACATGTCTCTATAATGCCCTTTAGAAACATACAAATATATGAAAGCTTCCCATTTGCAATATTGCAATAGTTACATTATTCTAATTTTTATGCAGAATTCCATTTTCTATATATATATTTCATTCATTTGGTCTTAACCATACTTTTCACCTGTATATAAGCCTTTCAAATTTAGCAAAACAATCTTGAAAAGTGATGAGACTTGACTTAATATAGATTATTGAAAAAAAGAAATTACTTTTCTTTCCAGTGGTTTGCTGCAAAATTTGGAGATATTATTGCTGCACATTAAGTCAAACTAGTTTTAATGTCAATACATGTTTCATCTCATTGAATCTCCTCAGTTACGTGAACTTATTTATATCCTATCTGAGGTTCCAAATCTGATAATAGGATAGGGGAGAGTAAAGCTTATGAAAGAGACTCCAAAATAACTAAAACTTAGAAAGCTTTTACTTGAAAAACAGACAATTTCCTTAAGACTTATTGGGAGTTATTTTGAAAGAAAAGTTAGTCTGCTTAATAATACAAACTCAAATCCATTTGAACCTCAAAACATAAGTTTTTTACATCTGCATAGCTCTGTGTAAGATCTATTTTAGAAAAATAAGTCTGAAATATTAAAAAAAAATTCATAATTCTATGTGGCACTTCAAATGACCATACCCAACACATGTTTCTTAATAATATTTCTGCAATGGTAAAATATTTTCTGTGTTCAGTAGAACAATTAGCCTGCTGTTGTCACATTTACAAATATAAGGTGCCTCCATTAATTTCTGAGGTTACTAAGCTTACAATTTAAAAATGATTTATTATTGTTATGAAACCAAAAATAACTAATCAATCCTTTTTACAACAAAAGCTAATTGACACATAACAATTTCTAATTTATGTGTTAAACTGTATGTGTGTGTATATGTCAATACAACAAATTAAAAAATGTCTTTTGTGATCTATCACTTTTATAATTAAAATTTCCATGTGTCAGAATTCATGTACATGTTTAAGTTATCATCTTTATTAGAACACAATTTTTTGTGTTACAACTGCTTGTGACAAGATGTCACATTTTTCTCCTTGGGAATGATAATTGCTCAATTTTGTTACAATAACAATAGCACTTTCTCTGTAAACAACTCTGAAATGTTTGTTGATAACTAATATAGTTTACAATTTATTTTACGATTGCTCTTATAAATGTTTCAACCCTTTCTCATTCCAGTAAGTAAAAACTGATGGGTGCTATGCCTCGTATATGATGTGCATCTTTATTAGAAACTTTTTCTACCACAGTTCAATCCTTGTAATTTTCTTTCCTTAATCCAACTCCTAAGTCGAAACATTTACTGAATGCCTGAGTGTGCTAGTCATTTGTTAGGCACTGATGATATAAATACGAAGAGGACCTTGTTCTTCTAAGAATTTATATACTAATGGAGTAAAAAGTTAAACTGCAAGTCTTATAAAAGAACATGTAAGTAGAATGAATCACAATAAATGGTAGCTAATTTTAAAATTCCTCTTCAAGTACGATGAATTAAGCTAGCTAAGAAGAATATATTAGAAACCAAAGCAATCTGATAATAAGCTCATTTATGTAGACCTTCCACACACATTTAACTTTCATAATGACTCATGTATTTCTTAAATTTTCTTTTTGAAGAAAATTCTCTTTAAGAAATAAAGGTATGTGTTAGTACGTTTAAATTTAACCTTATGCTGAACTCCTGCTGAAGGGGCATATTTGTTTCTTCATAATTGTAAATTTTAGTCTTTGGAAGGACGTGAATAGAATAAGAATGATTTAAATATGACTTTAGAAAATTATCTGATTTTGTTAATGATCTTAACTGAAAAATTTTGTTCTTGATCTATTTTGAAGATGAAGCAGAATTTCTTAAATACCTTGAAGTTTCAAGCTTTCTCAGTTTTCTTTTAATAAATAGTGTTAAATTTACTAATATTCTAATTGCAAAAGTTAAAAAAAGCATTGAAATTTAGACCCAACAAAAATTTTATAGGATCCTGACAGTGAAAATGTTCTATGGCTAAAAGTCTTGGAATTCATCTAGGTAGCACATAAGATTTAAATAATTAAGTTAGCATTATTCTAGTAAGACAGGCTTATTATCAAATTGCTATGCAGAACAATTACTTCTTAAAAATAAGCATAATTGCAATTATTATTTTTCACTGTACTGCTCTACTTCATTCCTGTATCTTTCCTGATGAGTAACACAGGAGAACTAATACAACACTGAAAATTTATGGTCTCAAAACTCAGATGGTTTCTCGATGCTTCCAAGTATCTTCCAAAATATACCTAATGAGTTCTCTTCTGCTCATAAAATTTACTATTTTAAAATATCTGTTTTTTTTAATCCTTTTATCTTACCACCAGGTGCATTTAACTGTAGCAAGTAACCTCACTTCCAACTTAATAGACAAAATAGAATCTTCTCCACATATCTAAAGCTCCTATTTATTTTTCAAAGAATGTTATATGGTGAACCATTTTTATCATTCATTTGCTTTCCAATCATTTCCTTAGACCATTGATGAAAATGGAAGAGTTATTTCTCCTATTGGAACCAAAATATTTCATCCCTATTCTAAATTCCATGTACTTCAGCACTTAATTGTCTTACTCTATTAATCGCTTCTTGTTTTCCTCATGGGTTGTTTTCCATGAGCATGTATTTCCCATTCTTAAAAACGTATCAACCTTAGAAATGTTTTTGATCTGATACATTATTTCCTATCTCCCTCTTTCACCTATTTAGTAATAACTCTTCGCATTGTATACATATCATTATTTCACACCTACCACAGAATTCATTTTGTATTCACTTATTATATATTTATTAATCTTTTACTTAACATGAGTTCCTATACTGCATGCTAGAATTATAGTAGTAAAGTTTATATTCTCTAAGAGTCTGCATTCTATTGCTGAGTGCTATGGTTTGAATGTCCTCTCCAAAACTCATATTGAAATTTATCGTTGTGATATTATTAAGAGGTGGGTCCTTACGAGGATACTAGGTCATGAGGGTTCTGCTCTCATTAATGGATTAATGCCATTATCACAGGAGTGGGTTAGTTATCCCAGGAGTGGATTCCTGATAAAAGCATAAGTTTGGCCCCCATTTTCTATGTCTTGAGTGCTTGTTCACCATCAGGGGATAACCCTTGACAGCTGCAGTCCCCATGGTCTTGGGCTTCCCAACCTCTACTACCATGAGCCAAATAAGCTTCTATTCTTTATAAATTATCCAATCTGTGTCTGTTGTAATGATAGAAAGCTAAGATAGTGGGAATCAGGAATTAAATATTTTAGATAGTGATGAAGGCTATGAGCAATAATTGAGGAAAAGAGGTAGCATGAATAGAGGGCTGAAAGCCTTTTCTTACAAGGAAATATATAAAGAGACCTAAGGAAGTGATCATGTGGAAATCAAGTAAAAGGCTATTTCAGACTTTGATAAAGGTGAGTAAAGATGTCTCAAGGCTGGACTGTGCTAACAATTACAGATAATCTGGTGTCTACTACCAATCCTACAACCACCTTAAAAATGGTCTCTTAGGTCAGAAAACAAATGCAATAAGACACTGTTAGGTGCTAGTTCCCTAAAAATAGAACCTGTTGGTAAGGCAAAGCAAGGATTTTTTTTTGTTGTTCTAGAGTAAGGGAGAGCATTTACTTGATAAAATCTTAGTAATGTCTGGGAGTATGGAAGGCAAAGTTAGAATACTTATCAGCTGTGGATTCTTGTTTAAAGTAGGTCTTTCAATCTAGGGATTTTATTAGAATTGGTTAAGAGTAATAATATGATTGGAAGAGCAGCAAGAACAGCAAGGAGATAGTATTGAAATCATACAACCCCAAACTATAATAACCCTGGAAGGGCAACGTAGGAAATATCATTCTGGACATAGGAACAAGCAAAGATTTCCTGACAAAGTCACTAAAAGCAATCACAACAAAAGCAAAAATTCAGAAATGAGATCTAATTAAAGAGTTTCTGCACAGCAAAGGAAACTATCAACAGAGTGAACAGACAACCTACAAAATGGGAGAAAATTTTTGTGAACTATGCATCTGACAAAGGTCTGATATCCAGCATCTATGAAGAATTCAAACAAATTTACAAGAGAAAAACCTCATTAAAAAGTGGGCAAAAGACATGAATGAACACTTTTCAAAAGAAGACATACATGTGGCCAATAATCATATGATAAAAAGTTCAACATCACTGATTATTAGAAAAATGCAAATTAAAACCACAGTGAGATACCATCTCACACCAGTCAAAATTGCTATTATGAAAAAGGCCAAAAGTAACAGATGCTGGCAAGGCTGTGGAGAAAAAGGAATGCTTATACACTGTGGGTGGAAGAGTAAATTAGTTCAACCATTGTGGAAGACAATGTGGTGATTCCACAAGGAGCTGAAAACAAATACCATTTGAGGACTAAGCTCTGATTTTTTATCTTGCCCAAATTTCTACCTAAGGGATCTGGGGAGCCATGCCCTGCAAACCATGGATTCTCATCAGATGGGTTTTATTTGACCCTGTATATTGTGACTTGCTTTTCAGGCTGACTCTGGCATAACTTTATGAGACAAGAAAATATTTGACCCCAAAATATACTTCCTTGCCATGCCTTGAAATTGCCCTGCAAAGTCTCTTGTGGGAAAAATCCACATTCTATGGAGAATCCCCTTCTCCTTTTGTTTTCCTTCCTTTCTTTCCAGATCCAGGAGATAATCAACTAAGAGCCAGGCACCCTTTTAGTTCCAATAAGAAACATTTTACAACCTGCTCTCTCTCTCTCTGCAGCCTGCTGAGAGATTCCTCTGCACAATGAAACTTGCTCCCCATAATCCTTTATCTTAACCTGAACATTGCATTTCATTGATCTCAGGTCTTCTGATAAATTCAATTGTCAACCAGAAAATATTTAAATTTATCTATAGCCTGGAAGCCCCCAGTTTGAGTTGTCCTGCCTTTTTGAACCAAACCAATGTATTTCTTAAATGTATTAGATTGATGTCTCATGCCTCCCTAAAACATGTAAAACCAATCTGTACCCTGACTACCTTGGGCCCATGCTCTCAGGACCTCCCGAGGGCTGTGTCATAGGCCATGGTCACTTATATTTGGCTCAGAATAAATCTCTTCAAATATTTTACAGAGCTTGGCTCTTTTTGTCGACAATAATCCAGCGCCAAACGTGGGGCCTCAGAAAAGACTCAGAACCCTGAAGGAGTTGCCCAAAACCGGAGCTAAGGTACCAGCAGGGGCCTATTGAAGCCTCATCGAGTTTGAGCTTCTCCTTTGGTGGAACTGGTAAGTCCTCCTGAGCCCCAGACCTCTTGTTTTGGTTGATGGTCCTTGATTTATTCTTAGCTGGTTGTTTTCCTCTTTCCTCCTAGGAAGTTGTTTAAAATCTTTAGTTTCAGAGGTACATTCAAAAGCGTCTTAATCATTGCTTTCTCTCTCAAAATTAATCTCAATTGGCTTGTCTGTGTGCACTTTGTGTGAGGAACTAAACTGGCATTTTTCATAAGTAAATGAGAGACTGAATTCCTCAGCTCCAAAGAGAAAGAGCAATTTGCTCCTCCCAGCTGAACAGTGCACTTGGGTGACTGGGGACCTTGTGGGAGAGTCTGGGGGTTGACCCCCTGCAATATGCAGTGGCGCTATAGGAAACTCCCCAACAAATATTAATTTAAAAAGGCTTGTCCAGGAAATGCATGTAAGGGCTGATCACCTGGCATTTTAAGCCCTCTGAGAGGTAACAGACCTCTGAAGAAAGTGAGACAAGTAAGAAGGTAGAAACAACTCAGTGTTGACACACTGTAGAGTCCTGCCCACAAGCAGCACATATCAATCCACCACACAAAAACCTTAGGCCACGGGTCAGTTCCTCTTAAAAAAAAAAAAAAAAAAAGGGTGGGAAATAAACCCTCCAAAAAACAGGAAAGGCAAGGTGGGTGGCCCCATAAAGGCACATCAGCTGGGTTTCTCTTTAATAACTATGGTGCCTTTACTTCCAAGCATTTGTGTTAATGGGAAGATCTTACTAAAGATAATCTACGTGTAAAGTTTCCAAAATGGGGAACTTTTGATATCCCTAAGTTGGTTTTCTTGCACGCTAGATTAGAACATTAAGGCTCCCAAATCAAAGAAAATGAATGGAAATTATACTTTAGCTGGCACCTAGAATTATCAAAAAGAGGGAATAATAAGGTTGCCTCCCTCCAGGAAGTTAACAAAAGAAATTATGAAACTGTCTCAGAATGAAAGAAATTAGTAAAAGCCACTTCTGAAATCAGGAAGGCTCCAGAAACTGTCTCCCTTCTGTTCCTGCTAACCCTCTACTCTCTGAACTTCCTTGTCTGGACAGTTTCATTTTTCCTCCTCCTTCCTCTACTCCCTTGCGTCGAGCCACAGGGGGACCAAAAATAGCTGGAGAAAATAATATAGTAGTTGTTTATTTTAGAATAAAACCCACAGGCAGAGGAGATCCTAACAGAATATATACTCCCTGGACCAAATCAGAGTTAAAGGCCTTGGTGTCTGAATTTCCCAGTCTGACTGAAAATCCTTTTGGGTTTGGTAAGGCATTCCAATTAACCCTTAAGACTTATGATCCAAGTTTCTCTAATCTGTATCAGCTAATTGAGCTACTTGTCCCCAAAAACAAAGCTGAACAATGGTTTAAAGTAGCAGATTGGAAACAGCCTTTAAAAGATTTTGACAAAATAGATGCAACTGGAAAAGATTAATGCACAGAGCTTTGTAATCGCCTCTGTGAAACTATACCCCACAGATATTCCCCGAGGTTATAAATTAGGCAAGGGTGCAACAATGTAAAATACACCCAAATGAAACTGTGCCTGACTTTCCTGTCAGGTTTGAAAAGACATTCAGTTTTCAGGAATACCTCCTGAAAATTTTGAGCATGGTAGAAGGCTCATTCAAGGTTTAAATAATGAGTTAGTAACCCTAATGAAGATGAATAATGTGGCTTGGGCTTCCTTGCCCACTAGCCACCTAGTCACCCTAGCTAACTAATTGTCACAAACAATCATCGAGAAAGAAAAGGAAACAGTCTCTAAGACTATGAGTTTACAACTAACACAGCTTAGTAACCAAGTTGGGAGTTTGCAAGGGTCCCATGGTCCCCAGAGATCTAAGTGACCCCCAAGAGGAAGCAATTTTTCACTATTGCAAAAAGAAAGGAGATTATTATTATTATTATTATACTTTAAGTTCTAGGGTACATGTACACAACGTGCAGGTTTGTTACATATGTATACATGTGCCATGTTGGTGTGCTGCACCCATTAACTCATCATTTACATTAGGTATATCTCCTAATGCGATCCCTCCCCCCCCCCACCCCACAACAGTCCCCAGAGTGTGATGTCCCCCTTCCTGTGTCCATGTGTTCTCGTTGTTCAATTCCCACCTATGAGTGAGAACATGTGGTGTTTGGTTTTTTGTCCTCGTGATAGTTTGCTGAGAATGATGGTTTCCAGCTTCATCCATGTCCCTACAAAGGACATGAGCTCATCATTTTTTATGGATGCATAGTATTCCATGGTGTACATGTGCCACATTTTCTTAATCCAGTCTATCATTGTTGGACATTTGGCTTGGTTCCAGGTCTTTGCTATTGTGAATAGTGCCTCAATAAACATACGTGTATGTGTCTTTATAGCAGCATGATTTATAATCCTTTGAGTATATACCCAGTAATGGGATTGCTGGGTCAAATGGTATTTCTAGTTCTAGATCCCTGAGGAATCGCCACACTGTCTTCTACAATGGTTGAACCAGTTTACAGTCCCACCAACAGTGTAAAAGTGTTCCTATTTCTCCACATCCCCTCCAGCACCTGTTGTTTCCTGACTTTTTAGTGATTACCATTCTAACTGGTGTGAGATGGTATCTCATTGTGGTTTTGATTTGCATTTCTCTGATGGCCAGTGATGATGAGCATTTTTTCATGTGTCTTTTGGCTGCATAAATGTCTTCTTTTGAGAAGTGTCTGCTCATATCCTTTGCCCACTTTTTAATGGGGTTGTTTTTTTCTTGTAAAGTTGTTTGAGTAAAGAAAGGAGATTTTAAAAATGAATGCAAAAAACTTAAATGGATGCTTGCACAAAAGGGGCAAAGGGCCCCAGAGGAAAGCACCAGAACAACTCAAAAATAAGAATAGGGATCCTCTGAGAGAATAGAGAGGGTTTTCCCCCAAATTCTAACTAATGCTTTAGAAGTAGAAATATCCATAAATTAGGAAAACACTAAAGCTACACTGTCAGTCCTTAACCCTACCTTGATCAAAAACCCTTTCCCTTGGAGTAAAGAAAAAGTCCAAATAGTAGGGATTTCAGACTCTCCTACAATAGCCTTTAAATCAAATCCCCTTTAATTTCAATTAGAAGAACTAGTGGGGCATTATATTTCTCTTAAAGTAAATAGTCCTCAGTAAGCCTGCTGGGATGGGATTTCCTAGAGACCCATAATGCTCACATCTCATTTTCATAGAAGGGAGAAATAATTCTCAACTTGGGAGACACAGAAGACTTACAAAAGCCCACATGTAATATTGTGCTTGTGAAAGTTAATCAAGATTCTGGACAGAAAGAATTAGACCCTTTCTTATCTAAGGTACCAGATTCCTTATGGGCAAGCTCTTCCACAGATATTGGGAGAATTAAGTCAGCAGTCTGTATAGACATAACAATAAATAAATCCAAACCCCTGCCAAATGTAAGGGGTTTGGATATCCCCTTAGACCTAAATATCCCCCTAGACATAAAGCCTTACTAGGAATCAAACCAACCATTCAGGACTTTTGAGCAAAGGACTCATAATACCCTGCACCAGCCCTTGCAATACACCAATCCTCCCAGTTAAAAAGCCAAGTAGGAAAGGCTGGAGATTTGTTCAAGACCTAAAAGCGATACATAAAATAATAATTCCTAGACACCCTGGTGTTCCTAACCCCTACACCTTACTGTCTAATATTCCTGTCACTGCCAGCCACTTATCAGTTATTAATTTTTGTAGTACATTTTTCAGCACACCTGTAAAGCAAAATAGCCAGTATCTTTTTGCTTTCATTTGGGAAAATCACCAATACACATGGACAGTCTTACCCCAAGGCTACGCTAAAAGTTCTACTTATTTTTATCAAATACTAAAGGCAGATTAAGATGACATTGAATTTCCAAATTCTACGCTACTCTACTCTACTCTAATTCAGTATGTGGATAATTTATTCTTGTGTTCATCCTCCCTACCAAAATACAGAGAAGGCACTGTCCAACTGTGAAAACAGCTTCCTTTTAAGGGACACAAAGTTTCAAAAGATAAATTACAATTTTGCCTCCCCCAAGTTAAATATTTGGGACATCTGAATTCCCCAAGGGGGCTATTAATAAACCCTGAGAGAGTCTCTGCAGAAGTTGGAGTCCAAACTACTCCTTAATGGCCCAATCCCTATACAAAAAAATGAAAACAAACCCAGCCAAACCCAATCCACTGGGAAGAGGGGGGAAAAAAGCACACAGAAAATCTGAAACAGGCTGTCACCCAAGCACCTGCTCTAGGCCACCCCAATTATATTTTTCCCTTTTCCCTCTTTGTACATGAAATAAAGGGGAGTGGTCTAAGAGTATTAACTCAAAAACATGGTGACACTCACAGACCAATTTGTTATCTCAGTCAACAGTTAGATCCATTTGCAAAGGGGCATCCTCCTTGTATGAGGGCTATATTAGCTGCAGCCACCTTATGCACAAATGTCGAATGATTTGTCCTAGGTTCCCCTCAACCAGCTATGCCCCTCACTCTGTGAAATCTCTTTTAAGCTCTCACCACACTCAACACTATTCTGTTACTTGCTTCACCTCTTATGAGATACTCCTCTTTCTGCCCCCAACATCTAACTAATATATTACTCTCCTCTAGGGGAGATTTACAGGAAACTCCCATTGAGAACACTAAATTAATTTAATTCACAGATGGTTCTTATTTAAGGGACAACCAATGGCATTACCAGGCAGGATATGCCATAACAGACATAATCAAAAGTAGCCAACCCTAAGGAGTCAAATTAGCCCAGATGGCTGAATAAATAGCACTAACTAGAGCTTGTAATTCAGCTATAGGAAAAGTGGTAAATATATATATTCATAGCCAGTATGCTTTTGGAGTAGCCCATGATTTTAGCATGCTGTGGAAACAGAGAGGATTTCTTACTTTATTTGGACAGTCCATACGAAATGGGCACCAAGTCTCGAATTTACTAGAAGCAATTCAGATGCCAAGGCAACTTGCAGTCATAAAAATTTCTGGGTACTCAAAGGCTAACACTGAAGAAGCAAAAGGAAATAATCTGGCTAATGCTGCAGCAAAGAATGCTGTCCTAGGAAAGATGGCCCATCCTGTGTGGGTGTGTACCTTTTATCCTACAAATACCTGCACTAACTTTCTTTTACAGCATCAACTCCTCAAGAGAAACAAACCTGGCAACAGAATGGAGGCATGTTTGACCCAAGTGAGGAATTTTGGCTAGGGCTTAACAAAAAACCCATAGTTCCCATAGGTGCACAACTGCCTTTCCTTCAGTTTTTTCATGAAATGACTCACTGGGCCTCTGAAAAAATGGTATCATGGAGAAAACAATACTTTTGGAAACCATCTTCCATGGTAGCCCAAAAGGTATACTCTCGATATACTATATGCCCCAAAACAGAATGCTGGCAAGCCCTTATATGGCTCCCAAGATCATTTTCCTTTGCCAGTCCTTTTGAAGTATGGCAGCTGAATTTTATCCAGATGCTGCCACTCCAAAATTTCAAATATGTGCTGGTCTTAGTTTGTATGATTTCTCACTGGACAGAAGCATTTCCTTGTCGGAGGGCTACTGCTTTAACAGTAGGGAAAATTTTGTTAGAATCATTCCAGTTTGGGGAATTCCTTCTGAACTGCATAGTGATCATGGAACTCATTTTACTGGATAAGTTGTTCAATCCATTTGCAAACTCTGGCCCATAATACAATGTTTCCATTGTGCCTACCATCCGCAATCCTCTAGGTTGGTGGATGAAGAAATGGCACAATGAAAACTCAGTTAGCTAAGTTGATGGAGGCTTTTAATCTCCCTTGGTCAAAAGCCTTCCCCACTGGTCTTGCTTAATCTTAGATCCACTCCTTTTGGAAAACATTGTTTATCACCCTGTGAAATCATAACAGGGAGACCTATGAGGCTGGATGACGGTTTGTAAGAACCGACATTATTCAAAGGGGAAATATTGCACTATCGTCAAGGGCTCCTCAAAACCTTAACAAATAATACAAACTTGGTAACAGTATCTTTCACACTTAGCTCCTGGGGGCTGATAGCCCAAAAGACCACGGATTACAGCCAGGCAAATTTGTATATTGAAAAAGACACCAACTGAAGGATTCTCTATAATCCCACTGGAAACGACCTTATCAGGTGATTTTAACCAACTCTTGTGCTGCAAAGTTAAAGGGAGTCACTTCTTCGTTTCTTGGATTCACATTTCACACCTAAAATGAGTGACCAACCACATTCCTAACCATGCCCGGGCTTCTGAACTGATGTCTGACCCCCACCTGCAAATCAAGAGAAGACTGGAGGCTCAGCCAGTCTCTAGGGCTACAATGAAAGTCAACATACTTCCAGAGACACTGGGTCAGGCCAGTCCTCATAAAATCTAAAATAACTCTCATTCTTACTTTCCTTGCTATAGAATATTGCTAAAACCCTGAATGTTTTCACTGAAAGCCTTAAGAAGCTGTTGGGAATCTATGCAGTCTTCCTTGGTATAATGTTCTAACTGGATGCGGCTATATGTTCCCTTGTTAAAGCCAGGAAAATGTTTTACTTGTTCATTCTCACTCCCACAATCTCCTCTGTCTACCTACTCCACACTCCTTCTCTTTTTAAACCTGAAAATTTCTCCCGGTCCCCTGCAAACCTCAGCAATTTTCCTGCAGGCAGAGCCCACATCATTTGGTGTGATACAGATCAGGATGCAATGAAGAGTGTTATGTGCAACAGCACCATTCTAAACATTTCCTGAGGTCCCCCTTTTTTTAGGGTAGCTCTCTTGCAGAGCTGCAACCAAATATGATGCCCTGCAGGAATACTTGCCTAACAATGCCTCAGGATGACTACTGAGGGGGTCTAACCAGGTAGAACATTGCATAACAATAAATATTAGGCATAATCAGTTGAGACAATTGCCTGGTTACAGTGGGAAAATTATAGCAGCCTCCTATGTAAACGGCCATAGCATAGCCTGTCCAAGTAACTACCAGCCCTGTGCTTGCAGCTGGATGCCACTATCCAGCATGAACCACACTGACACTGCCCTTAGAGAACTATTGATGGGAGTCAATTGGTGGACAGAGGTCACTGACAGCACACATTCCACCCTAAGACCAGGGCGCCACTGGGAAATCGTATGGAATACCCAGACAAAGGTATACTTAGGTGTAACCTCCACTCACCTAACAATTGTTTGGGATACCCAGCAGTTCTGGATTACTCCATTTATCCAAACTGTACAAATGCCATCAGTATACAATGGAAACAGCATTCCTGGTGAATATACAAAAATTGGCCTTCCAAAAAACTAAAGCGTGACCTCGCTGGAGGAAATGGAGCTGGGCTAGGGATACTGGGGCAAGCTGAGTTCATGACTAATAGAGACATTCTTTAGAAAAAAATTCCCTATCAAAAATAGGCCACAGAGTAGGAATGCTATTTCAGGAATACGGAAAAGGATGGAAAGCTGCTTTAAAAGATAATGCAGCACTCATCAAATGGCTAAAAGAAACCAGACAAACCATAAAAACATACTTCCAAACCCAAAGATGGGGATGAACATGTACTCTTACCCAACAGGGGCTCATATCTATTTTATTACAAATGGAATCTGAGGTGGCTATGAAGCAATGGCCTACAATCGTCAGTACTGAGGTACAATCCAACACATGTGGAAAAGTATATGGTCCCCCAAACTTAGGGAGATTTTTGGACGGAAACATTTTGGCTCTTAAACATTGTTTAAGAGCACAGGCACCAAAGTTAAATGAGGCTCAAAGGTACTCTGTTGTCTTACTGGCAGGCATTGGATCTATTGTAAACAATACAAGAATACTCCCCCTGGGAAATAGGTGGGCTATTTTAGCTGATAACACATGGCATCCCATGTCCCTTTCAGATTGTAAAAACAGGAAAGGAAAATGGCTATGCCCTCAAATCACTTGGAACCCTGTTTTTTTCCAAACTTGTCCTCTACTATCCACCCCCATGGGACATAGCATCTGGTATACGACAAAGGGCCATTTCTGTTGGGAGGAACAACAAAATGTCACTGTAGAATTATATAACTTCTCCTGTGGCAAAACCTCCTTTTGTCTCCCAAATGCCAGTGTATGGTGCAATACAAAAGTGGTGGGAAAAAGAGATTTGTTCTCTGTTAACAAGCCCTTTAACAATTTAGACATTGAGGACCAGGAATTCTTTGCATTTAATTTGTATCCTCCTCAGGATGTTACATCTGTGGAGATAAATTGGTCAGAAGAGAAACTGAATTTATTGGATCCCGATTTAGTATTGGTCCTATAATCCTCAAATAAGATTTATCATAAGGTTCAAATGACCCTTAATAAATAGGGTAAACACATTGTGAGTCTAATCAAAGAGTATGATGAGGCAGGCAGTGGGGGTTTTTTGGCTGGTTAGGTTGTTTACTGTCCTCTGACTCTACCTATAGTCTTCTTAGATGCCTGATCTTTGCTAGATGTATGGTATTTGTCACTGTATTAGCATTATGTATGTCTTATAAATGTATGACAGATACAGCAAAAGAAAGAAGGTACAATTAAAGACCTGGAGCATGATAGCTCACAAAATAGATAAGATCCGGGATTTTTTTTTTTTTTTTTTTTTTAGGCTAAACCCTAGGCCTGACTCCATCTCACCCCTTGAACTATTGGCTATTACATCAGGTCAGATCGCGTCCTCTCCCCATGACACAAATCACAAATATTTAAAACTATTACCACTAACAAAACTACTCTAGGAATAAGCCTCCTAGCACCTTGGGACCTGTTGCTGTTTTGTTGGGCTGCATATCCGTTCTGTGGAATGCTTTATGGCCAAGGGGGTGGGGGGGACCGAGGACTAAGCTCTGATTTTTGATCTTGCCTAAAGGGTCTGGGGAGTCATGCCCTACAAACCATGGATTCTCATCAGATGGGTTTTATTTGACCCTGTGTATTGTGACTTGCTTTTCAGTCTGACTCTGGTATAACATTATGAGACAAGGAAGAAAATATTTAACTCCAACATACATTTTCTTGCCATGCCTCGAAATTGCCCTGCAAAGTCTCTTTGGGAAAAATCCACATTCTATAGAGAATCACCTTCCCCCTTTGTTTTCCTTCCTTCCTTTCCAGATCCAGGAGATAACTAAGAGCCAGGCACACTTTTATTTCCAATAAGAAACTTTTTACAAACTGTTCTCTCTCTGTAGTCTGAGAGATTCCTCTGTACAATAAAACTTGGTCCGCACAATCCTTTATCTTAACCTGAACATTCTTTTCCATTAATCCAGGTCTTCAGATAACTCAACCAATTTTCAACTAGAAAATGTTTAAATTTACCTATAGCCTGGAGGCCCCTGCTTTGAACTGTCCCGCCTTTCTGAACCAAACCAATGGATTTCTTAAATGGTTTGATTGATGTCTCACGTCTCCCTAAAATACATAAAACCAAGCTGTACCCTGACCACCTAGGGCATGTGTTCTAAGGACCTCCTAAGGGCTGTGTCACAGGCCATGGTCACTCATATTTGGCTCAGAATAAATCTCTTCAACTATTTTACCAAGTATAACTCTTCTCGTCAACACATTCAATCAAGAAATACCATTACCAGATATATACCCAAAATAATATAACTTGTTCTATTATAAAGACAGTGAATGTGTATGTTCATTGAAGCATTGTTCACAATAGCAAAGACACAGAATCAACCTAAATGCCCATCAGTGTTAGACTGGATAAAGAAAATGGGGCATATATATATCATGGAATACAATGTATCCATCAGAACAAGATCATGTCCTTGGCAGAAACATTGATGGAGTTGGAGGCCATCAGTTTTCTAGGTTTAGCCAACTGAACATGAATATTTGAAGACATGATTAAATCGGATCTTCACTGTTACATAAGATGTCATGGTCATCTGTCACTTTTTCAGGGATGATTGCTTCAACCTCTACAGTGTTGCAGTTCCCCATTCTTTTGTTGGGTGATCATTTGTTAAATCATATGATTTCACAAAGTTGGCACAGCAGCATTTGAGGTTAACACATATAAAAATACTGCAATGCAGATAAAAACTTATAGAAGGATTATTGTCACAATTCTCTGCCAGGATCCAAGAGTGCTCATATTAAGTAAATAGAATAAGTCCCATCCTTAATATGAAGAGCTAACAAAACCAGACATGGGATCATTAGACAAATTATCTAGTTTTACTTTTTCGTTTGTTTTGTAATCTGCTAGTAATATTGACAATTCCACAGAAGTCTACAGAAATATTTTGCACAACAGTGTTCCTTCAAAACGCTGAATACTTCTCTTTATGAGGCCAATATTCTATCTAAAATGGCTCTGTTTTCAAATACTGCATGCCTGATTTCATGAACTTCGTCGAGTGAAGAGTATAATGCCCTGGTGGGATTGTCTGTCTTTCCTGCTATTTTGACATACTCTTCTGAGTAAAAGATCATTTTTCTGCTTTTTGATATTCTTATAAAGCATGAAGTAAAAAGTCTTAGTAGTAGAAAGAATAATCCAGAATTTGTCTTGAGTGGTTGATGTTTTAGTTCTCAAAATAAGTTTTTCCTTCTGGTTTTTGTTGTTAAGTTATCTAACAACCTCCTTTTCATAGAGGAATAGCTAATGGAACAAAATAGAGTGTGAATGATGGCAGATCAGGTACTATCCTGAAGTCAGACATCAGTTTGCAAGGATAAAATGGAACTGTCTAGTTTTTAGGTGGTAACCAAGAGGCTTTTGTGCTGCAAATGCATACCAGCCATTTGGGGTCACCAACAATCTGTTTTGGGCCAAATTATCCATAGAATAATGTCAGATAGTTTTGTAATAGTCCAGTGGTCAGGCGATAACATTTGCCCTGTTGTGATCATTTGGTATATTTAAAGCAAAAGAGAAGTTGTGCATCTTTTAAGACTCGTGAAATTACAGCAGCCTCCAAATATATACAATCTGTTCCGTAGTTCCCTTCCAATTTCTATTTCTGGGAAAGTTCTATTACAATAGCTAGTCCCCTCAAAAAGTTCTTCCTCAGTGTTAATTTAGTAGAGAAAGGAGCCTCCTTTCCTAGGTATGACGTGAGAAATGGTTTTAGATTTTTGACTCTTATGACTAATCATGATGTTTGCCATCCAAAATATCACCTATCAGTTTAATTCCATTACCTAGCAAACCAAATGATCCATTTCACAAACACTATAACAAAGGAAAGCTACGTGACTCCCATAAGAATACATGTAAATTACCACCAATTTGTTTGATTGTATGTCTTAACCTATTTGTGAATAAATATGAGCCAGCTATTGTATTCAAACCAAGGAGAGACTAAGGAAGCAGAAAGCAATATTAAAAATATGGGCCTTAAAAGTAACTTAGTTAATGGTAGCCTTAGACAAGAGAATCATAAGGATATATAGGAGAAGAAAGAGCAAACGAATACAGATAAAACTGTGACTATCTGTATTAGCATTCCATGGACCATAGGTGGAAGCTGTTTATATTTACTGTAGTTGTCTAATTGATCTAGGATTATCAGGTGGAAGCTGTCTCTTACCAAAATGTATCTGGTGCTGAAGGGTTCCTAATAGTCCTCAGCTTGAGGCCTTTACAAAGGACCAACTTCCTATAATTTAAGTATTATACCTTTTAATTAAGATGTATGAATCCAAGGATCAATTCCTTGACATATCACCATTGTATTAATTGTCAAAAAAAATCTGATAGTGTTTTTTCCTCCAGGGCTCAAGAGCAGTCTTCACAGATGTTTCTTACTGAACACACAGTTTGTGGTAATTTAGGAAAAAAAAAATGAGCATGCCTATTATTAGACTATTGCATTAGTTGCTGCCAATATTTGCCTGTGTATGTTTGCAATAATAATGTGTAGTGAAGAATAAAAAATGATAGCTCTATATGTGTAAGCTAGCATATATTATCTCATAAGAGAAGGGAGGAACAGAAGAGTTGATCTTATTGAAGCCTATGGACGCCCCTTAGGTCAAAAGTCAGCAAACTCAGCGCACACGCTCTATCTGACCTGTGGCCTATTTTTGAACAGTCCTACTTCCAAGTCTATTTCTTCATAAGCACTTTTCCTCAGTTCTAGGTAATTCTTTAGGTTCTCTTTACATTTTTAGCTACTCTTGTATTAAAACTTAATAATTATTTTCATTAAATTTCCTCTGTGTAAATCACCATGTGGTTTCTTTCTTCTGACTGGACACAGACTGATACACTAGCCAAAATTTCTGGTGAATGCAATGAGTTTACTATCTTGACACATTTGCCTCCAGTGAGGAATATCATTCTAGGGGTAAAGTGAGATACGTTACAGTTTAACCTGCCTAATACTTTCTTGTTTCTGTCATAGCATATGACCCATTAGCAAACATGAATAAAGCTAAACTAAAGGGTTTCTAATAAACTTATTTGCAGTATAGAGAGCTAACAAGCAGAAGTTAGGAGTTTTGTTTTTTTTTTTAATCAGATAATGGAAGAAGAAATGCAGGACTTAAAGTGTTATAGTCATGGACAGGGGTGAGAAATAATAGAACAGTTTCATTGAAGGTAAGTTTATTTGTTGAGAAACTGTATTCTCAGTAAGCAGCAGAGATTGTACAGCAAATAAGGGACTATGAATCTTCAACAAAGCTCTAAAACCAAGTTGGCAGATAGATCCAATAGTTTAGCTATGGCCTTTTATACAAAGGTGGGTCAGAGAGAGACTGTAGTAGTCGTACTTCTGATAATCGTCATGAGATAAAGTCAAAATCCCAATGACTAGTTCAGACCCCTCACATGATAGAAACATTTATGGTAATTAGGAAGGAGAGGAAAGAAATCAGAGCTTGGATCCAATATGAAGCATATGTCACAGGCACCACTATGAAATTTCCAAAGTCGAGGGTTCAAGGAACCCCAGAAGATTGTATTTTTTTTTTTTTTTTAAGACAGTCTTGCTCTGTCGCCTAGGCTGGAGCGCAGTGGTGCAATCTCGGCTCACTGCAAGCTCCGCCTCCTGGGTTCACGCCATTCTCCTGCCTCAGCCTCCCGAGTAGGTGAGACTACAGGCATCCGCCACCGCGCCCGGCTAATTTTTTTTGTATTTTTAGTAGAGACGGGGTTTCACCGTGGTCTCGATCTCCTGACCTCGTGATCCACCCGCCTCGGCCTCCCAAAGTGCTGGGATTACAGGCGAGCCACCATGCCCGGCCAGATTGTGCTGTTTCTAGGATAAGATCGTGGCCCATAGCTGTGAGAAAGTTTCAATTGAGTTTTTGTGGCAACAAAAATTCTCAAATGTTGGCTCCTACTAAATTCTACCAAGACAATTTGGTAATAATGTAAAGCTGAGCTTTTTTTTTTTAGGGTAGTCAGGGAAAGATCTACCTTGATAAATTCCTAGCATCTCAGAGGAGGTTGGGTAAATTTGGTACATTTATGTAGTTTTGAATTGTACCATAATGTGGGTCTTCCTTCATGGAGGCTTGATTAGGACTGAGATGATCATGAGAGAGTAGTTTAGGATTAGCAAACACAGAAAGTCAAGTAGTTTGACACAAGGGCTTCTAAGAGGCTTAAGGATAAATAATAATTTAACATTGTAGCATATAGGTTGAAGTTTTCTGTTGACTAAATTTGGGAGTGGTTGCCTTTGGGAGTGAACAGTAAAGTTATTGGCAATTTATCTTCTTGACAAGTTTTTTGAAATACTCAAGTCAGGTTGGTACAGGTAATGGAATAATAAAAACATGTTAGTGAATATAGCCTAAAGTTGAACTAATGTAGATTAAAAATTGATTAAGAATAGATAATTTCAGTTGTTTAAACTCTTGTACACACTATTTGGCAATACAAATCAAAGGGACTGAAAAAATATCTCTGTATCTTCAGGGCTCATCAGCTTCAGGACCCAAGCCAAAACGGAGACAAAAGTTGAGCAGTAATATTTTTTAATAAAAACAGGACTGATAGTTCCACATCAACATTACTGGGATACTGTTTCCCCCATTTCTTTCCACATTATCATTTAGGTATGAATGCCATTGAACTACTCTAATTAAGGAAGATATTATCTAAACTTGTTGATCCCTAAATTTTAATGACTAACTATGTGGATGTTTGATCCGACTTTTAAAATCATGTATAATTTTACCTTTACATTTAAAATTACTATTTGTACAGTTACAAAATTTTGTATTAACATAATTTACCATATTTTACAATGACAACAAATATCCATTTTGACTTTTAGTATATTAACTAGATTTAGCACATTTTATAATGTGAAAAAATTTAAGACATTTTCATGTATGTCAGCTCATTTGAATCACACAGTAATCTATGATAGAGGCAAGGAAGGCACACCATTTTCCTGAAGTGTATAATATAGAAACTGTGAGACATAGAAACTGCCACATCTGTGTCTAGTAAGATATTAAATAACAGAAAATGGTGTTGGATTTATGGTTTATCCACCAAGTATTCTTTCACTCATTCATTTTTCATCTATACCCCCATTCTATAATTTAAAAATTAACATGATAAATGAAGCGCTGCTCATAAGTGAGGTTTTATAAGGTGTTTTTTTCAAGACTAAATTGTATATGTTAATGGTAAAATTTAAAATGTACTCTCTGGCTATAAAAAAAATGGGCAGATTTTCAGGTTTTCCCAGCAAGCTAAGATTTCAATAAAAACTGCCAATAAAGAAATTAAAGAATGGATTTTTTTTTTTTCTATGGAAGTCCAGGCTCCTTTTGTAGAATAAAAAGGTCCTTAATCATTATAATTAGTCCAGCACTTGCAGGCTGCTACATGATTAAAATTTTATTTTAATTTGCAGTCTTTACTATAGCAAAGCTTTTAGAGAACTTAGTGAAATGCACAACTCTTTCAGGTTGCTCCCATTAACTAGACACAATCATTGTCAATAGAAATGAGAAAGAAGAGAAATTTCGGTTTTGACATGCAAATTAGTAGCCTAAGCTCCTCACTTTCAGAATTTATGTATCTCAGCTGTCACAACAACCTTTTCCTGAAGCAAAGTAGGTGTGTTGTGGCATCTCTTAATATAGGGATGCTAAAGTTAAACAAGGTGTGTGATGTGGCTGTTTGTATATGACATGCAAAAACATTCACCAAGGCTATTACTTGAATATAAGGAATTTAAAAGGATAGGCTGGAAAGCAAAGGACTTATCATGCTAAGTCAGAACTATGATTCATCTAGCATAGCAGTGAGTAGCCAACAGAGCTTTTAAGTAAACTTTTAGAAAAATAGATTTGTCCTTTCTCAAGGAATTTTGAAGGTTAGACTCACAAAACATTGGATGTATGCAGGCAACGTGTATACAGGAAAATCATCAAGTATCAGACATAATGGCCTGCACTTCCTACTACCTAGTAGTAGGAAGCTGTTTTTCATAGGGATTTTTGTTACTATTTCATAGATGAGAAAATTAAAGTACAGAGAAGTCAAGAAAGTACCCAAGATTTCAAATTACTTGGTGCTAAAGTGAGGATTCAAATTGCACTGGTATTTTTTTATCGAAAAATTTTCTGGTTTCTTTTTAAAAATCTTCCTGGCTGGGCACAGTGGCTCATGCCTATAATCCCAGCACTTTGGCAGGCTGAGGCAGGTGGATCACGAGGTCGGGAGTTCAAGAGCAACCTGGTCAAGATGGTGAAACCCCGTCTCTAATAAGAATACAAAAAACTTAGCCGAGCATGGTGGTGGACAGCTGTAATCCCAGCTACTTGGGAAGCTGAGGAAGAGAATTCCTTGAACCCGGGAGGTGGAGGTTGCAGTGAGCCGAGATCGTGCCACTGCACCCAAGCCTGGGCGACAGAGCGAGACTCCATCTCAAAACAAAAACAACAACAACAAAAAACTTCCTTACGCAGAAGGCCCTTCCCCACTGTCTTTATTTGACTGACACTTAAAAAAAAGTATGTGTATAAATGTGTGTATGTGTGTGTGTGTGTATATACCTTTTACTATAAAACTGTCCTTAGCTTTCTACAAATGAGTTGATTTTCTCATTGGTGGTATCGTATTTTTTATATTTAATTCATCTCATAATAGTTTATATGCCTATCTCCTTCACTAGGTAGTGTGTTCTTTGATGACTAAAATGGTCAGCTTCAGTCCTTAATCATGATTACACTCCAGTTGACTAACATGGGTCTTTCACATAGCAGGTGCTTGTGCTCCATGAACATTTAGTTTATGAATGAATAAACTAATTTCTGGATTTTGTTGGAGGAAAAGATGTCCAACTTGTATTAGCTTTGATAAATGTTCATTTCTTGGTTTTAAAAATAAGTGTTTAGTTGCAGTTTGGCCAAAATTTGAAACCAACATGACTCATCAGTTTCCCCTTTAGTTACAGGAGGACTCAGGCCTGGTCCAGGCTGTTATCTATCCATGTTACTTACCCATAGTTCCTTCATGATACAATATTCTCATGCATATTAACCTCTTCCTCAACCTGCCATTGCACGTGGAGTGTTCAAGGAGCAATTTAGGGCATGATATTCTTGACTATGTCCTATTTTCTTTTTTTCTTTTTTTTTTTTTTTGAGACAGAGTCTTGCTCTCTCACCCAGGCTGGAGTGCAGTGGTGCAATCTCGGCTCAATGCAAGCTCCATCTCCCGGGTTCACGCCATTCTCCTGCCTCAGCCTCCTGAGTAGCTGGGACTACAGGCACCCGCCACCACGCCCGGCTAATTTTTTGTATTTTTAGTAGAGACGGGGTTTCACTGTGTGAGCCAGGATGGTCTCAATCTCCTGACCTTGTGATCCTCCTGCCTCGGCCTCCCAAAGTGGTGGGATTACAGGCATGAGCCACTGCGCCCAGCCGACTCTGACCTATTTTCAAAACATTTATTTTTGTGTGTGTGGATATGTCCTATTACTACCTTTTTTTTTTGAGATGGAGTCTAGACATGTCACCCAGGCTGGAGTACAGTGGCAAGATTTCAGCTCACTACAACCTCTGCCTCCCAGGTTCAAGTGATTCTCCTGCCTCAGCCTCCCAAGTAGGTGGGACCACAGGTGCCCACCTCCATGCCCAGCAAAATTTTGTATTTTTAGTAGAGATGGGGTTTGGCTTTGTCTGACCAGGCTTGTCTTGAACTCCTGACCTCAAGTGACCCACCTGCCTCAGCCTACCAAAGTGCTGGGATTACAGGTGTGAGCCACTACACCCAGCCTGTTCTGTTACTATTGACGGTAGATAAACTGAGGTTGAATATGCAATATGTTTATACCAACCATATGAACAGAATACTACAGATTTTCTTTATTTTTTTTTTAACTGAGTGTTAGTGTCAACTTATCTTCAGTACAAATTTGAAATTCAGTTTATTGTATGACCTAGGATAAACAAAATTATATTGCTGAGCATTAATTTTCATATATAATAAGATAATTATTGCAGCTCAGAGTTATCTGGAAAACCAAATAATATAGTGCATGTGAAACTGTACCAGGCAAAAGATATTCCCTAACAGGTTTTTTTCTTTTACTATTTTCCCTTTAAAGAGGTCTCATTCTTCAGAATGTTGTATTTTTGATAGCCTTCATTGTAGGGGAAGCCAAAACAAGTATTGTCAATTTTCTGTTTCTTTTTGCATTTTTTCCTCCAGTTGTATGTTCTATTGAATTATTAATATTCTTCCTCCTTTTCTTCTTTTCCCCTCAAACTTCATATCAAAGTGCTCACTATATCTCTGGCTGGAGCTGGGCTGTGGCAGGCAGAAGGTGATGAAGCCTAGGTTCTGCTCTTCCTGCAGTTGTCCTTTAAATATTTCTTTCTTTGAACAGATTCTCATGATTTATCTCATTCACATTTCATGTTATTTTCTCTCCCCTCTTCATCTGTCTGTTGAGGTGCCTGAAACATGTCTCAAAGCAGCTCAAACTTTTCCATAGTTTTCTCTCAGAATGTACTCTTCATTTACAAACAGAACTGTTTGTTTCTCAAAAACAAAACAGTGCAAATCATAGGGTAATAATCATTTATTCTAATTTTGCTCAGAGTCACAGGTCTCTTTAATGGCTGAGCAGTCCCAAGCCTGTCTTCAAGGCTAGGAGAGTGCTAACTTCCAAAATAGTTGAATAGTACATTTTCTAAGCTACATTGTACCAGAATTATCTCACTTTTGCACAAGTACAAAATATCAAAGATTTGATATTTTTATTCTTCAATGTCAATTTTTGATGACCCTTAAGGCTACTCTGCTCTGCATAGTAAGACACAAAGTAAGAAAAAAAATGGTTGAAAAAGTGGAGAGGATTAAAAAATTGGGACAGAGAAATTTAATAAAAATGTTTACACATGCCTAGTGTATGTTTAAGTTTGCAGTCTAGTTATTGTAACATTTTACTATCCCAGGAGATGCTACTTTCCATTGCGAGCCAGGGCTACATCTTATTAAGCATAGCTAGCATGTCTTAGCAAGAGCAGTGTAATAGAGAGAGAGAAAAAAAATTACATCTCACACAGGAGGCCCTGAGCTCAAGATCCGATGCCCAATACATTATACTGTTGTTTTGTTTTACTTTTTTGGTTGTGTTCCCAGTACCAAATCTGGTTTGTAATAGGCGGTCAAAGGTACTCCCAAATGATTGAATCAATAAATTAGAAGAACTTCTTAAGATGTTAAAAATTGACATTGAACCACAACTAGCTTTTTGTTTACTTAAGTTTTAGGAAATAACACATGTAATTCAGTAAAGGTTATTTAAACTACCTTGCTAAAGATCAGGTTATTTAGAGGCAGCAAGTTGAGACTGTTTTGTTTTAATTGTAAATCACAGATAAGTAGCAATGGAACCTAGAAAAGTTAGAAGGACTTTGATCATTTTAGACATTTGCTTCTGTTCTGCACTCATGGCCTTGTAACTTCAGCAACAACAAAGTAAAGGAAATTTACCCTCCCATGCTGTGTGCTATACTTCTTAACCAAACTGAATCAAGTTCACAGATTGTACACACATCCTTTAAAATGGCATCATGCTGACTCAACACGCTGACCTACAGCCTCTATTAGGAGCAGAGTGACTCTCCTATGGGGATGTCTTAGAATGCCATGTATAAACCACAAATAATGGAGGTGGCCCATTACAAAGCACAATGAATTCTTTATACAGTGACCAAATATGCTAACTTACCTCAACAGGATAGACAGTCACACTCAAAACATTACAATTTGTTTCACTCAAGTATCACCCAAATCTAAAACTGAGTAATTATTATGTATTTGAAATTCCTAGGTCATATTTCTATCTTAAGCTGTTTTTCCTAATAGTTTAAAAATTGCAAGTTGAGTGAATAATTACATGCAGAAAATTATATACTTAACAAGAAACAAGTAGTGTTTAATGTAAGTTATAGTTAGAAAATAAAATGTAGACATTGATAAGACACTAAATTATTGATTCAGTTTATTCTTAAAAGATTGTCTGCTTTTATAGATGTAAAAAGTATAATTGACCAATAGCAAGCTAGAATGTTAACTTGATGGATAGGCCATAGCCAGGCATTCTTTAGACCTGATGATCCAGAAAGTTGAAATAAATATTATATAACATTATATAGCAAAGAATTCTTTATGTGGTTTTAAAGTAAATGCGTGAGTACTGATAAGGAAACTCCCCTGCAATAATGGTTTAAAGGGTAAAGACTTCAGTTTTTCTATCATGGTGGGTTTCTTAATTGGCCCATGCTGTATTGACTGACAAGTTTGGGTGAACCTTTTTGAGGAACTAGGGACATAACAGAGCATTTTGTTCACTCATTTGTTTTCTTGTCTGTTTATATCTTTTTACTGCATGTTTGACAGTTTGATGGTAAAGCAAAGCAACATAAGTCTAAGGAACCTTTTCAACCAATCCTTGATTAGGGAACAGGCTTGTGACCTGGTTTGACTAACTTGCCTTTGTAATCATCGTGGCTCACTTTGTAGGTGAGTTTAGTGGAGCTACTTTTAACTCACTCAACCTTGGTTTTCCTACCTGTGAAGTAGGCATAATATCTTTCTGCCTTTACCACAGGATATATTTACCATATTAGACAATATATATTAAAGTGCTTGGGAAAAAATAACAAAATAGCAGACATATATTAGTATGTATGCTTATATATTGGTTCTGTGTATTTGTAAAGGTTATATTTACATTCAGACTTTTACTATGAAAACCCGTAAAAACAAGTTCGAATAAAGAAGACATGGTCTAGTCTTCAAAGAATATGTAATCAAATAAGGAAAGGGACTATAAAACAAAGTATATTATTTTATATTGCTGAGTAATAAATTACCACAAACTTAGCAGTTTAAAATAACATTTATTTGTCCACAGCATCTGTGGGTCAGGAGTTAACACTACTTAACTGAACCCTCTCCTTAGGATCTCACAAGGCTTCAATCTATGTTTTGGCTGGGGATGTAGTCTCATGTGAAAATCTCTGAAGATTGCTCAGGGTGTTGGTAGAATTTATTTCCTGTGGTTGTAGGAGTGTAGGCCTCGATTTCTTGCTGGCTATAATCCATACCCAGTCTATTGTGTAGAATTCATTTCTTTGTGGTTGTATGAATGTAGGCCTCAGTTTCTTGCTTCCTGTGGGCCATATACACAGAATGACAACAGTGGAATGAGCAAGAAAATGGGAATAAGAAAAGAAAGGGCCTAACAGATTTGGAAGTCAGCTTCATATAACATACTTCTTACAACAATTCTACAAGGTATTATAATTTCCATTTTTTACTAAAAACAACTAGAAATCTAAGAGGCTCCATATTTTGCCCCAGTTAGACATGTAGTGATGAATGAGGATTCAAATGTTCATTTCTCTAGTTCAATGGTCACTCTTTTCTTTTTAATTATACTGTTTACATACCAGAAGCTGCTTACAGTTCTTACAGTGATCTCAGGAAGTCCACAGTACAGCAGTTGGCCTCTTAAAAATTAGCAAGAGAGTAACAAATGCTCCAGAAAGTTGAGTGCTAACATCTTATGCAATGTAATAATGCATTTAAGTACAAGTAATCACTTACATCCCATCATCATTGCTGTATTCTATTGGTTAGAAGTGAGTCATAAGTACTGCAGATACACTAAGAGCAGAGGGAATCACATAGGTTGTTCATGCCAGGGTGTATGGGGATCATGGTGGCTTACTAGGGAGTCTGTCCACACATATAGAGTGGCTTGGACATTCAGTATATATTTTCTTTGGATAGTTTTTCTTGAAACAACCTATGAATTGTGATATCCTGTCAATAAACAGAGAATTTTGAGTACGTACGTTGATTTTCATATCCTGATGTAATCATCATATGAAAACAATGTTCCACCACAGTGGTCAAGCATGAGTGCATATATGCACTCATATACACACAAATGTGTACATATGAGTATATATTGGTTCATAAAAGACTGCTCAACTTAAATACTGAAAAATCAAGAAAGATATTTGATTCTCTACTTTCTTTAACAATATCCATTTATTGCCTGAGACAAGCTTTAGTAAATACTATTGCATTTATTAAAAGAACAAAAAAAACCTTGGATTTTTATAAAAAACTTCAATCCAAAAATTGTATTTTCTAACCAGGTTCAAAATTTAATGTCCTTATTTTAATTATCCAAGCAGACAATTTCAGTTAAAATTAATTTTTTTCTTGTGAAAAGACATAATAGAAGAAAAATAAGTTACAATTTGAGATGAAAATAATTATGGTTTTAGGGGAAGGTAGCATCAGAAAATGGGAATGCCGGTAGAATGAGCAAGAAAGTGGGAATGAGAGGAAAACAAATGCCTATCTGATTTGGCGGTCAGCTTCATATATATTATTTAATTCTTACAAGAACTCTACAAGATATTAGATATTTTTACTAACTATAACAACTAGAAATGCAAGAAACTTCTTATTTACACCAGTTAAATAGGCAGATAGTGATGAATGAGGATTCAAGTGCTTATCTCTCTAGCTCCATGGTCACTCTTTACTGTATCTGCTTGTGCTGTTGGACTGTAATTCAAATGACCCACATAAAATTACTTCTAAAGCACATTCAAATGCAGATTCTTGAAACCCATGCCAAATCCAGCATAAGATTTTCTAAGGTTGTAGTCCAAATATCTGCATTTTAAATAAGAACATCAGGGAAATTTTATGTCTATTTAGGTCAGAGATCCATTGAATACTATTAAACTCACTGATTTAGAGAAATAAAACTTAGGCTTAATTCCTATTTCTAATATTTTATAAATTCATTACTTTAAGCAAGGCACACACATTCTCTTACCCTTAGTCTTTAGCATTTGTAATATGTCTTCCCACTGCCTTGTGGCCTTCATTGATCCAGATGAGATATTAGTAGTTAATCTTATTGGATTTCTCTCATACACAGTCAGTTGTTTTTCTCTTGTCTCTTTCAAGTTTTTTTTTTTTTTTTTCTTTCTGTTTGGCTTTCAGCAGCTTTATTATAATGTGTGTCCAGGAGTAGACTGCTTTCTGTCTATCTTACTTGAAGTTTCTTGAAATTCTTGGATATGTAGGTTAGTGGGGTTTTTTTTAGCAAATTTGAGGAGCTTTCAGCTACTGTCTATTAAAATTATTTTTCTTCTTTTTTCTCTTCTCTTGTGCTCCCATTATGTGTATCTTGGTGTGCTGAAAGAAATTGCATATTTTTCTAAGGCTTTATTCAGTTTCTTCATTCTGTTTTCTTGCTGTTCTTCAGACTGCATTCAGCATGGATCAGTCTTCAAGTTCACTAATTCTTTTTCCTGCTATTTAAAAACTACTCTGTACTCCCTCTAGTAAATTTTTTAAATTTCAGTTATTGTAAATGTCAACTCTAAAATTTCAACTTTATTCTTTTTAATAATTTCTGTATTTTTATTAATATTCTCCATTTGATTAGACAGTGTGTCTCCTTCACTTCTTTAGCATGGTTTCCTTTACTTTTTTAAAACATATTTATAAGGACTACTTGACATTTTTATTAAATCTGATATCTAGTCCATCCCGTGGCCTGGTTTTGTTGCCTGTCTTGCTCCTTCTCCCCTTTATATGGGTAACATGTTTTTGGTTGTCTTATCTAATTTAAAACTGGACATTTAAGTGATTTATTGTGGACTTTCTGGATATGAACTTCCTTCACCCCTCTCTAGGACCTGTTTTTGTTTGTTTACTTATTAATGATATTGGTAGGATATTTTATTAAAGTATATTTCCCTTGCATTGTGAATCCTTTGGTAGCACTCACTGGAGGGCTTAACCTTGGTATGTGCACAGTTGCCCTCAAATGACAGTAGTTTTAATTGAGTTCTCCTTGACTGTCTCTCTACTTAATCTCCTTGTTAACCTGTCTGCTTTAGTTGGCATTAGACATTGTATATGAGGCTCCACTAATTACAGGCTTATTGCTTTATTGTTTTTGACAATGCCCGGGATTATAAATTTTTCAGCAGCTTAGTCCAATTAAATTTGGGCAGACAGAGATTTTTAGGCCAATTGGGGATATATATATATATCTATCACAGCATGTATTATTTTAGCTGTCTCTTTCCCTTATTCTCTCTGGTGAATTAGCTAGCTTATAGTTTGGCTTGTTATTCTTAATTATAAGAAGCTATTGTTTTCTAGAGTGCTTTTAGATTTCACCTTCAGCACATTCTGTTTATAATAGAGTCAGTTTCTTTGGGGATAGTTTTGGAGCTCTGTTTCTTCCTGGCTTCCGTTCCCCGTGAAATAGTTTTATGAGTCATTCTCTGACAATACTCTACTTACAGGACAGTAAGCTCTGGTTTTCCTGCTCCTGGTTGCTACTTCTACTCTATGAGCAAGCCAAAGTTAAGGTTGTCAAGGCCTCACTATTCTCATCTTGCCTCACCAAGGGTAGAGCCTTGGTCCTATGGCGAAGGGCTGGGTGGAGAAAGGGAGCTCTTCCAAACTGACCTCACCGTGAATTTAACTTCTTCAATGTGGAGTTGGAGAGGATGAAGTTTACTGGTACCTTGCCCTCCTGGTAAAATAGAGTAAGCCTTAAATGAAGCTGTGGGGAGAGGGCCAGTCTTTGGCCATATCCATCCAGAGCCATAGTGTAGCTTCCACCAAAATCACCAGGGAAAGGCACGAGAGTGAGTCAAGTTTCAAATGCCACAGATACTTGTTATCCTTGTTGAGTTACAGTAGATTTTCTTAAATATATTTTTAAAAAATGTTTGCCGTATTCCCTTAGAACAAATTTGAGAAATTTTAAATAATTTTTAAAAAATATTTTTGTTTTCTGCTTCACTTTTATTGCTAGAGAGTGGGTCTGTGGGACAAGATCATATAATCTTCCTCCTACTTCTAATCAGGATAAAACAAAATTGATCTAGTACTTGGCTTCTAGCCATGTCATAGAGATTAAAGTAGAAACGTTTGAATAAATGTTTCTGTGTCATGAACTATTTACTAGATTTTGGTAAGAAAATATTTCATAAAGGAAGACTCACATTAAGATTGCACAAAGTATGCTGCAAGATTTTTATAGTCTGATTAATTGAATTGGATATAAAGAGGTTATTAAAAATTCATATTAAAGTATTTGTGGGTGAGATTACATTTTGTGTAGATTTTTTTCTTAAAATGTTCCAGCAAAACAAAAGACATGGCAGAGCCAAACAAATACATAAATAAAGAAGTTTGGCAAGTGTTTGATAATTTTTGGAGAGAGGTGGCAGATACATGAAAGTTTATTATAAAATACTATTTCTGTATATATTGAGATTTTACATAATACCAAATATTAAAAAGAAAAAAAAGCATATAGAGTAATGTTTGGAAGTTAGGAAACAAAAGGTATATCTTTCAAATTCAGTGGCAGTGACAATAGATGTCAGACTCCTTCCAATTAAATATTTTTAAAAAAACTGTAGGAAGAATTCAACATGTTCACTTAATTGTTTTCATCATTCTCTGTTATTAATATATAGACATAACTCAGGTTACATGGCTATAAATTGCATATAAAGTGTCTTTAGTTTCAAAATCCCCTAATTTCTAAAAGCTAAGTGCTAGTAATGATCTTGGAGCCCAGTTAAAACTATTTACACTATTTTAGATCATTTGCTATTTGACCTGAATTGCATGTCGAAGGCGTTAGCTCACAATAATGCTCAAACCTGAGGTAGCATGTAATTTATCATCCAAACTAAGACATTTTTGGGAGCGAAAGTAGAAACTATTAATAGTTACATAATAACATACAATGATTGCATGCCCAAGCCAAAATAGGTCCTTGGATCATATGGATACCATATGTTTACCTGAAAGAACAGTGTGTATACTATGTAATCTTTCTTAAAAATTTAATGAAAGCATTGGATAGAATCAGAGATATTATCTGGTTCATACTTCTCTTTTCTCTGTGTCACACATATACATACATGCACACACACAATTTTCAAATTTGAGCTCAAGAGAACTAGAATGAATTATTTGTTTAAGGTTATATAACGTACAAGAAATCCAGGACCATAATCTGTCGATCTTGATAACCGGTATGGTGCTGTTTCCATAAAGGAAATAGCAACAATGAATTTGAATACATTGTAATCCCATTATGGGTCCTATTTTAAAACAGTAAGTTATATATTTTACCTAACTGATGATAGGAGATGCCAGTTTTTTATTCCAATAGTTGAAACCCACAGATTCTCAAAATATAAAATATAATTTTAAGGATTTATAATTTTAGAAAATGGTAAGGGGATGATATAAGACCGTTAAAGAATAAAATTTAAATAGCATCAGGAATGATTTCTGCCAATGGATACATTAGGGAAATTAGGGCAGCATAAACATGCAAGAAGAAACAGTTTATTTTTATGTGACCTCACAGATGTTACTTCTCTTTATTTCCAATAATTTTATAATAAACTGCATGTAACTTTATTTACTGAGTATGATCTAGTGTGAGCAAATTGTTTTTTAAAAATAATAATACAGTATACTTAGCATTCTACTAACATTACTTCAACTACTTCTTGAACAGAGATTTGTTTTGGGGGTAGATTCCATTTGCTGTGGTCTTGAGAAATTGTACATCTGTGTACAAGCCCGATAAACCTTTCTTCCCACAAAGGGAACTTGTCTGAAGGGCTTCTTTTCCAGACTGCCTATGGTGTTTTCGTTGATACTGACAGCCTTCTTCTTATAACACTGAAGACCTGATAGCAGCAGCCATCCATACTATAATCTGGAAATCAGGTGAATGGTACTCATCTCAAGTAACTAAGAATAGAGAAGAGCTTTGTCAACAAATTGGTTTATCTTCACAATTTCAAATATTGGACTTGAGTATAAAATATTTTACATCCCCTGTGAAAGTGCCACATTCATTCAGTGTTCTACTTTGATATCACAGTGCATTGTGCCTGCCTGGTTCGATTATAATAACTATAAATTTTCATTGTATAAGTATTATCTGGGAAGTGGGTTAAAATACACACACATACACACACACTTCTCCGTGAAGAAGGCAATAATATTGTTACTTTAATGATAGGACCTGAAATGCAGCTATATCAAGCAAAATAAAATTTTCTGAGAGCTAGAACAAGATTGAATATGATTGACTAAATTACATCCCTGAACCAGACAGCAAAGAATATACTGCGTGTGTGTGTGCACACACATGCACGTGCGCGCACACACACACACACACAACACAAAATAAAAACAGCTCACAAAAGGATAAATCATCAGATTTTACTGACTGGCAGGGTGAGGTCTGTAGTCTAGTATTCTTAGAGAAGGGACAATGAAATGGAGAAGAGTATTGATGGCCCCTTTTCACCACCAAATCACAAAATGACAATAAGCAAGAATTTCACAAATCACTCGGGGAAGAGCTTATATATGTTTTGAATTATTTTATAATATTATATAAAAGGTCTACTCTGTATCAGGTACTCTATAAGTCACTGCCAGACACTGTACACCCCAAAACACACCATATGTATGCTGACCATTGAGAATTACCCTTGCTCCAGCAAAAAAAACAAAAACAAAAACAAAAAAACAACTACAGAAAATTAGGTTTTTCCACATGTCATCTCCAAACACCATTTGGCTCCATCATTTCATCACTTTAGTTCCTATGCAATGCAATTTTGGTAACTTTTTGGCCCATGCTGTCTTCCTTCTTTAAACAAATTTATTTCCCTTAGAGTTGCGAATCAAGCTTAGAATCTTAGACTGCATTTTTAGAGCGTAGCTACTATTTCATTTTTTCCGACAGCAAGGACACTGGAAGTTGTAGGAATAGGAAGCCCCACTTCTCAAGGTTCAGTGATCTCTGAATGATAAGTAAGATTCCACATACTTCCTCTGTACAATATGAGCATTGTATACTCATGAAGGGAAGAAAAAGTAAATGGAAGATACGTGTTTAGTTCTTAAATAGCTTGTAATCTATAGGGGTATCAAATCATGCTGATTAAGTTTTTATGAGGTTAAAATCCGCTTGATGAAAAGAGACCTTTTATTTTCTATTACTAATTGATGCTTTACAATTACAAAGCCAATGAGTTCACCCATGCAGAGGAATATGCTGAAGTAGCACATGGCAAATTGAATGCATCTTTCCCTTAGGAATGCCATATAGCCAAATTAAAAAAGAAATGGAAATTACAAGTTATTACAAAAACACCGGATACCTTAAAAACATTCTCTTCCCATTGCTTTATAGGTAAAACAGACAAATATATTTCAGAGCAAGTCCCTGGCAGTGAGATATTAGAAAATGTATTTTGCTACCCATATGTTTAAAGATGTAAATTATATCACTGTGACTATTTCTTATTAAAAGAGTACTGTTTAATTTAAAAATAGATTATATTTTAAGGTAATAGATAAAAGCTTACATAGGAACATAAAGCTCTGTAAAAACTATTTGTAATTTTAAAAATAGTTAATAAGTTCAGAATAATTCAGGTTGTGGCTATTAAATCACAATGAGCATAGTGAGCAAAATAACAAATATTTATAATATGTTAATAAAGTGTTTGACCAGCACAAGTATAGGAGTTTTTTTAAGTCCAGATGTCTTATCTTTACAATAGAAAAATTAATTTAAAATATCTGTGGGTTGATCCTGTACATCTCTATTTTAAAAGTCAGTAAGGTGATTCTAGGATCAGCCAACCACTCTTACAGACTCCAGTTTAATAAGGGGAAAGCGGTGAATTTAAGTTTCTCCTTTCTTATTGTGCATAAAGAGTGGAAGCTGAAGGGAGGACACAGTGTAGGTATATTATTCTCATTTGTGAAATTATTAAAATTTTAACACAATCAAGTGAAACTTTTATACTAGGATAGTTGTGCATTTCCCTGTAACACTTATATGAATATACAAATATTTGAAAATATTTTGTCAATACCATGTTCAAATTTACATGTGTACATACACTATTACATGCATTTTTATAGGCAAATGTCTGAAAAAAAGGAACTAGATGGCAAAATGCTAAAAAGTAACCTAGAACACTTGAAAATGGGCTTGAATACTTGAATAAAGCAAATGCAATAGAAAGGAGAAATAACATATGGAACACAGACCAGATTAATTAACTGAAGCTTTGTTTATAGAAAAGGGATTCCCCATTTTTCCACTTATCCATAAACAACCAAAAAAAATTATACAATAGCACAGTGGGACTTATCTGAAGTCACAGAACAATCTGTGATTAAATAAGACAGCTACTGTGGAAATATCGCCTTATAATAGTATCGTAAGGGCCCCAACCTTAATGGCATTTTTCAAAACAGAAAAAGAAAATCTAACAATCAACTGATCTTGGAAGCTACTGAACAATGGGCTCCAATATAATTAGGAAAAAATTGAGAAATTGAAGAATGAGACAGGAAGAGAAAATGAGGTAAAGAATGTTCATGAGATGATAGTAAAATAGAAAGTGCCAATATAACAGCCATGTGGCAGTTCTCTAAAGCCACCAGACTAGACAGGAACAGAAGGTTGGAGGGCTCCAGAATGAATATTCCCCAGAAAGCAAATGAATCCGAAATTATTTGACAGATATAATGTAGATGGTTCAGTTAATAACTATATTACAGAGCTATGGAAAGTTAAGGAAAAACTGTGTTAGATATTTGTGTTATGCTTTCCTAGAAAATAGATCAAATGAGAAGGTGGGGTGGAGAGAGAGAGAGTGATAAATCAGAAAATAATGCTTAAAAGCTGTATGAAAAATGAAATGGATTAAGTATGCTACTTGGTAAAACAAAAAGAAAAAAAGATTAACCAAACATGAGATGATATTTATTGGGAAGATGAGGTTTCAAGGAAAGGGGGTATCAGTGGGTATCTAATAAAAATAATTCTATTAGAACCATCAGTGGTATGCTCAGGATGAGTTATGCAATTTTAAATAATTTAAATGTATTAACTCATTTTAGCCACATAAAAGAAATGGTTAAAATTACTATCCCCATTTTCAGATGATAAATTGATGTAGAGTAAGTTTAAGTAATAGGTCAAACATCACTCTGGTAGTAAATGCCTTAGTTGGAATATGATGTATTGGTGTTACTCAAAACTAATACTACTGTGTATTGATCAATTAATTTTGATCAATTACTTAAATTAATAACTGCATTTTTTTACTAAGAATATAAGATTGTTTGCCTATTAGAAATGGAATGGTATAGTAGGGAGGAGGATATAATCTATGGAATAATAGGAGATAAAGGAAGGCTGCTTTGTGTTATGTCTTTTTATTTTTATGTTGCTTAAGAAAAGCATTGTTGGAACTTGGATAACATTGCATTTATTTAAACCTATAAAACTTTCATTTCTATACATTCAATTTTTGTCACAACATTCTTATCCATATATTAATCATTCCTATACATATATTAATCAATGTAAAGCTGAGCATCTGGGTAGGGAATGTTTTTAAGTTGTTTATCCAATGTGTTAGTTAGAACAAAGCCAGGATTAGTAGATAAGAATCTTGACTCCCATTGTAGTATTCTTCCTATAATCACCCACAGTGCTGCTATAAATTCTTCATATCTGCTTAATGATGGAAGTATGTAAGACATGCCAAGGGAGGATGGAACCTCATGTTATTGTCAAGTAACTTAACAATGAAGTTTCTGATGGCTCCGGCCTTTTGGAAGTGTCTAAGTCATCAAAAAGGGAATGTAAATTTGTCCTGGAGAGTTGGAACATTTATTTCTCACAGAAAGATGGATCTCCCTGTGTATTCTTGGTACAACCTTTATGATCTATGATACCGTGGCACAGTAAACAATCCATCTCAATGCAGAGATGTAATAATCCATACCCATTAGGACTCAGTGGAGGTCCTATGGCTATGTACACCATTTTATCTGGCAATCTCTTGAAAAGATTAGAAATATTATTCCAAGGTAGAAATTCTAAGAAGTGTAAAGTTTATACAATATACTCAACAAATGTTGTGCACCTTTTATATGACAAGAAATGCAATAGGCATTGGAAAAAGGCAATGAGTAAGACAAACAAGGTTACATTTTTCATTAGGTTATATTTTATAGGAGAGACAAAGATGACAGGTGAAGGAAAAAAGAACATGGATGAACTCAGATGATCATAAATATTAGGAAGAAAATAAAGCAGGGCACAGGATTTGGGAGAAAAAAGCCAAGGGGTTCTATTAGATTGAGGGTCGGACACATCTCTCTGTTAAGCAAATATGTAACCTGAGACTTGAATTAAAAGATAATTGCAAGCAAGTGTCTTGAAAAATAAGCATGTAATGCAGAAGAAACAATAAGTACAAGTTAATTGACCAGGAAAAGAAGCTCAGCACATTTGGGGGAAAAAATGACGGGCAGTGAGGCTAGTGTGGATCTTTTCAACTTGACCAAGTCACAATAGTGTGACACAAATGGCCTACAGATGTGCAGAGATATCAATGCTGTCAGTCCTCAAGGCAACTGGGTATGGTGTATGTGGCCTGAGTTCCTGGGCCAGAATCTGCCGATCATGAGTAGTCTCTTTAATTTACCCAGCGTTCCATAAAAATATTACCTTTGTGTTCCGCATGTGTCAAAATTGTGGAAAATTTGGAAAGCGTTGAGTTAGTGAGTAATGAATGAGAGGAGCAAGATGAGTGTGAAGAGGTAGATAGAGGCCAGTTCATATAAGGCCTTGTAGTGTGTGGAAAACTGTTCAGCATTTAGGTGAGAAGTCATTTAAAAAGAATGAGATAATTTAATATGCTTAATAGGATCTCTCTTGCTGGTCTATAAAGAGTACACAAAGTAAAGGATTAAAATCAAGACACCTTCTACAGCCGGGTGCGGTGCTCACACCTGTAATCTCAGCACTTTGGGAGGCCAAGGCAGGCAGATCATGAGGTCAAGAGATCGAGACCATCCTGGCCAAGATGGTGAAACCCCATCTCTACTAAAAATACAAAAATTAGCTGGGCATCGTGGTGCATTCCTGTAGTCCCACATACTTGGGAGGCTGAGGCAGGAGAATCACTTGAACCCGGGAGGCGGAGTTTGCAGTGAATAGAGATTGTACCACTGCCCTCCAGCCTGGTGAAAGAGCAAGACTCCGTTCCAAAAAAAAAAAAAAGGCGTCATTCTACCTGTTAATCAATAGGGTGACCTTGAGGTTGTCATTTGCTATCTCAGTATCTCAATTTCCTTATCAAATCATTCAAGATAATAGCATTTGTTCTTAGGTTTGCAGCACAGGTGTCATTAAGAAAGAAAGCTGGATGATGTCAATGGTTGCCCTGAGAAAAAGAACACATAAAGGGGAGATTGTTATTTCTGCTACTGACAACACACATTCCAACCTGCCAATTATCTCTCCCAGATCACTTTGTGAACAAGGGCCAATCAGTACATTAACTTCCCAGGAGAGTGATAATGGGAATGGTGAGTCACTGGAGATTGTCTTGGCACTGATCAGTTCCCACTGGCCATGCTATGTCAGAACAAAAATGAATGGCAACAGGGGCCAGGAACAGTGGCTTATGCCTGTAATCTCAGTGCGTTGGGAGGCCGAGGCTGGTGGATCACTTGAGGCCAGGAGATCGAGACCAGCCTGGTCAACATGGTATAACCTCATCTCTTCTAAAAATACACACACACAAAAAAAAAAAAAAAGAAAAAAGCCAGCCGTGGTGGCACATGCCTATATTCCCAGCTACTTGGGAGGCTGAGGCATGAAAATTTCTTCAATCCAAGAGGTGAAGGTTGCAGTGAGCTGAGATCATGCTACTGCACTCCAGCCTCAGTGACAAAGCAAAACTCCATCTCAAAGAAAAAAAAAGAACCAAAAACATCAACAGAGATGTATATTCACCTATGACCCTGCTCTATCAATTAAGTCTTCAGAATAAACCACAAAGACATTTTCCAGCAGCTGTTGGGCTACTATTCACCTTACTTTGATGTTTTTTTTTGTTTTTTGTTTTTTTTTTTGGTTAAATATTTTAGAAATAAGACATGACACCAGTTAACCATCATGCCTGCAGGTATGGAGCAGGACAAGCATCAGGCATCTGTTCTAAATGACCCATAACAACCTGTAGGCCTTATGTAGAACAGGCTCTCAATATGTGTAGATGTGAAATACCAAAATCACTTATTTCTGTTTTGTTTCATAGGGTCTAGTGGTCTAGTTTTTCTTCTTTAATAAACGAAATAAATTTTCATTTCCCTTCCTCAAACTGTTACCAAAAATTGAAAATTATGGCATCACAGTTATATTGAATATCAGAAACTCTGATAATGATATTTTAATGTGGATAAAGGCACAACTCTTTCTCTCAAAATGCAAAACATTAAAAGATGTTACCTGAAAGGCAACTAAGGAAGGGATTTTTAAATGATTTAAAAAAAATTAGGGCATGAGGATGCTTATGAGATGCAGTGGAAGTGTACAGGAGTGGAGGTGGATGAGGTGGAAATTGGCTACCATTATCTTAAAAGGAGGGGTTATTTTTAGAAATATGCACTTGAATATGTATGGGAACACAGATACCAAAATAATGATGAAAAATTTGACTTTTGTTGGAAGCAAGGACAGTTTATTTATTGTTACCAGAGGGAAGGCAAAAGTACAATTGCAGATTCATTGAGTAGACATAGGGTGTATAGGGAAGATAAAGGAGTTTCTATAAATCTGTCTATCTTTACCGAATTATGAAGCAAGACCATTAGCTGGGTGAGGAAGAGTGTCAGAGGAAGTTTGAGGCAAAAAAGAAGTTGGGAATAAGTTCAAATGCAGAGGCCTAACCCAATTCATTGAGCGCTGCAGTTTCATCCTTCCTAAACTCACTTCAATGGGACATCATTGCTCACAGAACTGTGACACTCAGTAAGAATCTTTCCAGCATTAGAGAGATGGCCTTTTGTTCTCATGCTGAGATTCTCAGGAAAGTTTTGATTACTCAGTTTGGATATAATGAAAATAGTTTATGAATCAGAATATTATCCAGGATTTTATTCTATGTATAGGCTGTGTGATTTTTGCCTAGTACCTTAACTTATTTTAAAGGAAGCTTGTAACTAAACTGTAATGATTGAAAGCATACTTAGTGTTTCGTTGAGATGAGGGGGGATGGGACTGCAAAGGTCAAAAGGAAATTTTGGGGGTGATGGATCTGGTCATTATCTTGATTGTGGTGATATTTTCCTGGGTACACATATAAGTGAAAACATCAAATCATAGGCTTTAAATATGTGCAATATATTGTTGTCAATTATACAACAATAAAACTAAATAGTTAGTAGGCTATGACCTAATTAACATTTTTTGGTAAATTCCAAGTACACACATAACTAAAAAATCCTGACATCTAAAATACAAGATTTTTTTAATAAGAAAAAAGGTTTTATAATATGAAAAACTCCTCCTCTTTGAAAAACAAATTCTATCAGGCTAAAAGGTTGAAGAAGGAGGAAGGTGGTTTCTGAAACCAGCACAAAGGAGGAGTTTAAGTAATAATATTGTAGTTATTGGTAACTTAGCCCAGGGTGATAGCTGGTACAAAGAGTTCCAATGGGTAAAAGTGCTACCTGAGACAGCTTTTATGGAAATTTCATTAGGACACGACATTTATCCTTGGAAATCTTTTGTCTTCTTCAGCAACTCTGCTTTCTAGGCATCAAATTTTTTTCATGTTGATAAAGCTTCTCTCTCATGCTTCTAAACCCAGCTAAAAAGATGCTAATCGATTCAGCCCCAATATCTTTAGGCACTTAAATGTATCACCCCTAAGTAGGATACCTCTGTTTTAATAGGAAGTCTATAAAAAGTTCATGTGTTTATTCAACTGATGATTCCACAAAGACTAATTTTCTTTTTATAAGCACTTGGACCATAAAAATATAAGTAATTTAAAATAAATGTCTATTTGCTTACTAAGAACATTTTCTCTTCTCATTCAAATTTAACAAATTACTCAATTGTTATTTCTATTCCTATTTCCTATGTGATTTTCTTTCTGCTTCCAACTTATTTTGCACTTCAATTTGGGGCCATATTTTCTGATATGTAATTGGTTGGTAGTGTTTATTTTAGATGGATGAAAAGGTATGTCATGGTAGGAGCTTTCTTGTGTTGATTTATACAATATCTAAAACATCTTAGGTAAAAATAAAAATATTTGTACAGACACTCAAATTATACCTTGTGGATAACTATCCTGACCGAAGAAAATCTGGAAGACCCCTGAGTCAGCTCCCTTCTGCTGCCTTTGTGATATTTCTCCCTGACCCCATGAGTATGTAATTCATTATTGCATTTTATGTTCACCATGATCCATATACATACCCATATACTTGCCACATATCATTATATTTAACTGTGTACATTTCTTAAGTCCTTTAATGCAGACTGTATGCAGTTTTTTGCTTTTTCAACTTTTTTGTTATTATTATTATTATACTTTAAGTTTTAGGGTACATGTGCACAACGTGCAGGTTTGTTACATATGTATACATGTGCCATGCTGGTGTGCTGCAGCCATTAACTCGTCATTTAGTATTAGGTGTATCTCCTAATGCTATCCCTCCCCCCTCCCCCCACCCCACAACAGTCCCCAGAGTGTGATGTCCCCCTTCCTGTGTCCATGTGTTCTCATTGTTCAATTCCCATCTATGAGTGAGAACATGCGCTGTTTGGTTTTTTGTCCTCGTGATAGGTTACTGAGAATGGTGCTTTCCAATTTCATCCATGTCCCTACAAAGGACATGAACTCATCATTTTTTATGGCTGCATAGTATTCCATGGTGTATATGTGCCACATTTTCTTAATCCAGTCTATCATTGTTGGACATTTGGGTTGGTTCCAAGTCTTTGCTATTGTGAATAGTGCCACAATAAACATACGTGTGCATGTGTCTTTATAGCAGCATGATTTATAGTCCTTTGGGTATATATGCAGTAATGGGATGGCTGGGTCAAATGGTATTTCTAGTTCTAGATCCCTGAGGAATCACCACACTGACTTCCACAAGGGTTGAACTAGTTTACAGTCCCACCAACAGTGTAAAAGTGTTCCTATTTCTCCACATCCTCTCCAGCACCTGTTGTTTCCTGACTTTTTAATGATTGCCATTCTAACTGGTGTGAGATGGTATCTCATTGTGGTTTTGATTTGCATTTCTCTGGTGGCCAGTGATGATGAGCATTTTTTCATGTGTCTTTTGGCTGCATAAATGTCTTCTTTTGAGAAGTGTCTGTTCATGTCCTTTGCCCATTTTTTGATGGGGTTGTTTGTTTTTTTCTTGTAAATTTGTTGGAGTTCATTGTAGATTCTGGATATTAGCCCTTTGTCAGATGAGTAGGTTGTGAAAATTTTCTCCCATTTTGCAGGTTGCCTGTTCACTCTGATGGTAGTTTCTTTTGCTGTGCAGAAGCTCTTTAGTTTAATTAGATCCCATTTTTCAATTTTGGCTTTTGTTGCCATTGCTTTTGGTGTTTTAGACATGCCCAAGACTAAACCAGGAAGAAGTTGAATCTCTGAATAGACCAATAACAGCATCTGAAATTGTGGCAATAATCAATAGCTTACCAACCAAAAAGAGTCCAGGACCAGATGGATTCACAGTCGAATTCTACCAGAGGTACAAGGAGGAACTGGTACCATTCCTTCTGAATCTATTCCAATCAATAGAAAAAGAGAGAATCCTCCCTAACTCATTTTATGAGGCCAGCATCATCCTGATACCAAAGCCGGGCAGAGACACAACCAAAAAAGAGAATTTTAGACCAGTATCCTTGATGGACATTGATGCAAAAATCCTCACTAAAATACTGGCAAACTGAATCCAGCAGCACATCAAAAAGCTTATCCACCAAGATCAAGTGGGCTTCATCCCTGGGATGCAAGGCTGGTTCAATATACGCAAATCAATAAATGTAATCCAGCATATAAACAGAACCAAAGACAAAAACCACATGATTATCTCAATAGATGAAGAAAAGGCCTTTGACAAAATTCAACAACCCTTCATGCTAAAAACTCTCAATAAATTAGGTATTGATGGGACGTATCTCAAAATAATAAGGGCTATCTATGACAAACCCACAGCCAATATCATACTGAATGGGCAAAAACTGGAAGCTTTCCCTTTGAAAACTGGCATAAGACAGGGACGCCCTCTCTCACCACTCCTATTCAACATAGTGTTGGAAGTTCTGGCCAGGGTAATTAGGCAGGAAAAGGAAATAAAGGGTATTCAATTAGGAAAAGAGGAAGTCAAATTGTCCCTGTTTGCAGATGTCATGATTGTATATCTAGAACCCAAAATCTCCTTAAGCTGATAAGCAACTTCAGCAAAGTCTCAGGATACAAAATCAGTGTACAAAAATCACAAGCATTCTTATTCACCAATAACAGACAAACAGAGAGCCAAATCATGAGTGAACTCCCATTCACAATTGCTTCAAAGAGAATAAAATACTTAGGAATCCAACTTACAAGGGATGTGAAGGACCTCTTCAAGGAGAACTACAAACCACTGCTCAATGAAATAAAAGAGGATACAAAGAAATGGAAGAACATTCCATGCTCATGGGTAGGAAGAATCAATATCACGAAAATGGCCATACTGCCCAAGGTAATTTACAGATTCAATGCCATCCCCATCAAGCTACCAATGACTTTCTTCACAGAATTGGAAAAAACTACTTTAAAGTTCATATGGAACCAAAAAACAGCCCGCATCGCCAAGTCAATCCTAAGCCAAAAGAACAAAGCTGGAGGCATCACGCTACCTGACTTCAAACTATACTACAAGGCTACAGTAACCAAAACAGCATGGTACTTGTACCAAAACACAGATATGGATCAATGGAACAGAACAGAGCCCTCAGAAATAATGCCACATATCTACAACTATCTGATCTTTGACAAACCTGAGAAAAACAATCAATGGGGAAAGGATTCCCTATTTAATAAATGGTGCTGGGAAAACTGGCTAGCAATATGTAGAAAGCTGAAACTGGATCCCTTCCTTACACCTTATACAAAAATTAATTCAAGGTGGATTAAAGACTTAAACGTTAGACCTAAAACCATAAAAACCCTAGAAGAAAACCTAGGCATTACCATTCAACTTTTATGTAAAGTTCAAGGGTACATTGTTTGTTGCTGGGTTTGGTGTACAAATAATGATTTTGTCTCCCCAGTAGTGAGCATTATACCCAATAGGTAGTTTTTTGACTCTCACTTTCCTCCCACACATCCACCCTCAAATATGCCCTGATGTCTGTTGTTCCCCTCCTAGTGTCCATGTGTATTCATTCAGTGTTTAGCTCCCACTTGTAAGTGAGAACATGTGGTATTTGGTTTTCTGTTACTGCATTAATTGGCTTAGGATAATTCCCTCTAGCTCTATCCATGTTGTTTCCAAGGATATGATCTTCCTATTTCTTATGGCTGTGTGGTGTATCTGTACAACATTGTCTTTATCCAGTCTACCATTAATGGGCGTCTAGGTTGATTCTATGTCTTTGCTATTGTGAATAGTGCTGTGATGAACATAGGAATGCAAGTGTCTTTTGGTAAAATAATTTGTATTCCTTTTGGTATATACCCAGTATGGGATTGCTGGGTCAAACAGCAGTTATTTTAGGTTCCTTGAGGAATCTCTAAGCTACTTTCTACAGTGGCTGCACTAACTTACATTCCCACCAGTAGTATATAATTGTTTCCCTTCTCTGCAACCCTACCAACATCTGTTATTGTCTGATTTTTTAATAACCATTCTGACTGGTGTGAGATGATATCTCATCGTGGTTTTGATTTGCATTTCTCTAATAATTTGTGATGAGCATTTTTTTATATGCTTGTTGGTTCTGTGTATTTCTTCTTTACAGAAGTGTCTGTTCATGTCCTTTGCCCATTTTTCAATGAGATTGTTTGTGTTTGGCTTGTTGATCTGTTGAAGTTCCTTATAGATTCTGGATGTTAGACATTTGTCTGATGTATAGTTTGCAAATATTTTCTTTCATTCTGTAGCTTGTCTGTTTATTGATCATTTATTTTGCTGTACAGAAGCTCTTTAGTTTAATTTGGTCCCACTTCTCTAGTTTTGTTTTGTTGCATATGCTTTTGGAGGCTTTGTCATGACATCTTTGCCAACACCTATGTCCAGAATGGTATTTACTAGGTTTTCTTCCAGGGTTTTTATAGTTTTAGGTATTACATGTAAGTCTTTAATCCATCTTGAGTTGATTTTTGTGTATGGTGAAAGGAAGGGGTCCAATTTCCAGCCTTTCCAAAGGCTTGGAAAGGTCCAGGCCTTTTCTGTTACTTATTGAGATGGTCACGTGGTTTCGCTTTTAGTCCCGTTTATGTGATGAATCACATTTACTGGTTTGCATATGTTGAACCAACCTTGCATCCCAGGGATAAAGTCTACTTGATCAGGGTGGATTAGCTTTTTGATGTGGTGCTGGATTTAATTTCTAGCATTTTGTTGAGATTTTTTGCATCTATGTTCATCAGGGATATTAATCTAAAATTTTCTTTTTTTATATCTCTGGCAGGTTTTGATAATAGGATGATGCTGACCTCATATAATGAGTTAGGGAGCACTCCTCTTTCCTTGATTTTTTAAACTAATTTCAGTAGGATTAGTTTTAGCTCTTATATGTCTACCAGATTTTGGCTGTGAATGGGTCTCTTCCAGTGCTTTTTCTGGTTGCTAGGTTTTATATTACTGATTGAATTTTGGAACTTATTATTGGTCTGTTGAGGATTTCAATTTCTTCCTTGCTTAATCTTGGCAGGTTTAATTTTGCCAGGATTTTATCCATTTCTTCTAGGTTTTATAGTTTGTTTGCAGAGTGTGGTTTTCATCATAATATTTTGTATTTCCGTGGGTTCAATGGTAATGTACCCTTTATTATTTCTGATTGTGTTTATTTGAATCTTCTCTCTCTCTATATATATTAATCTAGCTAGCAGTTTATCACTCTTCTTTATTCTTTCAAAGAACCAACTTTTGTTTTAGTTGATCATTTGTATAGTTTTTCGTGACTCCATTTTGTTCATCTCAGCTCTGATTTTGTTTATTATTTTTCTCCTGCTAGCTTTGGGATTGATTTACTCTTGTTTTTCTAGTTACTCTAGATGTGATATTAGGTTGTTAATTTGAGTTGTTTCTAACTTCATGTTGCCATTTAGTGCTATAAACTTTCCTCTTAAGATTGGTTTTATCTGTGTCCCAGAGATTCTGGTATGTTGTATCTTTATTTTCATTTGTTTCAAAATTTTTTTATTTGTTTTCTGCCTTAATTTCATTCTTTACTCATGAGTCATTCAGAAGCAGGTTGTGTAATTTCCATCTAATTTTATTGCTTTGAGAGATCTGCTTCATACTGATTTTAGTTTTATCAAACTATGGTTTGTGAGTATAATTGATATGATTTTGGTTGTTTGAATTTGTTGAGAATTGCTTTATAACAAAGCATGTGGTAGATATTAGAGTACAGTCCATGTGCAGATGAGGAGAATATATATTAGGCTGTTAGTTGGAGTATGTTGTGGATGTCTTCTAGGTCCATTTAGTCAAGTGTCAAGTTTAAGTCTCAAATTTGTCAGTTTTCTGCTTCAATGGTCTGTTTAACACAGTAGTGTGTTGAAGTCTCCAACTATTACTGTATGTTTATCTACATCTCCTCATAGGTCTCTAAGAACTTTTTTTATGAATCTGGGTGCCCCAGTGTTGGCTGCATATATATTTAGGATAGTTAAGTGTTCTTGTTGAATCGAACACTTTGTCATTATGTAATGCTCTTCTTTGTCCTTTATGATCATTGTTGGTTTAAAGTCTGTTTTGTCTGAAATAAGAATAGCAACCCCTGTCCTTTTTTGTTTTCTGTTTGCTTGAGGGCTCTTTCTCCATCCTTTTACTTGGAGTCTATGGATGTTATTGCATATAAAATGGGCCTCTTGAAGAACGCCCATTTCACTGGTTCTTTCTCATCTGTGTTGGCTGAGGTCTCTTTAATCTTTGAAATTGCTGTCTTTAGGATGGGGCTTTTTGCTTTTATATTCTTTCATGCCCTTGAGAGTTTGACTGTGGTATCAGTTGGGCTTAATATCAGCACTTCTGGGCTGTGAGCTCTAATCCTGTGGGGGTTGGGCCAGGCCTGTGGCTTTGTTCTTTGGCCTCTCAAAGCTAAGCACCTGCTGCACTGGAGGGACTGAGGTGTTCTCAGTATGCTGCCAATGACACTCCAAGGGAGGCTGCCAGCAAAGTTGCTCTGGCAGTATGGTAGTGATCCCTCATGCATGTGCACACTGCCATGTCAGCAGGGTTTCTTACATGTGTGAATACCAGCAGTGGGTCCATGCATGTTCCCCTCCTTGGTTCCCTGAAAGCATATGTGCCAGCGGGGGAACAGGGGAACATACACCCAAAGCATATGTGCTGTGGGTATATGTGCACTGGTGGGGACAGGTTGCTGGCAGGTACATGCCAGTGTGGGGGAGGCAGTGGGCAAGTGCACTCTGGTGTGGGTGTGTCTGCAAAAGCACTCCAATGGGTAGTCAGAGTCTACCAATGAAAAAGCTATGGCAGTGGCCATGGGCAAGCTGAGGCTGAGCTACAAGCAAGTGTAGCCAGGCAGTGGCCTTGGGAGAAGCCAGCAGACAGGCGTGTGCTCAGATCAGACTGGCCTAGTCCCACAGGCAGGACAGGTCTGCTCTGTCCAAATCCAGAAGCTAATAAATGCTATAAAGCCACCTAGAGGAATATGCAAGCTTTGGAGTATGGGTGCCCATGACGTGCTCCACTGAAGGCATTCCCAGGCCAAAACTTCTGGACACTGCACAGGCTGAAGTTCTGTCTGTGCCAACTCTCCAGGTAGTTTTCCTTGCCAGCTCAGATGTCCATGAGTGTTGTGGGATCTCACCCACCTAGGATCCTAGAGGTCTGTAGTGAGAGTAGGCCACTCCACGCTTATTTCACTTACCTCTCCTCTAGGTGCCACTCAGGGCCAGAAATGAGTCGTGGTTCCCAGCTACCTTCCCTTTCAGCCATGGTCTGCATCCCTTCTCTCCACTCTCAATGCCTTTTTTCTGAAGACATGTTCAGAGCATATCTGGAGAAGCTCTTCTTGGTTATATCTAGTTGGCCATCTTCTCCAGGATGTATGTTTTTTTAAATTTTTGTATCTTCAGTACCGAGAATAGTTTCTGGCACTTACTAAATTCTAATAAGCTGTTAAAGGAGGGAAGAAAGACACTATTTTAGGAATAGGAATTACATCATGGAACAAAAATTAAAAACAACTCCATGAACTCATATCTTCTACATTTTACTTTCTAACTGGTCTAGTTTTCTATATGTATAAACATGTAGACAAACATATATATCTGAACTTCTCTTGACAGAACTACATAGAAGACAGAATTGGGCTAAGCATGTAATCCCTAGTTCAATATTCTAATTCCTCATTAAGATGTATGGTTCTTTTTCACCAACTTTTAAAATATTTTTATATTCCATGTACACATTGCTTCCAATATACAGAAGATCCAAATACAAATATTAGCAATAACAAATAGCACATAGTTGCCTTAATTTTTTTCCTTCCAATACATTCAGAGATGAAAACATGTACCATTCAAAATAACCTTAGCTTCATACATATTAAATATGAGTTATGAAAAACTCTACTATTATAAAACTATTGTATATTTAATTGAAAATATTAATGTTTAGTGTCAGGAATCACTTAGTTAATTGCCAAAAGCATAGTGCATATTTTATACTACAGTTATTTTATAAGCATTGTAAGTGCATTATGATCAATGAAATTGTATACTCTCAGCTTATGTCCTTATTTATTTTAGGGAAAAGGCATTTAAAATCAGATTGCACATTGATCTTCCATAAAAATGTTACACTACCACATTTACAAAGTAGATTTATATAAGAGAGAACTAATAACAATCTTACTCTTGCCCTCTCTATATGATTTTGAAAGGTATTAACTAATGTTTAAAATAGTTTTACTTTGTTATTTTTCATTACTATCATTAATATGTCTTGCTGTTTCTATTTAGTCTTTGAGGGAATATTTAAAAAGCTTGATGTTAGCAAAATCCATTTGTAAGTAGGATTTTTTTGTAGCACTTTGTATCTATGCTGGAAAAAAAAATTATATATTACATAGTTTATAATATCCAATATATTAACTTCAGAATAAATTTTGAAGTAAAAACAAAAAATATAGTAAGTTAGTATTTAAATTTATTTAACTCATTTACTGATGTAATTAGTAGCATACAGCAAAGCCTGTTTTTCAAAATTATGAAACAAAAATGGCTAAGTAGCCTAAAATAATTACATATTTTAACTGCATATATTTCTTAATTTTAAATAAACTGTGTCTCTTCTTGCTAATTATTGTGAACGTTATCTACCTAAAGTTTTCTAAAAGTGGGTGGTCTTAAGTGATGTACAAGTTTATATACTTTACACATACAACAACTCCACCCCCGACACGTAGATAGATTGTGCTTAAGTGAAGAAAATGTCAGAAAAATACAGAAAATCAAAATCAATTGTACCAGGAATTATGATTCCATTCCTTTAGACATATTTGGTCAGGATTTAGTTAGCTAGCTTCTTTTTAACTTTTCTGAAAATCACCCTAATGATATAGATCAGGATATATATTTTTAAATTTTCATTTTAACTCTTGTTTGACCAATGGGTTATTTAGTTGTGTTTATTTAAAATTTCTATTGTTTTCCTATAGTTGTTTTTATACTGTTTTTATAATTTAATTTCATAATATTTTGAGAACATGGTTGGCAGAATTTTAATTCTTTTAAATTTATTTAGACTGTTTTACTTTTTAATTGACAAAAGCTGTATATATTTATGATATAAAACATATTTTGATATGTGTATGCAGTGTGAAATAATCAAGCTAATTGACATATCCATTACCTCACATACGTGGCTGTCTTTTTTCCTATGATAACTTTTAAAATCTACTCTCCTAGCAGTTTTCAAGTATACAATACATTATTACTAACTATACCACCATGCTGTACAATAGAGCTTTGGATGTTTTCATCCTATCTAACTGAAAGTTTGTACCTTTTGACCAACATTGACTCCACTCCATCCTACCCCAGCCTACCCCAGCCTCTAGTAACTACTACCATGCCACTCTTTGCTTCTATGAATTTAGCTTTTTAGATACTACATGTAATTGACATTATGCAGTATTTTGTCTTTATGTGTCTGGCTTATTTCACTTAACATAATGTCCTCCAGATTTAGCCATGTTATTGCAAATAACCAGTTTTTCATCTTTTATAAAGGCTAAATAGCATTCCATTGTATATATGAACCACATTTTCTTTATCCATTCATGCATTGATGGACATGGGTTGATTCCATTTCTTCGCTATTGTGAATAACACTTCAATAAACATGAACATGCAGATATTTCTTCAACATACGTACAGTATTTTCTTTGGATATATACCCAGAAGTGAGATTGCTAGATCATATAGCAGTTTAATTTTGAATTTGTTGAGGTATTTCTGTACTGTTTTCTATAATGGGTATACTAACTTACATTCTCACCAACAGCCTGCAAGGATCCTCTTTTCTCCACAACCTCACCAACACTTGTTAAATTGTCTTTTTTATAATAGCCATAGTAACATGTGTAAAGTGATATCTAAAAAGCTTATGCACAGCAAATAAAGCAATGTACAGAGTTAACACATGGAATAGGAGAAAAAATGTGCCAACAATACATCTAATTGTGGTTAATATCCAAAATATATTGGGAGCTCAACTCAATAGCAATATAACAAATAACTTAATTATAAAAATTAGCTAAGAATCAGAAAAGCTGTTTCTCTAAAGAAGACATACAAAGGGCACATAGGTTTATGAAAATATTCTCACAAACTATCAGAGAAATGTAAATTAAAATCAATTTGCTTCTTATTTTTTGCCTATCATACTGTCATTCTAAATAATCCACATGTGCTTTAAAAGGGTATATATTCTGCCAGTGTTAGGTATACTGTTCTATATGTCAGTTATGTTCATTTTGCTAATAATATCGTTGCTATTCTTCTATATCGTTGCTATTCTTCTATATCCTTGCTAAGTCTTCTATATCCTTGCTAATTTTCTGTCTGGTTGCTCTATAAATTACTGAGTATTTAAATATTAAAAAATAAAAAAATAAAAAATTATCTTTTTAATTTTTCTATTTCTCCTTTTAATTTAATTTTTCCAAATATTCTAGGCTTGTGGTGCTATATATTATATATATAATAACCAAAAGTATTTTAAATTTATATATTATATATTATATAGAGAGACTCTGATGCAGTGACACTTTTGTCATGATAAATCATCTTTTTCTCTAGCAGTAATCCTATTTTGTCTATTTTTTTGATAATACAGTCATTCTCTTGTTAATTTAGCATGTTATATATTTTTCTATCCTTTTACTTTCAACCTGTTATATATCTCTTACAGACATTACACAGTTGTATCTTACTTTCTTCTCCACTCTGAAACTCTCTTCCTTATGATTGGGATAATTAGTGGATTCACTTTTTTAATTCAATTATCGATAGTGTTAGACTATATCTGCCATTTAGCTTTTTGTTTTCTATACAAATCTACTTACTCATCTATTCCTTCTTCACTGTTTTATTAAACAATTTTTTTTTGCGTAACATTGAAGTTTCTTCATTTTTCCTATATATTTTACGTTGATTTTGTAACTGGGATTACAATTTGCATCTTAAATACCAAAACTGTTTTAAATTAATACTAAATTATAGTAACATATACTTTGCTCATATACTCTATTTGGCACATTTCCTTTATACACATACATGTAGAATTATAACCTTAAATAAATATACCATTTTAAATGAAAGCATGTTTTTTCCCTATGTTTATTATTGCTGGTGATAAATTACTGCAATTTATAATTTATTAATTTTAATACTTATTTTATGCTCAATTTATTATTTATACTTTTGTAAATTTTATACTTATTTACATTTGTTTTGAAAAGCAGAATTTCCAACTTCTTTAAATCACCATAATCAGAATTTTCCCAAGTATTTTTAAGAAATATTTTTAAATTAAGAAGCAACTAATACATTTACTAGCACCTTTAGCTTTGCTGTCACTCTTTATTCCTTTACATAGGTCCAGGTTTCTATCCAATTCCATTTTCCTTCACGAGAATAACTTACTTTAATGTTTGTTATATGCAAGATCTTCTGGCAGTACGTTATCTCAGATAGTTTCTTTGTGAAAACATCTTTATTTTGCCTTCAGTGAGAATATTTTTATGGGGCAACAGTTCTAAGCTGATTTACCTTTTTTCTTTCAGTTCTTCAAATGTTTTACTTCACTTAATTTTTGTTGTGTAATGCCTGATAAATCTGTCATATGTCTTTTGTTCCTCTATACTTCATTTGTCTTACTCATCTCTCTTTGCTTTGATACTTATTTTTGCATTTGATTTTTAGCAAGTTCTATCATCGCTGTAATTTCTAGCTCTATTGATGGGTTTGTCTTCTGGTTTTCGGTCATTAGGGGTTTCTCCACATGTTTCAGAATGTTTTGTGTGATAATATATTTTGTGATTTTTCATTGTTTGTTTCTTTTGTTGTATTTTTTAGTTGCACTAAATTTTATTGAGACACAGAATTAAATTACTTGGAATCAGTTCAGTACTTTCAAAGTCTGCTTTTCAGATTTTTTATGGTGGTTTCAGGGCAGTGGTTGGTGTAGAGCTAACGGTACCATTCCTAAGGTGGTAACCTTTGAGGATTCTGATACTCTGTATATGAATTTTTTTTCACACTAGTAGGAGTATCAATAGTTCCTAGTCCCATGAGCTAAGATTCTGCAAAGACAATTATAAAACAAGTTAAGGAAAAATAAGATCAATATACATATAAAGATACACACATTTTTAACTGAAAGTCTCAATATTGTCAATATGCTTATTCTGGTACTAATCTATAAGCCTATGAGCTAAGAACTATTGATATTCCCACTAGTGTGAAACTATTCAGCTCTGGGAATTGTTTAATTAACTACTTTTCCATGGCTTATTCTCCAGCCTAGAATATTTTTCTTGTACATTCATGCAGAAGCATTTCCAGTCGTGAGGGAAACTTTATGCTGATTTACAAAATTCTCTCTCTCTCTCTTAATCAATCCTGCAATTTTTAGTTGTCTTTGACTCCCTGAAATCTATTCTCTATTTTCTCAAATAAATGCAACCAAGTTCTTAGATTCCACTTTTGCATGCTATAGAGAAGCAGAAATCTGTAGAAGTTGTAGGATCCACCTTGTTTGTTTCCCTCCTCTTAGAAATCACTTTATTGTGCTCCCTGTTGTTCATATGTATATCTCCCTAGGTTTTATAGTTTGTTTTGTTGGATGTTTATATGTGAGCATAAGTCCTTTCCCAGTAAAATATCTTAGCCAGAAGTAAAATTTCTATTTTGATATTGATAGGGATTACATGAAAACTACAGATTAGTACCAGGAGAATAAGCATATCGAGACTTTCAGTTATAAATGTGTATATTTCTCTGTATATGTTGATCTTATTTTTTTAAATGTTTTATAATTGTCTTTGTAGAAACTGTCAAGTATTAAATCTTATATTTATTACTAAATATTACAATTACACAGAATCAGTTGATTGAAAAGACTCATGAATCTGCAGAGTACACTCACATAAGACTTTAATAAAGCTAATGATACAGAACAGACAGATAATTAAAACATTGGCTATCATTGAGTAGTCCAGGCTTCTACATATACCCCTCAACATACTCTCTGCACAGAATATACTTCATTTTTGAATTATGAACCTCTAAGGTACATGTAAGATTAGTTCCAGGGGAGACTAGGCAAAAGTTTGAGGGATTTTTTTTTATAACCTGCTGCTTATGTATTTAAAAACAGGCTGTGTAAATTGTTAAACCAAGTAAAAGCCATCATGTATACATCCCTGAACAAGCTATATAAGCTAGAACAGGGTTCCCACAAAAGATTTTCACTTATACATGGCATATTATAAATCACTAGCTAGACGTTCTCATCCATATTTTGGCTGAAGGTCATGATCACCCCTCCAGGTTCTCTAAAGATAAACATAGAGATACCTCAAGCCCACTGCAAGATAACTATTTCTTTATGCACTGTTTAATAGTTTGATGTTGTTATAAAATAGTAAAATTTTTCTCTTCCTTTTTTTGATATATAAAAATTTACTTTTTTGTATCAAATGACTTGATATCCAATAACACTGGTAACTCTCATATTGATTGAAGTACTTTATCAGTAATTTTACATTTTCTATGACAATCATATCTGTGATTTAAGAAAATAAAATTGACAGTTATTTTTTCTCCTGTCCAGCTCTTAAGATTTTGTTTCTTTTCTCCTCTTACTGATTAGGATCTCCAGCACAATGTTGAATAGAATCAGTGAAGAAAAGTATTTCTGATTTGTTCTTAATCTAAAAAGAAAGCTTTGATACTTCACACTAATTATTATGATTACTGTTGATTCTGTATAGATATACTTTATCTGAATAACATTTTCTTTTTCTAGTTTGATAAGAACTGTATGGATCATAGATTAAAGTTGACATTCATCAAGCACTTTTGGTTGTGAATGTCTTGCTTTATTGGATTGTAGTAAAATGACACATTTTTAATTTAATCCTTTGAGATTTATTGACATTTAAATCGATTGAAATGAATATGTATTCTGCAATTGTTGGGTGGTTTTTCTCCATCCATTAGCTCAAGCCTATAAATTATGTTATTTAGATACTTTGTTCTGTTACTGGCATTAGATTTTCTTATGTTACCAATTAGTGATATATATCAACCTTTTGCTTAAAACTATCTTTACGATTCACTTAAATCTTTCTGCTTCCAGGAAGCCCTTTGTGATCATTAGTATTGACTTTGCTTTCTGTGTTTCACAGTGACCTCTATATACTATATTATATTTAACCCTCCATTAGCTATAACATCAATAAAGTAGAAGTAAATTTATATTTAACAAATTATTGAATCCTCAGTATGGGTGCTAAAATATGAATAAACATGTATGTGTGTTTGTTAATGAAATGAATTTTGGGATCTATATTTAGGCACTTTTCTTACATAGACTACTGTTTATAATAATTGGTTTTATGATGTTCTATCTTTTGAACATAAGTCCAGGTCAATTTTGAGGTGAGTTCTCAAGTTATATGTATAGCCATATAATACTTTTCCCTATTACTGTCACCATTTATTTTTCACTGGATTCTTGAGTCTTTGTTGGAGTATTTCACTTTGTTTCTTATGACTACCCTTCAACTTCTAAACAAGTTTTACTTACTGTTCCCTGGTTCTTGTTTTTCTATACCTGACACACTGACACATTCCTCTCTTAATAAATCCTATCGCTTAATGTTTATTTCCTTAATTTCAGCCAGTTCTACTTCTTACACCTTCTTGTTGTGTCTTCTACCATCTGCCTAGACTGTTGTCTGCCACCATTATACTTTGTTGATGCTACCCTATGAATGTCTGGATGTCCTCATGTTGCCTGCTTAGATCCTCTCAGATGCTTGTCAGCTTTCTTCACATTGAGGTCACAGCTTTCCATCAGGGCATTTCATGGCTTAATTGGGTCTTGATTCTGACATAAGGCTTTTCAAGCACCCTTTTCAGATAATTATTTGACATTCAACGGCATATTTTTCTTAAAAAACACTGTTGCAGAAGTCCTAATGTAACTGTAAATTGAATAACTGCAAAAAATGTAGAGAACAGTTTGAGTTCCCATCCAGAGATTGTGCTCAGAACATCTAGTATGATCTGTGAGTAAGCTTGCTGCTGATGTCCTTGGACATGCTGTCACGGTGTCTGAGTCATCAGGTAGGTGAATCTGACACCTGGGTTCACAGAGCTGGTCCTGTACTTTGGGCTCACAGGAGCCTGGGACCACAAGGACCAGCCTGGATATTTAATCTGCAGGTGCTGGCCTGGTGCCTAGGGTAGGGGCTTTGTCAAGGTTGAGTCCTTGTGGACCTGCCTACAGTCTAGGCATGCTGGGGCTAACCTAAAGCCTTCAGACACTGCATCAGATCTAGTACCCAGACTGGCCTGAAGCTTGGGTCCATGGTGGCTGGCCTTGTGCTTGGCTCTATTGGAATGGGCCTAGACCCAGGATCTGCTGGGGCCTGGGATAAGATATGCTACCTGGCACTAAGCAGGCATGAAGCTTGCAGGGGCTAACCTTGAGCTTGGGTCCATATATACCAACCAGCCTGGACTAAGGTAGGTCTAGAGGCTGACTGGTCTGTGGGTGCCAGCTTAAAATCTAGGGCTATAGACATCAGTTTGGCACTGGGAGAGGCCTAAAGGCTGGGGCCAAAGAGGCTGCCTTGTTGCAGGGGTCAGTCTGGAGCCTTGGTTGAGCCTGGAGCCTGAGTCCTCAGAAGTTGGCTTGGATCCTGGGGCTCTGGCACTTCCTTGAGTGGGCCTGGAGCCACTAGATCTGGACAGGCTTTTGTGTAGGCTTGAAGACTGAGGCTGGGGCATCAATTTGGAGTTTAAGGGGATGGCTTAATATGGGTACAAGCATGGAACCTCAGTACACAGATGACATCTTCAAGCCAGGTTTTATTGCTGTGGCCTTGGTGTGGGTTTCATCGCAAAAACCAGTGCTCACTTTGTTCTCCTTCCCTCGTGGGAAACATATCTGTCTCAAACTGTGTTGCACACGTTTGATGGAGGGGTGACTTTGGTAATCTAAAATTGTCCTTCCTACTTCTTCAATGCACAGTTCTTTATTTTTGTGTTTTAGCCTGGTGCTATAATCTCTCAAGTGGATTTCTTAGCTCTTGTGAAGCTATTCTAGCATGTGAACAGTGATTCAAATTGATATTTCTGCTAGGAAATGAGTGCTGAAAGTCTTATTCTGCCATCTTGCTGAAGTCACTCACTAGAATTTTTAAGTGTGATAGCGGTATAAGACAATGAAAACTAATGTCTTTATTTTTAGTGATGTGTGACAAAGTGTCAAAATAGGTATAATTTACTTTGAAAGGTTTCAAGAAAAGAGAAAGTATAATGAGAGAAAAAGATGAAGAAAATATGGCAAAATGTTAAATTATTAATTTTGGGTAGTAGATGTATGGGTGTTCATTGTCCTGTTTCTTATATTGAAAAATGTATAGTCATATTGTTTTCTGGGGGCAGAGAGGGGAAGATACAGATTGGCGAGGGAGTGCTGGACAGTGGAGCATGTTCATTGCTTATGGCATCCATCATTCCCTTTACCATCTTCATTTGTATTCTAAATTGTTTCCTGAATTGAGGTTGGATTCCAGGTTGAATGCTAGGATATGTAGGTTGTTGTTGCCTATGAAGCCATAGGTTGTTTTAACAAACTTTGTTATGGGCTGTGTCACTATGGAGAGGCTGCAAGCTATGGTGGATCTTGGTTTCATCTAGATCTGTGGGTAACTACACAAGAAGATCACCATACCATTGAATGATCTGAACTTAGTTCTTACAATTATGGCTTTATGTTAGTGTCAGTAGTATGTTCTTCTGTCTTCAGCTTTTTAAAGAGTTTCTTATTTTTGTTGAGATTTTATACAAGGAGGAAAAAAAAACTAGTTCAAACTATTGCTAAAATGACTCAGGAAAAAAATAAAACCCTTTGTAAGCCTATTTCTTATGAAAGCATTTGGCAGAATCGGGGTCATCTTTAGAAAATACTAGACTTGAGAAAAAGTCATAAGAAAAAAGGAATTTGGAGCCAAAATATAAAAACCTGAAGAAGACCAAGTCATCTCCTAAAGAGAGAATAACTTCCCAAGAGCAATAATTGAATGAAGAGAAGTACAGATACACTGAACAAGGAAAGTTGATGGCTAAGATTATGAGAATGATCTCATCACTAGATGTTGACTGTTATGACTTATAATATGATGACATATTACAAGTAGTTTTTCTAAACAGAACATATAGCCAAGAATAATCCTCTTTAAGATCTTTAATAAAAAATATTGGGGGATATATTAATCTAACAATAGGGCTTTTGTTTCCCCTCCATTCCATGCTACCAGGCTACCAGTTTATGTTTAGGGAGCTCCATGGAATAAGCTTTCCATACCAACACATCCTGAAAACAGAATTTCCTTCTCAGTTAATTCAACTTTCAAATCAACTAGTCTCTTGAAACCTCACCAAAAAATTTGAGTTTTTATAGGCTTTCCTCAATAGGAATTTTATCTCTTATCAGTTTAACAAATTGATGACTCATAAAAGATTATCAATTTGCTTAAATTGAAGCAGAATGGAATAACACTTAGAGCATTTTGTAATTATTTTTATATGAAGCTTACAAATGATTTCTGCATTATTTATATCCTTTAGTATAAATACTTTTTAAAAATGTTAATCGGTAGTCTATTGTAACTTCAATAGTGTTTTACTTGTGCAATTTGGCAGTAGGAGATACAAAACAGTGATGGTAATTTAGGTGTGCTGAAAACAGTTTTTACTATAATTGAATAACAAATGTTAAGGTAATATGATTCGTATCTCAAACAGTAATTGTTTAGAAAATATGAAATAAAAATACTATATATCGTAACTGTAGGATACATCTAAATTAGTATACTTAATGAGAAATTGATAATATTAAATGTTTACGTACCAAAAAAAGTAGAAAAGTTAATGAAAAAATGTACTATTTAAGAAATTATACCCTTCAAAATAAGTTCAAGGTAAAGTAAAAGAAGATAATGATAGAAATTAATCAAATATCAAATAAATATGGCAAAGGATCAACAAGTTAAAATTACATTATTGGGAAAAATAAAGTGCATAAAACTAGTTAGAATTTTTAATGAGTGAAAAACATAATGACACAATGTTAGGAAATAAAAGCAGATAAAGCCAATATTTAATATATAATACAATATTCCAAATAAATGTATGCCAATGAAATTGAAAATATTCATAGTTACAGAGAAATCTTAGTATTCTATTGAGTGAAATCTTAGTATTCTACTAAGTGAAAAAAATAGTTATGGAGTAAGATTTATATTACATCATAATGTATATAAATTTAAAATATATATGTAGAAATCCCAAGATAATCTTTAAAAATATATGACCAATTAAGGGTATCTGTCTAGTACAACAGCATGGGTGATTAAAGCAAGAGTTAGGTAGATTTTTAGGGAGATTGTTGAAGTAAGAATTTGGTATGAAGATTTATAGCACAAAACAGAGCTTTGAAAAAAATCAGTTACATGTGTATTATGAATCAAGGAGTATACACTGTTCAACACAGTGTACCTGTGGTGCATAAGCACTTTTAAAAAAGAAACATTAAAATTTCCAAGCAAGACTACCAGTAAGTGCACACTAGATTCCATGGGACCCTAATTGTTGGAGAGGTTTACAGGGGGATTAATCAGGGTCCAGATAAGAATGGCATACTGGAATAGAGAGGTAGAAGAGCTTACAGAGGCCTGGGACTGAGGCTCTGGAACTAAGGAAGTATATACAAGGCATGGATCTGGGTTTTAAAATAGTAAGCACTGAACTCAGAGAGCAGCTCTTGCATATCTTCATGTAAAAAGATATTCTGCAGAAATCTTTGATACAAGCCTAAGATGGTACACTCACAAAAAGAATTACATCTTATTGTTAGCATTTGACTAGAGTTGAACCTGATTAACGCTGAAGTGGTTAATACGGGGAATGTGAATTTCTCTAATATAAAACCAATATGTTAGAATCATTGGCCTCCTACCCAAGGAGGTACTTTTGAACAAACTGAAGGACCTGAGGCAGTTGGAAGAGAAAGTTTCAGTTAGACGAACAGCCAAAGGGCACCCATATCAAAGTCCAGGGGCTGAGCTGACTTCAGTTGAGAATTCTACCCACAGGTAGATGAAATACGGTGTCCCCAAAGCGGGCCAGCAAAATGAGTCAGTAAGAAGTGGAACTTCCATTCAGGGACAGAAGTCCTGGGAAGTTTCCACGTATACTCAAGAGGCCCAGGCTAATGGTATGTGAACTTCCCACAAAGACTGCTAGGTCTGAGAAATGTTATCTTGCAGTGCTTGTTTCTGGAATGCAGCTTTACCCATCATCTACAAAAGCAGCTCTTTACAAAGTCCTCTTAATCATCAGTGGGGTTGTTAGATTTGTTCCTCTTCATGGAATGGTTTGTTACCAAGAGAACTTGGGTCCTTTTGGCAGTCTGGTCTCACACACAGCCCTAAGATGGCCTCTAATTTTTTTGGAATATTCTTGGTGCTTTTCCCCTAAAGATCAACGCTTTGAGGGCTAATCTGAAATGTTATTCATGGAAAAGCCCTGAGTCTTCAGTACCGCCAAAGAGTGCCACATTCCTATTTATTGACTGATTGATCAGTATATAATCTTAGGTTAAGGATTTATTCTAAAGGCCCAGGGCCACTTTCACTTCCAACCACAGGTCTCACATACATAGAACTTAATATTTACAAAGCTAAAAAGAAGTATAGTCAAAATATTAAACAATGTGATTAACATTGTTGCTACAACGGAATATCAGATTAGAATCTGAGCAGCCAAAATGCAAAATATGTCACCAGAAATTGTATGGCTTTTTTCAGAAAGTAGAAAACACACCATTTTCTCAATGGAAAGAAAGCGACTAGTACTTTAACTCATTTTTTACAAGGGATCTAATAAGCAACATTGGAATAGAAAGTAGATAATGGATCTTATCACCTTTATAGAGCAAATGCAGAATAAATTTTCATATGGCTGTTTTTGTTAATGGTTCTCAATAAAAGCTAAGGTTATGATAAAAGGCAGCTCAGTGAAAGAGAATTTATAAAGTGATGAGCTAACAGAGCATTGCCCTTCTTCTGATACTGAAAAATTGCAGGGTCCTAATCATTTATCTTGTGTTTGAGAATCCTTATAGACTCTACTAAATCATGTCTACTTAATTTATTCAAATATTGGTGAGAGTTTTAGAAAAACGTGTTAACAGTTTACCATAGCAGTGTTGACTCTGAGGCAGGGGTGGGGATCAGGGAGACAAAGATAATGAGAGAATAGTGGAGAATTATGTGAAAAGTTTTAAGGAACACATATGAAGGGGTAGGCTCCAAGTTCTTAAAAGGAGTAAGTACCCTTAAAGGAATGCTATTTCTTCCTCAAAGAATAAAAGAAAGAGAAAATGTATGATAATCTTTAGAACAACTTGAAATAGAGACCAGGATGTCATAAATTCACATTTGCTTGTGTTGCCTCATCACTAATCCTTGGAGAATAATGTTGGGAAGTTAAGGTTAAAGGCTAGAAAACTGGAAAAAAAAAAAAAAAAAAACAGAATCTTCTAGTTTGGTTTGTGTATTCTCTCTTAAGCTCGGGTTTGGGAAATGTCAGTTCTGTGTTTTTTTCTCTCTTTAAGAGATTGCATTTTATTTTGTTCACCTATACAATGTCTTGTTGAATTGGATAAATAGATTTCTAGGATATTAGACAACTTAGAAATAATTCTATATATTTGGATGAAATGGTTATTTACATTCTGACAATGTTCATGAGAATGTAAGCTTCGTGACATTAAGGATTGTGTGTGTGTATGTGTGTGTACAGCTGCCAGCACAGTTTCTAGATATTTTATAGCACATGGTAGATACCCAGTACAAATTTGTTGAATACTTGAATTATTATCATACAATATTATCATACAATATTATCATACAATACCCTCCCAACAAATTGAAACCCAATATTTACTTGTGCACCTTTATTTTTATTTTAGTTTTGTCATGTATCCAGATCTCATTCTTCTGTTCCCAACTTTCATTTTAAGTTTATAAATATTTCAGTAGTTTTCATCAGGGCATTGCATTGCATTAATAACAGGGTTCTTTATTTTTGCATAAAATGCATTAATGCAATATAATCATTTAAAATGATCTAATAATTTTTTAACAGTACACTGTTTTGAGATCACATTTAGAACAACAGTATTCTTTTTTTAGTGCTGCATCATGCTTATATGTTTTTGTGCTTTTATCAAAGTTGAATAAAGCTTTAAAATGTTTTCACTGAATTGCTAAGTTATGATTTCTGAAATCATTACTGTTTATTTTACCAACATTTTTAAGTTGAAGCAGCCATTCAACTCTAGAGTTCTTTTTAGAAAAAATAAAGAATACAGATGGTTGTGTAATACACAAGTTCTCTACTAAAAAGAAATGATATTCTCAAGTTAGGGTAACTATTATATTTACACAAATATGTGCACATGCTCTAGTGAAACCCCAAAAGATAGTAGAGTATAATCACCGAGGATGTTACTGTATTTTAGCTGCCATGGAAATGCACCTTTTGGATCTCATTTAAGAGAAACTACTGTAGGAAGCATAAGAAATGACAGGCCCAGCTTCCATGTTATCGTATCCAACACCACATTTTTTTTGTACCAAGGCCACACTTCCCTTTGGCTGCCCCTAGCCAATGTCTGAGCATGGTAGCTGCAAAAGTGTTGACCAATTGTTATGAAGTGTGGGACTCCTCTAATGGGAAATTTTGGTTAGGAGACTCTCTACCAGTGTGGCTAAATTTTTCTAAGAATTGTGCTTTAATTTGAAACTCGTCCTACCCATCCTCCTTTCTTTCCCTTGTCCTTGCACAGGTATCAGACCTACATCATATCCTGAGTTCCCCTGATTGACTTATCCTTTATAGAGATCACCCCCTTTAAATCTCTTGCATGTTATGTTAGTTCACTCTCATGCTGCTAATCTAGAACTATCCAAGACTGGATAATTTATAAAGAAAAGAGATTTAATTGACTCACAGGTCAGCCTGACTCAGGAGGCCTCAAGAAACTTACAATCATGGCAGAAAGGGAAAAAAACACATTCTTCTTCACATGGCAGCAGCCAGGAGAGGTACATAGCAAAGTTGGGGGTAAAGCTCCTTATAAAACCATCAGAACTTCAAGAACTCACTATCACAAGAACAGAATGGAGGTAACCACCCTTATGATTCAACTACCTCCTGCTGAATCCCTTCCATGACATGTGGGGATTATGGGAACAACAATTCAAGATGAGATTTGGTTGGGGTCATAGAGCTAAACCATATTATTCCACTCCTGACCCCTCCCAAATCTCATGTCCTCACATTTCAAAACACAATTACATCTTCCCAACAGTCCCCCAAAGTCTTAACTAATTCCAGCATTAGCTCAAAAGTCCAAGTTCAAAGTCTTATCTGAGACAAGGCAAGTCCATTCTGCCTATGAGCCTGGAAAATCAAAAGCAACTTCATTACTTCCTAGATAAAATGGAGGTACAGGAATGGGGTAAACACACACACTCCAAATGGGGGAAATTGGCCAAAAAAGAGGGGCCACAGGCCCCAGACATGTCTGAAATCCAATAGGGCAGTCATTAAACCTTAAAGTTCCAAAATGATCTCCTTTGACTCCATGTCTCATATCCAGGTAATACTGATGCAAGAGGTGGGGGCTCCCATGGCCTTCAGCAGCTCCACTCCTGTGGCTCTGCAGGAGCCCAGGAAATCCCACACTGGGCTGATTTCATGGGCTGGCATTGAGTGTCTACAGCTTTTCCAGGCATCCAGTGCAAGCTGTCAGTGGGTCTACCTTTCTGAGGTCTGGAGGACAGTGGCCCTCTTCTCATGGCTCCACTAGGCAGTGCTCCACTGAAGACTGTGTGGAGACCCCAACCCCACATTTTCCTTTTGCACTGCCCTAGCAGAGGTTCTCCATGAGGGCTCCACCCCTGTAGCAAATTTCTGCTTGGACATCCAGGTGTTTTCATATGTCCTCTGAAATCTGCAGCCTCAATTCTTGTCTTCTGCACACCTGAAGGACCAATACCATGTGGAGCTGCCAAGGCTTGGGCTTGCACTCTTTGAAGCCATAGCCCAAGCTGTACCTTGGCCCTTTTTAGCCATGGCTGGAGTGGCTGGGACACAGTCCTGAGGCTACACACAGCAAGGGGGTTCTGAATCTGGCCCAGGAAACCGTTTTTCCCTCTTAGGCCTCTGGGCCTGTGATGGGAGGGGCTGCAGTAAAGGTCTCTGACATCTCCTGAAGACACATTCGCCAGTATCTTGGTAATTAACATTCTGCTTCTGATTACTTATGCAAATTTCTGCAGCTGGCTTGAATTTCACCCCAGAAAATGAGGTCTTATTTCCTACCACATGATCAGGCTGAAAATTTTCTAAACTTTTTTGCTTGATTTCTTCTTGAATGCTTTGCCACTTCAAAATTTCTTCTGCCAGATACCTTAAATCATCTCTCTCAAGTTCAAAGTTCCATAGATCTCTAGGGCAGGTGCAAAAGGCTGCCAGTCTCTTTGCTAAAGCAAGAATCACCTTTACTCCAGTTCCCAACAAGTTTCTCATCTCCTTCTGAGACCACCTCAACCTGGACTTCATTGTCCATATCACTATCAGCATTTTGGTCAAAGCCATTCAACAAGTCTCTACTAAGTACCAAACATTCCCATATTTATATTTATTATTAGCTCTCCAAGTTTCTAGGAAGTTCAGAAGTTTCCCACGTTTTCCTGTCTTCTTCTGAGCCCTCCAAACTGTTCCAACCTTTGCTTGTTTCCCAGTTCCAAAGTGACTTCCATACTTTTTGGTATCTTTACAGCACTGCCTCACTCCCTGGTACCAATTTTAGCATATTAGTCTGTTCTCATGCTGCTAATAAAGAACAGTCTGAGACTGGGTAATTTATAAAGGAAAGAGGTTTGATTCACTCACAATTCAGCATGGCTGGGGAGGCCTCTGGAAACTTACAATCATGGTGGAAGGGGAAGCAAACATGTCCTTCATCACATGGTGGCAGCAAGGAGAAGCGCAGATGAAAGCCGGGCAAAGCCCTTATAAAACTATCAGATCTCATGAGAACTCACTCACTATCACAAAAACAGCATGGTGGTAACCATGCCCATGATTCAGTTACCTCCCACTGGGTCCCTCCCATGACACATCTGGTTTATGGGAACTATAATTCAAGATGAGATTTGGATGGGGACACAGCCAAACCATATCACATGTCTAATTCCATTTTGGCACATACTTCTTGGAAGACTGAAGTGACATCATCTTCTAAGTTTTAATGATAATGGGAGGGAGAAGTTAGTGGAACATAAAGCCATTTTGTGAAAAACTGAGATCTTCAGAGCATAAAGCAGCTCAACAGGGAGGAACTTAGGGACATAACATTTTACCCTCGATTTCTTCCCTCATTTCTGACAATTCCCAATGGCAGAAGCTCACTGAAGCCGGCAGGTGAGGCAGCCCATTCATGCTATTCTCACAGGCCTCCAAAGGTGGAAGAATTGTAGAGAAGGAGAGAAAACACATCTGGAGAACCACACAGAAGACACTGAGTTCAGCACGCAAAAAGGGAGGTAGGAACTCCCTTAGGAGTTAGGGAGTAAAAACTGCCCTCCTAGTAATTTTTTATTTTTCCCTTAGAGTATGAAATCATAAGCATAAAATTGTTCTGTCACAGGACCCTTGGAGTGTTGCTTCACCAGCTAGAAACCTCTTTTGCTGGTGGCGCCTTTGCCCCAGTTTTGCCTGGACCTGCAGGGCTTGTTCCGTCCACTCTGCCTGGCAGACTGCGCTCAGCTCATGTTACTGGCCTGGATCCCATGTCTGCCAAGGCTGAGCGAGGTGCAGAGACTCAAAGGTGCATGACTGAGCGAGCGCAGTGTCTGGCCTTTCAGTTTCCGCAGACACACTGGCTGCGGTGGGGCAGGCCACTCTAGGTGCTGGCTCCCTGAGAGGCTGCTGCTGCTGGAACAGGTGTACTACAATCGACTTCCTCTGCTGGCACTGGGGAATGCAGTGGCTCCTGGAAGCTTGGAGACAACAGGAACTGAAGAGCTCCAAAGAGGGTGTCACAGCCCTGGCTCAGTGAGCTCCTAGGTCTGTTCTCACTGAGGGGCCGCAACTCTTCTCTCCATCTCTCTTCTCTCCATCTCTTTTCTCTCCATCTCTTTTCTCTCTCTTGCTCTAAACGTAGCAAGTGAGGGGCAGAGTCAGTGCTGATTGGTCCATGGGAGGCCATGGCGCCTGGGAAATAAGTTCTCATTCCTCTCCACGGAACTGGCATCCTGGGCTTCTAGGCTTCAGGCTGTCCCAGGCCTGAAGGTAGGGCTTCACTGGGGACCCGCCCCTTTCTGCTCAGGAACCATCAACTGGTTGTCCACGATGCCCAGGCTTTTCATGCCGAGGGGTGCCTGCAGGCCTGCACCAAGCTGCCCTCAGCCCCACTTCAGCCTCTGGCCTCCCTTCCGTGCTCATCAGTGCCCAAAGTCCGGAGGGGGCCGAGGTGGCAGGAGGTTGGCATGTCAGCGCTGCCCCGAGTTTGCACACTCCTGGCCAGGTCATGATAGCACCTAAGCTCAGCCTCAACTTTACTTAGAAATCCGAACAGGTGCAAGGAGTGGGGAGATGCTGGGTAGTGGAGGCAGACATTTATTTCCAAAGCTGTGAGGAGAGGGGATGCATCCCGGGCCCCTCAAAACAGAGGAATCCCCAGATCCACAGCCGCAGCTGGGTGGCTGCAGCTGCGCCCAGGAGGGCGGGGCTCCCACCCTTCCAACTCAGAAGAGGGTGGGGCTTCCACCTGTTCCCAGCTTCCGCCAGTTCCGTGGAGTAGGCAACCTTGGCCATACCTCCCCTGCTGCAGCTGGCATCTTTGCAGCAGCCTCTCCAGAGGGGACACTGCTGCCATCAGTTCTATGTGGAAAATACATTAGTTTCTTGTTTAGCTGCTCTGTATCTATTTTCTTTCACTCTCATAAATAAAATTCAATTCCATTGAGAAATAACTTCTCCAAATTAGAAAAGGAATCCATTGTAATTAGACAGGGTTGATTCCACTTCATACCTCCTGACATGTGGAGGCAGCTTATGTGTCTCAGGGATCACCAATAAGAGTGTACCATTCTTCCATTCTGGGACCACAGTACATGATTCAAAGAGTGGAATAAGATCCAGGAAAAATAATAAGATTTAATTCTCAAATTCTTTTACAACTAATGTAAAATAAACCATTTCCTTCTATTAGTGCTGTCAATTGATGAGAGGGCCTACATGGGGGAAAATGTGTCTGAACATGGACCTAACAGAGTAGAAAGGAGAAATGAGAGCTGGAAGGGGAAGTGTCTTGAAAATATTTATTATCTATACAATAATGCCTCACACAAGAACTACACCTATATAACTTTTTGGTTAATTGATTTTTTTCCCTCTGCTTTAGTCAATGTGGGCTGAATCTTCTAATAATTAATCTGATCTTTTCAGGATTCTTTTGGGTACAAATTTGTACCTAAATGCTTATAAGTTGTCCTAACATTTCCTTAAACACTGGACTGCATTTTCAAGAAATTCAAAGATTGTAATGACTAAGCAAAAAGACTCCAGGAGAATTACCAAGACAAAGCAGTTCCATTGGGTCCTGGAAATGATTCTCTAACAGCTAAGAAACATCCATAGCAACATGCTGCTACAAGTAAAGATAATTAAGTTTTTCTCTCCATCACTTCTGCAATGTCATCCTGATATCCAGATTTAGTTAACTGGAACCAGACCACACTTAAGAGACCTGCTCAGATAGCCAATGAGAACTGTTGGCTTCTGGCTGCCTCATCGTATTTGTGACCATTCTGCTAGAACAGATAAAACATGATTTTCAAATTGCTAATCTCTGCAACTTAACAAATGTTGAGTACAGTATTTTACTCTGAGCAAAAATCATGATTTATTTTAATTGTTATTAAGAAAATTACACTCAAGATACTGTATTTTCTGCTGTGAATATTATAACACAGAAGAAAATGGGCATGTTATTTATACTGTAGTGGGCAAATAGCAAAGAAAGCATAGATAAGGAATACAGCTAATTAAATTTGTCTACATATTCCCATTTTCTGTTGTGTTTCCCTGTGCAGAAGAAGTTGGAAAATAAATAGATACATTTCCATGTATTTCAAAGTGCTTGAGTAAGAGACTGGATGTTTTATAACCCAAGGTAAAGAATGATGCCTTGGACAGACATAGAGCATTTTATCTGTTCTGAAAGGAAGAGTTACTCTCACAATAATCCAAATGAGGGATAATTATAGTATGAACTAAGGGATTTAGCCCTGGAGATTTGAGGAATAGTTGAAGTTAAGATACTGATTGGATATAAAGAGTGAAAGAGGCAAAATAATCTGTCCTTGATCAGGCGTGAGGTGTTAGTACAGTTGCAGGTATTGGTTAATGAATGGTTGTGGAGGTAAATAAAGAAAAAAGCCAGATATATTTTCTTTATATATTTGTGTAGATGATGCTGTTATCTGTTAGAAGTGGATTGTCAAAGAAATACAGATTTAAAGTACAAAGGGGAAAAAAATCCTTAAAAGTGAAGTCAAGGCTTGGTACTAAAATAATATAATTTTAGAACCTTAAAAATGTATACTCAGTCCACTATAAAATAAAAGACACTGGAACTGTTGAATGCATACCAACTAAATTCAGTCACTGGCGATACTTCTAACAGAGATTGAAAAGAATAACAAAACAATGGGGAAATAATTTTGAGATTTTACTCACATGGTCAAGATATTTTGATTTTGGATTTAATTTCTTTGGAATTAAATGTCTTAGAAATTTAATTTGTGAGAAGATATAATATTCGAATTTTAATTTTACCTGAGAATTTGGTAATGGAAGAGGGAATTACATTCAAATTTTGAGCATCTCTATTTTGACACTTTATTATGGAAGCATCTTGTCAAAATGTAATCTTATTGCAGAATTTCTTACGCTCTCTAGAATGATGTAACTGGTTATAATTTTTGACTGAAAATAGAATATAAGTTATCAACCTTGGGTGCAGAATGATTTAATCAAGTTTTTCTCCTGACTTATTTAATATTCTATAATGAAGAAAACAAAATGTTATGCAAAGCTTCCAAAATGTATTCTGATAAACTGCTTGTCTCCTTAGACTGATTGACTAAAATATTGTTATACACAAATGACAAGAACAATTATCTAATGCACTATAAGGGGGACCCCCTCTGCCTTCTACTCATTCCTCCCCCGGGGTAGAGGAGTGACTTATCCTGACTAGTAAGATTAGAGAGAGAAATTTGAAATCCGTAGTCTGGTACATTTATCCCTCTTCTGCCCACAGTACGCATATGTTCTGGTCTGTGCCTTCATGACAAGGGCAGGCTTCCCACTCAGGAAACCCTACACTTTTCCAGTCCTGCTTATTACCGGGTAGATAATTGTGACTAATTCTGGTGTCTTGTATTATAAGACTGCCTGTCCAGAGATTGAATCATAATTTTTAAAGTTAACATTTGTGCCTTCATACTTTTATCCTTTCTTGTTTATCTTATAAATCAGGTTAGCCATTTTCGGGCAAAAAAAAGGTGCCATTGGTTGGGGCCCCACAAAACTCTCCAAAAACTCAGAGGAAATAGTTTTTAGAAATTATCTGGAAACATAGAGATAAAGCTGCAGAAATGAATATTCACCTTGTATTTTGTTTTGCTTGTCTCATTTTATTTTAGTCTTTATCTTTTCCTATATAGTCATAATGTGAAATGTTTAATATTGAATAAGCCAAGGAAGTTTTAAAATCAAGTAAACAACATAAAAAATTATTATTCAGTATGTGTATGCTATGTAGTAATTCATGTTAATTCAACTTCTTAATATTTTATTTTGTAATGAAATGTGGTTGATATCACTACGCTCATACATGAAAGAACACAAGAAAACCCTTCATTGAGCTTCAAAGATAAAAAGACTAAGCTTGAAGACAAGTTTGATACATTTTGGATGTAGAAATAATGGGGATTTGGTGATGATTTGATATGTAGCCAGAAAGAAGGTTGTGGCAAGGATGACAAAAGGACAAGGCAGAAATAAAGAGATATAGCATATGTATATCCTGTGACTTAGACATACAAGTTTGCAAGGCAAAAGTTTTCACTAGGTCTATGAAACCCCTCTCATTCTTCATCTAACAACCATGTTTCTAGTGAATAATGTACAAATAGTATAGACAGTATTCATTAAAAGACAAGAATATAATATGTTTAACATTTTTAAACTTTGATAACTTGGGGAGCAGTATGCTGGAATTCCCTGTACTTGAACAAGTGAATAAGTATAGTGAGATCCTACGTTTCAGATGCTTCCCAGAAATATTTGAGAGGACTATGTTGTTTTATTCATATTTTATAAATCTATTATCTGAAAATATTTGTGAAAAATGGCACTGATGGAAGTGTCATATACTGTTCTCAAAGTTACCTGTGAATCTGGCTCTATATCAGATCTACTGAATAAGAATTCTGAGGTTGCAGCTTCAGAATTTTTCAATTCTGGATTGTAAAATTGGATTTACAGGTGTTGGGAAGAAAGCACAGGTCTTTTTCAGGCAGAGCTAAGTTTGAGAATTACTGGGTGGCTTATGAATATATGCATAATCAGTAAGCTTCAAATTTACAGGAAAATTTTAAGTATCAATATTATCAGAATGAAATAAACAAGTAAGAGTTAAAACCATAATTGTCTTCCCCAATAGTGATCAGAGATAGAGGAGGCTAGAGAGCAAATGTGAATCCAAGCTACTCATTGTTTCATCCTAGTTTTTCTGATTTAAACTATATGTGGATCTCACAATACAAAATTATTTGAACCCAACCAACTCCTTCCTGTCCTCTCTCCCACACAATGGGGTTTTAAACACATAATCAATCGTATATACTACAATAACATAAGGAAAAGTGATTAGAGTGGGAGATTTGACTCACAAGCAGAGGCGAGCCTTTGGCTCCCAGCAAGTACAGTTTACCCACAGATCAAAAGCATACATTAGGCGAGTTCACATCAAAAGTGCCACTTGACTTTTCCTCATTATCAGAGGTTCACAAAACTTTGCAAAGTGAAACATATTTCCCACTAAGAGTGGGACGTAGATGGAGATTTCTAAGCTTTTTTTTTTTTTTTTTCATATAACCAAAAAGCTACTTTTGTGAAGAAAAATTTGACAAATGCATCAGGAACCGGTAGACACCATGAGAAAGAACCTATCTTCCTGATTGGTAGCTTTGTTGGTTCTGCAAAGGAAATAAAAGTTAAAATACAGAAACAAGGAAAGAGGAATGCTATTTTTATGATTGTAGTCATGTTTTGCATTTTACTTATTTTTAAAAGTGTATAGTAAGACATTATCATTTTTTAAGCTAGTTGTATTTACTCTTCATTGATGTACTTGAAGATTTAACATGAAAAGGCAAGTCAGTTTTTTCAATTCAAATTGGTTTCCAATGCATCTTTGGACAGTTATTAAGATGAGGATACAGGGTGGAAGCAGAGCCAGGACTGTCAAACTCTGGTTGAAAGCACCACCTACTGGGTACTAGAAACAGCTACTGCTTTTAGCTTTTCTGACTTTAGAGTAAACAGACGAAATATGAATCAAGGGAAGGTTTAATGCACATAGAATTTTGCTTACAGAAGGAAATACCTCTCATATTAGAACTTTATTTATATTTAACCAAATTAAAGAAAAAACTGGTGCATTATCTAAAGGGTATTCTCTAGTATCCTGTCACAAAAATCGAGCCAAGACTTAGAATCTTTAAAACTATGTAGAGTTATGGTACAAAGCACTGAGGAAAAGAGTTTGGCAAATTCATAGAGCAATAAATGTAATAATTCTTACATGTAATAATGTAATAATTCTGTCAATAAATGTAATAATTCTTGAGTAATTTTCAAAATGACAGGAACATTATCGATCATTTGCTAGCTAGCTGGCAAATATTTAATCCTCAAACCACACTATGTGTGCCTTGTATAAATGTACAGAGAATAATAAATGAGAAATTTTCCCAATACATTTTCATAAAAACAAGTGAAATGTTTTACACAGTACTGTGACTCCTAAACGCTTTTCTTGTCACTATTTCTGAGTGTTGGAAATCTTTTAAACTCTAAAAAATATCTGGAAGATAAAGATAAACCACAAATGTATTTTAATATGAATATTTTGGGGAGCAATTTGGATCTGGAGTTGACCAACATGATTTGAGGATTTTAGGTATAGCCTAAAATATTATGAACATTTTTCTTTATAGCCAAGTGGAAAATTTGTTTCAAATAAGAAATTACTACTGAAAATATTATCAGTAGAGACTTCCCTGTTGCTGTGTCTATTCAAATAGATTGTGAAACTCTTAGAGAAAATCCGAGCATAACTGAGCCAGCCTCTAATAAGTCAGAAAGATAGAGATTGATCAGTCACTCAATCGGTATTTATTTTGCACTTGGAAGTAATTTGTCCTTACAATGTCTGGGTCCTAAGATCCATTAAGCTTCATCTTGAGTGCATAGGGATTACAGTACAGTATCATCCAGAATTCACTATCTCTTATGACAACTTCCTTTCTTCTATACTCACATTTATGACTCTCTTCTCTCCTAGTCATGTAGTTACACAGGTAGAAGAAAAAACATAAAGTAGTTAAATATGCAAAATATAAATCTTTTTACCATTTTTCTCACCTCAAACATGTAACATGCCTCCCTGTAGCTCAGCTAATGTCCATATAAAATCCAAGCAAATATCTATGAGGCAGGTTGCATGCTTTTTCGCTTCTCTCTCTTCTCAGGATTTCCTTAGCAGAGGATGCCATTCACTATCACACCTGCCATTCCAAATCCCACCTGTCATTTTGGTAACAATTTAGATATCAAATCTTTAAAGAAGTCTTCAGGCGACTACCCTTATTCTCTCCTTCCTGAAACATTCTTTTTGTTCAGTGAAATCACTTTTCTTGTTTCCATCTCTTTGTCTCCATTGAAAAAACTTCCTCCTTAATCTCATTTCTAAATACAGAATTTCATCAGATCTTGGCCTTTGGGGCTTCTCATGACAAACTGTAAACTCTTTCCCTCAATTAGCTTATCTATTCTTATGATTTTGAATATCATTTCTACATTGATAATCCCCAAATGCATATTGCCAGACTATTCTGTTAAGAACTCTGGCACTTTGGGAGGCTGAGGTGGGTGGGCCACGAGGTCAGGAGTTTGAGACCAGCCTGACCAACATGGTGAAACCCCGTCTCTACTAAAAAAATTCAAAAAATAGCTGAGCATGGTGCTGCACACCTGTAGTCCCAACTACTCAGGAGGCTGAGGCAGGATAATCGCTTGAACCCGGGAGGCGGAGGTTGCAGTGAACCAAGATTGTGCCACTGCACTCCAGCCTGGGTGACAGAATGAGACTCTGTCTCAAAAAAACAAACAAACAAACACAACCCCCCACCCCCCACAAAACTCCAGACACAAATATACAGCAGCATCAATGATGTCTATATTTTTCAAATTTTGCAGGCATTCCACATAAACCTTTGTATGACTTTTATAACTCTCCCTCCTCCCTCATTCTTTATCCAAGTCTGCTCTTCCCTGATATTTCTGTCTCTGTTAGTGGCCTGCAATCACTGGGAGGTCCAGAGAAAGAGTCCAAGCATCATCCCTGCCACCACCTTCTTTCCTGCTATGTATCAAATCATCACCAAATCCCCATTATTTCTACATCCAAAATGTTTCAAACCCATCTTCTCTCTGGCTTCCTAATCCAAATCCTCAGAGTAGGTGATTTGTCATTTTTCTATTTGTTGAATATATTTATATATGACTGAATAAAGTGGGTTGGTAAATTTCCTTCTAGTAATGCTAATGATTTCCTCCCTTAAACACATAATTCTCTGTAGTTCTTATAAAAATTTATCTTGAAAGACTCTTTTACTTGTTCTTTGATTCTCTATCTTTATTAGTTTTCATGTTCTTTATCTATTCATATTAGGTATCTAGCTCCTATTTTGAGCAAATAACTATTTTAAATATTTGATTGAAATGTCCTGTGTTGTTGAAATAAATACCTAAACAGAGGCAACCTAATCTTCAGCTTCCCTCTAAGCCTATTTTCCTTTCCTTTCTTGCCATTGCTGATTATTTAATTCCAGTTACAATTCTGATTTTGTGATAAACATTTCCTTGCTTTCATAATAAATTTCATTAATTCTTAATACAACCCTAAATAATATAATTTTCTCTATTGTAATCTATATATAATTGGAATCATACTGTGTGCCTACCTTTTTAATATGTTTAATTCAAATTATATTGAAGATTCATTCACTTTTTGTTGTATTATTTCTATTTCTTTTTGAAAATTCATTGGAAAAACATACAGCAATGTATTCAGCCATGCTATTTTAAATCACCAGTTGGGATATTCTATTTTTAACTATTATAAAAAAATTCCACCGCACATACTGTTGGATATAATTTTTGGGGTACATGTACATGAGTTTCTGTAGGTTGTAAGAGATGTACAACTTCAACTTTGTTAGATGAAGCTAAACTCTTCCAATTTATACCCTTTCCAGGAGTGCAAAAGAGTTCTGCCACATCAGTTAATGTTACAATTTTCTATTTTTTCTAATGTCATATATGTATTTGTGATTTTTACTGTCATTACCTGGTTATTTATGATTGTTTTATATATGTTCTAGTCATAAAGTATCTATAAACATATCTTGCCTATTTTTTTTTGGTTTTTCTGATATGTAGAAATTTTTAACATATTCTGAAGTTTATTTCTTTGTCAATAATGTGTACTAGTATCTTTCATTCTTGTGTTGATTCTTTTCTTTCTTTAAAATGCCTTTAAATTAATGGAGATTTTAAATGGAGTTAGCATTTTCTGTGTTTTGAGAAAACTTCCTTTACTTAAAGAAATGAATGAATAAATGATGAGCTCTCACTCTGTCCCCCAGGCTGGAGTGCAGTGAAACAGCCATGGCTCACTGCAGCCTTGCCCTTCTGGGCTCAAGTAATCCTCTCACCTTAGCCTCATTAAGTAGCTGAGATTATGGGCATGCGCCACCACGCCTGGCTAATCTTTTTGTATTTTGTAGAGGTGGGGGTCTAACTATGTTGTCCATGCTGGTCTGGAACTCCTGGGCTCAAGCAATACTCTTGCCTTGGCTTCCCAAAGTGCTGGGGTTACAAGCATGAGCCACCACACTCAGGCATAACATATTTAAAATCTTTATAGTTTTGGAGTTTTCATGAATGTTTTAAATGGATTGGAAATTTATTTTTGTGTATGGAATAAGGTGAGAATACAATTTTCTGTTTTCTTATTTTAATGTCAAATTATCCTAGACAATTTATTTAACGGTATGTTTCTTCATTACTGCAGAACAATGACACCTCAGACATATACCATATGTGAAGTGGAAAATAATTAAACATGACTTGTGACATAATGCTTGTAATTAACAATACTGCTATTGCTAATGACTTATTAATTGCAAGTGACATAGCTTATTTGATATGATTTGCTTGCTATTCATATATTTATTAATTCATTCAATAAGAACTTGCTTTGAGCATTATCCTATATGGTAGTCCCCCTTATCTGCAGTTTTGCTTTTATTGATTTTAATTACCTACTGTCAAATATGGTCCAAAAATAGTTGAGTACAATATTTTAAGAAAGGGAGGCACAGTCACATAATTTTTCTTATTGTATATTGTTATAATTATTCTGTTTTATTATTGGTTATTAATCTCTTTCAGTACCTAATTTATAAATTAAATTCTGCCATACATATATAGAAAAATACATAGCATTTATAGGGTTTGGTAATATCTGAGGTTTCAGGCATCCACTGAGGATCTTGGGACCTATCCCTCGTGGATAAGGAGGGACTGCTGTATAATGTGACACTAATTGAATGGGATGAAAAGGAAAGTTAAAACTATTTCCTTGATCTCTAAGACTGGTCTGTCAAGACAAAATGCATCTTTGTTCTCAATTCAACATAAAATATAGTAGAATGTCCTCGTAATGTTAATCATTTTTAAAATTTGGTCTCAGCTAAAATGGATATCTAGTCATGAACACTAAATTGAATATAATGTTTTCCTTACATGTTATTTCCATACATACAGCATGCAACTCTAAGAAAACAATCATGCTAGAAACATTTTTTTTCCAGATATGTACTTTCACATTTTACAACTTAGTACAATATGCTGAAAATGGTCAGTGATGAAAAAACACTAACCAAGGCTGGTGCGCCAATTCTTTATGGTTAAGGGTGAACCAACTAAAGGACATCTAAATGTTACTGCTGATTCAATCCAGGTTTATCTCCTTTAAAAATGAAGTAAGACATCTACAGAGTAAGAATCTCAGGAGGGAACACTTATTTTCTTTTCTTTATGACTCCAAGGCGTTGGAAAAGCTTAGTTCTTTCCTCTATGTTTAGAATGGATAGTGTTTATACTTTGTTTTGGATGTGCAAGAGTGGCCAGAAGCAAAGTCTCTGTTCTGTGCATTTCAAGCAATCCCTGACATCTCAAGGAACTGCTGGGAGAATGCAAATGAACAGAATCCAGAAGACAGAAAGTGAGCCTAGCCGCAATGAAGCAAAAATTGGGATTGTGAGGCATTCTCTTCTCCTTTCTTCTGTTAAGTAAAGTTAGAAGAAATAATTCAGGCCCAGGGAAGGCTGTTATCAGGAGATCAATGATGTCAGTTCTGATTTGTGCCACATGAGGAGGGAATATGTACACTTAAAAAAGAAGAAGAAAAGGACAAAAAGCTAGGGAAAAGTGAGAATGTATGTCTCAGTCTGAAATAAATTGTAGTTACACTTACACAGAAGCTAGCAATATGCCATAAGAGGGTGAAACATACATTGCTTGTTTACATTATGAACGTGTTTTGAATAAGATTGCAGTTTCCGTGGTGTTAACATTCCAATTTGCTTATTTTCTGAGTCATACATCTTATTAAATCCTGTATTAATTATTGCTAAAGATAGTCTGGATCATCGGCTAATTTGTTGAGATCAGCCTCTAATATCAAGCATTAGCTTTATGCCCTGATTGATGGTTAATGTCCCTGAGAATTTCCTGAACATAATCAGCCATCGTTTCCTTCTGAATAATAACATACTTACCAGACTTTTAACTTAAAATGTTTTATACTGTGTAGCAAAATCTCAATATCTAAAACCATGATAAACATATGTGGAAACATTTACTACCTAATATATTTGACAAAACGAGGCACTCATTAGTTATGATGAACAGTCTACCCTAATTAGTGGAAAGTTTCCATACATTGACTGCAGTTATTTTAGTATATTTGTGTGTCGTAGAAGGGTACCAATTATGTTTATATTGGGCCTGCTTATTTGGGTATGCAGTGAGTGGACAACTATTCTTTAATTGTAGCTGCTCTTATAATTGAAATTGTGATCTGCTCACTCATGGTTACTACACCTAAAAGATGATGACTTTTTAGTTTCTACAGTGTACCAGGTATTGTGAATGTATGTAAATATGTATAACCTTTTGAACATTATATTACCAAAATGCCAGGGGTAACATCTAGAAAGCCAGTCACTGAGGCAATGAGTATTGCCAGAGAAAAAGACTTCAGGTCTTTCAGGTGCTACAGCTGAAAAGATGGCAGATCAGCCTCAAATCCATCTTCTCTACTGACTAAAGTTAGAGGTTTATATAGCAACAAGACATGTGATTGTGTGGGAAAACAGGAATTAGGAGAAGTAAGGAAGAGGAGTTGGTCAACAAGAAGCAGGTGCTGGCAGAGGCAATCATGACAGGTGAGGACTCTGACCTCTCTTTGTCCAGATGCCATGGTCTGGTAAGTTTCAGTTCCTTGGCACTATCTGGGAAGCCTAATGGATGGCTTCCTGAGAAAGAAACTCAGATTAGGCAAAATGTAACTTTCTCAAGTTTTAAGATTGGGAGGGTCAACTGCTATTTTTATTAAAAAAAAACTCAGAAACATCAGTTCTGTGAGGCAATTGGGCTGGTTTTAATGATAACAACCTTATAAAGTAGGTATTATTACTGCCTTTTTATAAATAAAAGTTAAAAAACATAATCCTGGTCATAACTGAATAAATTATTCAATGTTTTTACTTACAACCCTGTTAATCAGTTTACCATAAGCCACCAAACTTCATTTGATATTAAAAAAAGGTAAAATCTTGAGACTGATACACACACACATTTACAGAAAAAACTTGCCAGCAACAATCAATTCTGCCTCATTTTGAAATGTGTGATCTCTATAATTGATCATATAATGAAGATACTAAGCCATAACTGTCTATGGTAATTTTTGGTACTGGCCAAACAGGTTAAAGGCTAACTGAAAATAGCTTCTGAAGGTGATCAGAGATGGTAGGTGAGTTAGGGAGGGCAGAATCTTAAGAGCTAAGTGGGTAAACAATGTTTACTTTGTAAAGGGCCTTAGGGAATATTACAGTCATTATTTTCTAGGTCATAAAACACTGGGATAGGAAAACTAGACCTAAGAGAGGGCTCTATACTGGAATATATTATCTAGGCGCTTTTGGCTTCTTGGGGCTACCAGAAAAAAAACTAAGTATTGGACTACCCTTGGGTTAGCTTCACTCACTATTTGACTTGACTTGGCATAATCAACACAGAAATGTGGTTAAGCCTAAATACAAACTTTCTCTTATCTACCACACCATTCTATTGTTTATGTGAGAAAATATGAGAATGCTTTTCCTTTATTCCCATAGAAAGTTGTGTTTACCTACAAGGCTTCCTGGTGAAGGAATAAACTACTATGATATGAGAATTTTGTTGTTTGCGACAATGGAAAGAAATGGTATGATAAATAGTTGAATGTTTCGTTTAAATAAGTGGAAATATATCAGAAGGTGAGAAGATATAAACAAAAGCCATTTAAATTGAAAATAAAAAACGTAATAAGTGTTCACTGAAATTATACATTTTAACTTTTTGTAATGCAAAAATTAGCCTCATTTTAGCCTCAAACTCTCATTGCATTTTGTGGACCACAATGAGTTTGACCTAAGCAACTTAAATCCAATGGAGCACAATTCCCCTAGTTTAGCTGTTATACTTGGATTGATAGAACATGCAAATTAGGATATTTTAGCCAAAATAGTCTTTGGTAGTCTGTACATACAAGGCAGGTAATTTAAACAAGTGTCTAAATGTTACCTTTTTTTTCAGCATATTGTTTGAAATGTACAGACAACTAGAACAATCATTTTCTTAGAATTATACAGATAGCCATAGCTATTTAGGTTAATAAGACAAAATCTAGCTTTTAAATTGTTATGTAAATGATGTTGGCATTTTCCTCTGTTTAGATTTAAAGACATAACTTTTTTTAGGAAATTTATGTTATCTGTATCTGAAAAAAACTTGCTGTCCGGCACGTCCGTGTGAAGAGAGTCCACCAACAGGCTTTGTGTGAGCAACAAGGAGGTTTATTTCACTTGGGTGCAAGTGGGCTGAGTCCGAAAAGAGAGTCAGCAAAGGGAGATAGGGGTGGGGCAGTTTTATAGGATTTGGGCAGGTAGCAGAAAATTACAGTTAAAGGTGGTTATGTCTTGTGGGCAGGGGCGGGGGTCACAAGGCGTAGGGTGGGGAGATCATGAGACTCGTTAGTGGCGGGGGGAATGTCACAAGGTCAATTGATTAGTTGGGGTGGGGTAGGAACAAATCACAATGGTGGAATGTCATCTTCTGTGGTTCTTCAGTTGCTCCAGGCCCTCTGGATGTATACCTGCAGGTCACAGGGGTTATGATGACTTAGCTTGGGCTCAGAGGCCTGACACTTGCCATTACTAAAGCAGAGATTTACTATGAAATTGGATTTATTTTTCTATTCATTCAAACAGATTTTTTTTTCATTCTTAACTCAGTAAATATTTGCTATCAACTATATCACAGTCATTATTCTGACAGCTAGGCATATGGTAGCAAACAACAACAAAAACAGACAAACATTTCTGAACTTTTTCAGGTAGTAAAAAGATCTGTTTTGTTCCAGTGAAGTGAGACAGGAGGCCACTGGCAGAGGTGAAATCAGAGAACCAACATAGAAAAGAGGAAGGCTAAGTTCTTGAAGAAATTTGTACTGAACTTAGGATTTTTTTTTTTTTTTTGAGATGAGAAGCATTGGTGGAGTTTTTTTTTTTTTTTTTTTAGACAAGCTTTTTAAAAGATCACTTTGGCTATTCTCTGGGGACAAAAGTGAAAGCAAAAGACTGGGTAGGAAGCTGTTTCTCCACACCAAAGATGATAGTTGTTTGGACCAATTGGCATTTGCTGATGGGTGGGATGTAGGGTATCAAAGAATGGATGGTACTAAGAATGTTTTAGGGAATTTTTTGTATGTTTCTCAGGTTTTTTTCTTTTTTATATATATATATACTTATCTAAGTAACTGGGACAACATGCCATTTTATAATATGGAGAGGAATAGGTTTGGGCAATGGTGAGGAAGATTAGAAGTTCTCCTTGGCAATATCAATTTTGGAATGTCTGCAGACCTCTAATGTAAGAGGCTGTTGACTAGGCAGTTGATTACATGAATCTGAGGTTCAGGGGAACATTCCAGACTGTATATATCTTTGGGAGTTATAATTATTTAGATGACCATAAGACTGAATGAAGTCACCAAGGGAGAGGAGTTCCAAAAGGTATATCCTGAGTCCTCCAACACTTTTAGGTTGGACGATAAGGAATAATGAGCAAAGGAACAGAGAAAGAGTGATTTCAATAGGCAGACAACTCAGATGTCGAGGGAAGCCAAGAAGGAATGCAGATCAACTAAATGCTGCCAACAGAGAGGTAAGATGACAATTAAGAGTTGACTCTAGGGTTTTGTAATGTTGAAGCCTTTGGCAACCTTAGCAAGATAAGTTTCAATAGACCAATGCGGGTGAAAGCCTCTTTGTAATGCTTCAAGAGGCTGGGTGGAGAGAACACAGAGATAAACTGTACGGACAGCAACTTCAAGGAATTTTGTTATGAAGGGGAGCAGAAAAAAATGAACAGCCATTGGAATAGGGAAGTGGTATAGAGGAAGAGGGTTTTTGTTAAGACTGGAAATTATAGCATATTCACTATCTGATAAAAATAATTTTTCAGAAAGGAAATTTTTGTTCTGCATTCAGAAAGCTAAGCTAAAGATATTCCAAGCATTGCAGTAGTTTTCCTTCAGAGCACCTTGAGAGTTTAAAACTGAGCTGAAAATCACTATGAAAACTAAATAACTCCAGTATGCCAAATCGAGCTTCTTGAATTTGCAGCCTGAGTTACTGTATGATTTGTTCATCTATTATATATTTTATTCTTGTTTGGGAACTTAGATCTTTAGTCTGGTAGATATTATTTTAACCTGTTCACTGTGACTCAGGAAACCAAACAGTGTCTGATAGCAAAGAGAGCTGCTAACATAGAAAGCAATTAATCAAAACCTCTATTTCAGTGAGTTATAATGCAGAAACTCATATGCATATTACTCGATGGAGCTATTTCAACACTTTTGTTCATTTAAAAAAGTGAATGTCATGTTTTGGAAAGTACTTAGACTGACAGCTCTCAAGATGGATGTCCCTCTTTCTTATTCAATGTGGAGGTACAGTAATCTGAATTCCAAACTTTCCATTCTGCCATAAGTTAGAAAGTCTGCATTCCTCATATTTTTGGTTCCTAAGTAAAAATTGTATAAAATTTCTGTCCTAAGCATTTTCTCCAGAAAGTTTTTTTTTTTCTGAAATTGTTTTTGGATTTGGGGGAGCAAGAGTGTTGTAGCAGATCATTAAAGGGAAAGAATGCATTTTTTACAAAGGCAAATTTGGGCAAATTTAGCCCAAATTATATACCAATTGAAATTCTAGAAATAAATTTACCAAAGTGGTATGCACAAGGCAGAGATTCAGTTTTTAGTCTTTACAAACATAAATAATGAGTGAGCAAAGTTCAAAAGTTTACCTTTTATAAATTTTGAGTTATGAAGAAAATTGGTATTTTACGTTAAGTCCCAAAAAAGTACATTCTGTGTTCTTGCGTTTATGAAGAAAACTGATACTTTAAGTCCAAGGTTTATTTAACTCTCTTATGAGGGCTTCAGAAAATTTTTTCTCTTACAGTAGCAAGAACCTTAGATTATATGTATGGTATACTATTTTGTCTATCAATTCCTCTTCAAGGGTGAAGTCTTTAGGTAATCATCACATATAAACAAATATATTTGAGAGTATGAATGATTATCAGAAATTTGAAAGACAGACTAAACTCTGGTTACACATGGAATAAAATACAAAACTTTTTAATTTTATTTAAGAATCTTTTTATAACAGGGAAATAAGAAATAAGTGAAAAAGTTGCATCCTAATTTTATGGTGAAATAATCTATTATAAAATTACTCTTTACTTTGGTGGTAGGTATACACACATTTTTCTTTTCTTTTTATATATGCATCTATATTTTTCCGTGTTTTACAGGGAGGATATATAATTTTTTAAGTTGAATATACAAAAATGATGAAACAGTTTGAGTACAGTTAAATAGACATAACTCTAAAGTGGATATTGTTATTATGTGAGAATAAACTCACCAGATTTGATGGTAGTGAATTTGGAGTATTCATTTTCAAAGTTTTCAGTGAAAAACACTTTGTTCTAATAAAGCAATATGTAGCATAATGGCTAAACACACAAACATCTAATATTGCGGACCTGCAATTCCTCCTTTCCTCTATGTTTTCCCATTCTCCCACTCTTTCTCTTTTCTTCCCTCACTTTTTGGGAACTTTGGTATTTCAAACTTGAGATGTGTGCCTGAGGGGGTAGACAAATTTGCATAACTAACTGGAGTGTAAAGGTATTATGACTACAAGGTTCTTTTCTCTGAACTGGTTTTTGGAACTCATTGGGATGAATTGGCACAGCGCGAATGGAGACGACAGGGAAGGACAGTCCTTTTCCTAGGCGTCATTCCTCATACTAGCAATACAAAGAAGGAGGGAAAGAAAAGCCAAGTCCTGAATTCAGAACTGAGTTTAACTAACCTGTGCTAGTGAAGTGGCAGACACTGGGGTGTGCTGAGCAGCAGTCTTTCTGATAGCATGCTTTTGTTCTGGGGAAGTATATACAACCTAAGAGACAGAGGGACCTTCTGCTGATCTGGACACATCATATGTGAGTTCTAAACCTAGAAAGAGTGCTTGAGTTATACATGCATTATACCCTAAAATAGGACATCACAATCACAAATAAAGTAAGTCAAATTAAGAGATATTAGAGTTGTAGAGTCCAGAGTTTTCTGTCTCAGTTCCTTGGAACCCCCAAATGCACTTGTGAGAAATCTTACTGTTATGTAGAATACAGTTTTAAAAATACTGATTTATATCATTGACTCAATTACGCTAACGTACATAAATATAGTGTGCTTGAATAGCTAAAATTGCATAGTATTTCAAGTGGGATTGAAAGAGCCAGTGAGGGAAGAGGAAAAAAACTATGATATTATGAAAACTACAAGGAGAGTGTTTGAAGGTATGAGTGGACAACGTTTGAATGTTTCTTTTTATATTTTCATTAAACAAATATTCATTGAGTGTCTTATGCCTCCACAAACTGTGCTTGGCACTGGGAAAAAAAATAAACACCCATTTTATGTAGAAATTAGTCACTTATAAGAATTTTTAATTGGGCAGAACTGTGTGCTCAATTAAGCTCATTAAAGAAAAGATTTTCTACTCAGATGATGAAGGCTTTTCTAGGGATACTGAGATTTACTGGTGGCATAAACTTGTATGAATTTGATTGGAAAATAAAAATTATTTAAAATAAATTCCATTATTTAATAACTAGAATTATTTCAGTTCTTAGCTGACGAGAATTGAAAATGAAATGAAGTCTTGACTGACTTATTTGTAAGCCTAAAAGTCATTCAAGTCATTAAAACCAAAGATTAGAGACAATTGTTGTTGTTGTTTTGGATTATTCAAAGAGTGTTATTTAAATTTTTCTACTTTTTATTTCTGCTTGAGACTACATTTAACTGAAAGGAATATATAAAACTACTACAGAGATATCTGTTCTATCTACATGTTATGTGTGATATCACATCAAACCCACATAATATAATTAGTATAAAACTTTTTAATGATCGTTGATTCCTACTACATAGGAAACTATTATAAGTTTGAAAAAGCAGAAAATGTAACAAGATCTTATTTTCAGAAATATAATTCTAAGCAGATTGAATTTAGAGCATATAATTAGTGTTAACCAAATTATTATAATACCATAAAACAAGTGCTGTATTATATACTACTATTTTATAAAGACCCACCATATCAAGGACACTATAACATTATTTGTTCTGGAAAGTATCAGGTCAGCCATGGATGAATACAAATAGTTTCATTTGAATTCTATCAGATATCTTTCTTATTTTAAATATTATGTTAGTGTCTGTATGTCCCATAAATAGTAGCCTGTCTTTTAAGATTTTAGAAATTAGGTACTGCCTACTCCACTCACGTGGGCCTGTATTTGACATGTCATAAAGTTGTGTAATAGACTGTGTCTACTCAGTCTCCAATAGGGCCTGGTGCTTACTCCATGGTCGTTTGCTTGTCTATTTGTTTTATATTAATAAATGAAACAGTATACAAATTTCTGTATGATGGCATTAGTTGGTGAATTATGGAGAAGAGGAGGAAACTGTTGAAAAATGAAATTTGGACTCTCATTTCTCTCCGTATTACCAAATGTGTATTCTGAAATTAACCTCCAAAAAAAGTACAAAAAATGCTGTATGATATTTTATATATATGTATATGTGTGTGTACATGTGTATACCTATAGAGATGTTTATATATATGCATGCTTATATAGAGAGAGATCATATATGCTCTATTTACACCATAAATTAAGGGAAATTCTCTATAGTTCTGTGTCACAAATAAAGTTAGCAATCTATCAAAACAACCTGATTAAGGGTATTTGCTGTGATAGAGACTATTAAATACGTATTTTAGTATGTTTAGTGGTAAAATAAGTTAATAAAACATATGGCTAAATGACAAGATATTATAAAAAATTAACAGGCAGATTTGAAAAGAACTAAGATAGACATTCAAAAATATAAATTGAGATCTAAATTTCAATACATATTAATCAGACGCTTAGACACAGCTAAATATATGCTTTTAATAATCTATCTTGGGTTGCTGACATGGGTAACCTAAAGCAGATGGAGGAAGTCAAAATTAGTCATACTCAGGTTGAAAGAAAAGTAACAACCAAAAAACTCCTGTACTTATGTAACTTTTCCACTTAAAATTTATATACATATATATGTATGTGTTTGTAAGTGTGTGTGCATGTGTGTGTAAGGGCACAGAAAAATATTAAAACATTCTTACACTTTATTTTATTCAGAAATAAATGGTAGCAAAAGGGCTAAAAAACTGAACTCTGGTAGCAAATCAGGGAGGCTTTTATTTCTTTTATTTTTTTCTTTTTATTTTACTTTAAGTTCTGGGATACATGTACAGAATGTGCAAATTTGTTACATAGGTATACATATGCCATGGTGGTTTGCTGTACCTATCAACCTGTCATCTAGGTTTTAAGCCTTGCATGCATTAGATATTTGTTCTAATGCTCTCCTTCCTCTTGCTGCCCAATCCTACCCCCAACCCTTGCCAACAGGCCCCGGTGTGTGATGTACCCCTGCCTGTGTTCATATGTTCTCATCAACTCCCACTTATGAGTGAGAACATGCGGTGTTTGGTTTTCTATTGTGTGTTATTTTTCTGAGAATGATGGTTTCCAGCTACATCCGTGTCTCTGCAGAGGACATAAACTCATTCTTTTTTATGGCTGCATAGTATTCCATGGTGTATATATGCCACATTTTCTTTATCCAGTCCATCATTGGTACCCAGAGGATAATGGGATTATTGGGTCAAATGGTATTTCTGGTTCTAGATCCTTGAGGAATCGCCACACTGTCTTCCACAATGGCTGAACTAATTTACACTCCCACCAACAGCGTAAAAGTGTTCCTATTTCTCTGCAGCCTCACCAGCATCTGTTGTTTCCTGACTTTTTAATAGTCATTATTGTAACTGGCATGAGATGGTATCTCATTGTGGTTTTGGTTTGCATTTCTGTACTGACTAATGATGAGCTTTTTTTCATATGTTCGTTGGCTGCATAAATGTCTTCTTTTGAGAAGTGTCTGTTCATATCACCCACTTTTTGATGAGGTCGTTTATTTTTTTTTCTTGTAAATTTATTTAAGTTCTTTGTACGTTCTGGATATTAGACCTTTGTCAGATGGGTAGATTGCAAAAATTTTCTCCCATTCTGTATGTTGCCTATTCAATCTGATGATAGTTTCTTTTGCTGTGCAGAAGCTGTTTAGTTTAATTAGATCCCATTTGTCAACTTTGGCTTTTGTTGCCATTGTTTTTGGTGTTTTACACGTGAAGGCTTTGTCCATTCCTATGTCCTGAATGGTATTGCCTAGGTTTTCTTCTAGGAATCTTATGGTTTTGGGTTTTACATTTAAGTATTTAATCCATCTTGAGTTAATTTTTGTATAAGGTGTAAGGAAGGGGTCCAGTTTCAGTTTTCCTCATATGGCTAGCCAGTTTTCCCAGCACCATTTATTAAATAGGGAATCTTTTCCTCATTGCTAGTTTTTGTCACGCTATCAAAGATCAGATGGTTGTAGATGTGTGGTGTTATTTCTGAGGTCTCTGTTCTGTTCCATTGGTCTATATATCTGTTTTGGTACCAGTACCATGCTCTTTTGGTTACTGTAGCCTTGTAGTATAGTTTGAAATCAGGTAGCATGATGCTTTCAGTGTTGTTCTTTTTTGCTTAGGATTGTCTTGGCTATACAGGCTCTTTTTTGGCTCCATATGAAATTTAAAGTAGTTTTTTCTAATTCTGCAAATAAAGTCAATGGTAGCTTGATGGGAATAGCATTGAATCTATAAATTTCTTTGGGCTATATAGCCATTTTCATGATACTGATTCTTCTTATCCATGAACATGGAATGTTTTTCCATTTGTTTATGTCCTCTCTTATTTCCTTGAGTAGTGGTTTGTAGTTCTTCTTAAAGAGGCCCTTCACATCTCTTGTAAGTTGTATTCCTAGGTATTTTATTCTTTTTTTCACAATTGTGAATGTGAGTTCACTCATGATTTGGTTCTCTGCTTGTCTATTGTTGGTGTATAGCAATCTTGTGATTTTTGCACACTGATTTTGTATCCTGAGACTTTGCTCAAGTTGCTTATCAGATTAAGGAGTTTTTGGGCTGAGATGATGGGTTTTTCTAAATATATAATCATGTTATCTGCAAACAGAGATAATTTGACTTCCTCTCTTCCTATTTGAATATGCTTTATTTCTTTCTGTTTCCTGATTGCCTTGGCCAGAACTTCCAGTACTATGTTGAATAGGAGTGGTGAGAGAGGGCATCCTTGTCTTGTGCCAGTTTTCAAAGGAAATGCTTCCAGTTTTTGCCCATTCAGTATGATATTGGCTATGGGTTTGTCATATATAGCTCTTATTATTTTGAGATGTGTTCCATGAATACCTAGTTTATTGAGAATTTTTAGCACGAAGGGATGTTGAATTTTATCAAAGGCCTTTTCTGCATCTAATGAGATAATCATGTGGTTTTTGTTATTGGTTTTGTTTATGTGGTGGATTACGTTTATTGATTTGTGTATGTTGAACCAGCCCTCCATCCCAGGCATGAAGCTGACTTGACTGTCGTGGACAAGCTTTTTAATGTGCTGCTGGATTCGGTTTGTCAGTATTTTATTGAACATTTTTGCATTGATGTTCATCAGGGATATTGGCCTGAAATTTTCTTTTTTTTTTTTTTGTTAGATCTCTGCCAGGTTTTGGTGTCAGGATGATGCTGGCTGGCCTCAAAATGAGTTAAGGAGGAGGCCTTCTTTTTCTGTTGTTTGGAATAATTTCAGAAGGTATCGTATCAGCTCCTCTTTGTACCTCTGGTAGAGTTCAGCTGTGAATCCATCTGTTCATGGGCATTTTTGTGGTTGGTAGGCTATTACTGCCTCAATTTCAGGACTTGCTATTGGTCTATTCAGGGATTCGACTTCTTCCTGGTTTAGTTTTGGGAGGGTGTATGTGTCCAGGAGTTTATCCATTTCTTCTAGATTTTCTAGTTTATTTGTATAGAGGTGTTTATATTATTTTCTGATGGTAGTTTGTATTTCTGTAGGATCAGTTTTGATATCTCCTTTATCATTTTTTATTGTCTATTTGATCCTTGTCTCTTTTATTAGTCTAGCTAGGGGGTCTGTCTATTTTGTTAATTTAAAAAAAACCAGATTAATTGATTTCTTTTTGAAGGAGGCTGTTTTAAAACAAAGTGTAGTACAACATTAAAGCAATAAGCCTAACTGTGATTTTATAAAGGGCATCTGATATAAATATCAATGTGTTCTCACACAGGATGTGCTGGGAACTCAGTCATAGGCTAACTTGTAGGGAAGAGGAAAAAGGTAGAAGATGTTTGAGATAAAGCAAAAAAGAATTTACTTGTCAATAGTCTTTTCCCCAAAGGTCAGTGTCCAGGAGCCTTGGAAAGCATAGACTTGACACACGTGCCCATATGCCCATTTCATGTCAGCCGGGGTATACATGTCAGTACTTTATAAATTTTTGTGTGTACTTGAAAATCTCTGTAGATATATTGCTATCTATAGGGGCCTCCTATGTAAAATGAACCTCTTTGAATATTGGTCTTAAAATCCCTTAAGATGAGCAGTGGCATTGCTCAAGGTTAAATACTTGAGAGGACTGTGAATTTAGATAACTGCTACAGATGAGAATAAGGGAAACAGAGGGCCAGAATCTCTGGAACTCAGTCAGTCACGTTGCTCATAAGAAAAGTACTCTAGATCCATATGAGACTAAAGAAAAAATAAGGAAATCAAGAACAGTTGTATGGCTTAGGCTGATGTGTCTGTAGTTTAAGGAAGGGTTAGAGCTCAGTGAGCAAATCACCCTGGAGTGATCACACAACAGAGGTTGCTGGGTGCCCATAAGAGATTATGTCCTGAGATGTTCATTTTCCTTTTTGCTAATCAAAAAGGCATAATTAAAAGTGACCAAAACATTAGAAATAAATTCTATAATTTTTATGTTGAAAAGGCCTTAAAACACATTCATTTTATTTTCCAAGATACACGTGTGCACAGAATTTAAGTGACATACCTCAAGGTCATACAATTAATTCATGACAGAAGTAAGACCATGACATAGAGCAATTTTCATATGGGTATTATTCATGTTACGCAGAAACATTTACCAGTTTCTATGCTTTCCTGGTCTTTTATGAGGTTTCCCTATAGATAAATAGCTAAGTAAAAGCCATATTTTTATGTTAATAAAATGATATGACTCAGAAATTTGGCAGTTATAGTAGAGGACCAAAGTTTCTTTTCACTCAAAAATTGATTTAATAACTGCTTTGGCTATCATCTTCTTTTTGCTTGTCTCATATGCCTTGCAAGAAAAATAGTTCTTTAACTCCCCATTTTATTCTCACTTTGATGTAACAATGAGAATTACTTATAAATCATAAACATTAAAAATTCATTGTGCATATTCCTCAGATCATTGATTAAAAGAAAGAGTGCATTTTTATGCACCTACTAAGGTTATATTCTACTGTAAATGATTTAGAAAGTAATAGAGACAGAATGCCAGCTAAGATGCAAACTACCTACAGTAATCTGGCTAGGTGTCCAGTCAAGGATCACTCATCACTTACTCATCATATCACTTGGTAAAGGGAGTTGGTCCTCCTTACTCTTCAATAAATCTCCAAACAGAATTATTTAAAAACTGCATTTGTTTTCATTAGACATAGGGGAAGAAATGTTAGGGAGAGAGGCTTACCACACCATGCACCTATTTCAAAACATCTTACCTCCAACTTGCTGGGCTTCCACAAAAGAGGTGTGTGTGTGTGTGTGTGTGTTTGTGTGTGTGTATGTGTGTACCTACTGTCTCCCTTTTGAGTTTTCGAGGTGTTGCTGATGTGTTTGGGGTGTATAGGTGTATATGCTATTGATTTCTTTGGACCAACATGTTGCTTTTTAGACGTAGCACCACTTTAATGATAACGATTTCAGTTTGTTTTCACATTAAGATGTAGGTAAAAGCACATTATTGCAGGAAAAAGACCATTTTTCCCAAAATCTTGGATTTATTTTATCTTTTTAAACATTGATGACTTCGCATTGTTTCCCAAAAACTCAAAAGAGAAGTCTGTCTTCCCCAGAATTGAGGATCATGGGTAGAATTGTTTGCTAGACACTGTTGTATGTTATAAAACAAAACAAAACAAAAAGCAAAGTTTACATTGGATGTACATATATATATATATATATAAAATAGAGACTGAATAGTATACATGCATGTTAAAATAGCAAAACTATATACAGTAAGTCCCCTGTTGACATCATAAAGTCTTAGAAACCAACTTTAAGCTAAATGATGCACAGCAGGTCCTCAAATAAAGTTGTTTTGTTCAGTGTTGTTTTCATAGAATGCTGATGAGAGAAAAAGTTTCCTTATATGTCATTTTGCTGAAAGTAGCAGTTGCCAAGAACCTATTGATGACGTTAAATGAGGATTTATTGTATATCACTGATAGATTTTAAACACACCCTAGATATTGGCTATCACAGGAAGAAACTAAACTGATCATTCAAAAGCACAGTAAATGCTTGATCTTAAGGTTTCTCATTTGATTAATCTGAGAATCCCAGAGTATATATAAGCTATTTAATAATAAAAATCAAAATTACCAATTCCATGGTAGATATAAACATCCAGTTACTTCTAGTTGTAGTGAAATATTAGGGTGATCAACCATCCTGATTTGCCTGAGACAATGGGTTTCCCAGGATGTAAAACTCTGAATGCCAAAACCAGAACAGTTCTGGTCAAAATGAACAGTTGTATATTCTATGTTATTTTACTTAACATAGAATATTTTACCTAATATAATTAAAATGAATCAAATTGCCAAAATGCAAAAGGAAAACAGTATATTATTAGTTTTATTTGTCAAACTATGGAGTATGAATTTGTCAAATAAAACTAATAGATCTGGCTTTAACTTTTAATACTCTAAATGCTTTTGAAGCAATACAAGAAAACTGTTTAAGAAGCACTGCCATAATTGTGATTGACTACATTTGTACTCTGGCAGCTTCAAGCCACATATTTGGGTTTTAAAGGGGCCTCAGAATTATTCACCAAGCACATCTATTGCAGAGATAAATATTAAATATCGATAATATGCCCTCATTTTATATAAGTGGAAAAGAAACTACCTTGAAATACCGTGAATATATACCTACATATAATAGGCCCTGAACCTGAACGTAAATCTGAGTCCTACATCCAATCTCTGTGAAATATATATACCAAATAATCCTGAACACAACATGCACAATATCCTAACTATTATCATTGCAATCTAACTATCATGTGTAATTTACCTCAGATCTGGACTCTTTCAATCTCAACATGGAAACTAATCAAATCTCTTTTCTTTCTCATGCCTAATGATTGTAAAACTCCTTTCAGTTAGGCATACCTGCCTCAGTTCAAAATTTGGTAAAGCCAGATCAAACTCAGATCAGAAATTGATTGAATTTCTTACTGCCTTCTAAAGTAGGTCTACTCCTTAATGTTTTGTTTAGGTAGTTTCATGTTGTTTTAATACTAGTTTCTGTCTATTTATTTATCTTACAATACTTTTACATGCCTCTCATTGTCTCATAAATTTGGATCCTAGTTGTAACAGCATTTTATTTGTTGTGCTTTATAAGTTTTAGGCTTGTCCATGCCCTTCTTTCTAGTCTGAATGTCCTAACTTCGTCATCAGTCCATGCCAAATCCTAATCACCTTTCAAGAAAGAGTACTATCATCTTCATGAAGGATTTTCTGATCACTTTTACCTTAATCCCCATGTCAGTTTGAACATTTCTGTATTCTCTTACTTCATTCTTTAAAACTCCATCAACAGAATATTCATTGCTTATGTCATCTAAGATTTCTTTATAACCCTTTTTACTTATAAGCAGTCTGTAAAATTCATCATTTTTCTTCTTCACTTCCATAATATCCTCCAAATAACTTAATACCGGAGATTATTCAAAGGTACATTGCTTAGAAGGTGCCTTATTTAGCAATGTGCTTAAGAAGGGGTACAAACCAAGTGCCAGATGATTTAGTTTCCACACTCTAGTTGGGTGATCAAAGCTCTATAATATTTGGCAAATAATTCAATAATCTCTGAGACACAAATTCTGTATATGTAAAATGACAGTTATATGAATATATGCTCTTAATTTTTTGTAAGAAAAAATACACATATTACCACCTTGTATGTTGTAGTGATGATATATGAATGATAGTGTGATTGAAGCATGACTTTGATTTTATAATTTTAATTATTTTTGTTCAGTAAAGACACGCAATTCAGAATATTGTAACAGAGAAGAAAGGAAGACTCCAGAGATGGAGATCTATAATTTGTTATGTCTGTCAAACCACACTCCACAGCTGGATTTTACTCTTTGAAAGTAGAACAGGCTGAATAAGTCAGTAAAAATGTTTCTCATTGGGGAAAAATATCAGAAGAGCAGGAGGTAGAATATCTGCTCCTAAGTTCCTCAACGTAAAAATTTCTCCCTGATGAAGCAGCTGCCTTCAAAGAGTCTGTACTGCTACTCAGCTTTCAACTGGAAGAAATATTTCTCCCCTTCAGTGATTACCCACAGGAATTTTCTCCAGCCACGTATAGCCTGTTCACCAGGCTAGAGTACTCCAAGAATCTGCTGCTTATTATCCATTCTAGTGTTAATCCTTACCAAAATCTCAATCACAGTCAAGTTCTTTCTGCTTGTCTTTAAAAATGACAATGAAGTACTAATAAATTTAAATACGGAACTGAGAATTTACATGACTACTCTCAGGGAATATAAATTGACAAACTAAATCCCTGAGATAGTTCAAATGTGTTTTTCTGTTAGTAACTGTTGTTCCTGAGATTCAGATTCCTAGTTTGAACTTTTGCTCTATCTTAAAAGGAAAGGTCTTTACTGAGAGAATATAAAATTCCTTATAGAGTTTGGACAACCGTTTGTTATTCAGCTTAAGTTAACCCATAGTGCTTCCTCAGGGTTCTAACATATGAAAAGATGAACTGAACTCGGCTTATTAGTACAAAATTGAAACATCCATGGGAAGAGTATAAGCAAACTTTTTCATTGTATAATGCCCACTAATGGCCTGTAATCAGAGCACAAACAGCTAAGTAAGAAGCTATTAGCTTGTTTGTTTGAGGTCTAAACAAAGGATAATGTAATTGCTAGGTTTCCTTCTCTACTATAGATATTAGCCAGGTCTCTTTTTTTTTTTTTTTCTCCTTTCATCAAAGCCAATCATTGTAGACAGTCAGTCTGACCAAAGAGCATTAAAAAGATTTCTTCTAAATAATAAGGGCTTTTAAAAAATTTGCTTTCATTATATTAAATACTCTTTAAGCTCTCTTATTCAATTTGCCTGAAGTAGTTCTGTAGTACTAAATCACAAATGAACATTTCTCAAGAAACTAGAAACTCACTGAGCAATGCAAAGCTATAGATAAAAAGTATAAGACATATTTTGGAATTAGGGTTCCTCTAGGCCTTTACTTAAAGTGCCGAGTCAGGTGTGTTGATGTTCTTCAGGATTGTTTATCATAAGGATTTTACAGTATTACAGGGTTTTTTTCCTCTCCTAACTAGTTAGTAAAATTCCATTATCCAATGCTATAAATTTTGATTTAACAATAACTTGCTTGTTTCCTCTGTCATCTGAGCTTTCTTATATAGAAGCAAGCAAAAATGCAGCCTTCAGTCAAATTACAAGGATTAGAAAATGGAATTGAGTTTTTATTTCATGCAAAAAATATCTAAATAGCTGTCAAAATGGCAGAAAATTACAAGCTTCACAGAGCTTATTTGATTTACACTTTGCTTATAAACATTGTAAAGGATTGATTATCAACTAAAATATGTTTAGATAGAACGTGCATTTCGGGACTTCTAGAAACAAATACATGATTAGAACTTGAAAATCTTTTCTATTATAGTACTGTTTATAGTTCATATAATTACACAATTATACATTGATGAAAATCTTTGATATAAACCAGCAAGGGGACTTGAAATAACCCCACCCTCATCCTCTTATCTTGATGAAAAAACTGAAGTATAGAGAAGATAGACAACTTCCTGGTAACTATAGTTAGCAGGGCCATAAATAGAACCCACATCCCTGTTTTCTATATGGACACCTCCCACCAGACAGTAAGTTTTATCATGTAAAGGAGTGAAAACAAATTGACAAGAATAAATATTTTAAAAATTCAAAATTTTAATACTATTTAAGAAACTTCCTCTTTCCGAGCCAGAATGTGTTAGAATGCTTATTTTATTCACTTTAAAAGTAAAGTATTTGATTAATGTTATCAATATTTGAATCATTCCAACTCTGCATGAAACCTCCTTCATGTAAACATTCTGTGAATCATATTCAAAAACCAAAATTGAGCAGGTAATCAGTCTGTTTTCGTTCTATCTTAAAAACCCATTACTTGTGATTCTATTAAAGATTCAATCATAAAATGTCAATTAGAGTGCATAGTGTTTATCAAATCGGTCTTCATAGACATAGACTCAGAGTTTACACTGTGGAGAGGTAGGGGTAGCAACAGAAAGGGTAGATTTAAAAAGATAAATTTTGTTACACAACAATAAATGCTGTGATAGGGAGGAATATATAGCAGGGAAAGAGGATAAGGAATGCTGAAAAGTTAGGTACTGAAATTTCACACAGGATGGGCTGAGATGGTCTCAATGAGAAGATGACATGTTCATGAACATCTAGCAGAAGTAAGAAAGCTAGCCATTGATATATCTGAAGGAAGAGTTTCCAAAAGGAAGAAAGGGCAAGTTCACATATTCTGAGGAACAAGCGTCTTTAAATCTATGAAATAGGAATAGAAATGCTACTTTTCTTAGAGACTTGCTTGAAATAGCATGAGAAAGCAGTAAATGAACTCTGCATCACTATATCCATAAGGCAGAATTTTTTATTATAATTTTGATTAATATTATGATTAGAAGGCAAAGAAAACTAAAATATTAGTTTTTTTTTTTAGACCCAGTAACTATGCTGTAAACAGTTATGGTGATTTGAAGCTATTGGCACTTTGTTCTTAACTGACAGTTTTATCTCAGGGCCTTTCTCTTTAAAGAATTTGATTCATTAAGTCTGAGAGATTCACAGCTCAGACTTCTCAAATTAAAACAGCAACTAATTAAGAGGTCAGATAAGACGACAGATCTACCTTCCTCCTGTTGTTGCAGTCACAGGACCTTTCTGTTCACATACACACAGATGAAGAATTGCTATGACATGTAAGATGTTTTGCAGCTGTTTTAGTATTTACTTACGTTCCTTTAACACCTTTCAACAAAAATAAACACCAGTACCTTCCCCCCGCCAAAAAAAAAAGCTGTACCACACATCTCACAAACACATTAATAGCTTCATCTCTTTACATTTTATTGGCATACATCTCATAAATCACATTACAAGTTTTTTATATTTTTGTTTTTAATTTTTTTTTAAAATTTTCTACCTGATAATCTTAGGAAAGAAGGAAGGCTAGCTGAACATTAACATAATTTTATTTTGTTTGCTTGTTATCTATTCTTCCAATCTCTCAACCCGATTCATAACCATCAGAAATATTTCCTCCATATTATGTGATAAAATTAGCTTTAAAATCCGTATACAAATAAAAATGAAAAGATGATACTCCTTTTGGCTTGGTAAAAATTGAAATAGAAACTTTCTCTCTGGTTTCTATAAGAAGCACTAGTGATATAAAAATGTAGTTAAATGCTGCCATTACTGATTTAGTGAGTCATTTTTTGGGACAACACAGTGTGGGATCAACTGTCAGGCTTGGGGTAAGACAAATCTCTCAAATTATGACCATTGTTACTAGGTTATTTTCCCTCTCTCCTTACCTCCCTTTCTCTCCTCCTTACCTCTTTTTCACGTAAAGAACTCAGATTTGAGTCTTAAACTGTCATCAGTTGGAGTTTAAACTGTACTGCTTACCAAACATACACCTGGACTAGTCATTAATTCTCTCTAAGCCCCAGATTCCTCTTCTCTTAGAAAAAGAATAACATATACATTGGGGAAGTATATGTTCAACTCTTTTTCTACTCTTTTGGTTATTTTTAGTTGGGTTGCTTGCTCTTATTAAAATGCTTCCACCTTTTCTATGTTTTGGATACAAGTCTATTACGCCATTTTTTCCCAGTGTATGGTTTCTCTTCCCCTTTACTGCAAAGGAAAATTTGTAGGTAATGGAAATATGTATCATGTTATACACAACTCTGTATATTTTCCAAAAATCCTCAAATTATATGTTTATAATTGGTGAATTGTATTATATGAAATTAAACTTTAGAACTCATTTTAAAATATAGCCATGGTAGTTAAGAGTTTAAAAATTAGGAACTGTTTCCTATATAATTATTGGTAAGATTCAATAACATTTTAAAATTATAAGCATATAGGTACAAATTACATTTAACTAAGCACTGATTAAAAATGTCCATGGTCTTCAGTGACTATATCATTCCAGCAATAAATATCAACTAATAAAATATGTTGTAACTTTTACTTTCTCTGTTTGTAAGAATTTTTTTTGCAGGGATCTGTCAGAAGGAAATTCTTGTCTTCTCCTAAACAGTTTTATCCAAAAATAAAGATGCAATTACTGGTGACATTGATATATGTAATAAAATGAAGTCTTAAATAATGATCAATAATACTTCAAACATACAGTGTGAAGACAGCCTTTTCTATATAGCCACTTCAGCTAAGTGTTGTCACTATTTAAAGACCTCAAACTTTTCTCAATATTTCTGGCAGCTTATCCTAATGATTACAAACAACAAGTTGGATTTGAATCCTGGATCTAATCCTATCTAGTTGATAACCTGTAGATATGTGCTAAGCATCCCTGTTCCTCAGTTTCCGTGTCTCCTCCCTTGAAAGGTTATTCTGTTTTAGATATGTTAGTGTATGTCAGGGACTTTGTGAAAGACCTGTGATACTTTAAATGCTTAATGAGCACTAATTGATTTTTCTCCAAGCAGATGTCTGGAATTTACATACTAATACTTCAGAATCATATGTTCATTTTGTCATTTGTCAACCTTTCTCTGCTGTACCAATATCACCTTGCAAGGAGGATTTTGACACTTTTAGGATTTAGGCAGTGCTGTTTAATAATAATTCTGAACAGATTAAAACTCATTGAACAAACAACTGTGAGCAAGGATCAATCCTTTGAACAGAAAGGGAGGTTTCAACATAGACAGTTTAAGAGCATTACCCAAGATCAGTGAAATAATAACTGCATGAGCTTGGACTCAAACTCAGGTCTCTTTATGTCAAGATAATATTTCTATTAGTAAGCACTGTTCTGACTTGAAGGTCAGAAATCAATACTGTTTTTGTTAGCTCACTGTATTTGTCTGGACTCCTTAGGGACAAAAAAAAAAAAAGAACAAAAGTCTGTACACACACAAAAATTTGTTTAGAAATAATCTAGTAGGAGATATAACAAATAGGAATAAGTATTTTCTTGCCTGGCCACAGCATACTACTGCAGTGTCTCATGGTATGTCTTCTGAGAGACAATATGTTCTGCTACATCTCAGAACAAGGAGAAATATTTTTTCTGCCTCCCCTCTCTCATCTCTCACTCCCATTGCTCTTTCATCCACATGTCTTATGGGCCATTTATTTTCCTGAACTTTCAGCTTGCCTTGCATCCCTAGGCAGCTAAATGAAAGACCAGAGCAACTGTGAATACTGTCTGGCTAGTGATCAGAAAAAGCAGTCTCCCTTGACCAGTTAACACTCCTCATGGTGTTTCTTGCGCTATAGCAACCAGGGCTTTAGCAGTAGCAAGCTAGGCCCATGAAAGCAATGATAAGACAAGCTAGTACAAGGGCTATTGTGGTCAGAAATCAAGATAAGTGGGCCAATCTGGGATGATGTACAAAATCTGACACATCTGACATCAAACTTGTTGGCATCATGGCTGGCTTACTACCTTTCTGATGACAAAACTGCCTCCTTCAAAAAGCTTTCTATTTTTAATTTTACTATCATCAGAGGATAAACTATACAAGTAGATCAAAGTGGAGCACTCACTCATGACATTCCAATATCTCTCTATTTATTGCAATAGATAATTTAAACTGCTTGGTATGGCATTTAAGGCCAACCACAACCTAGCCTCAACTTACCACTTTAGTCATATCTTCTTATTAGACTTCTACACTACAAAATATACCTCGGTTCCATGTATACCAAATACATCACCAAATAAATGACTGAGAATCTCAGTGTTTTGCAACATGAAACACTAATTTCTTATTCATACCAGTGTGGGTTATTTATGGCTCAGCTGAATGTAGCTGAGCTGAATGTCACTTGGGCTTGGCTGGACCAGATTTAAATCTTCTCAATGTATCTTTTTATTCTCTGATCTTAGTCACAGAACAACCACTATCTGTGATTTTTCTCATGTGCAGGCATGAAACTCAAGAAGAAATGTAAAAACATATGATGTCTTTTAAAGCTCTTTCCACTAACAGGCCCACCATCACTTGCCTACTCATGCTTCTGCCAGAGCAAGTTACATAGCCAAACCCAAAGTCAATGGCTCAGGGAATATTCTCTATTTATGTTGATGCATAACAAGAACGAGGGGAGGCTGTGAGAAAGATTACAATCTAATCAGCTCCCAAATATACAGCCTTCTTTTATGTCTATGTTTCTTTTATGTCTGGAATGTCTTTGAATAATAAATTCTGCTATGAGGTAAAGAAATTCTTATTTAAATGTCTATTTTTTAAGCACATGACCTACATATTTATTCAATCCTTACTGGAGTATAGCCCCTGCCATTTACTAACTTGTGCAAATGTTTATTTTTGGGAGTCAAGTTTATTCATAAAATATAATTGTACCTGAGTTGGGTTATTTTAAGGATTACACATATGTATTAGAGTGAGTGAATTCCTTTAACAAAATAAAACAACAACAAAATCAGGGTTAAAGCAAATCTGAATAGCTTAGCAAGATGTAAATTTATTGCTTATTCACATAAAGTCCAATGTGGGCATTCCTGATTTAAAGGTTCTTTCCCAAGCAGTAATTCAGGAATCTAGGTTGCTTTTATCTTGATATGTAGCCATTTTCATTATATCACAGTCAGGTTTCCTATGAAAGAAGAAGATAAGAGAATGAACACCAGGTATATAAACACTCAGGCCCAGAACTGCTATATGTAGATTCTGTTCACATTCCATTGCCAAAAGTTGTCACATGACTGCCAAGATGATGCAAGGAGGCTGAGGAATGTAGTGCCTAAGAGGTCCTTATGGAATGGAAATGAGAATCTGTGCTGTTTAACCATCCCTGCCACAGAATATAAAGTGCATGGTCCACTATCTGGTCCATATTACTCTCTCAATACACACTATACAATAAAGGTAGCCAAGTATATCATTGGAAAAAAGCATGTAAAAGAGAAATGGAAATTAATAGGAAGATTATAGAAATAATTCATAGTTAAAATATTAACCTAGATATTTTTTAAATTTTTGACATGTCACTGTTTAGATAAATCATATATGTTCAATTTTCTTTCTATTTTGTAATACCATTCAATTTTTCTAAAAATGCTCTTAATTTTTTAATTAAAATGAGCTAAAAGTAGTGTTCTAGGAAATTAACAATACATTTTCATTCCCTTCTGATCCATCTAACCAACTTCGAGATGGAATTAGAAGAATGCTAGTTTGCAGTTATAAAACCAAGCCTGAAAGCCACTTGTGCCCATCATCAATTATGTTTTCAATAACTAGAAGTTAGGATTAATAGATAGACCCATGTTTGTTGGTCTCAGGAAAAAAATATCGTTATCGTTCCCATTGCAAAGATACAGCAACATGTTTTCCCATCATGACCTTGTTTAGACAATTGTAAATGTTTTATTTCTTCTTAATCTCCCTTCTAAATGTTTTATTTCTTCTTACTCTCATTTGTCAGAAAGGATCATTGGTACTAATAACTCTTGTTCAAATATTCACTGGTGGGTGGTAATAGCTCTTAATATTACTATTATAATTTATTAACCAATTTGGCAACTTCCCTCCATGTAACTGAAATATTGAACAACAGTTGTTTGAAAACCATTACTTTAGAGAATGAAAGCTTTGTGTATTTTAAGCATAGTGCAGCCAGCCATGATCCAGGAAGTTTTCCTTTACCAAGCCCTTTCTGCAGTGACAGTTAATGCTAGGAAATAATGTGTTATGGAATAAATTACTAGCTGGGAAATCAGGATGTCTGAATTCTAGTACACATTTTGCTACTGCAAACTCTGTAACCTGGAGGGCAGCACAAAGCACAAAATATTACTGATGAAATACTGCTGCACATGTAAATGAAGTACAGACATAAAAATGGCTGAGGGCCACTGTGCTAAGTAAGCTAGCAGAAGGCAGTTCACAGCTCAGGTTATATTCCAAATTGATGATGACACCGAGCTACATTTTCAAGAGAACTGATGTATACTCCAACCTTGGAAAAATTGCAATAAAGACCAACCAAGTGTCTCCGTGAGAAAAAACTTTTTGCATTGCCTCATCTCCTCTTGTCTCTTTGCTGTAAACTGACATTATTGAAAATATATGGAATATACATAAATATGAAGGATTTGACAAGCAGGGGAAGGATCAGGAACTAGAAACAATGGGATTTTCAGCAGCTTACATAAAAACAGATATCTGTTTTGTGCTCATTACTGTGTAGTTTTTGTTTTCCTATGGTCTATTGAACAACTTATTAACTGATACACACAGAGACACTCACACAATCTGTGGCAAACAAAAGTTGAATTAGATAAACTCAGCATTATTAAATGTCTTGCATGATTTTTACAAAATGCAAAACATTTACAAAATACAAAACATATTTTTTCTTTGTAAGAATACTATGATTAAAGGTGTGAAGATGGTGTTTCACAGAATAGATATTTTCTTGGAGGATCCATAGTTAACTGTTAAAAAAAAAAAAAACATTGTGTTTTACCCATTGATAGTTTACTTAGAGAAATAAACTGTGTATTCTCTGCACTGAACTCTAATTTCAACCTCCAGGGGCTAACTAATTTGTATTCAACAAGATTCAAGGCTGACTTTAGAGCATGTATAAAGGTTGTAGTAAAACATGTAATACCAAAAAGAGAATAAAAATGTTTTAGTTCAATGGAGAGTGTAGCAAGTTTTCTCTTCATACCTCACGTACCACCCCAATGCTCTGTTAGACTTCAGAAGACTAGTCACAGAGCCAGAAGAAAAGGCATGTTTGATCATAAACAAGAGATGTATTTTTGGTGCAAATTTCAAGAGCAGTCACCAAACTGTTGGATTCCCCACATAAACTTGGACCCTGGTCTAGATGGAAGATTGGCCATTTCTCAGTTGCCCTTTTGAAAACAACATAGCAGGAAACTTTAAATACTGTTTAGAAGCATCTCAGACTTTTATCTCATATGAATTTTGTTGTTCTTTACTCACTTATTCTCATATGAATGCCTTCCTAAGTTTCAAAGTAATGCACCACTGTGTGTAAATTGTGCTTAAAAAAAAAAAAAGACTGGTTAAAAATAATCTCTTGATCTCAATTTCCCCACCAATGTTTCATATTTATTAAATTATTTTTGGAGTTGAAGATCTAGATTTCTGTTCAATAGAAATTATAATCCCCAATGGGAGCCCCACAGACACACATATGTACAAACAATCTCTATAAATGTTGCACTTTTTCCTTTTTTTTTTTTTTTTGAGACAGAGTTTCGCTCTTGTTGCCCAGGCTGGAGTACAATGGTGTAATCTCGGCTCACTGCAACCTCTCCCTCCTGGGTTCAGGCGATTCTCCTGTATCAGCCTCCCGAGTAGCTGGTATTACAGGTGCATGCCACCATACCCGGCTTTTTGTATTTTAATAGAGATAGGGTTTCGCCATGTTGGCCAGGCTGGTCTCGAACTCCTGACCTCAGGTGATCCACCTGCCTCGGTCTTCCAAAGTGCTGGGATTACAGGCGTGAGCCACCGCACCTGGCATGTTGCACTTTTGTTGTTGTTGTTGTTGTTGAAACAGGGTCTCCTTTGTCACCCTGAGTACAGTGGCACATACGTGGCTCATTGCAGCCTCAACCTCCTGGGTTTAAGCAATCCTCCCACCTCAGCCTCGTGCGTAGCTGGGACTACAGGTGCATGCCACCATGCCTAATTTTTGAATTTTTAGTAGAGACTGGTTTTGCCATGTTTCCCAGGCTGGTTTCAAATTCCTGGCCTTAAGCAGTCCTCCTGCCTCAGCCTCCCAAAGTTCTGGGATTACAGGTGTGAGCCACTGTACCTGGCCTAAATGTTGCACTATTAATCTGAGATTTCCCAAATGTTTTGGTCAGCTCATTGAGTTGGATTCCAATTTGGTATGTCTTTTCTGTCATACTTGAAGATGTTAAACATATACTAGTTCTTAGTTAAAACAATGATAGTCCAGAACATATCTATGCATATTTCTTAAGATAATGTTATTGAAATTAACATTATAAGCAATTTTATTTTTATTTTGAAAATATTTTATAGGCTCTACTTACTCATTTTTTTGTTGTTGTTCAAAAGCCTTTGGGAAAGCAAGAAAATAAATCGATTTGAAGTAAGAAAAAAAGTGTGAATGCTTCCCCCTTGTCACTATATGCTATTTTTTATTCTTCTGACAGAGCAATTGTTCTGGGGAACAAATGGATTTTGTCACTCTGCTGATTAAAACCAAATCAGTGGCTACTCATCACCCAGCAGAAAGGTGTCCAAATACTCTAACATGGCACAAAATGGCCCCTGAGATCTGTAACTTACCTTCTCTGCAGGTTTCCACTGTCAGCGCATTTCTGAATAAGCCAATGCACAACTTGTAGTTTCCTATTTGTGTCATGCTGCTGTTCACCTCATTGTTTATAACCATGCTGAACATTTGGCTTGAGAAACTCCTGTTCTTTCTAGAGCCAACTCAGGCACCATTCCTATTATAAAGACTTTTTGAAAGCACCATTCCTATTGTAAAGCCTACAACAGTTCTTCAGAAGCAGCACAAGGACTGCTCTTACCTTACTGTTTGAAGTTATCTGTTAGTGACTGCCTCCTCTATCCAGCTGTGATCTCCTTGAGATTTTAATGTGTTTTTAAATTCTGCCCTTTGCACACTTCAGTTTGCCTGGATGGATAGACAGACTGACAGATTAATAGAAAGAATTAGTCTCTGTTCTCTGGTAAAACAGAAAAAACAGGATTTTATAGAGCTATATAAACATATACATATATATATACATATTAATATATATTATGTATCTTTCTCTAAATAAAGTGATTTGTTATACGGAATTGGTTCCCTTGGGTCACATTGTTATGGAGGCTAAGTCCCATGATTGAAAGTTGGCAAGCTGGAGAGGCAGGAGATACACTGGTACAGGTCCAATCCTAGTATAAAGGCTTGACAACCAGGAGAATCGCTGATGTAGGTTTTAGTCTGAGTACTAGTCCCAAGTCAATGAGAAGACCGATGTCCCAGCTTAAAGTCAAACAGAGAGAGAGAGTGAATTCTCTCATAACTCAGTCTTTTTTAATTAGCTGTTTATTATCTTTTTTTTCTTCAGATTTTAAGTTCAGGGGTACATGTGTAGGAGGTGTAGGTTTGTTACATAGGTAAACGTGTGCCATGGTGGTTTGTTGCACATATCAACCTGTCACCTAGGTTAAGCCCAGAAACCATTATCTATTCTTCCTGATGCTCTCCCTACCCCTGTACCACACTCAACAACAGGCCCCAGTGTGTGTTGTTCCCTGCCATTTGTCCATGTGTTCTCATTGAACAGATCTAGATCTTTGAGGAACTGCCACACTGTCTTCCACAATGGTTGAATTAATTTACATTCCCACTAACTGTAAAATCATTGCTTTTTCTCCACAACTTAACCAGCATCTGTTGTTTCCTGACTTTTTAATAATTGCCTGACTGGTGTGAGATGGTATCTCATTGTGGTTTTGATTTGCATTTCTCTAATGATCAGTGATATTGAGATTTTTTCATATGTTTGTTGGTAGCATAAATGTCTTTTAGGAAGTGACTGTTCATGTCCTTTGCCCACTTTTTAATGTAATTTTTTTTTTTGTAAATTTGTTTAAGTTCCTTGTAGACTCTAGATATTAGACTTTTGTCAGCTGGACAAATTGCAAAAATTTTCTCCCATTCTGTAGATTGTCTGTTCAATCTGATGATAGCTTCTCTTGCTGTGCAGAAGCTCTTTAGTTTAATTAGATCCTGTTTGTCAATTTTTGCTTTTGTTGAAATTGCTTTTAGTGTTTTCATCTCGAAATCTTTGCCCATACCTATGTCTTGAATGGTATTGCCTAGATTTTCTTTGAGGGTTTGTATAATTTTGGGTTTTACATTTAAGTATTTAATCCATCTTGAGTTAATTTTTGTAAAAGAAACAGGCCCAGTTTTAATTTTCTCCTTATGGCTAGCTAGTTCTCCCAGTACCATTTATTAAATAGGGAATCATTTACACATTGCTTGTACCTTTTTTGATAGAACACTAAAAACACAATTCATGAAAGAAATAATTGACCAGATGAATTTTATTGAAACTAAAATTTTTTGCTGAGAGAAAATGTTTGAAAAAGGCATATCTGATAAAGGACTGTAATCCAAAGTATGAAAAGAACTCTTAAAACTCAAGAAGGTGAACAGTTGAGTAAAAAATGAGCAAAAGATTAGAACAGACATCTCACTAATGAATCTATACAAATGTCAAATAAATATATGAAAAGGTGCTCAACATCATATGTCACTAGGAAATTGCAAATTAAGACAACAATATATCACTACATACATATTTGAAGGACTAAAATCCAAAACACTGATAGTATCAAATGCTATCAAGGATGTGGAACGATGGAAGCTTTCATTAATTGCTAATGGGAATGCAAAATGGTACAACTGCTTTGAAAGGCAGTTTGATATTTTCTTACAAAACTAAACATACTCTTACTGTACAAACCAGCAATCACAATCCTTGGTATTTACCCAAGTGAGTTGAAGATGTACATCCTCACAAAAACCTGCACACAAATGTTACTTGTAGTTTTATTCATAATTGTTAAAACTTGGGAGTCATCAAGATGCCCTTCAGTGGGTAAATGGATAAATAAAATATGATACATCATGCAAAAGAGTATTCAGCACTAAAAAGAAATGAGCTATCGAGCCAGCAAAAAGACATGGAGGAATCCTAAATGCATATTACTAAATGAAATATGTCATTCGAAAAGGCTATATGCTGTGTGATTCCAACTACATGACATTCTGGAGAAGGCAAAATTTTGGGGAAAAAGTAGTAAAAAGATAACTGCTTGCCATGGGTTTGGAGGGAGGGATGAATAAGTAGAACTCAAGAGTTCTAGGGGGGCAGCAAAATTTGTATAATGCTGTAACAATGGATGCATCCCGTTTGTCAGAACCCATAGAGTGTACTACACAGAGTATACCCTAATGTAAACTATGGACTTTGGTCAATAATCATGGGTTCATCAATTGTTAATAAATCTACCACACTGGTGTGGGATGATGATGGTGGGGTAAGCTGTTGTGGAGGAGTGGATAGTATGTGAGAATTCATTATATCTTCCATCTATGGTGAACCTAAAATTTCTCTTAAAAAAAAAGCCTATTAGTAATAATGCATTAATAAACAGCTTTCTTCTTTTTGGATATCTGGTGAAAGTTGAGGAGAACTGATCAGAAGGAACAAGAATGGTAGTTTAATCTGATCAGAAGGACTATGAATGGTAGTTTCATCTAATTTGTTTTCCTTGTGACTTACCACGGTTAGTAAAAAGAAACATCTCACAATTTTAGGCTTTGAAGGATTCTTTTCTTTTCTCTTTTCTCTTCTCTCTTCTGTCTTCACTCTTCTCTCTTCTTCTCTTTTTTTTTTTTGTTTTAAACACAGAAGTCTGATGTCCATAAAGGTTTTTCATGTGGATGCTCATTCTTTTAACCTGTCTATTTTTCTTTCATTTTCTTTCCAACAGACCCCCTTTAATTTCAACTGCCCACCTAGAGAAACCTTACTTTTTTCCTTTCAAAAAATAAACAAACAAAAAGTTTATGATGGTTTGTTAATCTCTCATTGTCTTTGAAATTCTAGTTTTTCCAGTTAGGGTCTATATAAATAAAGGCTTAGGGTTTGGATTTGTTTTTTCTTTTTGTTAACTTCTAAATGAGATTGGGTCATTTGAGAACAAGGAAAGCTGTGGATACATGTCTAGTCATTGTATTTTTGAAACATATAGAGGATGTTTTCCTCTAGACTCAAAAATGAAGAGAACTTTACTTTGATAAGTAAAATTATACACAAACAAAAGGCTGTTAACTTGTGAGTAAATTCTTTATATTAACATGACTTTCATCCTGTTTTTGTTGGAAAAAGAATAACAGTACTTTACAGAAGAACATTTAACTCCCAGAAAAAAATGCTTACTTTGCTTTAATTGAAAATTGCTGTCTTACCCACTTAGTAAGAGACAAACTACTTAGATTGTTTTTCTTTTATTGTTTTCTTCTTCTATAAAAAAGTTTAGAACTTCTTTATAAAATATTTGTTAGAAACAATTTTTTAATTAAAAAACTACAAAAAAATTATATCAATCACCCAGATTTAATAATTGTCAGGATTTTGTCTCATCTAGGATGTTTAATATATTTTTTTCTTACCTGAAGCATTTTAAAACAAATCCCAAACATCCTGATACTTTATTCATACATGTTTTGGTATGTATCACTAAAACACAATAATTTTATTATATAATTTAAATGCTATTTTTACATCTAACAAAATTTTAATTTCTTAATATAATCTATTACTTAGTCTAATATAATTTTCTTGATTGCTTCATTAATTTTTTTCCCCACTTTCTGGTTTGTAGAAATAAGGATCTCTAAAGGCTTTTATATTACATTCTGTTGTTTTGTCTCTGAGGTGTCCTTTTTTTTTCTTTTGTAAACTTTTTATTTTGATGTAATAGAAAATTTAGAGAGCACTTATAGAAAAGTTTTAAAATAGTACAAGAAACCCCAATATATCCTTTAAACAGACTAACCACTTATTCATTACAGTTTGTACTATTTAAAAAAAAATTCTATCTGTCTATTACTGATCCATCTGTGTGTGTGTGTGTGTGTGTATATGTGTGTGTACATCTGTCTATGGATTTGTGGAGACATCCTGCTTTCTTACACTTAAATATCTTGGTGTATACTTCTTAATGAGAACATTTTGTTATAAAATCACAGTATGATTTTCAACCTGAAGAAATTTTATTTTAATACAATACTGCTATATAATCCAAAATTCAAACTTGATATTTTTTATTTATTTTCTAACTTTTATTTTAAGCTCAGAATTCCATAGAATAGTTTTCAAATGTTATCTTTCCTTCTGTCTTAATTAACTACAATTATGTTTAAAATTTTTTCCTCATAAATTATTTCCTTAAACTATATTATGGTAAAGAGAAGGTAAATGTTTGATTTACTTTCCTTCCCCAATTTTAAATGAGTTAGTACCTTATTTATTGATGAACTGTGAGGATTTTTTTAAAGTGGTGATATAAACTTATGGAGTTTTATACATTTAATATGTTTCAATAAACTGAAATTATTTTTCTCTTCAGTGTGCACATTGCCCCATCGTACACTGTTAAACTACTTTCAAGGTGACTTCTATTTTTTTAATTCAGTGTTACATCCTTGATTTCTTACACAAGATTTCCCAGGCATATCTTGCAGCTTTTTGGTCCAAAGCTTTGAAATAACCATTTTTTTCCTGAAGCAATCCTGATTTCTTATACTGGGAAATTATGCTTACATACTACAATCTGGGCAATAGAGATGCTTATCAGTGGTGAGTTGTCAATCACTTTTAGACTTTTCCAGTGGACATAAATAGGAATACACAGTTTCAATGAGAAATTATAAATTTATGCCATATTTTCAATTTACATTTAGTGTCACATGATTTTTAACACTCTTGATTTTGTACTTATGTCTCTCTTCACTGGGCAGTCTTTCCAGATACCTAAATATGGTGAGCTATTATGCACAGATTTTCTCTCAGTTCAAAGATAAGCTAACATGGTTCACCCTTCTCTTCTAGGTTCTATGTTGAATATTGCACTTGTTTCTAAATTGTCCATTGAAATGTGTCCTAGCACTCAACTTGTTCCAACCTGCTTGAAAGATAACTAGGTGTAAAACATAGATATATGAGAGATGGATTGCTTAGTTTGAAGGACATAATACTTAACCAGAATTATACTTTATGTCATCTACTGAGAGATGATGCTTAGCACATTCAAGATCCAAGGTCTCCTTAGAAAATTTTATATACTAATTAATAGCGGTTTCCCCAGATGATGAGTTTCATTGAATCATTCTGCTTTTAGCTAACTTTAACCATTCCTAGGCAATGTCCATTAGCCTAGAAATCTGAATTGGGTAAAACATTCAATGAAGGACTAACTTATTCTCTATAAAAACATTTTAGTCATTATTTGTCCCCAGCCTACTCATGGAGGAGAAACTAAACACTGAGAATAACCCAGGCTCATATGTATATATATATATATATATATATATATATATATATATATATGCACCCTACATATATATATATATGTGCCCTACATACATACATATATGTGTGCCCTACATATATATATGTGCCCTACTATATATACATATATACATATGTAATATGAGGCAAGCCCTACAAATACGTGTGTTATATATATATATGTGTATATATGTATATATGTATATATGTGTATATATATGTATATATGTATATATGGATATATGTATATATATATGGATATATGTGTGTGTGTATATATATATATATAAAAATTGGCATATATAAAATAAAATTGGTAACTTGTTTTCCAAGTTTACAACCCCTCCTTGCCTTGTGGGACATGAAGGTGCAGCTTCTGTTAGCTTAATATTGTCATGATATATTCAGTGCTCACGTTCTAACCCATTCCATTTCATCAAATTCAAGATCTGTGCACTGATTAGTAAAATGAGAAAGGAAAGCTAAAGAACACGTTCATACCCAGCTCTGTTTTACTGTGTCACTATGTCACATAACACGCTGGTTTTATGACATCTATTTTTACAACACCTCTTGTGCTACAATTTAATTTGACAGACACAGTGTCTCTGGAAAAAAAATCACAAAATAGTCTTAGAGCAAATAAAGTGATGCTGAAAGGACTTTGCAGCTAGAAAATACGGCATAAGGTTGGGCCAGTGCCCCTGACTGGGGATTGCCAATCAGGGGCACTGGCCCAACCTTATGCTGCATTTTCCTGAGCTCACAGTTTATGTATCCTCTTCATATGACTCACTACCTGAGCACTTATGGAGTCTTTTATTCTCTTGAATTCTTAGAGATCTTCTACCAAAGATTGTAATAGGATTAACTTATTCTCTCTCAAAACAGATAATTTTAGTATATTTTTGATTAGAATATATTTGATATTTCCAAGAACTGAAAAGTTTAAAACATTGCAATCATTTCAAATGTCTTATTAAAATTTATATTGTATGACAATTTAACTTTTTAAGACTGTTTTCTTGTTGTGGTAAGACAAATGTGCTAAGAATGTCAAAGAACTCTGTATTGTAATTCAGTTCAAAATTTATTCTATTTTTAAAATTTTATAATTCCGATAAACATAGATTGAAAATGTTGTAAATGAGCCTGTTCACATTGAATTCATCTGAGGAAAAATGGGTTAGAATAGAAGAATCACTACTTTCAATAATCTAGGGGCAATGCTGTCCAATAGAATTTTTGGCCATGATGGAAATGTTCAATAGCAGTAATATCCTATATAGTATACAAGTTAGCCAGACATATGTATTAAGCAATTGGAATGTGGCTAATTTGCATAAATAGAACGAAATTTAAAAATGACATAATTACCTCACTAGATGCAAGAAAAGGCTTTTGATAAAATTCACCATCTCTTAACATATAAAAACTCTCCATAAAATTAGACATCAAAGGCATATACCTCAAAATAATAGGCATTTATGACAGACACATAGCCAGCATCATAATGGGCACAAACTGGAGACATTGCTCTGAAAACTGGAGCAAGACAAAGATACCCACTCTGTCCATTCATGTTCATCATAGTTTTGGAAGTCCTAGCCAGGGCAATCAGGCAAGAGATGGAAATAAAAGGCATCCAATTAGGAAGAGAGGACACCAAACGATCACTTTTTGTAGGCAATGGAATTCTATGCCTGAAAAAACTCACAGCATTTGCCCAAAGGTTCTTGGAACTTCAGTGAAGTTTCAGGACACAAAAATCAATGTAAAAAATCTGTAGCATTTCTATTAATCAACACATCACATCCAACCTGAGCCAAATCAAGAATGCAATTTTTTTCACAATAGCCATACACACACACAAAATAACGAGGAATACAGCTAACCGAAAGGGGAAAAATCTCTACAATGAGAATTACAAAACACTGCTCACAGAAAACAGATGAAATAAACAAGTGGAAAAATATTCCATGCTCATGAATAGGGTGAATCAATATTGTTAAAATGGCTATACTCCCCAAAGCAATGTAGAGATTCAGTGTTATTCCTATCAAAGTACTAATTTCATTTTTATAGAATGGAAAAAAAATTCTAAAATGTATACGAAACTAAAAAGGACCCCAAATCGCCAAAGCAACCCTAAACGAAAAGGACAAAGCCAAAGGCATCATACTACTTGATGACTTTAAACTATACTACAAGATGACAGTAACCAAAAGAGCATGGTACTGATACAAAAACAGACATATAGATCAATGAAACAGAATAAAGAATCCAGAAATAAAGCCATGCACCTAGGATCATCTGATCTGTAACACAGTTAACAAAAACAAGCCATGGGGAAAGAAATTCCTGTTTAATAAATGGTGCTGGAATAACTGGCTATTCAGATGCAAAAGATTGAAACTGAACCCCTTCTTTTCGCCATATACAAAAATCAACTCAAGATGAATTAAAGGCTTACATGTAAGACCTAAAGCTGTAAAAACTCAGGAAGAAAACATAAGAAATGCCATTGTAGACATAGTAATGGGCAAATATTTCATGATAAAGTTTCTGAAGGCAATTGCAACAAAAACAAAAATACACAAGTGAGACCCACATAGCTTCTGCACCGCAAAAGAAACTACCAACAGAGTAAACAGACAACCTACTGCATGGGAGAAAATATTTGCAATTGATGCATCAATTATCTAGATCTATAAAGAACTTCATAAACAAAAACCAAACAAACATATTTTAAAAAATGGGCAAAGGACACAAACATTTTGCAAAAGACATTCACCCAGCCAACAAGCATATAAAAATGCTCAACATTACTAATCATTAGAGAAATGCAAATCAAAACCACAATGACATGCCATCTTACACAGTCAGAATGGCTATTATGGAAAATGTCAGAAAATAACAGATGTTGAGAAGTTTGCAGAGAAAAGACAACACTTGTACACTGCTGGTGGGAATGTAAATTAGTTCAGCCTCTGTGGAAAGTAATTTGGAGATTTCTCAAAGAACTTACAACAGAACTACCATTCAACCCAGCAATCCCATCACTAGTTATACACCCAAAAGAATATAAAGTGTTCTACAAAAAGTGACATGCACTTATATTTTTATTGCAGCACTATTCACAATAATAAACATGGGAAATCAAGCTAGATGCCCATGAATGGTGGAATGGATTAAAAACGTGTTACATATACACCATGGAATACTATGCGGCCATTAAAAAAATGAAATCATGTCCTTTGCAGCACCATGGATGCAGCTGGATACCATTGTCCTAAGTGCATTAATGCAGGGACATAAAGCCAAATAAATTTTCTCACTTATAAGTGGGGTCTCAATGTTGAGTACACGTGGACACAAAAAGAGGAACTCTAGACACAGGGGCCTACTTGAGGGCAGAGGGCAGAGGATAGTGAGGGTCAAAAAACTACCTGTCAGGTATTATGCTTGCTACCTGGGCGACAAAATCATTTGTACACCAAATCCCAGAGACATGCAATTTTCCCATGAAGCAAAGGTGCACATGTAACCCCTGAACCTAAAATAAAAATTTTAAAAGAGGGAAAAAATGTGGCTAATTTGATTGTAGAACCGAAGTTTTAAATGTATTTAGTTTTCATATAATCATGTATTGGGTAGCGTACATCTAGGGACCGAGAAAAACTCGACACTCCTTGCTTAAAATTTTGTGGTGATTTAGGGTATTTTATTTATCACGTAATAATTTACACAGGATACATTTGCATTAGATAGTGAGACTCTATTGAAATTTAGTTACAGTAGATCCTTGTATTTATAATGTCTTCTTTTTGGAAAATAAATTATATGGCAACTGGCCTTTGAATTTATCATAAAAATTACGATTCTTTCAGTTTTGTTATTAAAGAATGTGATGTGGAACTACTGAGAGGATTTTGTATGAAATCTGACTCTTTTTTTCATTTATGAGGTACTTTTTTTCCCAGTGTAATGTTATTCCTCCATCATAAACTCCCCCTTCTCCTATGTTGTTCTGAATTAATAGAAATATAGTTCGCAGTTTTCTCAGGTTGTAACCATTTCTTAATTGTGTGAAGAGGATGTGTCAAGAAAAGCAATGCCTTTTGTTTATTTGCATTCACTGCATCAGAAATAGTGAAATAAGTTACTGAATGTTTTGCTGCAAATAGTTTAAAATTACTTATTCAAATGAGATGAGATTTAGAAAGAGGTGACTCATTTCAAATCATGCAACAAAATTGATCAAAGCCAGATGCCATACTGTGTCTACCAAACTCTAATCTAGTTTTTTCTTTTCCACTATGTCAAATGGATGAAGTACCAATCATTTAACTATACTGGACTTGAGAAGAAATTAAATAGGTTTCTGCTTCTTTTTAATTATCATGATTTTTTCCCAGATGAATGAAAAGTCCTGTGTTCATAATGTCGGATACAATTTTTCTACTTGTGTTATGGTGCCTCTGCTGAAAACACACATACAAAATTAAGAATGTGGGATACTTCTATATTTAATGTGTTAAGAGTGTTGATTATGAAAGAAGTTAAATACTGCCAAATGCTTTTTCTTATTTATTGAGATGCTCATATGTTTTTGTCCTTTATTCTGTTCATGTGGTGTATTATATTTATAGATTTGTGTAAGTTGAGCTGTCCTTGCATCCCCTTGATAAATGATTCTTTGAATGTGCTATTGAATTTTGTTTGCTAGTATTTAGTAGAAGATTTTGCATCTATGTTCACAAAGAATATTGATCTGTAATTTACTTTCTTGTAGTGTCCTTATCTGGCTTTAATATTAGCATAGTACTGGTCTTGTAAAATAAGTTTGGAAGTATCCCCTCGATTTTTAAATATTTTTGGGACAAAGTTTGAGTAGCATTGGTATTAGTTCTTTAGATGACTTGGAGATTCAGTAGTAAAGTCATAAAGGGCTGGGCTTTTTTTGATGGGAGATATATTATTACCGATTCAATCTTTTTACTCATTATTGATCTGTTCATATATTCTATTTCTTAATGATTCACTCTTTGTTGATTGTGCTTTCATAAATTCTAGATTATTCAATTAGTTGGTGTATAATTGTTCATATTAGTCTTCTATGAGACTTTACATTTCTAAGATGTCAGTTATAACATCTCATTCTTGTTTTCAGTTATTGGAGTCTTTTTCTCTTCATGAAGTAACATTTTGTCACTTTTGCTCATCTATTAAAAAGCCAACATTAACTTTTATTTAAATTTTTTTTCTGTTCATTTTATGTATTTCTGGTCGGATATTTATTATCTTCTTCCTTTTACTAACTTTGGGCTTAGTTTGTTTTTTTTTCTAGTCCCTTGAAGTGTAAAATTACGTTGTTTCTTTGAGATCATTCTTCTTTTTTGATACAGCTGTTTATTGCTATAAACGTCCCTCTTATAATTGCTTTTGCTGCATCCTCTGTGTTTTGGTATGTCATGTTTCAATTTTTATTTTTCTCAAGATACATTAAATTTTATTTTTAATTTCATTGACACACTAGTTCAGGAGCATGTTTTTTAATTACTGTGTATTTGTGAATTTTTAAAAATTTGATTTCTAGCTTGATACTATTGTATTTGGAAAAGATACTTTACGTGATTCCAATCTTCATAAATTTGCTAAAAGTTGTTTAGTGGCCCAACAGATCTATCCTAGGGAATCTTCTATGTGTACTTGAGAAAAATGTGTATTCTGCTTCTGTTGCATGAAGTGTTCTGTACATGGCTTTTAGGTCCATTTGTCTAAAATGTAGTTTACAGTGTTTTATTAATGACTTTCTGTCAAATTGATCTGTACATTGCTGAAGGTGGAGTACTGAAGTTTCTTACTATTATGTTATAGTCTATATATTCTTTCTGCTCTATTAATATTGGCTTTACACATTTAGCTGCTCAAATTTTGGGTACATATATATTTACAATTGTTACATCTTCTTGATTATTTGACCCTTTTATTATTATAATAATTTAAAGAGACATTCTTTCTGTCTTTTTATGGTTATGACTTAAAGTCTATTTTATCTGATATAGGTGTAGCTAGCCCGGTTTCTTTTGGTTTTCATTTGCATGATATATATTTTTTTTATCCCTTTACTTTCAAATTGTGTGTGTCCTTAAACATGAAGTGAGTTTCTTGTAGTAGTATATAGTTGAGTCTTTTTTGTTTTTGTTTTATCCATTCAACTACTCTATTTCTTTTGATTGGAACATTTAACCTATTTATATTCAGAGTAATTATTGATACGTAAGGACTTATTACTACCATTTTATTAATTGCTATTTGACTGTGTTATAGGTCCTTCATTCTTGTTTTACTCTCTTTCTGTCTTCTTTTGTGGTTGGATGATTTTCTACAGTGTTGTCTTTTGATTCCTTTTTATCTTTTGGATATCTAATATTGAATTTTGCTTTGTGGTAACCATAAGACATACATAAAACATCTCATAGTTGCAACAGGATAGTTCAAACTTATAACTTAACTTTGATCACCTAAAATAACTAGGCTTCTACTTATCCCACACACATATTTTGTTTTTTGATGTCACAATTTACATCTTTGTATATTGTATATTCCTTGACAAATTATTGTAGCTATTATTTTAATAGTTTTGTCTTTTGACTTTCTAAAGATATAGCTGATTTATACACCACCATTACATTATTAGAGTACTTTAAATTTCACTGTGTACTTACTCTCACCAGTGAGTTTTATACTTTATTATATTTTTGTTTTACTCTTTAGCATCCTTTTCACTCAGCTTGAAGAACTCCCTTTAGCATTTCTTGTAAAATAGGTCTGTTGGTAATGAAGTCCCTTAGCATTCACTTGTCTGGGAGCCTTTAGTGTTCCTTCATTTATAAAGAACAACTGTGATGACTACAGTGTCCTTGGTTGGAAGTGTTTCAGCTTTAGCACTTTGAGTATATCATCTTATTCTTCCCTTGCCTATAATGTTTCTGCTAAGAAACTTGCTCGTAGCCTGATTGACTCTTCCTTGTATGTGATTTGCTTCTTTTCTCTTTCTACTTTCAGCATCTTCTTTTGTCTTTGAATTTTGACAGTTTTATTGTGTCTTGGTGTAGTCTTGTTTAGATTAAATATAATTGGAGACCTTTGGCATGGCTGTACCTGGATATTTATATATTTTCCCAGATTTTGAAAGTCCTTTGCTATCATTTCTTTAAGCAAGCTTTCTACTGTGTTGTCTCTCTCTTTCTTAAACTGCTATAACTCCAGAGTTTTCTCTTTAATGTTGTTTTATAAATCTCATAAGATTTCTTCATTCTTTTTTCTCCTCTGAATGTATATTTTTTAGTAACTTGTCTTTGACTTCATATGTTCTCTCATCCATTTGATCAGTCCTGTGGATATTTTCTTTTGCATTTTTATATCATTCATTGTATTTTTCAGCTTCTGAATGTTTTTATATAATTTTAATATCATTAAATTTCTAGTTTTATGTATTTTCTTGATATCATTAAATTGTTTTTCTGTATTTTATTGAAGTTCACTGAGCTTCCTTAAAAAATTATTTTGCAATCTTTGTCAGGAAGTTTATAAATTTTCATTTCTTTTCAGTGTCAGTTTCTGGTGCTGTAATTAGTCCCTTTGGTAGTATCATGTTTTTCTCATTGTTATTGATCACAAATAGAGACTTATTCTAGTTGTTTCAGAAGGACTTTTTCTGAAAAAACCCATCACCAGTCAGCCCTTCTAGAGATACTGGGCAGGTCATCTGATGTGATTCATTGCCAGGCTTGTGGCTGGAGTACTCAGAAAGGAGTCCTAGTACCTCAGTTAGTGGGTGGGTAAGCCTGGCACCTGGGTCATCAGGGTTGAACCAAATACCTGGATTTACCAGAGTAGATACTTTTCATTGTATCCACAGGTGTGGTCCTGGAGCCTAAGTCCCCAAGGATGTGCCTGGAGAATGTATTTGTTGGATCTGGCTTTAAGCCTGGGTCCATAGGGGCTGACCTGACACTGGGATGGAACTTGACCCTCATTCTGCAGGAGTTGGCCATGTGCTGGGATAGGCTTGGTTTCTGGGTCCACTGGGATAGACTTAGAGTCTGAGTTTACAGTGGCTGTCCTGGAGTCTGGGTCTGCAGGGGATAGTCCTAGAACCTCAGTGCAGGGGCCGGTTTGGTGCTAGGTCTTCTAGGTTGGGGCTAAATCCTGGGTCTGCTGAAGGAGGCCTGGACCTGGTACTACTGAAGGCTTGTTTCATGGGGACCAACCTAGTGCTAGGGTAGTCATGGAGCCTGGGTGCACAGAGTTCAATCTACAGCCTAGGATTGTAGGAGCTAGTCTGGTGCCTGAAGACTAGGTCTGTGGAGACCAGCCTGTAATCTGTGTCCTAGAGGCTGCATGTACAGGTACTGGCCTGGAAGTTACATGGGGGCTGGCCTGGGACCTAGGTATTCATGGGTGGTTCTGGGGCCTAGGTCTAGGGGGGGCTCCCCCACCACTGAGGTCTACTGGCATGGATCTGGACCATGAGTCTGCCGGAGCTTGAGGCCACAGGGGCTGGTGTGGCATTGGGTAGGCCTGAAACCTGTGTCTGCAGATGCCAGCCTGGTGTCTGAGGCAAGGGTTTCTGATCTTGTACTGGGGCAGGTTTGAAGCCTGGGGCTCTGTGGACTGACCTTGTTCTGGGCTGGTCTGGAACCAGTGGTGGCCCTGAGGCCTCAGGAACTGTGCTGGTGTTGGGTGGGCCTGGAAGCTCTATTTATAAGGGTTAGCTTGGAAGCTGGATCCACAGGTGCCAGTCTGATCACTATAGTTGAAAGGGCCAGCATGTTATTGGGACGGGCCTGAAGCCTCGGGCTCTGTGGGCCAGCCCGGTGCTGGGGATGGTCTAGAAACTAGGACCACCAGGACTAGCCTGACCTGGGGGCTGACCTGGTACTGGAGTAGGCCTGGAGGCTCAGTCTGCTGATATTAGATTTTACTGGGACAGGCCTAGTATTGGGGCCCAAGCAAAGTCTGGTGCTCCAATTTGCTCTCCACTCCCAAGTGGTGGTTATCTCCCTCCTTGCTGTGCTGCCTGGGGCTGGGGGAGGGGTAACACAGGTGATAGGGTTTGGCTGTGTCCCCACCCAAACCTCATCTTGAATTGTAGGTCTCATAATTCCCACATGTTGTGGGAAGGACCCGGTGGGAGATAACTGAATCACTGGGGTGGTTTCCTCCATAATATTCTCATGGTAGTAAATACCTCTCATGAGAACTGGTGGTCTTATAAGGAGAAATCCCTTTTGCTTGGATCTCTCATTCTCTCTTGCCACTGCCCTGTAAGAAGTGCCTTTCACCTTTGCAATAATTGTGAGGCCTCCCCAGCCACATGGAACTATGAGTCCATTAAACCTATTTTTTTTTTAAATTAATTACCCATTTTTGGGTATGTCTTTATGAGCAGCATGAAAACGGACTAATATAAGCGGTAATGTAAAACTATCATTTCTACCCATTTCAATGAATCTTGTTCAGACTCCACCCTTTTCTTGTTCCATCGTCATCTCCTTGCTGCAACCCAAGGTTTATTTCCTATGAAGTAGCAAGAGTGATTCAAACCCCGAAATGACTTCCCATCTCACTCAAAGTAAAAGCCAAGTTCTGTATTACAACCTATAAGGTCCTAAAGTATGACAATCAGTTTACTTGTTGGTTTCATTTTCTTTTCTCTCCAAATCTGCAACAGTGCCACAGAGGCATTGGTCAATGTTACGGAGAATTTCAAAACTAAGATGACTCTTTAGTGTTCTTGCAAGTTGAAACAAAGGGGCTGCAATGTTACACCTACCTAAAATTTAAATGAGACTGTGTTGCTAGTGGAATGGTTCCCTTCTGAAGAGCAGGATGTCTATATATGCAGAGGCTATAGTTTCAGGAAGAGGGGTACAAATTCCCCATGTGCTTCACTTGAAGGATGATAAATGGAACACTCATATTTCACACTTCTACTTCTGATCCCATGTATGTTATTTATGACAAAAAACTACATAATGGTTATTGACTTCAGGGTATAATAAATCCTTGAGAATGATACTTTCATTGTAGAGCTGCTGCTCTAGCTGCATATTCGAAATTCCATTTCATTATTAGGAGACCAGAAGACTCTAAGGCTGTCATATAGGATAGGAGTAGTGGATTATATCATAGTTTGACTAGTGATGCACTTCCTTTTCTATAAAGTGATTGAACTGCACGAAGAGATGCCATTGTCTTCAGCCTGTTTCAAAAAAGGACTTTTTTTTCCCCCAGATGCTAGTATTGTCCATAGGCAATGTCAAAATGTCAGTCCCTTTTAGAGATAGCCTCCATTACAAAAAGCTTCATATTCAAGGTTAAACACTCGCCAGGACAGTATACACCTATAGTACACAGTACTGATTGAGGCAGAAGAATAAAGAATTGTGTGTTGGGCTGAACAATACCCCACACATGTATCAGGTTATAATACCTGAAACTAGTAAATGCTACATAATTTGGAAAAAGCTGAAGATGTTTTATGAAAAATATAGGTCTAATAAGCCACAGAAGACTACTTATGAAGATGATTTTAGTTTGGTACACTATTTTATTTTTCTCTCTGGCTTGTCTTATGATTATAGTTGCAATTGTGCTGCTCGCATTGCACAAGGAAGGTCATAAGAGGGAGAATATTTTTCAGACAGGGGTCAATGCTATATCAGTTAGATGCGGTTTACAAATTAAAAGTTTTATTTGTGAACACTCAAGCTCTAGTCTAACTAGTTCTGTCATTTTAAGCAGAATATTTCCCTAATTTACTAGTCTTCATAAGACAATAACTTGTGTGGGTTGAAAGCAAATTATTTTTGCTCATTTTCCACAATTAGGTTTGTTTGTGTGTTTTTTTAATCTTAGAAGAAATGTAAGGGCACGTTATTAAAAATTTTATTCTACCACACAACAGATGTAACAGTGGATGACACCACCCACAGAGGACAACACAATAATAATTAAAACAGAAAGTAATACATATCTAATGGCTTTGTATTTGAAAGGATGAAAACATTTTCATGAACATTCAAATTTTTCTCTTTTGAGAAAACACTTAAAAATATTTATAGGTCCAGAGACTCATACATTTACATCTTCTAATGAGAGACAAAATGTCTCCATTTTGAGGAAAAGAAACACCATTAAGCAGTCTTGTTTTAAAATGAATGCTTGTTCACTCTCCTGTCACCCAGATCCATGTATTCAACGACTGTTAGAAACGAACTTTATTAGGAAAGTGACAAGAACATTTTTAATGGCTACATACATTCACTTTGCTAGGAGTTCTCAGCGCCTACATCTATAGATATCTACTCTGATAACTATAACAGGGACCAGATGTCTGGGTAAAGCTTAGACTTACACTAATTTAACCCTTCATCTTGTAGAGAGTAAAGAGTAGTAAGTTGCTAAGAAAACTGTTTTTGAATCAGGACTGGAGGGTTAGTATCAAAATTGTGGCCCTTAAGAACTGAGTGTTTGTAGTTTTTTTAACATCTCTCTGTCAAGCTGCCAGGTGTCCAGGTAGTCAAACAGTATAATGAATCAAACTGAACATAATCATCAAGCTTGTTCTTACCGTGGCCATGTAAGCAAGGGACAAAATATGATGTCACTTCCCTTGTGTTCCATTTCTCTGAAAGAGACACTGCTTCCTTGGTTTGAGGGTAGGGAAAGGTGGAGAAGTACTGAGTAAGAATGGAGAAAAGTGTTTAGATAAGGCAGTCTTCACAGAGGCACCTGAAAAGTGCTTGAGCTGAAGCATGCCTTCCCCGATAAGGAATCTCTAAATTGAAGGGCCTGAGCTAGTAATGCAAACATGCCTATGACTATGGATGGCTAAGAGGGACTGAGTCCTGAGTATAACTCTTTTGAGAAGGCTAAGAGGGACTGAGTCCTGAGTATAACTCTTTTGAGAAAACTGTAAGGCACCACCACGTGTGCTGTGGGAAGGGTAGCTTTCCCTCATGAGGCTTGGAAGGCAAAGCCTTTGCAACTGCCTATAGTCAGTCAAATATTTTACAAAAGATTTTGCCTGGAGCTGGACCCCTCACTCACAGTCATAACAGGTATTATACATATTCTCAAAAGTTCCACAGCTTAACATTATTAACTTTTATTTCTCTTTCATGTTGATCAGGCAGCACTTTTTAAAAATGACAGCCTAAGAATCCAGGCTTTTTTCACATAATAGCATTGACAGGACAATAATGTGACCTTTGAGATCACTGTGGAAGGAGAAGAAGAAAAATACAAAATATCACTACCCTCAAGAACTAATGGTCTGACTTAAAAATGGCATCTGTCATCCCTGGGGGAGCCTTGTTGACAGAACCCAGTCATATGCCTACAAAGAAATTTTGGGTAATACAGTTTTTTTTTTTCTGTATTAGAAATAAAAAAAAAACAGATAAAAAATAGTATTGTCTCTACAATATACTGTGAGACTGTTTCCTCATCTTTAAAGATCTATGGTAATACTTCATCATATTTTGCAAGAATTTAGTAAGAAATTGCTATAAAATTATTGGCATAAATCAGGTATATAATAAGCTGTCAATAAATACTAGGGACAATCATTATTACCTAAGGTCATTTTCGATGTCTTTAGCCAATACCTATTCTTTGACAAACAAGAGGAAAAAGCAGCTCTGATCATTAAAAATGTCATCAGTTGCTCTGCAACTCTACTGAGTAGGGGGATCAGTGAGAAAAAAAATGAGAGAGAACAAAGCAGAGTAATAAAAGTACAAGCACAACTATTTCAAAAAGAAATTAATATACATCCAATGAATGGAAAATTAGACATAGCGCACAAGAAAAAAGTGAGAAAAAGAACATGAAAGTATAACAGATGGAAATTTCAAAAAAAATTAAATTGAAAAAATAAACCACCTCACGTTTAGTAACAGGCTTCATGAGAGCCCCTGCTTACAAAAACAAATAAATGAAAAGGAAAGATTAGCGTGAGTATTATTAAGAGTTGGTTTTGGGAGACAACCCACAGAATGGAAAAAAAATTGCAAACTATGCATTTGACAAAGGTCTGATATCCACAGTCTATAAGGAACTTAACAAGCAAAAATCATTCCCACTAAAAAGTGGACAAGGACAGGAACAAACACTTCGCTAAAGAAGATATACATGCAGCCAACAAGTATATGAAAAAGAAGTGTTCAACATCAGTAATCATTAGAGAAACACAAATTGAAAACAGTGAAATACCAACTCACATGAGTCAGAATAGCTATTTTATTATAAAGTCAAAAAATAACAGATGCTGGTGAGATTGCAGAGAAAGGAAAATGCTTGTACACTTCTGGTGGGAATGTAAATTAGTTAATCACTGCGAAAAGTAGTTTGGAGATTTCTCAAATAACTTAGAACTACCATTCAACCCAATCTCATTATTGGATATATACCCAAAGGAATATAAATCATTCTACCATAATGATACGTGGACTTGTATGTTCACCACAGCACTATTCACAATAACAAAGACATGAAATCAACCTAAATGCCCATCAATGGTGGAATGAATAAAGCAAATGTGCTGCATATACACAATGGAATAGTATACATCCATAAAAAAGCATGAGATCATGTCCTTGGCAGCAACATGGAGCTGGAGGTTATTATCCTAAGCAAATTAATGCAGGAACAGAACACCAAATACCTCATGTTCTCACATGTAAGTGTGGGTTAACCATTGAGTACATATAGACACACAGAAGGGAACAATAGATACTGGGCCTGGAGCAGGGTGGGAAGAGGGTGAGGATTGAAAAAGCTACCAATCAGGTACTATGCTTATTACCTGGGTGATAAAATAATCCGTACACAAAATCCCCTCGACTTGCAAGTTACCTATATAACAAACTTGCATATGTACCCCTGGAACTAAAAGAAAACAACAAAAATAGAGTTAGGTTTGAGTCCAAATATTAATAATCCAGCTGGAGAGGCAAAGTATCATGTTCCTGTCTGCTTTTAGGATAAAGACATTTTTTCAGCATGATGGATGAGAGGTTTCATCTATGAATAGCATGTGGATCACAGAGAGGTTCTGACAAAAATGCCCAGATGCAAAGGGTGATGTCTGGGTAAATTAAGATGAAGATGAAGGCCGGGCATGGTGGCTCATGCCTGTAATCCCAGCATTTTGTGAGGCCAAGGTGGGAGGATCACTTGAGGCCAGGAGTTCGAGACCAGCCTGGGCAACACAGTGAAACCCCATCTCTACTAAAAATACAAAAATTAGCCAGGTGTGGTAGCATGTGCCTGTAGTCTCAGCTACTCAGGAGGCTGAGGCAGGAGAATTGCTTTTACCTGGGAGGCGGAGGTTGCAGTTAGTCAAAATTCCACCACTGCACTCCAGTCTGGGCAACAGAGCAAGATTCTATCTCAAAAAAATTTAAATAAAAACAAAAAAAAAATGAAGATTAAAATTAGTAGAAAGGTAAAAATAGGTGAGACATTGAAAATATAGAAAACCGCCTGTTTTTAAAAATGTATTTTTGAAGTTTTGTATCATTGTAATTAATAAATATTTTTCCATATTCATTAGCCATCGTAGACCCACATTATTTGGCAATCATTGTAGAACACAGTTTCATAATATCAATTAACTATATTCATCTACAAGATAAATTATTAACTATTGCTTTATTAAATCAAATATCAACATATGAAGTAGTTTAATATATTTTAAAATGCTATAAGGACTGGTGCAGTGGCTCATGCCTGTAATCTCAATGCTTTGAGAGGGGGTGGGTACATCACTGAGCCTAGGAGTTTGAGACCAGCCTGGGCAACATGGCAAAACCCCATCTCTACAAAAAATAGACATGGTTGTGTGCGTCTATAGTCCCTGTTACTCCAGAGGCTGAGGTGTGAGGATTGCTTGAGCCCCAAAGGTTGAGGCTGCAGTGAGCATGCTACTGCACTCCAGCCTGGGCACAGAGCAAGACCATGTCTCAAAAATGGAAAAAAAAAAAGACTATCAATTGTACATATTTTTAAAGTAAAGATTGATGAAAATAATGGTTATGGTGTTGATACAATAATGACAATGAACAGTATAAAATATGCCCACCTTTACTTCCATAATTATCTGATGATTTCCATTCTGTTTAAACAATAATGAAAACAGGTGATGGTGATCATACTGAATAGCAAAGATGTGTTTGCTGGAGCAGATTTTTTACTGTGTGTCTTCTCCGTCTTTCCAATTTCCAGGAACTCTGTCTGAAGGCACAGACATCCATTCCAAACTTCTAACTTACCTCTAAAACATGAAGTTCTCATCTTAACATTTGATCTCTTCCTTTTCCTTGAGAATTTTTGGATATATTGTCTCTTTATGGCTGAGATAAAAATGAAAGTAACATATTTCATTATGGGTCAATTAAATAAGGAGAGGTGTTTGAACTAATATCATTTACAGGGGACTATTGCCTGGATCAGTTGTACACTGCCCCCCATTGGTGTATAAAGCAGTCTTTGTGCGCATCCTCTCTTCTCTTGCTGCCGCACGTCAAATAGTCTCTAAGAATTGTCCTCCCCAAAACTGTGCTATAGTGAGTTTTTGGACCAATATGTAATTTTAATTTGAGTTATATTTTCACCATATATTCTCACAGGAAACATGATGACCACTGATAATAAAAGAAAACACATGAATAGGCATATGAACATGAAGATAATTCACCAAGATCAGTTTTGCCAGCTCTGATAATTACATTTACCTAATCAAAAATTTTATGTAGAACATGAAGATGTCTCTAGCACTTTAAAATTCAATATTAAGTAGAAAATATAGTAATTACTACAAGTTAGACTTTTGATTTACTGAGAATAAGTTATATTTTCATCCGCAGTTTGTAAGAAATACAAATAGCAAATGGAAACTTTTTCTCTTATTAACTGAAAGTAAAGCATGAAAATTATAAAAACTAACCAGGCCAGGCACGGTGGCTCACAACTGTAATCCCAGCACTTTGGGAGGCCGAGGTGGATGGATCACTTGAGCTTAAGAGTTTGAGACCAGCCAGGGCATCATGGCATAATCCTGTCTCTACAAAAAAATAGCAAAATTAGCTGGGCATGGTGACATGCCCTGTGGTCCCAGCTACTCGGGAAGCTAAGGTGGGAGGATCACTCGAGCCCAGGAGGCAGAGGTTGCAGTGAGGTGAGATTACACCACTGCACTCCAGCCTGGGCAACAGAACCAGACCCTGTCTCAAAACAAAACAAAACAAAAAAACATTTTTATGAGTACAATATATCATGTTATAAAAACCATGCTTAAATCGTATAGCACCATATAAAGTTCCATCTTTAGTGTCTGATCGCCAAACTGAACATGATACATTCTTTCTGATTCCAACTTTATAATCTTTGCAGGTGTAGTATTTAAAATGATGTAATATATGTTAAAAGTAACATACAAATGTATACATTTGCTTTAAAATTATTATAGGTCAGAAGTTTTCATGTAGGGTTGAAGTGCTTTGAATTTGAAATTACTAACCACTAAGAATTTTTATATTTGCCAACATTTATTCATTCTGTTGTTTTCATTCCTGCCAGTATATTGGAGTTTCCATTTGGTATAAAATGCCTTTTATTATGTTCTGTAGCATACACCTTCTGACAACAAAATCTCTCAGATTTATACTTTTGAAAATATCTATCCTTTAGCCTGATTTTTGAAGGATACATTCACTGGAAATAGAAATCAGGATTTTTTTTTTAATTTAACACAATAAAGATATCATTTATTTTGTGCTGTCATTGTTTTTGATGATAAATCAGTATAATTCATATCCCCTATGTCTCCTGTTCATAATATGTCTTTTAACTCTGGGTCTTTCTGAAATTTTTCTCTAACTTTACTATTTAGAAATTGTACTATGACATGCCTAGGTTTAACTCTCATTGTATTTATTCAGATAAGGGTTGACTGCAGTTCTTTCATCTGTAATTTGAAATTTTAATCAAAAGTTAAAAGTTTTTGATTAAAAAGAAACAACTCCCTCCCTCCCTCCCTGCATTTTTCTTCCTCCATTTTCCTTCCTTCTCTTCCTCTGCCTCCTCCTCCTCCTCTTTCTTTCTTTTTTCGTCTCATTCTGGGATTCTTATTGTTAAATAAAGATCATTAGGTCTTCCAGAGGGAAAAAAAAAATAGAGCTTTATTTTCTGAAAACAACAACAAAAATCAATTTGTGGATTAGGCGGATACAACCCCTGGTGTAAACAAAAGTGTGTTCTGGAGAACAAATAGGGGGTCTGGCTTAAATAGGGAAAGTTCCCACATCAGTCCTCAGGGAGGTCTGTATATGCAAATAAATAATTCAAACTAACTCAGTCCATTTAGCTTAAAACAGCTGAGTCCCAATTGGGTAGTTTCCAAATCTCAAACCGTAAGTCTCTATTGGATGTCCCTTTGAAGCAGATGGTAGAAGGAATTTTCTAGCCAGAGAGTCTCAGCTCCACTTTAGTTACAGAAACCATCTTAGCTCAGAGGTGCAAAGGGGATATTTATCTGGAGCATCCTGCTCCAAGAACAAAGTGGGCGGGACCAACTTTCTTTCATTTACCACGACCACTGGGTTAGTTTCACTTCATAGCATAATTAAGTATATCAGACACTTTTTAAAATGTTGCAAAGATCTCTGAGGCTATATTTATGTTCCCTATTTTTTTTCTTTTTTTCAGATTGGATATTTTGTTTTAAACTGTCTTCAAATTTCCTGACTTTTACCATTTCCCATCTGCTGTTGAACCCCTTAAATTGTTATTTTAATTTTCTGTTCTGCAATTCCATTTTGAATTTCATTTGTTTCATTGTTATGCTGAAATCCCCAATCTATATGATAAAATTATATTACATTTAATTTGATATTTGTTAATTTTTTAAATATATAAATAGTAGTTGCTTTAAAGCTTTTTCTGCTAAATGTAATGTTGTTTCTTACATGATTTGATAATTTGATTAAATATTAGAAATTATAAATATTACACACATTCTGGATTGTATTATTGTCCTTGATTAGCACTGTCACTTGTTTGTTCTAGTGAAGTATTCGCCTTGCCTAGAGATTTTGCCTTGTCCTTCCAGATAAGAGTGTATCAGCTTGAGAGTGCAAGAGAGGAGATGGAGCAAGATGGAAGAATAGAAGAAGACTCTACTGCTTGTTCCCCTGACAAGGACACCAATGGCACAAAAAAGCACCTTTGTAAGAAACAAAAATTAGGTTAGCACTTGTAGTACTTGGTTTTAACTTTGTATTGCAGAAAGAGGCAGAAAAAACAGTCTTGAATTGCTGGTGCCATGCCTCCCCTATCCCCAAGCAGAGGTATTCTGGTACTGACAACATTTCTGTGCACTGGGAAAAGGAGAGCAGAGTAATTGTGAGGCATTGAACTCACTGCTGTCCTGCTATAGCAGAAAAGGAAAACCGGATCAATCCTGGCTGACACCCACCTATGGAAGGAGCATTTGAACCAAAAGGAGAATCACCAATCCCAGGGGTTGGAACATGAGTTCCTGCAAGCCTCGCCATCATGGGCCAAAGAGCTCCTGGGGCTCTAAATAAACTTGAAAAGCAATCTAGGCCACAAGGACTGCAACTCCTAGAAGAGTCCTAATGCTGAACTTGACCCAGAGACAGTGGACTAGGGGGGCACATGACCTACTGAGACACCAGCCCACTCAACTAAGAGAGTGCTGGTATCACCCCTCTCCTAATCACAGGCTGCACAGCTCACAGCTCCAAAAGAGACTCCGTCCTTCTGCTTGAGGAGATGAGAGAAAAGAGTGGGGAGAATTTGTCTTGCATCTTGGATACGAGGTGAGCCACAGCGGCATAGGGTATGGGTCAGCGTCATAAGGCCTTTCCAGGCCCTAGCTCCTGGATGACATATTTAGATGCATCCTGCACCCAAAGGGAACTCACTATCCTGAAGGAAAGGACCCCTTCCTGGCAGCATTCATCAGCTGCTAACTGAAGAAACTTTGAGCCATGAATAGCCAGCAGCCATAGTCAGGTACTATGTCAAGGACAGTGGGTAAAACCCTGAGACTTGTAGGCTTCAGGTGAGACTCAGCACATTTCCAGCTGTAGTGTCAAGACCGCTGCTTCTTGAGAAAAGCAGAGGGAAAAGTAAAGGGGACTTTGTCTTGCACTGTAGGTACCAGCTTGGCCACTGGGGGTAGAACACCAAGCAAACTCTTGGGGCCCCCGATTACAGCACTTAGCTCTTGGAGGCATTTCTGAACCTGCTCTGTGCCTGAGAGGAGCCCATTTCCCTGATGGGTGAGTCGCAGGCCAGGCAGCATTCACCATAAGCTGACTTAAAAGACCTTAGGTCTTAATAGAACATTGGCAATAGTTTGGCAGTATTCCCAGTGGGCCTGTTGTGGTGGCAGCCATGAGGTGAGGCTGCCTTTGAAAAGAGGGAGGGAAGAGTCACAAGGATTGAGTATTGTGGTTTGAATGCCAGTTCAACCACAGGACAATAGAACACCAGGTAGAATTCTAACGTTTTTAACTCTAGATTCTGGCTTCCAGATGGCACCTGTAGACCCACCCTAGTCCTGGGGAAATTGCCACATGCAGGGAAAGACGCAGGCCTGGCTGGCATGGCCAGCTGATGATTATAGAGCCTCTGGGCCTTCAGTGAACATAGACAGCAGCTAGGGAGTGGTAATGCAGGCCCTGGGTGAGACCCAGTACTGTGCTGGCTTCAGGATGGCCGCAGCACGGTCACAGCGGTGGCGGTCACAGGGGTGTTTGTGTTACTCTACCCCCAGCTTCAGGTGCCTCAGAAAGAGAAATTCTCTTTGTTTGGGAGAAAGTAAGGGAAGAGAAAAAGAGCCTCTGCCTGTTAATGCAGAGAATTCTCCTGGATCTTGTCCAAGACTATAAGGTGGTACCTCTACGAATGTGCAAGAACCTCAGTGTTACTGGGATTGGGGTGCTTCTGAACGGAGACAACAACTTACATCACAACACCCACATCCTTTTAAATGTCAGGAAATCTTTCCCAAGAAGGACAAGTACAAACAAGGCCAGACTGCAAAGATTATAATAAATGCCCAATTTTTCAATGGCCAAACCTACGCAAACTTACAAGTATCAAGACAATCCAAGAAAATATGTTCTCATCAAATGAACTAAATAAGGCACCAGGGACCAATCTTGGAGAAACAGCAATACATGACCTTTCTGACAGAGAATTCAAAATAGGTATTTTGCGGAAAATCAAAAGAATTCAAGATAAAACAGAAGAAATGCAGAATTCTATTAGATGAATTTAACACCATTCCTCTCCTGCAAGAAGTGATAAAGGCAGTATTTCAATCAGAAAGAAAAGGAGTTTAGTGAGCCATAAGCAATCACCTAAAGATACCAAATTCACTAGTAATAGTAAAGAAACAGAAAAACACTGAATATTATTACACTCTAACCGTGGTGTGTAAACTACTCTTATCCTACCTCGGTAGAAAAACTAGATGGAGAACCAATCAAAAGTAACTACAACTTTTCAAGACATAGTACAATAAAATAGAAACAAAAACAACAAAATGTTACAAAGCAGGAGGATGAAGTTAAGGCATAGAGTCTTCATTAGTTTTCTTTTTGTTTATTCGAACAACATTAACTTGTTATCAGTTTAAAATAATGATTTATAAGACAGTATTTGCAAGCTTCCTGCTAATCTCAAACCAAAAAAAACATACAACAGATTCACAAAAAATAAAAAGCAAGAAACTACATCATATCACCTGAGAAAATCACCTTCACTAAAGGAAAACAGGAAGGAAAAAGGAAAGAAGAGAAGAATACAAATCAACCAGAAAACAAATAACAAAACGGGAGGAGTAAATCTTTATTTATCAATAATAACATTGAATGTAAATCGACTAAACTTTCCAATCAAAAACATAGAGTGGCTGAATGAATGAAAAGAAAACTCATTTATCTGTGTCCTACAAGAAACACACTTCAGCTATGAAGATACATGTAGACTGAAAATAGAGGGATGGAAAAACATATTCTATGCCAATGGAAACCAAAAAGGAGCAGGAGTCACCATACTTGTATTAGAAAAAATAGATTTCAAGTCAAAAACTATAAGAAAAAACAAAGAAGGTCACCATATAATGATAAAGGGGTCAATTTCATAAGAGAATATAACAATTTTAAATATATATGCACCCATCACTGGAGCATCCAGATGTATAAAGCAAATATTATTAGAGCTAAAGAGAGAGTTAGGCCTCAACACAATAATAGATGGAGACTTCACCCCACTATCACCACTGGGGTGATAATCCAGAAAATCCACAATAAAACATCAAGCTTAATCTGCACTATACATCAAATGGATCTAATATTTACAAAACATTTCATCCAAAAGCTGAGAATACACATTCTTTTCCTCAGCACATAGATCATTCTCAAGGATAGACCACATGTTAGGTCACAAAACAAATCTTAAAATACTCAAAATAAATTGAAATAATATCAAGCATCTCCTGCTACAATGGAATAAAACTAGAAATCATTAATGAGGAATTTGGGGAACTATACAAATACATGCACATTAAACTATATGCTCCTGAGTAAAGAATTAAGAAAGTCAAAACATTTTTGAAATAAATGATAGTGAAAACACAACATACCAAAACCTATAGAATCCAGCAAAAGCAGTACTAAGAGGGAATTTTATAGCATAAGTACCTACATCAAAAAAAGAAAAACTTCAAATAAACAACTTAATGATACATCTTAAATAACCAGAAAATCAAGAACAACATAACCCACTATTAGTAGAAGAAAAGAAATAATAATGATCAGCGCAGAAATAAATGAAAATAAAATGAAGAAAATACAAAAGATCAGCACAACAAAAAGTTGTTTTTTTGACAAGTGAAACAAAACTGACAAGCCTTTAATTAGTTAGACTAAAAAGAGAGGGAGAGAGGACCCAAATAAAATCAGAGATGAAAAAGGAGACATTATAACTGATACCTCAGAATTTCAAAGGGTCATTAGTGGCTAGTATGAGCAACTGCATGACAATAAACCGGAATCCTAGATGAAATGGACAAATTCCTAGACACATACAGCCTATTAAAATTGAACCAGGAAGAAATCCAAAACCTGAAGAAACTAATAACAAGTAATGGGATTGAAGCCTTAAAAGTCTCCCAGTAAAGAAAAGCCTGGAACCCTATGGCTTCACTGATGAATTCTACCAAAGATTTAAAGAAGAACTAATACCAAACCTAGTCAAAGTATTCTAAAAAATAGAGAAGGAGGAAATACCTCCAAACTCATTCCTAAAGGCCAGTCTTACCCTGATACCAAAACTAAAGGCAAATCAAAAAAGCAAACTACAGGCCAATATCTATGATGAATACTGACAAAAAAAAAAAAAATCCTCAACAAAATACTAGCAAACTGAATTTCACAATACATTAAAAATAACATCTATTGGCCAGCCACTGTGGCTCACACCTATAATCCCAGCACTTCGGGAGGTCAAGGTGGGTGGATCACGAGGTCGGGAGTTCGATACCAGCCTGACCAATGTGGTGAAACCCCATCTCTAGTAAAAATACAAAAATCAGCTGGGGATGGTGGCACAGGCCTGTAACCCCAGCTACTCAGGAGGCTGAGGCAGGAGAATCACTTGAACTTGGGAGGCGGAGGTTGCAGTGAGCCAAGATCATGCCACTGAACTCCAGCCTGGGCGACAGAGTGACACTCTGTCTCAAAAAGAAAAAAATAAAATAAAAAATAAAAAACAACATTCATCATGACCACATGGGGTTTATTTCTGGAATGGAAAGTTGCTTTAACATATGCAAATTAATCAATGTAATACATCATATCAAAATAATATAGGACAAAAACCTTATTGTTTCAACTGATGCTGGAAAAGCATTTGATGAAATCCAACTTCTCTTCATGATCAAAACCCCTAAAAAAGCTGGATATAGAACAAACATACTTCAACATAATAAAAGCTATATATTACAGACACACAGCTAGTATCATAATGAATGGGAAGAAAATGAAAGCCTTTCCTCTAAGAACTGGAACAAGACAAGGACGCTCACTGTCACTACTGTTATTCAGCATAATACTAGAAGTCATAGCTAGAGAAATCAGACAAGAGAAAAATATATAAAAGGCATCCACATTGGAAAAGAAGAAATCAAATTGTCCTCATTTGCAGATGATATGATCTTATATTTGGAAAAACCTATAGATTTCCCAGGAAAACTGGTAGAATTTAGTAAAGTTGCAAGATACAAAATCAACATTAAAAAAATCAGTAGCATTTCTATATGCCAACAGCAAACAGTCTAAAAAATTTTAAAAAGTTATGCCACATACAATAATGACACATAAAATAACTACCTAGGAATTAACCAAAGAGAAAAATCTCTATGATGGCAACCATAAAACCTTGACAAAAGAAGTTGAAGAGGATACCAAAAAAGGTCAAATATACATGTTCATGCATTAGAAGAATCTATATTCTTCAAATATTCATACTACCTGAGGCAGTCTACAGATTCAATGCAATCCCTATCAAAATACCAACAACATTCTTCACAGAAATAGAAAAAAAAAAACACTATAATTTATAAGGAACCAAAAAAGACCCAGACTAGCCAAAGCTATCCTAAGCAAAAAGAACAAAACTGGAGGAATCACATTACCTCACTTCAAATTATACTACAGAGCTATAGTAATCCAAATGGCATGGTACTGGCATTAAAAAAAGACACATAGACCAATGGAACAGAATAGAAAATCCAGAAATAAATCCATACACCTACAGTGAACTCATTTTTGACAAAGGAACCCAGAACATACAGTGGGGAAAACTCAGTCTCTTCAATAAATGGTGCTGGGAAAACTGTATATTCATGTGTAAAAAGAAAGAAAGTAGGCCCCTACATCTCACCATATACAAAAATCAAAATAAAATAGATTAAAAGACTTAAATCTGAGACCTTAAACTGTGAAACTACTACAAGGAAACATTGGGGAAGATCTCCAAGATAATGGTCTGGGCAATAATTTCTTGAGTAATACCTCACAAGCTCAGGCAACCTAACAAAAATGGACAAATATGATCCCATCAAATTAAAAAGCTTTTGCACAGTGAAGGAAACTACAAAGAAAGCCAAGAGACAACCCACAAAATGGAAGAAAATATTTGGAAACTACCCATCTGACAAGGAATATATAATAACCAAAATATATAAGGAGCTCGAAGAACTCTATAGGAAAAAAATCTAGTAATCCGGTCAAAAAATGGGCTAAATATTTGAATAGACATTTCTCAAAAGACAACATACAAATGGCAAACAGATATATGAATAGGTGCTCAACATCACTGAAATGCAAATCAAAGCTATAATGAAATATCTCACTCCAGTTAAAATGACTTATATCCAAAAGACAGGCAATAAAAATGCTGGCAAGGCTGTGGAGAAAAGGAAACCTTCTTACTGTGTTGATGAGAATGTAAATTGGTACAACCACTACGGAGAACAGTGTGGAGGTTCCTCAAAATACTAAAAATAGAGCTATCATATAATCCAGCAATCCCACTGCTGGATATGTACCCAAAGAAAGAAAATCAGTATGTCAAGGAGATGGCTGCATTCTCACGTTTGTTGCAGCTTTGTTCACAATAGCCAAGATTTGGAAGCAACCTAAATGTCCATCAATAGATGAATGGACAAGGAAAACTTGTTACTTATGCACAATGAATTACTATTCAGCCATAAAAAAGAATGAGATCCTTTCATTTGCAACAACATGAATAGAGGTGGAGGTCATTTTTTTAAGTGAAATAAACCAGGCATAGAAAGACGAACATCTCATCTTCTCACTTACGTTGGGGATCTAAAAATCAAAACAATTGAACTCATAGAGATAGAGAGTCAAACAATGGTTACCAGGTCTGGAAAGTATAGTGGGAGGGTTGAGGTGGGTGTGTGGATGGATGGTCAATGGGTACAAAAAAAAAAATAGAATGAATAGGAGCTACTATTTGATAGCAGAACAGGGTGGCTATAGTCAATAATAACTTAATTGTACATTGTAAAATAACTAAGAATATAATAGAATTGTTTGTAACACAGAGAATGAATACTTAAGGGGATGAATACCCCATTCTCTATGAGCTGAATATTATGCATTGCATGCCTGTGTCAAAACATCTTGTGTACTCTATAAATGTATACAACTACTATGTACCAAATTAAATTGAAGTTTTTTATTTTTTATTTTTTATCAGTTTAACATCTGGAAGGGATGAAGACAAGTCAGCTTTGTGGCAATCAACAATGTCCACAGTACTGGCAACCAATGCTCAGGTGAGTATTTTTAATTGACAATACTCTGTGAATTTTGTCATACATCATTGCTGGGAGAAATATGTAGAGGACATTTTTTTCATCCAGATATTATAATACTTACTATTGCGATCTCTAGCATCATTAAAATGCTTTGTAGTGGCTGTCTGCTGCAGTTCAGCAATCAGAGTAGAAACTTTGGCAAAATCCTGAATTTAATTTATAAAAATGGTGATCCAGAGTGGCAGCAGTTAAATCATAGCTGTTAAACATCAGAGACACGGTACAGATGATAATTACATTGGATAGTAGATCTGGAGTAGTGTTTGGTGAGGCTAAATAAGCCATAGTGTTCCTATTGCTGAAATAAATTACATTGGATGGTAGATCTGGAAATAAATTACATTGGATAGTAGATCTGGAGTAGTACATTGGATACTACATTGGATAGTAGATAGTACTACATTGGATAGTAGATCTGGAGTAGTGTTTGGTGAGGCTAAATAAGCCATAGTGTTCCTATTGCTGAAATAAATAGTCATCTAAATACTTCCTTGATCTGTGATTGAGCTTAAAAAAATAATTTCTCTACCTCTTAGAAAAGATAATTCATCTACCCCAAAATAGAGCATAGTATCAATCCAATTACTAGAACTAAAACAGTGAGCAGATTTAAAGCTCCTTAATAAGGAGGATACTTGTATCCCTAACGGGAGATCTTTAAAAGACTTTAATAAATACTTACAATAAATATTCTCCTAGGTGTTTTGTTTTTTTTTTTAGACGGAGTCTCGCTCTGTCGCCCAGGCTGGAGTGCGGTGGCGCAATCTCGGCTCACTGCAAACTCCACCTCCCGGGTTCACGCCATTCTCCTGCCTCAGCCTCCTGAGTAGCTGGGACTACAGGCGCCCACCACCACCCCCGGCTAATTTTTTTTGTATTTTTAGTAGAGACGGGGTTTCACCTTGTGAGCCAGGATGATCTCAATCTCCTGATCTCGTGATCTGCCCGCCTTGGCCTCCCAAAGTGCTGGGATTGCAGGCTTGAGCCACTGCGCCTGGCCTCTCCTAGGTTTTTAAACAGTGATCTGTAGCTACTAGTTGGATTATTGTACATCAAGAGAAAGAAATGCATTGCAAATTCTCATAGATCAAAATTGTGATTAGTCAGCATGGGGGCTTACAAACATGATGGATAGAGAGGAACCAAGATGGCCGAATAGGAACAGCTCCGGTCTACAGCTCCCAGCCTGAGCGATGCAGAAGACAGGTGATTTCTGCATTTCCATCGGAGGTACTGGGTTCATCTCACTAGGGAGTGCCAGACAGTGGGCGCAGGACAGTAGGTGCAGCGCACCCTGCACCAGCCGAAGCAGGGTGAGGCATTGCCTCACTCGGGAAGCGCAAGGGGTCAGGGAGTTCCCTTTCCTGGTCAAGGAAAGGGGTGACAGAGGGCACCTGGAAAATCGGGCCACTCCCACCCGAATACTGCACTTTTCCCACGGGCTTAGGAAAGGGAGCACCAGGAGATTATAGCCCGCATCTGGCTCAGAGGGTCCTACGCCCACGGAGTCTCGCTGATTGCTAGCACAGCAGTCTGAGATCAAACTGCAAGGTGGCAGCGAGGCTGGGGGAGGGGCGCCCGCCATTGCCGAGGCTCCCTTAGGTAAACAAAGCAGCTGGGAAGCTCGAACTGGGTGGAGCCCACCACAGCTCAAGGAGGCCTGCCTGCCTCTGTAGGCTCCACCTCTGGGGGCAGGGCACAGACAAACAAAAAGACAGCAGTAACCTCTGCAGACTTAAATGTCCCTGTCTGACAGCTTTGAGGAGAGCAGTGGTTCTCCCAGCACGCAGCTGGAGATCTGAGAACGGGCAGACTGCCTCATCAAGTGGGTCCCTGACCCCTGACCCCCAAGCAGCCTAACTGGGAGGCACCCCCCCAGTAGGGGCAGACTGACACCTCACACAGCCGGGTACTGCTGAGACAAAACATCCAGAGGAACGATCAGAGGGCAGCATTCGCAGATCATCAAAATCCGTGGTTCTGCAGACACCACTGCTGATACCCAGGTAAACAGGGTCTGGAGTGGACCTCTAGCAAACTCCAATAGACCTGCAGCTGAGGGTCCTGTCTGTTAGAAGGAAAACTAACAAACAGAGAGGACATCCACACCAAAAACCCACCTGTACAACACCATCATCAAAGACCAAAAGTAGATAAAACCACAAAGATGGGGAAAAAACAGAGCAGAAAAACTGGAAGCTCTAAAAAGCAGAGCGCCTCTCCTCCTCCAAAGGAACGCAGTTCCTCACCAGCAATGGAACAAAGCTGGACGAAGAATGACTTTGACGAGTTGAGAGAAGAAGGCTTCAGACGATCAAACTACTCTGAGCTACAGGAGGAAATTCAAACAAAAGGTAAAGAAGTTGAAAACTTTGAAAAAACTTTAGATGAATGTATAACTAGAATAACCAATACAGAGAAGTGCTTAAAGGAGCTGATGGAGCTGAAAGCCAAGGCTCGAGAACTACGTGAAGAATGCAGAAGCCTCAGGAGCCGATGCGATCAAATGGAAGAAAGGGTATCAGTGATGAAAGATGAAATGAATGAAATGAAGCGAGAAGGGAAGTTTAGAGAAAAAAGAATAAAAAGAAACAAACAAAGCCTGCAAGAAATATGGGACTATGTGAAAAGACCAAATCTATGTCTGATTGGTGTACCTGAAAGTGACGGGGAGAATGAAACAAAGTTGGAAAACACTCTGCAGGATATTATCCAGGAGAACTTCCCCAATCTAGCAAGGCAGGCCAACATTCAGATTCAGGAAATACAGAGAACACCACAAAGATATTCCTTGAGAAGAGCAACTCTAAGACACATAATTGTCAGATTCACCAAAGTTGAAATGAAGGAAAAAATGTTAAGGGCAGCCAGAGGGAAAGGTCGGGTTACCCACAAAGGGAAGCCCATCAGACTAACAGCGGATCTCTCGGCAGAAACTCTACAAGCCAGAAGAGAGTGGGGGCCAATATTCAACATTCTTAAAGAAAAGAATTTTCAACCCAGAATTTCATATCCAGCCAAACTAAGCTTCATAAGTGAAGGAGAAATAAAATACTTTACAGACAAGCAAATGCTGAGAGATTTTTGTCACCACCAGGCTTGCCCTACAAGAGTTCCTGAAGGAAGCACTAAACATGGAAAGGTACAACCGGTACCAGCGCTGCAAAATCATGCGAAAATGTAAAGACCATCGAGACTAGGAAGAAACTGCATCAACTAACGAGCAAAATAACCAGCTAACATCATAAGGACAGGATCAAATTCACACACAACAATAATAACTTTAAATGTAAATGGACTAAATGCTCCAGTTAAAACACACAGACTGGCAAATTAGATAAAGAGTCAAGATCCATCAGTGTGCTGTATTCAGGAAACCCATCTCACATGCAGAGACACACATAGGCTCAAAATAAAAGGATGGAGGAAGATCTACCAAGCAAATGGAAAACAAAAAAAGGCAGGGGTTGCAATCCTGGTCTCTGATAAAACAGACTTTAAACCAACAAAGTTCAAAAGAGACAAAGAAGGCCATTACGTAATGGTAAAGGGGTCAATTCAACAAGAAGAGCTAACTATCCTAAATATATATGCATCCAATACAGGAGCACCCAGATTCATAAAGAAAGTCCTGAGTGACCTATGAAGAGACTTAGACTCCCACACAATAATAATGGGAGACTTTAACACCCCACTGTCAACATTAGACAGATCAACGAGACAGAAAGTCAACAAGGATACACAGAAATTGAACTCAGCTCTGCACCAAGCAGACCTAATAGACATCTACAGAACTCTCCACCCCAAATCAACAGATTTACTTCCAGGTAAGCTCTCCTCAGCAAATGTAAAAGAACAGAAATTATAACAAACTGTCTCTCAGACCACAGTGCAATCAAACTAGAACTCAGGATTAAGAAACTCACTCAAAACTTCTCAACTACATGGAAACTGAACAACCTGCTCCTGAATGACTACTGGGTACATAACGAAATGAAGGCAGAAATAAAGATGTTCTTTGAAACCAACAAGAACAAAGACACAACGTACCAGAATCTCTGTTTCAAAGCAGTGTGTAGAGGGAAATTTATAGCACTGAATGCCCACAAGAGAAAGCAGGAAAGATCCAAAATTGACACCCTAACATCACAATTAAAATAACTAGAGAAGCAACAGCAAACACATTCAAAAGCTAGCAGAAGGCAAGAAATAACTAAAATCAGAGCAGAATTGAAGGAAACAGAGACAAAAAAACCCTTCAAAAAATTAATGAATCCAGGAGCTGGTTTTTTGAAAGGATTGACAAAATTGATAGACCGCTAGCAAGACTAAGAAAGAAAAAAAGAGAGAAGAATCAAATAGACGCAATAAAAAATGATAAAGGGGATATCACCACCGATCCTACAGAAATACAAACTACCATCAGAGAATACTACAAACACCTCTACTCAAATAAACTAGAAAACCTAGAAGAAATGGATAAATTCCTCGACACATACACTCTCATAAACCAGGAAGAAGTTGAATCTCTGAATAGACCAATAACAGGATCTGAAATTGTGGCAATAATCAATAGCTTACCAACCAAAAAGAGTCCCGGACCAGATGGATTCACAGCCAAATTCTACCAGAGGTACAAGGAGGAACTGGTACCATTCCTTCTGAAACTATTCCACTGAATAGAAAGAGAGGGAATCCTCCCTAACTCATTTTATGAGGCCAGCATCATCCTGATACCAAAGCTGGGCAGAGACACAACCAAAAAAGAGAATTTTAGACCAATATCCTTGATGAACATCGATGCAAAAATCCTCAATAAAATACTGGCAAACCTAATCCAGCAGCACATCAAAAAGCTTATCCACCATGATCAAGTGGGCTTCATCCCTGGGATACGAGGCTGGTTCAATATATGCAAATCAATAAATGTAATCCAGCATATAAACAGAACCAAAGACAAAAACCACATGATTATCTCAATAGATGCAGAAAAGGCCTTTGACAAAATTCAACAACCCTTCATGCTCAAAACTCTCAATAAATTAGGTATTGATGGGACGTATCTCAAAATAATAAGAGCTATCTATGACAAACCCACAGCCAATATCATACTGAATGGGCAAAAACTGGAAGCATTCCCTTTGAAAACTGGTACAAGACAGGGATGCCCTCTCTCACCACTCCTATTCAACATAGTGTTGGAAGTTCTGGCCAGGGCAATTAGGCAGGAGAAGGAAATAAAGGGTATTCAATTGGGAAAAGAGGAAGTCAAATTGTCCCTGTTTGCAGATGACATGATTGTATATCTAGAAAACCCCATTGTCTCAGCCCAAAATCTCCTTAAGCTGATAAGCAACTTCAGCAAAGTCTCAGGATACAAAATCAGTGTACAAAAATCACAAGCATTCTTATACACCAATAACAGACAAACAGAGAGCCAAATCATGAGTGAACTCCCATTCACAATTGCTTCAAAGAGAATAAAATACCTAGGAATCCAACTTACAAGGGACGTGAAGGACCTCTTCAAGGAGAACTACAAACCACTGCTCAATGAAATAAAAGAGGATACAAACAAATGGAAGAACACTCCATCCTCATGGGTAAGAAGAATCAATATCATGAAAATGGCCATACTGCCCAAGGTAATTTATAGATTCAATGCCATCCCCATCAAGCTACCAATGACTTTCTTCACAGAATTGGAAAAAACTACTTCAAAGTTCATATGGAACGAAAAAAGAGCCTGCATCGCCAAGTCAATCCTAAACCAAAAGAACAAAGCTGGAGGCATCACGCTACCTGACTTCAAACTATACTACAAGGCTACAGTCACCAAAACAGCATGGTACTGGTACCAAAACAGAGATATAGATCAGTGGAACAGAACACAGCCCTCAGAAATAATGCCACGTATCTACAACTATCTGATCTTTGACAAACCTGAGAAAAACAAGAAATGGGGAAAGCATTCCCTATTTAATAAATGGTGCTGGGAAAACTGGCTAGCCATATGTAGAAAGCTGAAACTGTATCCCTTCCTTACACCTTATACAAAAATTAATTCAAGATGGATTAAAGACTTAAACATTAGCCCTAAAACCATAAAAACCCTAGAAGAAAACCTAGGCATTTCCATTCAGGACATAGGCCTGGGCAAGGACTTCATGTCTAAAACACCAAAAGCAATGGCAACAAAAGCCAAAATTGACAAATGGGATCTCATTAAACTAAAGAGCTTCTGCACAGCAAAAGAAACTACCATCAGAGTGAACAGGCAACCTACAAAATGGGAGAAAATTTTCGCAACCTACTCATCTGACAAAGGGCTAATATCCAGAATTTACAATGAACTCCAACAAATTTACAAGAAAAAAACAAACAACCCCATCAAAAAGTGGGCAAAGGATATGAACAGACACTTCTCAAAAGAAGACATTTATGCAGCCAAAAAACACATGGAAAAATGCTCATCATCACTGGCCATCAGAGAAATGCAAATCAAAACCACAATGAAATACCATCTCACACCAGTTAGAATGGCAATCATTAAAAAGTCAGGAAACAACAGGTGCTAGAGAGGATGTGGAGAAATAGGAACACTTTTACACTGTTGGTGGGACTGTAAATTAGTTCAACAATTGTGGAAGTCAGTGTGGCGATTCCTCAGGGATCTAGAACTAGAAGTACCATTTGACCCAGCCATCCCATTACTGGGTATATACCCAAAGGACTATAAATCATGCTGCTATAAAGACACATGCACACGTATGTTTATTGTGGCACTATTCACAATAGCAAAGACTTGGAACCAACCCGAATGTCCAACAATGATAGACTGGATTAAGAAAATGTGGCACATATACACCATGGAATACTATGCAGCTATAAAAAATGATGAGTTCATGTCCTCTGTAGGGACATGGATGAAATTGTAAATCATCATTCTCAGTAAACTACTGCAAGGACAAAAAACCAAACACCACATGTTCTCACTCATAGATGGGAATTGAACAATGAGAACACATGCACACAGGAAGGGGAACATCACACTCTGGGGACTGTTGTGGGGTGGGGGGAGGGGGGAGGGATAGCATTAGGAGATATACCTAATGCTAAATGACGAGTTAATGGGTGCAGCACACCAGTATGGCAGATGCATACATATGTAACTAACCTGCACATTGTGCACATGTACCCTAAAAGTTAAAAAAAAAAAGAAAAAAAAAAACATGATGGATAAGTAAAGTTTTTTTTTTTTTTTTTTTTAGCTCAACTGATTATATTAAAAAATTCACTGAGCTGATACCTGGTGATTATCACCCTAGGACATGGATACATATGGATATATACATTATCAGCAACATATTACATTGTTTAAAATGAAAGGACACTAGATAGCAACCCAAAGCTGTATAAAGAACTAATATGTTCAGTAAAGATAACTACATGGGAAAATATAAAATCCAGTGTTTTCTATTTTCTATTTGTAGCTCTACTTTTTAATTTCCTACACAGATTTAAACAAAAATGCATAAAATTATAATTCTAAGTTTATTGAGCAAACAATATAAAAAGAGGTAATTTGTGACAAAAACAATATAAAAGGGAAGATGTGGCTTTACTGGATCAAGTTTTATATGCTATGTAATCAAATTTGATACCAATCTACACTGTAATAAAAATATACATATAAGAAAGTGAGAAGAGAACCAAAATGGGTCATTACAAAAAAATACACTAAATACAAAGGAAAGCAGTAATGGGGAAAATGGCCAAAAAGGTATAAAATATAGATAAAACAAATAGCAAAATGGCAGAAGTAATTCTTTCCTCATTAGTAATCACTTGAAGTAACAGTGGATTAAACTCTTCAATCAAAAGGCAAAGCTGAGAACAGAGAACATCATCCAGTGGTATACTGTAAGAGACTCACCTTAGATCAAAAGACAAATATTGGTTAAAAGCGAAAGTACAGAAGAAGATAACCCATGCAAATAGTAACCAAGAGAGGTAGAGTGGCTTTACTAGTACCACAAACATAGATTTTAAGTCAAAAAGTGTCATAAGAGACAAAGGACATTTCATATTGATAAAGGGATCAAATCAAGAAGCTGTAACAATTATGGTCATACATAAACCAAACATAGCCACAAAATACATGACGCAAACACTGACAGAATTGAAGAGAGAAAAGTCAGCTTTATAATAATAGAGACTTCAATACTTTCCACAATGGACAGATCATCTGGACAGAAAATTAGTAAGGAAATAGAGGACTTAAACAATACTATAAATCAAGTAAGCCTAACAGACATAAAACATTCTAGTCAACAACAGCAGAATACACTTTCTCCTCAGGGCACATGGAACATTCCCTAGGAAAGACAATATGCTATAAATATGACCCAGCAATTCAAATCCTAGCCTATGTATATAATCAAAATAATAGAAAGCAGAGATTCAAACATTTACCTGTGTGCTGGTGTTCACTGCAGCATTACTCATAATAGGCCAAAGGTGGAAGCAACTTGTGTCCATCAACAGATGAATGGATAAACAAAACGAGTTATATACGCACAATGGAATAATATTCAATCATAAAAATAAATGAAATTCTGATGCATGCTATAACATGGATGCATCTTGAAAACATGCTGCATAAAGTAAGGCCCACACAAAAGAATAAATATTGTATGATAATACTTTTGTGAAATATCTAGAATAGACAAATTCATACAAAGAGTAGATTAGAGTTTATCAGCAGCTAGGGGAAGAAGAGTGGGGAGTTATTGTTTAATTAGTAAAGTGTTTGGGGTGTTGAAAAATATTTAATCAGAGATAGAGGTGATGGTTGCAAAATATTGTGAGTATAACTGATGCTACAGACTTGTACACTAAAAATGGTTAAAATGGTAATTTTTAATGTGTATACATATAAAACCACAATAAAATAAAATAATAGGTACTTAAAATATTACACTACCTACTACTAAGAAATGGGCACATTTTTAGTAAGATTCTAGATTATAGAGGGAACATATAATTCCTATGTATGTGCTGCTTTGATTGATTAAATAGTAGGGTTGCAAGTTTTAAATGATGCCACGAGCCAGATAAAGATCTACAGCTGTTCTAGTTTGTAGGCGCAAGCTGTTTTGCCACTTGGTATTTATGACCCAGCTGATTAAATAGTGTCCTAAATATTTGGGGCATATCAGATGCTCTAGGGACTTTTAGGCAAGCCCCTGTCAGATTCACAACGCTTGCTCTTTGCCCAGTGTGAAGCAAAGCCATGCCTTCTTCTAAAAATAAGTATTTTTGTGTGTGTAGATAAATGATAGTTTTATTCAACCATCTTCACACTAGGATTGGACTGAAAAAACATGAAAGTAGAATCTGCAGAAGGAAATAAGTTTACTACGTAAGAAATGGCCTATACAAATATAAGCTTATGCTATGTAAGGAGTACAGAATTAACTGTGCTCTCTGCTTTTATTTGCATTTGTAAACATGCGCATACCAAAGACTATTCTAGGATTAGAAAGGTTGTTTCTAGAGCCTTGACCTTGTAAGAGAAAAGGCTCCAAGTTGTTGTCCTACCTTTTTATTCACGTTTAAGATCTTTTTAAAAATCTCATAAGTTACATTTCTAAAGAACTTCAGCAATTAATGAAAGAATGTCACTTAGTAGAACTATATTATCTATATACAGTTTTAAAATGTGTTATCTAAAATAGCTTAAAGAACAGAATATTCTGAGTAAACATTCTAGTTAAAATGGAGTTGCGATGCAAGTCTATATAGACTAAATTTTCAAAGGATTAGACTATAAGAAATAACATATTAACCATGGTCACTTGCTGAAATCACATAAATAATATATCAGCATTCTGGATTTATATACCACTTTTATACATTATGAGCCTGGACAAGGTTAAGTTCGTCCCTGAATGGCTTCATTCTCTATGTTGACAAAATTGGAGACTAAATAGCACAAGTTCAGACACTGATGACTTCTTCAATTTTCTATTTGTGAAACACGTCCTGCTTTGCTACTAGGACATAACAGGGAATGAAAGTTGACCATAAAATGCAAGTGACCATGTAACTTGAGTTACCAAAATGAAATAGTATTATCTAACCCACCAAACCATAAAGTTGTTTTGCAGTGCTCCATCCATAATTGGAAGTTTTATATATGAGAGATTCAAAATGTCCCAGAAGTGACAGTAATTTATATGAGCAGGTGTTTTAGACAAAATGGTGTCTATTCCCGCTATATTCACTCATTTTTCTGTGAATCCACTCATATAGTTTCATGAAACTATTTCTATGACTAGCTTTTTGAATAACAAAAGCTGAGTTCACACACACTGGCAGCAAATGGAAGGGTACTGGTATAACATTATAGTCCCATTCAGGAGTAAAGAGTATGGCTTGACCACTGGGAAAGGGCACAAATATAGAAGATCCTCATTAATAAGATGAACAAGATATCCTAGCATATGGATATCCTTCCATTCTTTTTCTAGTTAAACAGATCTTATTCAATAGACTTAAGAAAAAAGTGATCACAGTTGCAGAAATAATGAGCATTGACTTGTCAACATGGACTTCTTTTCATTAGGCAGGTCTGGTTATTGCTACTGCTGAGTTCCAACATGGCAGTATCAGAGACCAATGCTTAATCCAATATGGCAACATTCAGTAGGATTTTTTTTTAAGTCTCCCAGTGGCAAGTCAATTACATTTTTCCCTTTCTGTGATGATGATGACAACAGTTTTGTCACTAGAACTGGCAATTATCCTGGATATGAATTTGGTTTTCTTGACTGTCAGATACAGTTTTGCTAAACACCAAAATCTAATCTTACAAAGTGCCTTACTCACTATCATGGTTTAAATTATATCTTTGATTGTGATTAAGAATGTATTTTACCACTAAATATTGAGACAATATGCATATACCAATAAAGTTCACAGATATTACTACATTTCAAATCACTGAGAAATGGTGAGAATGGTGGAATACTGAAGTCTGGCTGACAGACCAGCAGGGAGACAACTTGAAAGTTTGCAATGCTATGCTTTAAGATGTGCATCATTTTGAACAGTAATCAATACATTGTACAGGTCCAGGAATTAGTGAAGTTTGACTAGTCGCTTACATTACTGCCCAATAACACAACTGCAAACATTTTTCCTCCCGTCCTTGACTGTTGATTTGTGCATTCCTGTTGCCAGCAGAGGATTGCTTTTATCATTCTGCAAAATAGAATCATTCTATTTCTACTGAATTGGAATTTGAGACTGATAACTAGTTGATTTGGTCTCTCTGGGACACTGAAACAATTGGCAAGACACTGTGTCCTTTGGGGCAGGGATCCCCAACCCCCTGGCCATGGGCCGGTATCAGTCCATGGCCTGTTAGAACCAGGTCATACAGCAGGAAGTGAGCAGCCGCTAGTGAGCATTACTACCTGGGCTCTGCCTCCTGTCACATCAGCGGTGGCATTACATTCTTATAGGAGTGGGAACCCTAGTGTGAACTGCGCATGCAAGAAATCTAGTTTGCACACTTTTATGAGAATCTAATTCTAATGCCTGATGATCTGAAGTGGATCAGTTTCATCCTGAAAACATCCCCAACCCATCCCCCTGCAACGCTCTCTGTGGAAAAATTGTCTTCCATGAAACCGATCCCTGGTACCCAAAAGGTTGGGGACTACTGCTTTGCTTTGGAGTATTAAAGTAGGGGCAGTGCTTCATAATGAGGACAAGGAAAATGTCTGGAATCCAGGGAGAGCACCTTTTCCTTTTCTCATAGTCAGTAGTAATGGAAGTAATGGAGGTAGTAATTAATGAAAGAATATTAGGAATCCAGGCCTTAATAAATCAGACCCTTGAAACATTAGGTTTGTGGTCGTTTTTTAAAATAACAAATTAGCTGAGGACTGTAGACAAAAGCAATTTTTTTTTTTTTTTTTGAGATGGAGTCTTACTCAATCACCCAGGCTGGAGTGCAGTGGCAGAATCTCTGCTCACTGCAGCCTCTGCCTCCCAGGTTCAAACAATTCTCCTGACTCCTTCCCAAGTAGCTGGGATTACAGGCGTGCACCACCACGCCCAGCTAATTTCTGTATTTTTAGTGGAGAAGGGGTTTTACCATGTTGGCCAGGCTGGTCTCAAACTCCTGACCTCAAGTGATCCACCCACCTCAGCCTCCCAAAGTGCTGGGATTACAGGTATGAGCCACTGTTCCTGGCCGAGAAAAGCAATTTTAGTAACAATCATGGCTGCATTAACAACTTCAAACAAGGTCTGTAGTAACTGAGCATATTTTCTTCTATGTTTTTAGGCATACATTTCTATAATATCAATTTTTTTCTTCCCCCTGCTATTTTCTATAAGGTGTGTTAGTGGTACTTACAAATAATATCTTCTAGTAAATCAAAGGAGGATTCTGACTGAAAAGGGGGCAAAATAAACAACATACTCGGATGAAAACAGTGATTGATTATGTTACGGTCTCTCCTTTTTCAGAGAATATATCTTAGTTTGCATAAGGCATAATTTCACCTGCTTATAAAGAACACCACTCCAGTTGACATTGTTCTTTTAAATTGAATATTGACAAGAAACTGGGGATGGATGCTTGATAGTGAATGAGGTAGCAGGCCAGATTGTCTTTGCCAGTGTTCTCCTATCACAGGGCTGGGATGTTAGGAAACTACACACTTTACAAACCCTGCTAGCAGAATTTCAAATTGAAAATTGCCAGGGAAAGCCATTCCTTACAAGATTTGAAAGATACAAAACAAACCTGATGTGGCATTGGCAAGCATGTGAAGGCTTCAGCAGACATCATGAAAGAATTTTTTTTGCAAGTAGCTTTGAGCATCCTCTGGCAAATCATCTGCTTTGGTGCTACAGACAGCTGAGTTCATCAGAAGTAGTTTCCACCATTTCTAAATTCCTGAATGCTAGATGTTACTTGCTTTACCTTTCTTACTCTTTTATCTTCAACCCCTCTGTCCTTCCAAAAGTTTTACAAGCCTGTAACTTTCTGATTTAAATCCCTTTCCACTTAGAAAACTAGATTCGATCCCTTTCTACATCAAAACTAGACTGCATTCATAATGGATCCATACTAAAATGTGTTCTTCACAGACTATTTTAAAAGATAATTACTTCTCCTTTCAATAAAGAGATTATAGGACCATAGTTCCTTTTTAAAATGTTACGGCATCTTTGTCAGCAGGCATTGCTAAAAAACCAAGTTGATGTTTTTGTTTTTATGTTTTTGATTTCTCCTTAGTGATGAAAAAGTGTATCTGTCTCAAAAGAAGAAAAGATCCAGAAATGTCCTTACAGAATATTATTTTTTCTTAGAGAAATATCTGTGTGGTATACGAATATAATTGCAGTTATAAGAAATATTGAACCTTCAGGGTGATATAGAATTTCATGACAAAAGTAGAAAGCCAGCAAGTATAATTACAGGAAATATTGGTGCAAAATGATATTTCAACTTCTTAGAATTTAAACATGATTTATATATATGCCCATAGAACACTTGAAAACAAGATATAAATAGTTCAATATTAACAAGGTTAACACACCCACAGCTTTGTTAATACTGAACTATTTATATCTTGTTTTTAAGTGTTCTATGTGCATATATTTATACACACATATACACCCATATAATTTCATCCTTTGTGATTAACCAAACACACAATTTAGTATAATGTCATATTAGGTGTCAATTTTGTGTCAGTAAAGATGCCCACCTAACATCAGGAGCTGTGATTACAATAACTGAAGAGACGTTTAATAAGAGTCAATGCCAATATATTTTGAGGTGTTTGTATACACTTATTCTTTCTTAAATTGTTTTCATGCATTTCCTCATTTAATCTTATAGAGAAGGAAACTGAAACCTGGAACAGTTAAATAAACTTCTTAAAATGATTTGGCTGTGTCCCAACCCAAATCTCATCTTGAATTCTCACATGTTGTGGGAGGGACCCAGTGGGAGGTAACTGAATCATGAAGACAGGTCTTTCCTGTGCTGTTCTCGTGATACAGAATAAGTCTCATGAGGTCTGATGGCTTTATAAGGTGGAATTTCCTTGTACAAGTTCTCTCTCTTTGCCTGCCACCATCCATGTAAGATGTGACTTGCTCCTCCTTGTTTTCCTCCATAATCATGAGGTTTCTCCAGCCATGTGAAACTGTAAGTGCAATTAAACCTCTTTCTTTTGTAATTTGCCCAGTCCTAGGTTATCTTCAGCAGCAGCATAAAAATGGACTAACACACTTCCCATTATTAAAAACTATTGTAGTATAACTAGGATTGGAACACCATTTTTCAATCTCTTAGACTGTGGGAAACTTCAGCCATCTTACGATGTCTTATGTAACATAACCCAAAAAGCAGAGATTATTGGAAGAAAAATGTATAAGCATTGCATATAAGAAACTTAAACTTTAACAAATGATGAGGGATCAGTTCAGTGACTGATACATGAGGGGACCAATGAGGTTACTTACAGGAGGGTTTTCAGATGAGGCAACTAGAGTTGTGTCATGGCAGATAATAGAAAGAAATGGATTTATTCATTTATTTAGCAAATATCTGTTTAATGCTATATGCTAGATACTATTCTAGCTGCTGGGAATACAGTGTTAAATGTCATAGATAAAAACTTTATTCTTATTCCATTAAAATAGAGCTGAACTTGAATAATAACAGCGAAACCAGTTTGGAGAATGGCCGAGGGAAAAATCTTTCCAGAAAAAGATAATATCATTGGCAGTAGTCCTGAGATGAAAAACACTTTGTAAAATTTGAGGAAAAGAAGTTAAGGCTCATAAGCCAAAGCCATCCTCATTATTGAGGATGGCCAGTTACATAATTAGTAGGTACTAATATCAAGTGAAAACTTGTTTAAAAATCACACAGGATTTCAAGGCAGCAACAGTGCCTGGGTGTGGTAGTACACACCAGTAGTCCCAGATACTCGGGAGGCTTAGGAGGGAGAATTGCTTGAGGCCAGGGATTTGAATCCAGCCTGGGCAGCATAGAGAGACCCCATGTTAATAAAAGTAACAGCAGAAGGTTAAACCAAACATGGGACCCTTCTGGCCATAGGGCCCTATGTAGAACCAATACTGAAAATGATAAAGAAGACAAGGGAAAAAAATATGGTTGGAGAGAGAGAAGCCAGATTATACTGGGTCCTGTAAGCCATGGGAAGATTCTGGATATTATTCTAAGTGTGATAAGAAGACAATGGAAAACTTTAAACAGGAAGTAAGGAGAATTTATTTATAATTATAAAGACACAGTCTAACTCCTGTGCAGAATGGAACGTTTGGGCAATGAGGTGAAGCAAAAGTAACAGTTACTAGGCTGTGGCAGTAGGTCTGGAATTTGTAGAAAGACTATGCAGGGCTGTCCAGTATCAATAAGAAAGTAAAAGCCAAGTAGTGAGAAGCAGCAGCAGCTATCAATTAGGGCTATAGATATAGGGATATATAGGAGGAAGGGACTGGGGAAGAGAAAGAAATGGACAATTGAAGGAAACAACTTTGCTGTATTTATAAAAGTGTTTAGTGGGGTGAGGGCAGTGTGTGTTTGTAAAAGTTTGTCAACTAGATCTCCAAAAGACAATATTTGTACATATATGTATGCATAAGTTTATTATAAATTAGGCAAATATAAATGTATAGTATAAAACTTTTATATAATAAAGTACATAAGATCTTTTATTGGACGTTGAATAAATCCTATTAATTATCACAGATTGCTTTTATTGATTTTTGCTAAACCATATATCATCCATTGACAACCCATGGCTGCAAATGCTGATCAGGTACACTTACAACAGGAATGTTGATCAGTATTTTCGTTTACATTAATTAGTAAGATAACTGTGAAAGAATAAATGTATATTTTGGAATTTCATCCATTCATCAATGACTTAAGTGACTTGTATTCTGAATCAGATTTTCATTAGTCTGACTTTTTAAAATCAGGTTTTCATCAGTCACTGAGGTGATCCTTTTTGGTTCATGCACGTTATGCTCTATTCTTCCTTTCAATCACAATCCATGATTCCTTGGTGGTGCTATAAAACATTATGAAGGGCAGGGCGTGATGGCTCACACCTGTAATCCCAGCACTTTGGGAAGGCGAGGCAGGCAGATCATCTGAGGTCAGGAGTTCGAGACCAGCCTGGCCAACGTGGTGAAACCCGGTCGCTACTAAAAATACAAAAATTAGCCAGGCATAGTGGCACGCGCCCTACTCAGGAGAATCGCTTGAACCCGGGAGGTGGAGGCTGCAGTGACCCGAGATCACATCACTGCACTCCAGCCTGGGCAACAAGAGTGAAAACTCTGTCTCCAAAAAAACGAACAAACAAAAATTATGAAAAGGCTACAAAGAAATTCAATGTGGCTTAAGAAGAATAGGGATTGGAATTCAAATCCTGGCTACATTTACTCATAGCCCATGTGACAATAAACATGTTACTTAATTGCCACAGGTGTCAGTGTCCTTATCTGTAATACTTATAGTGTTGCCTTGGCTATTTGGGCTCTTGTTTGTTTTCATATGAATTTTAAAATGGTTTTTACTACTCATGTGAGGAATCTCAATGGTAGTTTTATAGGAATAGCATTAAATTTATTAATTGCTTTGGACAGTATGGCCATTTTTACGATACAGATTCTTCCTATCCATGAGCATGAGATGTTTTTCCATTTGTTTGTGTCATCTCTGATTTGAGCAGTGTTTTTTAGTTCTCATTGTAGAGATCTTTCACCCCCATAGTTACCTCTTTTCGTAGGTTTTTTATTCTTTTTGTGGCAATTGTGAATGGGATAGCATTTCTGATTTGGCTCTCGGCTTGACTGTTGTTTCTGTGTAGGAATGGTACTAATTTTGGCACATTGGTTGTGTGCCCTTAGACTTTGCTGAATTTGTTTATCAGCTTCAGGAGCTTTTGGGCCAAGACTATAGGGTTTTCTAGGATCATGTCGTCTCCAAACAGAGATAGTTTGATTTCCTCTCTTCCTATTTGGATGTACTTTCTTCTTTCTCTTGCTTGATTTGCCCTGGCCAGGACATCCAATGCTATACTGAATAGGAGTGGTGAGAGAGGGCATCCCTGTCTCATGCCGATTTTCAAAGAGAAAGCTTCAGCTTTCACCCGTTCTGAATGATGTTGGCTGTGGATTTGTTATAGACAGCTAGTTTTATTTTGAGATATGTTCCTTCAATACCTACTTTATTGAGAGTTTTTAACATAAGGGAGTGTTGAATTTTATGAAGGCCTTTTCTGCATCTATTGAGATGATTTTTTTTACTTGAATTCTGTTAGTGTGGTTAATCACATTTATTGATTTGAATATGTTGAAGAAACCATGCATCCCAGGGATAAAGCCTACTTGATTATGGTGGACAAGCTTTCTGATGTGCTGCTGGATTTGGTATGCCAGTATGTTTTTGAGGATTTCTGCATTGATGGGTCATCAAAGATATTGGCCTTAAGTTTTTGCTGCTGTTGTATCTCTGACAGGTTTTGGCATCAGGATGATGCTGGCATCATAGAATGAGTTAGGGAGGAGTCCCTCCACCTCAGTATTTTTAGAATAGTTTCAGCAGGAATGGTACCAGCTTTTTGTATGTCTAGTAGAATTCAGCTATGACTCTGTCTGGTCCTGGGGTTTTTTTTTTTTTTTTTTTGTGGGGGGGCGTTGTTAGGCTTTTTATTACTGACTCAATGTCAGACGTCATTGTCTGTTCAAGGATTCAGTTTCTTCCTGTTTCACTCTTGGGAGGGTGCATGTGTTCAGAAATTATTCAGTTCTTCTAGATTTTCTACTTTATATGCATAGAGGTCTTTATAATATTATCTGATGGTTGTTTTTCTGTGAGATCACTGGTAATAAGCAAAAAAAGAACAAAGCTGGAAGCATCACACTATCCACCTTCAAACTATACTACAGGGCTACAGTAACCAAAACAGCATGGTACTAGTACAAAAACAGAGGCAGAGACCAGTGGAACAGAATAGAGGACACAGAAATAAAGTGGCACACCTACAGCTATCTAATCTTTGACAAACCTGACAAAAAACAAGCAATGGGAAAAGGATTCCATAATCAATAAATGGTGCTGGGACAACTGGCCAGCCATATACAGAAGATTAAAACTGGATTATATCCTTATACCATATAAAACAATTAGCTCATGATGGATTAAAGACTTAAATGTAAAACCCAAAATTAAAATAACCTGGAAGACAAACTAGGCACTACCATTCTGGACATAGGAACTGGCAAAAATTTCATGACAAAGACACCGAAAGCAATTGCAACAAAAGCAAAAATTGACAAATGGGATCTAATTAAATGAAAGAGCTTCTGCACAGCCAAAGAAACCATCATCAGTGTGAACAGACTACCTACAGAATGGGAGAAATGTTTTGCAGACTATACATCTGACAAAAGTCTTACATCCAGCATCTATGAGGAACTTAAATTTACAAGAAAAAACAACCCCATTAGAATTGGGCAAAGGATATGAACAGATACTTTACAAAAGAAGACATACATGCAGCCAACAAGCATATTGAGAATAAGTTCATCTGGCTGGGCACGGTGGCTGATGCCTATAATCCCAGCAATTTGGGAGGCCGAGGCAGGTGGATCATCTGAGGTCAGGAGTGCAAGACCAGCCTGGCTAACATGGTGAAATGGTGTCTCTACTAACAATACAAAAAATTATCTGGGCTTGCTGGTGTGAGCCTGTAGTCCCAGCTACATGGGAGGCTGAGGCAGGAGAATTGCTTGAACGTGGGAGTTGGAGGTTGCAGTGAGCCGAGATCGTGCGACTGCACACCAGCCTGGGTGACAGAGTGAGACTGTCAAGAAAGGAAGAAAGGAAGGAAGGAAAGGAAAGAAGAAAATAGGCTCATGATCACTGACCATTAGAGAAATGCAAATCAAAATTCCAGTCGTATACCATCTCACACCAGTCAGAATGGTGATTATTAAAAAGTCAAAATAACAGATGCTGGCAAGATTGTAGAGAAAAAAGAATGCTTATACACTGTTGGTAGGAGTGTAAATTAGTTCAATCATGGTGGAAGACCAATTTCTCAAAGACCTAAAAACAGAAATACCATTCTATACAGGATTCCCATTACTGGGTATATACCCAAAGTAATATATATCATTCTATTATAAAGATATATCACACATATGTTCATTGCAGTATTATTCACAATAACAAGGACATGGAATCAACCTAAATGCCCCTCAATAGTAGACTGGATAAAGAAAATGTGGTACATATACACCATGGAATATTATGCAGCCATAAAACAGAATGCAATCATGTCTTTTGCAGGGACGTGGATGGAAGTGGAGGCCATTATCCTTAGCAAATTAATGCAGGAACAGAAAACCAAATACTGCATGTTCTCATTTACATGTGGGAGCTAAGTGAGAACACACTGACATGTAGAGAAGAACAACACATACTGGGGCCTATTGGAGGCTGGAAGGGGGGACGAGGGAGAGGATCAGGAAAAATCACTAATGGGTGCTAGGCTTAATATCTGGGTGATAAAGTCTGTACAACAAAGCCCCATGATACAAGTTTCCCTATATAACAAAACCTGCACATGTATCCCTGAATTTAAAATAAAAGTTAAATTTAAGAAACCTCATAGTGTTCTATAAATTAAATGAGAACTACTGATAGTTTACAAACTAACAGTCCTCATTTTTGTGCTATTGCCAATGATGTTGCAACAAATAGGTTTAATTTGAATTATTAATATTTTCTTAAACTTACAAAGTCAACAAAGCAATAAATAGAGCCCTAGTAGAAGATAGCAAATTCTATGGTGTAAATATTTCAACTATATTTAATTTTAACAAAGCACTGAACAGAGTAAGGAAAAGATGCACAGTAACAGATTCACGCAGTATTTTTATCAGAAATGAAATAGACGTAAATAACCTCAAGAGCAACGTTAACAGTAAAATAAATATGAAGTGATATGTTTTAAGTACATATTACCCTTGTTTTTGATATGACTTAATTTTAAATAATGGCTATTTATAACAAATAGCTTGAGAATTTCTAAATATTTAAGAGCTATTATAAGCTGGCATCCACGGTCTCTAGCACATCACTGGGTCAGGGACTTAGCTTTATGGGTTTCCATTCTTTTTTCAGGTAAGGAGTCACGTGTGATTATATTTTCTGTGATTTTTTACTGCTTAACATGTGTTGGTTCACTTAGGGTCTGCTCCCTTAGCTCACATAGTCTTAGTATCAATCATCATGCCCATCTTAGAATATTCCAAAGTCTGCCCAGTAGGAACACAAAGACTCACAGTTCCCAATGCTATTCCATAATAATGTTGCTGTACAGCTCATTATTCTTCTCTGCAATGATTAAATTTGTCAATTCAAAGTATTTTTTAAGAATATTTTTATTATTGTATTTTAACTTTTTTATACGAAATATTTCCTTTATATACTATTTTAACAAGAAACATCATGACATCTGGAATACAGAACAAACTTTCTGATCACTGGTTTGGAACTTATTTTAAAAAGGCAGAATGTTCCACTGCATTGTCACAGTGTTTGAGACAAGATTTCCTCTCCCCTTACGTAGATAACAAAAAGTAGATTGACTTTCACAACCCAAAATGGACATTTGTCTCTTGCTCTCTATATTACTAAATACGTGTGTTTTTCTAACATTACCAACCTAAAATTCTTTTCACACTTGAGGTGTTTTTAATTATTCATTCTATCTTTTTTACAGTAAATACACACACGCATATATATATCAATCATAAACAAAAAATGGATCTCTTAATTTTTCCACTATTTCAATACACACACACACACACACACACACACACATATATATATATCATAAACAAAAAATGGATCTCTTAATTTTTCCACTGTTTCTGAAGGGCTTTTATTTTATAACAAATTTATTGAGATGTAATTAACACCCATAATATGACATAATTTACATACCATGAATCCATCCATTTAAAATGTACAATTCAATGGTTTTTAGTCTATTCACAGAATTATGAAAACATCAACACCATAAATTTTAAAACATTTCTTCCAAAAGAAATCCCATTCTCTTTAGCAATGACTGCCAGTATTAACCCCAAACCTATAGCCCCAGCCGTAGGCCACCACTATTCTATTCTATAATACTTTCTGTCCATAGATTTGGCTACCCTGGATATTTGATATATATAGAATCGTATAATCTGTGATCTTTTGTGACTACCTTTTTATACTTAATATGTTTTCAACGTCCATCCGTGTCATAGCATAAATCAGTATTTCATTTTTTTTTTATTGCAGAATGATTTTCCCTTGTATGAATATACCACATTTTACTCTTCCATTCATCAGTTTGTGGATACTTGGGTTAGTTCTACTTTCTGACTATTATGAATAATGCTGCTATAAACATTCATGAATGAATTTTTTTTTTGGAAATGTGTTTTTAATTATCTCGGGGATATTTCTAGAACTAGAATCACTGTCATACAGTAACCATGTTTAACATCGTGAGGAAGTGCCACACCATTTATCAGAGTAGCTGTGCCATTTTATAAGAATTCCCACTAGCAGTGTATGAGAGTTTCAATTTTCCCACATGCTCACCAACTTTTGTTACCCACCTTTTTTAAAAAAATTATAACCATCCTAGTATATGTGCAGTGATAGCTCATTGAGGTTTTGTGTTTCACTAATGATTAATGGTACTGAGCATTTTTTCATGTGCTTATTGGCCATTTTCTTTGGAAAAGTATGCATTCAAATAGTTTGTCCATTTGAAAAATTGGGTTATTTCTTTATTGTTGAGTTGCAAGGGTTTTTTTACATATTGTTGAATCTAGTCCTTTATCAGATATATGATTTAAAAATAGTTTCTTCCATTTTGTGGATTTCCTATTCACTTTGCTAATAGTGTCTTTTGAAGCATAAAGTGTTTAATTTTGATGAAGCCCAATTTATGTATCCTATGTAGCTTATGTTCTTGGTGTTACATCTAAGAAATTATTGCCTAATCTTAGGCCACAAATATTTATGCCTATTTTTCTTCTAAGATTTTTACAAGTTTTAGCTTTTTTAAGTATTTGAATTATTGTCAGATAATCTTTGTATATGGTATAAGTAGAAGTTCAACTTCATTCTTTTGCATGTGTGTATTAAATTGTTGCGGCACTATCGGTTGAAAAGAATTTTGGAGAGTCGACTGACCATATACATAAGGCTTTATTTCTGGACTCCCAATTATATTTCATTGATCTATGTATCTATCTTTATGCCAGTACCACACAATTTTGATTACTGTGGCTTTGTAGTAAGTTCTGAAATGAACAAGTTTTGGTTCTCTAACTTGGTTCTTTTCAGGATTGTTTTGGTTATTCTGGTTCTCTTGCATTTTTAAATGAATTTTGGGATTGATTTCATCAACTAAAAAAAGACAGCAGTGGTTTTGATAAAACTATTGAATCTATAGATTGATTTGGGGAGACTGACATGTTAACAATATTAAATCTTTCACTCCATGAGCATGGGAGGTCTTTTTATGTAAGTTTTTAAAAATGTCAATAATATTTTGTAGCTTTTATTGTACAGTGTGGCACAACTTTATTTTTTAAATAATTTTAATTTTTTGATGCTATTTTAAATGGATTTTTAAAATTTTAATCTTAGATTATTTGTTTTTAATGTATAGCAATGCCAGTGATTTTTGTATATCATGTATTGCATGTTTTGTGGTATTGAGGCTTGTAAATACTATCTTATAACCTATTTTAACCTGCTAATACTATTTGCATAATAAAAACTAATAAAAACTTGCCTTAATTTTGTCCACCTGTCTTTAAACTTTGCGTTTTTTCTATTTTATTGTACTATGTCTTGAAAAGTAGTCCCAGTCATTATTTTTGATCTGTTTAGTCCTTCTACTTAGGATAAGTCTAGTTTACACACCACAGGTACAGTGTTATAATTTTCTGTGACTTTCTGTGTACTTACTATTATCTGTAAGTTTTGTACTTTGAGATGATTATTGCTCATGAGTTTCCTTTTCTGATTGAAATACTCTGCTTAGCATTTATTGTGGAACAGGTCAAGTATAGATAAACCCTCAGCTTTTGTTTGTCTGGCAAAGTCTTTATTTCATGTTTGAACCATATTTTTGCCACATATACTATTCTAGGGTAAAATATTGTTTTTTTATTCCTTCAACACTTTAAGTATGTCATGACACTCTTTCCTTGCCTTGTAAAGTTTCCACTGAAAAGTCTGCTGCTACACTGTATATTATTTGTTTCTTTTCTTTTGCAGGTTTTAGTATTCTTTCTTCATTTTTGACCTTTTGGAGTGTGATTACTGAATGCTTAGAGGTAGTCGTCTTTGGGTTAAATCTGCTTGGTGGTCTATAACCTTCTTGTACTTATTGATCTCTTTCTCTACGTTTTGAAAGTTACCTGTTTTTATCCTTAGAATAAACTTTCTACCCTTCCTCTTTCTTTACCTCCCCCTTAAGGCCAGTAACTCTTAGATGTGCGTTTTTGAGGCTATTTTCTTGATCTTTTAGTAATGCTATTTTCTAGATCCTGTAGGGGTGCTTCATTGCTTTTCCTCTTTTACATGTGTTTGTGTAAGTGCTGGTATTGAAATTTTTAATTTTAAATTTAGGGGTACATAGAAAAGTTTGTTATATGGGTAAACTTGCGTCATAGGGGTTAATTGTACAGACTGTTTTGTCACTCAGGTATTAAGCCTAGTATCCATTAGTTATTGTTTTGATTATCTCCCTCCACTTCTTGGTCAATGCCAGTGTGTGTTGTTCCCTCTATGTGTCCAAGGGTTCCCATCATTTAGCTTCTACTGATAAGTGAGAACATACAGTATTTGATTTTCTGTTTCTGTGTTAGTTTACTAAGGATAATGGCCTCCAGTTCCATCCATGTCCCTGCAAAAGACATGATTACATTCTATTTCATAGTTGCATAATATTACATGGTGTATATGTACCACATTTTCTTTACCAGTTCTACCATTAATGGGCATTTAGGTTGATTCTATGTCTTTCCTGTTGTGAATAGTGCTGCAATGAACATATGCATGCATGTGTCTTTATAAATAGAAAAATTTATGTTTTTTCTTTAGGGGGAGGTATATAGCTAGTCATGGCATGGGTGGGTCGAATGGTATTTCTGTTTTTAATTCTTTCTTTGAGGAATAGCCACACTCTCTTCCACAATGGTTGAACTAATTTAAACTCCCACCAGCAGTGAATAAGCATTCCTTCTTCTCTGCAACCATGCCAGCATGTTATTTTTTGACTTTTTAATAATAGCCTTTCTGACTGATGTGAGATGATATTTCTTTGTAGTTTTCATTTGCATTTCTCTAAGAATTGACCATGTTGAGCTTTTTTCCATATGCTTGTTGGCTGCATGTATGCCTTCTTTTGAAAAATGTCCATGTTCTTTGCCCGCTTTTTAGTGGGATTGTATTTTTCTTGTAAATTTGATTAAGTTCCACACCAGTGCTGGATATTAGATCTTTGTCATATGCACAGTTTGCAACAGTTTTCTCCCATTCTGTAGGTTGTCTGTTAACTCTGTTAACTCTGTTAATAGTTTCTTTTGCTATGCAGAAGCTCTTTAATTAGATTTTTGCTTTTGTTGCAATTGCTTTTGGTGTCTTTGTCATGAAATCTTTGCCCAATTTATATGTCCAGAATGGTTATCTCCCAGGGTTTTTATAACTTTGGGCTTTACATTTAAGTTTTTAATCCATCTTGAGTTTATTTTTGTATATGGTGTAAGGATGGGGTCCAGTTTCAATCTTCTGGCCAGTTACCTCAGCACCACTTATTAAATAGGAAATTCTTCCTCCATTGTTTGTTTTTGTCAGATTTGTCGAAGAACAGATAGTTGTATGTGTGCAGCCTTACTTCTGAGATCTCTATTCTGTTCCATTGGTCTATATATCTGTTTTTGTACCAGTACCATACTGTTTTGGTTACTATGCCCCTGCAGTGTAGTTTGAAGTCAGGTAGCACAATGCCTCCAGCTTTGTTCTTTTTGCTTAAGCTTGCCTTTGCTATTTGGGATTCTTTTGGTTCCGTGTGAATTTTAAAATAGTTTTTTTTTTTTCTAATTATGTTCTAGTTTTTTTCTAGTTCTGAAGTATCTCAATGGTAGGTTAACAGGAAAAGCATTGAATCTGTACATTTCTTTGGGCAGTATAGCCATTTTAATGATACAGATTCTTCCTATCCATAAGCATGGAATGTTTTTTCATGTGTTTGTGTCATCTCTGACTACTTTGAGCAGTGTTGTTTAGTTCTCATTGTAGAGCTCTTTTACCTCCATAGTTACCTGTATTCCTAGGAATTTTCTTCTTTTTTGTCGCAATTGTGAATGGGATTGCATTTCTGATTTGGCTCTTGGCTTAACTGTTGTTTGTGTATTGCAATGTTAGTAATTTTGGCACATTAACTTTGTATCCTGAGACTCTGCTAAAGTTGTTTATTGGCTTCGGGAGCGTTTGCGCCAAACCACGGAGTCTCCTAGATATAAGACTATGTCATCTCCAAACAGATAGTATGATTCCTCTCTTCCCATTTGGATGGCCTTTATTTCTTTCAGTTTCCTGATTGCCCTGGCCAGGACCACCAATACTGTATTAAATAGGAGTGGTGAGAGAGGGCATCCTTGTGTTGTGTCAGTTTTCAAGGGGAATGCTCCCAGCTTTTGCCTATTCTGTATGATGATGGCTGTGTTTGTCATAAATGGCTGGTATTTTGAGGTATGTTTCTTCAATACCTAGTTTATTGATAGTTTTAAACATAAAGAAGTATTTAATTTTATCAAGTCTTTTCTGCATCTGTTAAAGTAATCATGTGGTTTTTGTCTTTAGTTCTGTTAATGTGATGAATCAAACTTATTGATCTGTGTATGTTGAACCAACCTTGCATCCCAGAGATAAAGCCTATTTGATTGTGATACATAAGTTATTTGAAGTGCTGTTAGATTTATTCTGCTAATATTGGATTGAGGATTTTTGCATCAGTGTTCACAAAGGATACTGGCCTTAACTTGTCTTTCTTTGTTGTGTCGCTGCTAGGTTTCACTATGAGGATGATGGTTACCTGATGGAAAGAATTAGGGAGGAGTCTCCTCCTCATTTTTTTTAAAATAGTTTTAGCAGGAATGGTACCTGCACTTCTTTCTGCGTGTGGTAGAATTCAGCTGTGAATCCATAAGCTCCCGGGCTTTTTTGTGGTTAGGCTATTTATACTGGCTCAATTTCAGAGCCCATTATTGGTCTCTTCAGGGTTTCAATTTCTTCCTGGTTCATTCTTGGGAGGGTGTAGTTGTCCAGGAATTTATTCATTTTCTCCGGCTATTTATTACTGGCTCAATTTCAGAGCCCATTATTGGTCTCTTCAGGGTTTCAATTTCTTCCTGGTTCATTCTTGGGAGGGTGTAGTTGTCCAGGAATTTATTCATTTTCTCCACCTCTTTATTTTGAGCTTATGTGTGTCATTGTATGTGAGATGGGTCTGTTGAAGACAGTATACCAATGGGTCTTGATCCTTTATCCAGCTCACCACTCTGTCTTTGAATTGGGACATTTAGCCTATTTACATGTAAGGTTCGTATTGATGTGTGTATATTTGATCCTGGCATCATGATGTTAGCTGGTTATTTTGCACACTTATGTGGTTGCTTTATAGTGACACTGGTCTGTGTAATTCAATGTGCTTTTGTACGGGCTGGTAATGGTCTTTCCTTCCCATATTTAGTGCTTGCTTCATGACCTCTTGTAAGGCAGGTCTAGTGGTAATGAATTCCCTCAGCATTTGCTTGTATGAAAGGGATCTTATTTCTCCTTCACGTATGAAGCTTAGTTTGGCCAGATGTAAAGTTCTGGATTGGAATTTCTTTTCTTCAAGGATGTTGAATATTGGCCCCCAATCTCCTCTGCTTTTTAGGGTTTCAGCTGAGAGTTCCACTGTAAGTCTGATGGGCTTCCCATTGAAGGTGACCTGGCTTTTCTCTCTAGCAGCCTTTAACATTTTTTAAACTTTACATAATTTGATGATTATGCGTCTTGAAGATGATCTTCTTGTGGAGTATCTTACTGGGATTCTCTGCATTTCCTCCATTTGAATGCTGGCCTCTCTAGCTAGGTTGAGGAAGTTCTCAGGAATGATATCCTGAAATACGGTTTCCGATTATTTTCCCCTTCTCCTTATCTCTTACAGGGACACCAATCAGTCATAGAGTTGGTCTCTTTACATAATCTTATATTTCTTAGAGGTTTCTTAATTCCATTTCATTCCTTCTCTGTTATTGTCTGTGTTATTTCACAAAGCCAGTCTTTAAGCTCAGATTATTTCCTATGCTTTGTCTATTCTGTTATTAATACTCGTAGTTGGTTGCATTATAAGTTATTGTGTGTTTTTCAGCTCTCTCAGGTTAGTTACATTCTTTTCTATACTGGCTATTTCATTTTGTCAGTTTCTTCATTTTTTATCATAATCTTTATCTTCCTTGTATTATATTTCAATGTACTCCTGTAGCTCAATGATCTTAATTCATATCCATATTCTGAATTCTATTTGTGTCATTTCAGCCATGTTAGGCTGGTTCAGACCTCTTGCTGGAGAAGTGATGCAGTCATTTGGTTGCTTTTGGACTTTTCAGGGTTCTTGTGTGGATTCTCATCTTTGTGAGTTTACCTTTAATCTTTGAGGTTGCTGACCTCAAAGGTTATCCTATTTGATAACCTTGAGAATTTGATTGTGGTATAAGGTGGATTCAACTGACTGGCTTTGTTTTGGGAAGATTTTATGGGGTCGACGCTCAGCTCCCAACTTCTGGACTGTGTGCTCTAACTCTGGGACACTTGTATTAGTCCCCAACATTGTTCTCTGGATCCTTGAGATTAGGAATCCACTGTGCTGAGGGGACGAGGTGTGGCAGCTGCAGAAGAGTGCTAGTGGGTGCTGAGGTGCCTGCCTTTCTGAGGGTGTTCACCTCAGTGGTGGAAGCAAGACAGCTGGGGGCAAGATAGAGGTCCCCTGCTGGAAACTGTGTGTGTGGACACGCTGGAGGTGGTGTTGGCTTGGGGGCAATGTGCTGGCAGGTGCACGTCTGGGTACCTTTTTTGTGCCTCACAAACTGGAGTGATCTCTCAGAATTGGGGAGGATCTACTGTTCTCTGTGCATTGTTAGCACAGTGGTGGGGTGCTGGTGGGTACGGGGCTAGATGGCTGGCTCTGTGCCTGCTAAGGCTTCATCTGTAGGGGTAGATGGGGCAAGGAAAGCAAAACCTGCCCATGCAGACAAACACCAGCAAAGCAATATGGGGAGCTGTCCCGCTGAAGCTCTGTCAGTTGGGCATGGTCTACCGGTGCAGCCCCACCGCCCAAGGGAAAGCAAGACTGTCCAGCAACCAGGCATGGCTATGCTGGGGCTCCGGGAGAAGCCAGCAGAGCGAAGCGTTCGCAGGTCCAACCAGCCCCATCTCATGGGCAAAACTGCCCTGTAGAAATCAGGTCTGACAGTTCCCATAGGGCAAAAGTCTCCTATGGGAGCAAGTCAAGCATAGGGCGATGGCCATTTCTGGCTGAGCTTGACTGTAGACATTCCTGTACCAAATGCTCTGGGTTTTACATCAGCTGGCTTGCTGCCCCTACCACTTCTCTAAGCATCTCTCCCTGCCAACTTGAGTGTCTGTGGGTGATCAAGGGGCCTCTTTCTGTGAAGGTTCCAGAGGCCTGTGGTGAGAGTCAGCTGCTCCTTCACAGTTCAACTCACTCGTTCTCCTGGAGCCAGGAACAAGTCCTCATGTGTGGTAGCCCCATGCAGGGTTCCCAGCTTTCTCCACATTCAGCCCAGCTTCTGTGTCTTCCTTCTGTCTACTCTGCTTAGCAGTCATGTTAGAGATATGCCTGTTGTCTCAGTCCCTGTGTGGGAGCTATTCCACTTGATTGTGTCTAGTGAGTCATCTTGTCCCTTAATGTTTCACTGTTTTTTCTTTTTTCAAATAGCCTATCTTCAAACTGATTTTTTCTGTTTGATCAATTCTGCTATTAAAGAACTCTGATGCATTCTTCAGTACGCCAATTGCATTTTTCAGCTCCAGAATTTCTGCTTCTTTTATTTCAATCTCCATTAAATTTATCTGATCAAATTATGAATTCCATCTTTGTGTTACCTTCAATGCAGCTATTTTGAATTTTCTGTTGAAAGGCTACATATCATTGTTACTCCAGGATTTGACCTTGGTGCCTTATGTAGTTCATTTGTTGAAGTCATGTTTTCCTGAATGGTGTTGATGCTAGTAGATATTCTTTTGGTGTCTGGGCATTGAAGAGTTAGGTATTTATTGTAGTCTTCACTGTCTGGGTTTATTTGTAGCCATCATTATTGGGAAAGCTTTCTGGCTATTTGTCTAGACTTTAGTGTCATGATCTAGACTTGAGATGCTTCAGAGAGCACCCCAAGCTCAGTAATGCTGTGGTTCTTGCAGACTCATAGAGGTACCACCTTGATGGTCTTGGACAATATCTGGGAGAATTCTCACGATGACCAAACAGAGACTTTTCTTCCCTTACTCCCAAACATAGAGCCTGTCTGTTCTGAGCCACCTCAAGTTGGGATGGAGTGACAGAACCACACCTGAGACCACCCCCCTACTATGACTTCACTGGGTCTCACCCAAGGTGTGCTTTAACTACTCCCTGGCCAACACCTATGTTCAGTGAAGGCCCTGGGGTTCTATAGTCAGCAGGTGGCAAAGGCACACCCACCTGTGTCCTTCACTTTGGAGCAGTGAGGTTCCCTTCAGCTTCAGGTGTGTCTAGAAGGGCCATCTGGGAGTCAGCAACTGAAGTCAAACATTTTAGAACTCTACCTGGTATTCTATTGCACTGTGTGCAGTATTGCACTGTGTGCAGGTGTCAGCTGAGTTTGATCTCCACCTTTCTTTTTTTTTTTTTTTTTTTTTGATCCAAGGCAAATGAGCCTTACCCGGTAGCCACCAACATCCCTGGCCATGAAGAGTACTACAAGACTACCACCAATGTTTACCTAATGCCCAAGGTCTTTTAAGTCAGCTTGTGTATACTTTTTGGCCTGGAACTCACACTTCAGGGCAGTGGGGTCCCATCTGGCCCAGGGAAGATCCAGAAAGGTCATCCAAGAGTCAAGTTCTGAAATCGGGAACCCCAAGAGCCTGCTTGGTGCTCTGCCCTTCTGTAGTAGTGTTCATACCTAAGGTGCAAGACAAGGTCCCCTTTACTTTCTGTCTGTGCTTTTCTTGAGCAGGGGGAGTTTTACCCCATAGCCACCATGCTGGTCATATGCTGAGTCTTACCTGAAGCCAGAAAGTCTCAAGGCTCACCAAGGCCCTCGATGTAGTAGTACCTGGGTCTTGCCCATTTGTTGTCTCTTCAAGTTCTTGGTTGATTTTTAATTATTTGTTTTCTTTCTGTTGAGTTCTTATATTTTAGATATTAACCCCATGTCTCTTCACTCTGTTGATTGTTTCCTTGCTTGTGCAGAAGCTTTCTAGTTGATTTAATCCCATTTGTCTATGTTTGTTTTTGTTGCTTGTGAGGTGGGGGGCCATATCTAAAGAATTATTGTCCAAACGAGTGTCAAGAAGCTGTTTCTCTATGTTTTATTCCAATAATTTTAGCTTTTTGTTTCATCTTTAAATTCCTTTGTTTATAAATGTTTTATGTGTACTTAATATGTACATATATTTTAAGTACATATAAAACAAACAAGATAATGCATATTAAGTACATATAAAAATTTCATCTTTAAATTCCTTTTGAGTTGATTTTTTAATATGGTGTGAGAGAGGGTGCAACTGCATTTTTCAGCACATGGATATCCATTTGTCTCCACGCAATTCACTGAAGAGGCTGTCTTATCCCATTGTCTGTTCTTGGCATCATCACATGACTGTAAATATGTAGTTTTATTTCCAGGTTCTCTATTCTACTGGTGCCTGTTTCTATACCATCACCATGATGTTTTGATTACTATAGCTTTGTGGTATACTTGAAGTCAAATAATGTTTGTAATGCCTCCGGTTTGTTCTTTTACTGAAAATTGTTGTGAGAATTCGGGGACTTTATGGTTCCATGTGACTTTTTTTCTGTGAAAACTGTCATTGGATATGGCCTCTTGCTGGGGCCATCCTGGAGGCTCCATCTGTGGGTAACAGCTTAGGGTCTGGGGCAGTTCTGGTGTATGAGTCCAAGGCAAAGTCTTGTGCTCATTTCTCTCTCCTTGGGGAATGAAGGGTGTCTGTTTTCAAATTGTGCTGCTGGTCAGGGAAGGGGTAAGAGGGACAATGTAAAAACTCTTCTTTCTCCCGTATTCAATGCATTTTTTTTTCTTATTTATGTTCTACATCTAGATGCTGTGATCTCTCATCTGGTTCATTTAGCTCTTATGAAAGTATATTTTACATGCAGGCAGTGATTCAAGTTGCTACTACTGTAGGGGTATTCAAGGTATAAAGTCTATAAAGTCTTACTTTGCCATCTTGCAATATCTATCCCCAATCCCAAATTTTATTGTCTGTTGTTTTATGCAATTGTTTTTTAAAATCAGGTAAAAAAAAATTTCTACAAAAATACCATCTTTCATTGTAGTTATTTCTAGCATTGCTTCATACTCATGGCAATTATTTTACCTTCCTTTTACTTCATCCTGATAAACTTCAGTACTTCTTGTAAAGACCGGTATTGCCGAATTCTCTCACGTTTTTCTTGTTTTGTTTTTCTTTTATATTGGAAGTATTTATTTTGCCTTGTTTTGAGCCTTTTTCTGTTAGCACTTTGAATATGTCATTCCACTGTGTTCTGGGTTCCATAGTTTTTCTCAAAGTTGGCTATATTAATATATTTTAAGCCATTTTTATGTGATGACTCACCTCTCTCTTCCTGATTTCAAGAGTCTATTTCTGTTTTGTTTTTCAAAATTCGACTATGATTTGTCTAAGTTTGCATCTCTTGGAGTTTATTCAAGTTAGAGTTGTCTGAGCTTTGATGTGTTAATTTTTCCAGGTTTTGGAAGTTTGTGGTCATTTTCTCTTCAAATATTCTTAGGCTCCTTATTCTAGTTTAACTCCAGAATTTCTATTCTGTTTTTAAATAATCTTTATTGATGTGTTCTATTTTGATAGACATCATCTCAATCCTTCCATAGTTATTAAGAATGGTTCATTTAGTTCTTTGCATATATTTATATTAGCCAATTTTAAGTAAATGACTAGTAATTTTAATATTTGCCTTCCTTGGGATCAGTTTCTTCTGATTGCTTTTTTGTTTTTGTGTAAGTGCCATAATTTCCTGGTTCTCTCATGTGTGTTTCTTTCTCCTAATCAAACCAGCTACCCCAAGGTTTGTTTAATGATTTTCCTGGGCTATTCTCCTTCATATTTAGCCATAAGAGTCGCTCATTAGCTTAGCGATAAACTAGTGATTGGTCAGAGATCTCCTTAAATGACCTGAACATGCAAGGGGCCTTCTGTATTACCAGAAATATATGGGAAGTTTTCAAAGCCCCATTAACACCTAATTTGCTAGTTTTTCATTTATAGTCTGGTGGTCCTCAACTTAGGCAGATGCAGTTGTAAACATTTGCCACTAATTGTTTTCTAACTATGCCCTGGGGTTAGATAAAGACTATCACAGAGAATGGACTTTTCCAGAGTAACTGTCAGGACAAATGGTGACAGTCCTCTAAGAGATCAAGCCCTAAGGTGTGAATTAAACCCATAAAGGTAAGTACTTAGAGGTAGATTGTGCTCTGGAGCCTGCAGCAACAGTCATCCCCAGGATTAAAAACTTTAAGTAGAAAGAGCATTGGTGTATTTTATGAAACGTATTCTAATCCCTCTAGTGACTGTTAGAAGGCTGATGTTCATAGCTACCAGGGTGGTATGCCTGTCGGTTGTCAATGTTACTGCAGAGCTGGGGAGAGGACATGGGTAGAGGGTAAGTTAAAATGCCACAAAGCTCACTGTTCTTACCAAGATTCAGCCATTTTCTTGAGTAAAATGCTTCAGATTGTTGCAAATCTTGGGGTAGTTGCCCCAGTTCCATATGAAGAAAAAGATTTTCAGAGGTCTTCTTTCCAAAAGCACTTTTCCTGCAGTGTATTCCTAAGTACACAAATAAAGTAGAAAAAAAATTTTATATGTGATTTTGATCATGACGTCACTTTCATAGTTACATGAATATCCTCAGTAATATGGGTTTTACTTAAATAATACAATGAAATGTCAAAATTTTTCAACAATTTGCATCCTTACCATAGCTACTCAAGGATGCAAAGGTTTTTCATTTAGCATCACCTGAAATCCTCAAAATTGTGCACTTTGCCTATACGAACTATACAATTTTATCTAAATCTCAGATGTCTACCATTTAAATATTACTGTCCTACCCCAACTCCCCCAAACTAATAAATTATTATCTACTATTTTGTGAGCAGTTACTTTGTGCCAGACACAATTTTAAAATCTTATGTATAATTTTCCCAGCAACCCTGGGATAATTACTCCCATTATATAGATGGTATCAGTACATTCAACAACTTGGCAGATATTTCAGAGCTTCTGAGGGTTAAAGCCGTGAGTTAAACCCATAAAGGTAAGTAGCTACAGGTAGATTGTGGCAACAGCTATCTCCAATAAAAATATATGCCAGAGAAAAAAACCTTTAGGTGGGAAAGGCACTGGTATATTTTACACATAAGTAACCAATCAGAACATTGCTTTCTCAGCCATGTAATATAATTGGTAATTATGGTCCTAATAGAAGTAGGCTTGACAAATGCCGGCAGTATGTGTGTTAAATTCTCATCTGATTATATCATAATCACAGGGACCCCACAATAAGTGTCAAAGGAAACTCAGGTTTATCAACAAATGTTTAAGGTCAGTGTTCTGTGTCCCCTGTGTCCCTTGTGTAGTCAAACCATAGGAGAGCAATGACAGCTATACCTGAAAAGGAGAAGTATACTGTTCACACACTGCTGGGTTGAAGTTTCCCACATGCTGTGTTCCAAGGGAATACAACCCATCTGAATGGAAAGTCTTTAGGACATGTTCTCTACGCAGTCATTTCTAAATTTTGCATTAGAGGAATCACATTTCCTTGTCTAAGACAACCTCTCTCCAAAGTCTGACTCATAAATGTACTACTTATTTTTCTAAAACACATTGCAATGTGATTCATACACCCAAGGGCAAGATTGGGTATTAAATCAATGTCAGGCTCTGTGATATTTCATCAGGTTTGGTTCTGTGATAGAACTATTTAGCTTGAAAATATTTTTGTACTTTGAAGAGTAACTTTGTAACACCTAAAGGCGGTCAAGAATGGAAGCATTTCAGATTGCACTTGTATGTGTGTAAGTACATATAAACATATTATGTGTCTGTATACAGAATGAGGAAAACATTAAGACAATCTGCATTAATCATAGTTGTCTGCTATTAATTTTCTATTATAGGCACTCTACTGCTGCAGCATATATATATATACACACACATATATAACATTTTAAATAAAGGAATGACTGTCTTTTGTTTGTTCTTTTATGTCGAACAAATAGTATACTGCCTAGAACATAATATGCCCTCCATCAATATTATGAACAAAATAACATGACTTAAAATTTAGTTTTATAATAGCCATGAAGCAAGTATTCCTAGTTTATAGATGAGTTAATGGAGTCTCTTGCTATAAAGAAAGTTACTGTTAACTGTTCATACTGCTAGTAGATGCAGATCTATCACACAATGAGCTCTCCTCTATTAAATGAAATAATAAGCACCCAATCTATTTTGCAGGAAGCTAATAAGATAGTGAATCTGATCGTTCAGTCCATGGTTAATGTTTCACCTCAATCATATATAACTCATAGACCCTTTCTGAAACATACCACTGATTCTCTGGTTTAATCAGATGTTACCCTTTTTGAAGTCCCAGGTAGTACCTAGCCCAGATTAGGTAATCCATCAGTTTCACATTGCTAACACCCTATTACACATGGAATATACTTAGCTTTTATGTTACAATCCCACCTGTGTCCCAAGGTCCAATTTAGAGTATGTTTCTCTGTATATGTATTTCTAATCAATTCTAAGTACTATTTCTTTTCTGTCTGTGTTCATAACCTTTAGTATTACATTGTAATCGCAATTTTAGTTAATTACTTAATATTTTCTTTAAATATTTGTGCATCACAGTCTTGCCTCCTGGGGTGATTTTTATTTTTCAACTTGGTGAGGCCACAGTACCTAGATATTTGGAGTAACAATATGCTACATGTTTCCATGATGGTATTATTACATGAGATTAACATTTAAATCAGCAGACCTTGAGTAAAGCAGATTTTCCTCCATAATGTCAATGGGCCTCAACCAATCACTTAAAGGTATTAACGGATAAAAAGACTGAGTTCACCAGAAAAAAAATGAAATTCTGAAAGCAGACTGCATTGGCAACTTTTTCCTGGGTCTCCAGCATTTCAGCCTACCTTACAGATGTTATGCTAGCGAGCCTCTACAATTACATGAGCCAATTCCTGAAATAAATCTGGGTATATGTATGCGTACACATATACACACCCTATCCTTTTTCTCTGAAGAACCCTGACTACAACTCTTTAACTAGAATTGAGTGTTACATTTTTGTGTATTCTTCAGGACCCATTCTTCCATCCTGCTTCAAATATTTACAAAGCATACACTATGGACTCTCAAATAGAGGGCATCCATGTAGAACTGTGCATGTAATAGTCAATTAGTACATATATTTTCTGACTGAATGTTAATTTTAAATTCACTCCATTAAATATCTGACATACCTAACAACCACTTTGATTATTAAATTGCTGGTCATGGCCCTGGAACCTGTAATTCTATAATGTCTGACTTAAGACTAAAGAGTAACTTAGGTACTAGGAAAATAAGACTCAGCATATAGGAATGAGTTTTGTGTTTGTTCCTATCAATTATTATTATGCCATTATGAAATATACATAACTGATTTAAAATAACCTCCATTTAAGTTGAAATAAATTTTAGTCCTGATTGATATCTTAAAAATTATTTTAGAAATTCTTGTGAAAGAACCTCTATTTTATTAAGTGCTGTTGGTGTTCTTAAGAAAAATGTAGTTGTATAGTGGCAGTATATTGGAATATAATAAAAATGCATATATAAATTTGGCTCCTGTATTTCTTTCAAAGGAAGCATATTCTAATTATAAATTCAAACAAAAATTCAGAAGGCCTGATGAATTAGAAACAAATTGCACTTTCATTGAGGTAACAGGCAGTCTAAATTATAACTCAGAGTCTGAAGAAATTGCTAGATACACAAAGTAGAATACCTCAGAGTCTGAAGAAATTGCTAGATACACAAAGTAAAAAAGATTGTCAAATAAAATATAAGTAGCAAATACCAAATACTGTTGTTAACAGTGACTCTTTAATGCTTTCAGATGCCAATTAGCTATCTCAGAAATCGTAGATTGAAAGCAAGAAATCTTTCTGCTACGGGGTATCATTGCTCTGTTTGGCTGTATTCTCTATTTCATAATATAAGGTAAAAGAAAGAATTCACCTTGTCAGAAATGACACATCATTTCAAAGAGAAAAGATTACTTTTTCAAATGTCCTTATTGTATACAAATGCATCCAGTGGAATTTTATTAACCATGATATGCCCTTAATGGGCATAGTGAGGGCTTGTGCCCAGTAGTAAGCTGGTAAATGTTTGACAGCTGCGTCTCAAAACAAAACAAGTCCTAATTTGTAGTACCCTGATTTCCTTGGTGAAATACTGATTCTAGCCAATTTTAAGCTACCAGTGTGAGGTCATTGAATTTGGAGTTGGAAAAAGATGGGCACAATCAGCTATCAAGAGCCAGTACAAACTGGCGCCAGCATGAATTGGCATCAGCATACAACTGCTTGTGCCCAGTGGCCCTCAGTGCTCCTTATTCTTAAATTATGTGAATAGTAGGACTGCACCAAGCTGTTGTGCTCAATTATTCACAAGCATGCCATTTTGACAGTCCAATCTACTTCTTTAATTTAGGCTTGAATTTGCAAATTGTACAACTGGACACATGCTAATATTCTCAATTCTGATCAGTCCTTTTAGAAGATTTAAGCATCTACATATAATAATAGCAACAACATGGCAGTATAATTGCATAGTATTTTATACTTTTTGAAGCCGCAGATGTAGATTATCTCACTTAAATTTCATAATTTCCATTAAGTAATGTGTTATTATTCCCATATTGTAGATAGGAAGAATCAGACTTAAAACGTTCAAACGACTCGGACCTAAGCACAAGATGAGGAAGCAGAGGTGATGGAAGCAAAAGAGCCGAATTGTAAAAATAGAAGTATCCAAGAACACTGTGGATGAGCAGGTTTAAGTTTCCATAGCTAGATTTAAGATAACACCAGACAAGCAAAAGGTTGTACATTCCTTGGTAAATACAACAAGGTTTGACACTGGCAATTTGTGCAAGATTTATTTTCAACAAGCATTTTCACCCATAGCATTTTAGATATTTAGGGAAAAAGGCACTGGCAAATGCCAGCAATTATATTTGTTTCCTTATATAAAAAGCACATTTAATTTCTACAACACTATAAGTTTCACATTATTTTCTGCATTTGCTATACGGGGAGACAAAAGTCAAAGAGGATGAGTAATCTGCTCAAAGATACATGCCTAGAAATAACTGAAATAGAAACCACATCTAAATATGTTTAGCTCTACATTCTACAAATCCCTTTTTCATCCTATTTTTATCATCCATTTATACGTCAGCAAGTAAGAGGTATTCTTTCCATCTTCGGGCAAAAATTACCCTTGACCCACATACCTGCAGTCAATACAGGAGGATATGGCAAGAACTCTAAATGAATAAACTGAATTCCTCTACCTTAAATTACATCTTCAAGCCCAAATTTCCCAATTCTTTAGACAGAATTATTTGGTCATGTGTTTTTTTTTTTTTTTTTCACACTATAACATTAAGCAAATTGGCCAAGCATCACCAAAGAAGAAACTTAAATGCTATATTGTTAACTTACTTTGATAAAGAGTACATTTTGTCCACTTTGCATTCATTTTAAATGTCATAGTATTTACAAAGCAGAACATGGTAGACCGCACAGTTTTTGGAACATTTTTTAAAAATTAGCATTCAACACACAAACTAGAATACACTGTCCCAAAGAGGTATCAAAAAAAGACAACCAGATCACCCACAGAGTAGACACACCCAAAATGAGAGTCTATGGGCTAATTCAGGGGCTGAACAATCCGAAGAATGGAGGACCAGATACAATGTCAAAAGGGCTATGCACATTAACCTTGTCCTGTCATAACTCAGGTTGAAAAGAAGGAGCTGATATACAAATATCAGGTATCTCAGAATACTTTAAAGTTAATTAAAGCTTATAAGATTCATCTTATCAATGTTGTAATGTTCACAAGGATTTCTGGAACTATTTGACCTGCAATAGATGAAAATGTATGTATTTCTTTTGCAAAACCATCAAAATGAGCTGAAAAAAATCATACAATCTGTCAGTTACAGTTTGCTAGGTGTGATGTTGGGATGATAGAATTTTTTATTCCGAAATATTGTCAGCATTAAGAATAATAATCCAAACTTTTTAGGCAAATATTTATGCTTATTCTACACATGACTTAAATTAGACAATGTAGACTTAGTTTGAGCATACAAACCAAAAGGATTATAATACAAAAAATGGTACTTTAAAAATCTTTGTTTCAGAATAAGGAGTTTTTTCAGGACATGGCATCCAGATGCCTTGAAAAAGTTACTGTATTCTGCAAATGCCCCTTTGACTAATGAATTGCAAGCCACAATTTCTTATAAATATCTAAGTATTGAGTTTTATGTGTCAAATTTGGTATTGTTACTCAAGCCTAATGGGAAGATTTTTTCATATTTTTACTTTTTAGCATTTTTAAACTTACAAAAGTGATCAATATACATTGAAGAAAACTTTAAAAATTCAAAGAAAAAGAAGTATTAAAATAATCAATATAGTCTTGCACCATAGAAGTTAAACATTCATATCTATGTTTGAAACTTTATATCTCTCAATCTATGTAAACATGTATAATTTTAAACCAGACCATAGTGTCTGAAATCTGCTTTTTCCCTCAGCAATATATTATCCTACATTTCTTAATCATAATGATCAATTACTGCATACTAACTCGTCTTATAGACACAGAGTAATGTATTTAAACATACTTCTTTTTTGATATTTCAGTCATTTTTAACATTTTTGTGAGCATGAATGTCAGTTATCTCTCTGTACATCTTTGTGTACTTCTGCAATCTTTTTTGTATGGTATTTTAGAATTGATAAAGAAAATAAACATTTAAAATTTTTTTGATGTGTGTTCTCAAATTGTCTCCTCAAAAGTTTGTACCAACCAAGTCTTAGCCAGTCAGGCCAAATGAAAGAAATATTAAATATGGGCTGGGTTTATTTAACATTTGTTCTGTTCACGTGTTTTTCACAAAGGTGCCCTTGGCCCTTCCTGACTGCCTTACGCAAAAATCAAGTACCATCCAAGTAACTGACACAACGAGCCTGAAAGAAATAAAACTACTGGGAAGATTATTGAGCTCCTCCTCCAACGCCCATTAAATACAGACGGTGAACATGCCATGTATGACTGATTAAACCACATTTAATGAATCCCTAGGGTCCTCAGTTGCAGCCTCTGCATTCTCCTCACTTTATCCTCCCTTTTACTTCCTCAAGGGCCAATTTATTTTGAATCCTAAACACAGCGCATGTTTTTCTATCCATTCCTCCTACTACCTTGACTTAGTTACACCTTAATTTGATAGGAAAGAAAAGCCTTCTTAATAATATCCACCCTTTTCCTTCACTTGTTTCTTCTTTACAGTTTTGTTTTTGAGTAAATTCATGGTGAATAAATACACACATAAGATTCTGGGTGCAGAAATCCCGGATTCAGGTAAAATCTCTCCCTGTGTTTGACTGTGTGCTCACAGGCAAGCCTTAGCTTTTTCCTCTATAATTAATAATGTCTTCCTAGACAGGATTTTATAAGATTTAATATATATAAATTAAAACACTTTTTAACTGCTCTGACAGTTACTTTTCCCAGTTCTCTGCCCTCCTAGCCCTTCGATAAATCCTTGGAGACAAAAATAAAGTAACTGATTCTTTCTGATCCACAGATACTAAACTATGAAGAATGAGCTATGTTTAGAATCTTCTGTTGTCTTGGTAAAATATGTCAAACATCACCCTTTTTTTAAGCTATTTAAGATCGCTATTACTGATTGATTGAAACACCTTGGTTATTTTCTTTTCAGAATTTATAAGCTATGGATAATATTTGCTGTTATTTGAAAGTTGTTTGCCATTCATACAATCAATACATTCTTAATATAATTTCAATGTTTATTTTCTGGATAGAAAATAGTTTCATAACTCCAAACCACCTATAGCTGTATATTTTTATTTTTTTTTAAGTGGAGAGTGTAATCTGTTTTTCCCACCCATGATGAAAGGGTATCAACAATAACAGGGAGAAATAAAAAGATTTAGCATTAAATGATAGTCTTCCAGACAATCGTATGACATGCGAATAAAATTTAAAGAAGGATATATATTACCTTTTCATACCAGTCACTCTTCTGTCAGCTTAACATTTTGAAACTAAAGCATTTCAACAATGAGCAGTTGAACTTAATATAAAAAGGAATATATCTCAAGACTTTCTCTCTAATGCTTGGAACTTAGAAAATGTATTTTGGTTGAAAATCTTTGTTTCATTCTTATGCTATTAAAAAATCACAACTTAGTGAAAAGTATATTGACTAGAGTCATTTTATTAACAAAGTATAAGATTTAAAACTGTGGTTGTATGCTTTTTTTTCTTTATATGCCTAATATATTTAATATACTTGATATCAAGGTATTTTAGAAGTATTTTAAATAAAAATTATCTAGACTCCTTAGGTTAACCCCTTCATATTTTGTCTACACATTATGATGGAAGTAAAATGATACATAACTCAGTGGTTTATGAGATTATGAAAGCACAGTTAATGACTACCTGCCAACTTAAGTTTCAAAATAAATCCTCTTTCACTTAGTTTTCTCACATCAACAAAAAAAGTAAATGGAAACATTGAGAGAATGTGCCTTTATATAGATCAATTTAAAAAAACAACCCTTCATATCTGCCCTTTGTTAACAAGCATGTGAAAAAAAAATATAAGTATTAGAAACATGTTTTTCATTTATGAACATATACAAAAGCAATGAGATCATGACTGCAATGCTGAAAACAAAAGTATTGAAGTAGATATCTGATTTCGTTGGAATAACAGATGCTTGACTAATTCAAGATATCAACAAGGATGTGAAAACAGTAGGCTATAAAGTCACCCCATGATGCGGCAAAGCTTGGAATTTGTAAAAGATGCAGTTCACTGAATTGCTAGCTTAATTGTGTGAACTGCTGTTGCTATTAAAACTGGATTTTTAAAACTTTATTTGATTTCTCTATTGCATCACCACCCAGAGCTTAAAGTATACTGATTATAGTTATAATTTAAAAACACTAGGCACTGTAACAATTCTAATACTAATACATGAAAAAATATCTGTAAATTATAGGAAAAATTATGATATTCTCTCTGAACTACTGTTTTTCTGAGGGTGAGGAGGGGAAGTTCTTGTTTCTTTTTTCTAGATTCATTCTCATTGCTTTCATGTTTCAGGCAATGCCAAGGCTGGTTTCATAAATATGTTAATCTAGGTAATTGTCTCAGACTAATCTGATCTCAATTAAGTTACTTAGCAGGAATGTACCACATGGAGTGGCCTGTCAGTAGGCTTAAAACCATAGATTATCAGCAAAAATAACTTTCTGTAATAGAGGTCAAAGGGACTAGATTGAGAACTGCAGGAAAGGAGAATCTGCAATATCCAATATTATTCATCCAGAAATTATTCACTATTTGTTTATGGACTAGCAGACAGATAAACTATCTGAGTGCTAGCACAAAAATTAATTATGAAAAGACAAAAATTAACCCTCCCCAGGAAAATGGCATTTATGTACAAGTCTTTTCGTGATGCCAATGATCTCTCTCTTTGCCTCTGTCTCCTCTTTTCCCCCTCAGTGCCCTATCACACTAGGTTAATTGTATTCCTTTTAGCTGGCAGCTTTCAGATCCACTGGGTGGCTAGGTGTGCCCTTTGTGTTAACAGGTAACACAAGCCAGATATGCTTTTTTTATGCTTCTATCTGGCTACACTCAAACCAAATGCAAGGGATTTTAAACATGGAGTTCTGCCCTTTGTTAAAAAAAAAAAAAGCATGTGAAAAAATATATAAAATAAAAATATCCTGGACAAATTTAGATTATGATTTTAGTTGTTGATTTGCGAAAGATACATGGAAACGGCCAGTTTTCTTGATCATTCACATTTCTGGTTTATTGGCCTGTTCTCTATTTTGGAATCTCTGTTTTGAGCCTTTTTTTTTTTTTAATCTTTTGGATTCTTCTTCTCTATTTTCTTTTTAAGAACTCTGCTGAGTGCAACCCGAAGGACCTGAGCTTTCCATTATGGGATATGTCCTATGTTGGGAAACCAAGGGCATAGGAATGAGATGAGTAGGAGGAGGGAGAGATAGGGAAGGCTGATTTTACTCGGTTATGGTAAAGGAGTTTGACTAGTTCAAACTCAACTCTCCAAGACATGAAATTTGGAGCTAAAGCACAAACAATAATAGAGTATTTATTTGCTACATATGGCAGATGTGTTCTCTGAACCTATTGTCTTCAGAATTCTGCGGTGGGTGGCAGGAAGTTTTTATCTTGACTTGGTAATTATCAAATGTGAGATCTCTCTCCTCTTCCCCAACCCCACATACTCCACAGGGAATTTTAAGTATTTGATATCAGAGACAAATATTTAGATCAGTTAGGGTTACTAGGGTTTTGTCTGCATATTTTATTAGTAGTTTGGACCGTTCAAAATTCTTCCAGCTATTTCTTATTCTAGGTAAAAAGTTAATGAGTGCACAATTTGCCACACTCTATTTTCTGTCTGTCTACCCAGATTGGCAGCAATGTTCATGGCTGCTGTTTCAACCTACGCTCCAATGTGAGGAAAACAGCCACGCACAAAAGAGCCACCAGCCAACCCATGATACACACACACTTTGTGAACAAGAAATAACCTCTTCTGTTTTAGGCAACTGAAATTTTAACTTTGTTACCATTAGCATAACCTAGCCTGTCCAGACAGCTACATGAAAAAATTATGAAGAAATTATGTTTTGGCCTTCAATACAAATGTCTATAGCTGAAAATACGTACTTAATCTAGATTTGTGTGCCAGATTTGTGTATTAGTAGAAATAGAATGTTTTGATACGTATTAGTAAAGTTTGATAACTAGTGTACACATTAGGTTCATATTGTACGTCTATATTTTGTTAAGCATTAATGTATAAACTGGGGAATAGATGGTATTTTTCATATAACAAAGAAAAATGTTTCACAACATTCCCATGTTAAACCATACAAGAAATATGAGCAAAAACATCAGGTTCTTACACAAAGGGAGATAATAACAAAGCACATGAGTGAAACCAAAATAACTTAAAAACAACATACTGTATGATACATCAAAGCATTGAATTTTAAGTGCCTCGTGAAATCACCTTCTTCAAATTTTTCTCAAAATAAGTTCCCTTGAGTCCTATGTGTGAACACGCATTTAACAAATTCCTTTTCCCCCTTGAAAATGCGAATGCTACTACTCATCTCCACCTACTTGGCTAAACGTTTTCTTTGGCAACAACTATTGGGACAATTTCATTAGTCCTATATTGCAAAAGTTGTGCAATAGAATTTGAAAGCATGAGTAAGATTTGTTAACCTGACTGATGCTTGACTTTTTTTTCCCCCTTTCAAATACTATTCCTGTACATGATGGGAAAACCTATTTAACATAGACAATAACGTTGATTTTATTTTTGATGGGCACAAAGATGATGGGGTTCAGGACAGCCTACCACAAAATATAACACAGTGGCATTTGAGGAAACAACAGAAGCAAGCCCTCAAATCGAGAAAAAATTCCCCACACTTCTCCGCTAATGCAGGCCATAAAACCTAGGTAACCTTCCCCTAAAAATAGGTCATAGGACCTGCCCTATACCTACGGAAAAGCAGTGAAACACAGAGATACCAAGAAGAACCTGAAGAATATGGAAAGACCTTGCTAAGCCTCCCCTCCCACCTGGGATTTCTAGATCATACCCCCTTTTGTCCAATCATGTTTCTCCTCAACTGTCCACTTCTTCTTCTGACTTAGCATAAAATGTACACAATTTTTCCTGTTTATTTGAATCTTCATTTCTGAAGGCTCCCATGTCACATACATTAAATTTGTAGGCTTTTCTCTTGTTAACCTGTCTTTTGTTATAGCTATCACAGCCATAGAATAGCAATGGGTAAGGAAAGATACTACTTTTTCTATTCTACAAAGAAACGTACTGTAACTTGGAACACGAAGAGGTCTGAATTATTCCCCATAAACTTTCAAGTAAAAAAATAAAACACACTTCACCAAATTATGAATTTTTTTTTTTTACTTTTAAGTTGAGAGGTACGTGTGCAGGTTTGTTACATAGGTAACCTATGTCATGGGGATTTGTTGTACAGATTATTTCATCACACAGGTACAAAAGCTAGTACCCATTAGTTATTTTTTCTCATTTCTCCCTCCTCCCACCTTCCAGCCTCCAATAAGCCCCAGTGTGTGTTGTTCCCCTATATGCCTGTATGTTCTCATCACTTAGTTCCCACATACATATTATAAGTGAGAACATGTGGCATTTAGTTTTCTGTTCCTGTTTTAGTTTTCTAGAGATAATGGCCTCCAGCTCTATCCATGTCCCTGCAAAGGATGTGATCTCATTCTTCTTTATGGCTGCATAGTATTTCATGGTGTCTATGTACTACATTTTCTTTATCTAGTCTATGACTGATGGACATTTAGATTGATTGCATATCTTTGCTATTGTGAATAGTGCTGCAATGAACACATGAGTGCATGTGTCTTTATAACAGAACAATTTATATTCCACTAGGTATATACCCAGTAATAGAATTGTTGGGGCAAATGGTATTTGTCTTCTTAGGTCTTTGAGGAATCGCCAGACTGCCTTTCATAATGGTTGAACTAATTTACACTCCCATTAACAGTGTGCAAACGTTCCTTTTTCTCCACAACCTTGCCAGCATCTGTTATTTTATGACTTTCTAATGATAGCCATTCTAACTGGTATGAGATGGTATCACATTGTGGTTTTGATTCATATTTCTCTAATGATTGGTGATGTTGAGCTTTTTTTACATATGATTGTTGGCCAAATGTATGTATTATTTTTGAAAAGTGAATTTTAAAAGTGGTTAGTGAAAGTGCTTTTCAATGCTATTCCTATTAAACTAACATTGAGATTCTTCACAAAACTGGAAAAAAATTAAATTTATATGGAACTAAATAAGAGCCCAAAGAGGCAAGGCAATCCTAAGCAAAAAGAAGAAAGCTGGAGGCATCACACTACCCTACTTCAAACTATACTATAGTGATACAGTAACCAAAATACCATGGTTCTGATACAAAAACAGACACATAGACCAACAGAACAGAATAAAGAACCCAGAAATAAGACCGCACACCTACAACTATCTGATCTTTGAAACACCTGACAAAAACAAGCAATGGGGAAAGCAGTCCCTATCAACAAATGGTGCTAAAATAACTATCTAGCTATATGCAGAAGACTGAAACCAGATCCCTTCCTTATGCCATATACAAAATTAAATCAAATGGATTAAAGACTTAAATGTAAAACCCAAATCTATTAAAAACCTACAAGACAACCTAAGCAATACCATTCAGGACACAGGCACAGGCAAAAATTTCTTGATGAAGACACCAAAAGCAATGGAACAAACATAAAAATTGACAAATGGTATCTAATTCAACTAAAGAGCTTCTGCATTGCCAAAGAAACAATGATCAGAGTCAGCAGACAACCTACAGAATGGAAGAAAATTTTTTAAACTATGCATCTTGGAAAGGTCTAACATATCCAGCTTCTGTAAGGAACTTAAGATATTATTGTTCTTTATTTAAAAATTGGCAAGATATTCTATGGACATTTAAAATACATAATTTGACTACAGGAGAATTCTAGATAAGCGTTGATGAGCTATGAATGGAACTCCACTCCTTATGCTTGGGAACATTCTTCTCTAAATGCAGAAATGCATATTTGGCATGCAGCAAAAACACTCAAATTTTAAAAAAGAAAGCCTGAATCATGCTTCTTCTTTCTTCAGGGCTCATCTGGCCATCCGGATGGTTGAAGGTTTTTTGTATTTGCTTTCTCCCATAGTTAGGGTAAAGAACATAATGAAACGTCAAATTATTCAACAACTTATTGTTCTAGCAAATGGTATGGAACTTAAAGTCTTATTTGAAAGAACCCTCTTCAAACCACCTTGAGATTTTTTTTTTCTACAAAATAAATAAGGGAGATATCACATAATTTCCAAGTGACTGAAGCTCTCTTTGTTGGTGACATCTATCACTTTTTTATAGCTCTGTTACACTGCAGAGTTTAAATGTTTCTTGTATTGAAACACTATAGTTTCGTGGCAATAATATTAGAATTGGGATCAGAAGTGTTCTAGTTTGTGGCTTAACTAGTGAAAATTGACCAGATGAAAAGAAAAATTACCTTTCTTTACCCCATACTATTCACAGGATAACAATGTATTTCCTTTTCTTTTCTTCCTTGTTTAACAAATAGGTATGAGTTTCTCAGATGTAAGTAAGAAAAGAACAAAAAAAGGAATTGATTTGCCCCTTTTTGTTTTCTGCATTGTTATCACTTCCTTGATTTGAGGAACAATCATCTGGATTTCCACACCTGATGAAAGTAGCAGCAGAGTTGAAACTATGTTTACAGACGCCAGCATCAGGCTTTCTCAGTAAGGACCTTAAACTGAAATCCAAGGGAAGAGTGTATGTAGCCCTACAGAGTTCATTATGCTTTTCTTCCCTCAGCCAATAGTTTCTTCCAGAAGTTTTCCAATGGGAGTAATGGTGGCTAAGCCTGTGGGGAAATTGCCATGGCAGTTCTGTTTCATGGATGCAATAACCATTCGCTTTTAGCAAGGGGTCTCTTATTTTAGATATAACTGCATGAGCCCTTAATAGTTGATGAGTCCTGAAAGAATGCAGCTCTGCTTCACTTTAATTTCATTCCTGTGAGTTCCTTTTTGTGTGCATACTACCTTTGTGTATACACATGATTTAAGGTGATTAGAATAGATTATTCATTTTATAAATTTTAGCAAGACATTTAACCCAACATATCCAAAAAATTGTTTCGGTTTGTAGTCATAGAAACATTATTACTGGGATATTTTACTTTCTTTTTCCATAGTAAGTCTTTAAAATCCAGCAAGAATTTTAAAATTACATCTCATCTCATTGCAGACTAGCCATGTTTCAAGTTTTCAACAGCCTCATGTAGCTAGTGGCTATTGTAGTAGACAGTGCAACTCTACAGTCTACCTATGTTTGTATTTTAATTTATATACATGTTGACTCAAAAATAAAATTATGTTATAACATGAGCTAGCTAACACACTCTGTTATATGAAATGACGGTCTCTATTTACCTATTTGAAAGTTCTTTATTGTTTTATACGTAAAATGAATAGCTTTTCCAATCAAGCATTGCAAAATTTTAGTTTACAAAAAGATGCATATACATTTGTACTGCAACTGATTGATTTTTTAATTGACAAAATAATTGTATGTATTTTTGGGGTTACACAGTGATGTTTTGGTGCATATATATGTGTGTGTATATTTATATGTACACACACACCAGTGATTTGATTGGGGAAATTAGCATATCTGTCATCTCAAATATTTATCATTTCTTTTCGTTGGGAATGTTCAGGATCCTCCTTCCAGCTATCTGAAACTATATGTTATCATTAACTATAGTCATCCTACAGTGCAATATATAGAACACTGGAACTTACTCCTCCTATTTAGATGTTATTGCGAATCCCTTAACAAATCTCTTCTTATCCTTCCCTTCTCTCTGCCCTTCCCAGCCTCTGGTATCTGTTCTTCTTACTCCTATGAAATCGACTTTAGTTTCCACATATGAGAACATGAGATGTTTAATTTTATATTCCTCATTTATTTCGCTTAAGAATGTCTTGCAGTTTTTTCCATGTTACTGCCAATGACAGGATTTCACTCTTTTTATGGCTGAATATAATTCCCTGGTGTATGTGTACCAATTTTTTATTCATTCATCTGTTTTCAGACACCCAGATTGATTCCATATCTTGGCTATTGTGGATACTGCTGCGATAGATATCAGGATACATATGCCTCTTTCATGTAATGATTTATTTTCCCACTTGTGGGATTGCTGGATCATATGGTGGTTTTATTTGTAGTTTGAGGAAACTCCATACTTTTCTCCATAGTGGCTTGGCTAATTTACATTCCCACCAACAGAGTATAAAAGTTCCCTATTCTCTGCAACCGCCCCAGCACTGTGTTTTGTATTCTTGATAATAGCCATCCTAACTGTAGTGAGATGATACCTCACTATGGCTTTGATTTGCATTCCCCTGATGATTAGTGATGTTGAACATTTTCTCATATATTTGTTGGTGATTTGTATGTCTTCTTTTGAGAAATGTCTGTTCTGATCATTTGCCCATTATTAATCAGGTTGGTTCTTTTTTGCTGTTGAGATATTTTAGTTCCTTATGTATTCTGGATATTAATCTCCTGCCAAATGAGTCATTTGCAGATATTTTCTTCCATTCTATACTTGGTGTTTTCACTCTGTTGATTAAAAAGATTCTGCACAGCAAAATAAATAATTTGATGTAATTCCATTGGTTTATTTTTGTTGCCTGTTTTTGAGGTCTTATTCATAAAATCTTTTCATAGACCAATGTCCTGAAGCACCTCCCATATGTTTTCTTCTAGTAGTTTTATCCTTTTGGGTCTCACATTTAGGTCTTTTATCCATTTTGAGCTTATTTTTGTATAGGGTGAGAGGTAGGGCATCTAGTTTCATGCTTCTGTAAATGGATATCCAATTTTTTCATCACCAGTTATTAAAGAGATTTTTCCTTCCCCAAGATGTGTCCTTGACACCTTTGTCAAAAAATCAGTTATCTGAATCTATGTGGACTAATTTCTGGGTTCTCCAATCTGTTCCATTGGTTTGTGTATCTGTTTTTGTGCCAGTATCACACCGTTTTGGTCACTATAGCTTTGTAGTATATTTTGAGGTCTGGTAGTATGATACCTCCAGCTTTGTCCTCTTTGCTCAGGATTGTTTTGGCTATTTGGGTTCTTTGAGCTCTTTCCTACATCTATTGTTTAAAATATGTTCATTATATTTAGTTCCATATCTTGCAGTATAATTAGGAATCCTACTGTGTTTGAATGCATGGGCACTGCTGTATTGCATACTTACCGCTCAACTTTTTATCTTCCTTTTGCTTTATTTTGATTTTGGAATAATCTCTCCTAGACTGAAATGTAGAAAATTTTCACAGACAAACAGAAAAAATCAGAACAGATGCACCTTGTTATAAGATCATCATTCTACCTGTACTGTTTGTATCACAATGTAAAAGAAGCTATTGTCCCAAACTGCTGCTGTACCTTAAAACAAAAGCAAATGCATCGGTATTGTGGGAAGCCTAGAAACACAACCTTTGGTTCACTGAGCATGCCATCCATTAAGCAAAACTTTATGTGCTTTGGAAGCACAGCAAACTAAAACAACATTTCCAGTCATTTATCAAACATCATGAATCTATCATTTCAAGAAGAGTGAAACAATAAACACCAAGTTGGAGAAGTGAACCAATATATAGCATTTTTCTTCCGTTTATTCAACTTCTCCTACATTCTTCTCAGGAAGAAAGAAAAATATATTGAGACTGAGCCTGTTTGATACTGAGAAGGGACAGCACACAAATAACAGCATGTAGTCAATACATGTGGCACAAAGTATAACATTGTTTCCTATTAATTCGATAACTGGAATAAACTCTTCTACAGAATATGTACATAACATGTGGGATTTAAATATGTGGAAAAAATCACTTTTTCTTTTTCGTATTTTATTGAATTTGGCTTCATAAGGGATAATAGAAAATTTATCCATCAATTAGTAAATATGACAGTAATCATAAAAATGATATCATAGGTGTGTGGATTTATCTAATAAACATATACAGATGTCTCAGACTGATGGTGAAAAGATCTATATCTACCATGCTTTGAGATTTAAAAAATAAATTCTTATTTTTCACACATGTGTTTTTTGAATATAGTCTGTGGTGATTATCCACATAGGATGTTAAAACCCAAGATACTGCATGAAGATAACATTTTTTTTGCTCTTTCTTTGCTTTAAAGCTGTTTTAATATTTGAATTATATACATTTAATTTGCTGATCATATCCTATTATTTTCATATCTCTATCTCCCCTAAATTAATACCTATATCTTGTCAATCACTGTTCAATCTTCTTGCTAAGTAAGATCAATGGCATGCAAATTTTCGTGATTTACAACCCTTATCTTATTCCATTAATATTTGCATCTTCAATTTCAGTTCCTGGCTGCCTCCCAACTCTCTCTAACTAAATTGTTTTAAGATGACTATCGGATATCTAGGTACTCATTATTTCTGGAAGCTGTCTCCTACCTTTCAACCTTTACATGATATATACAGCTGTCAAAAACCTGGACATAATCCCAGGCATTGACATTTCTACTAAGAAACATATTAAGGCTGTCACTGGAATAGTTCTTGAGAAAAGACTTAAGAGATTCTGAATAGTGGTCACAAACTTAATTTCTTTCTAAATTTTGTTACATTCATAAATAGCAGAGAAGAATGTCATGTGAAAACTCTAAGGTCAGTGATAAGGTTTTCTTATAACCTACTAACAGATATACTGCAGAAATTGTCATGAATTTGTCTAGAATAAAATTTTTCTATCTCCAATGAGCATGAAGAACTAAAATTATGAAAGGATTTTGAATCCTTTAAAAATATAAAAACATGCCTAAAGTAAGTGTCAGATTCACATATGTTCTTGGAGATTTATTTTTTAAGTTTGGTAAAGGTAATGACAGCCATATAAACATAAAATGGCAGGTTTTTGGTCTGGTCATTTTCGCTAAAAAAAAAAAAAAAAGTCAAAGTTTGATTCTGTGTTCAACTACAATAGCTCTTATTTCAGACATCTAGTAACACCTAATCCTCTTTTAAAGTAATTTTTATTTGATTTTTAGTCACCTCATTTTAACATTTAATATTCCAAGTTGTTGAAAATCATATGGCAATTAGGTCCAACCAACTACTGAACATTCATTCATATTTTTATCTATTTTATCAATTGAAGGTATTTTTTAATCAAAACATAATATGACATGAAAATCCAGAAAACCTAAACTATGTTTTGCATATTTAAGAAAGTTCTAATGCTATTTTAAATAGGTTTGAATAATTTGTTCAAATAATTAAAATAAGTTACACAAAATACTGACAATAACATGAAGTTCTCAGCTAGCAACATTGTAGCCATATTAATACATGGTGTTTTTCCAACCCTGTTGTAACGCTTGTGCAAAATTTCACCCCTGAGCATTTCACTTGTCATTTCCTCAAGTGCTTCTGGGTTTGAAAATGCCATTCCTAGAAATGTTAGTGCAATTCAACAGAGATCACAGCACTATGAAGCTAAAGGGACCTGACAGACCTAGCAGCTCAGTCCCCTAAATCACAAATGAGAAAATTGATTCCTAACAATGTGATTTTCTTAATATCCCAGAGTCAATTCAGATAAAAACCAGAACTAGGACCCAAGTATGCTTATTTTTTCATTTCAGTGCTCCTCTTATAACTACACCAAGTACAAGTGCTAAAAAGCACTATCCAGTTTTTGCATACTTGAACTCTCATGTGTAACAAAAGGTGTGAATATCTGTTCATCTTTATTTTATACAGCTATATATATGATATATATGTGTGTGTATTACATAGAATTTTAAAACATGTATATTTATAAACGTATGCTATGTATAATTGTATAGTTAGTGAAATAATTTACTATCACACATATTTGAATAAAGTCATTATTGGTACACAAAAGTAGGGGTGTTATCAGATATATCTTGTCTTCCTACAATAATTTGTTTATCCAAAAAATTATTGATGTTATTTTGTTATTTTTTCTCATTAATGCACAGAAGCATTTCTAGAATTGATTCAGTATAATAAATATCAAGCAGTGAATAATTGGATCAAATGGAGCAATATAAAAGTCTCATCTACCTTTTTTTTAACCCATTCTTTCAATCAACACTTGTAGGTATACAATTACCTGTTATTATTGCTAGATCACGTAGAAACAGTAGAAAGCAACACTGATATTAAGAATTCTAGCAGGAGAGTTACATATGAATCAAGTCACTAGTGAAATAAATACGTTTAAACTGCGACAATTCAATGAGAATTAAGTATAATGTACTAAAAGACTATCACAGCGAGATCTGACCTTGTCTTGAGGCTTAGAAAGGCTTATCCTGAGAGAGCGCTGCTCAAGCTCCATCTGAAGGATGGGTATAAAAGGTACATTTTCACCAGAAGTGGGGAGCCACAGCGGCAGGAGAGGCAGAATAGTGAGTTCCAGGCAAGTCAGATTGAAAAGAGCACAGAAAGCAAAACGGGGAAGCGTGGTGCAGTCTAACCTGCGTGAGGGAGAGGAAAACCTCAAGATGAATAGGCAACGCGGGCAGGGAATAGATAACTGCAGAGCCGCATAGGCAGGTTAAGGACTTTGTTTTCACCTTTCTCCCAAGAGATGAGGCAAGCTGGTGAAGGCGTTATCAGTTGGAAATGTAAAGACAGCATTTCTGTTGTAAGAGACAACCTCAGTCATAATGTAGACAGCAGAATGGAGGAGGCACATGGATGTAAACATGTTAATTGGGTAGTTATCATAACAGTAAATGGGAGAAATGTTGGTAGCTTTGACTTAGCGTCAGAGAAGATGTGAAGCAGACAGAGCTGAGATATTTACAAGAAAATATCATGGATTTAATGGACAAGATTTGTGATGGGTTAGACAGAGTGAATCAAAAGAGAGGCCTTAAGGATTCCACGTATGTTTTTACCTGCTAAATGTAATGATGTATGGTATCCTTTATTGCGATAAGACCAGAGAACAGCCATAGAGGTGGAGGAGACTACATATCATGAATTCGCTTTCGGATATATACAGATAAGGAAAAAGAATATTTTTTCTCTTTTTCCATTGGCCAAAGGTAGCTTTTATTATTTGTATCTCACCTTTGAAGGTGCAAAGGCTTAGGAATCATAACCTGTTGCTTTAAAGTTCTTTCTCTACTAAGTAGTAAGACATTTAGTAAATCACTTAGTCTCACTTACTTCTTAGTCTCATTGACCTTCAGTTTTGTCATTGATAAAATGGGGAAAATAATCATATTACTTATATCACAGTGTTGTTAAAAGGCCAAAAAGATATGAATATGCGAGACCTTCATAAAATTGTAATCTTAGACTGAGCTCAGTGACACTCATCTGTGGTCTCAGCAACTTGGAAGGCTGAAGTGGGAAGATTGCTTGAACCCAGGAGTTCAAGGACAGCCTGGTCAACGTAGCGAGAACCCATCTCTAATAAAATAAAATCATAATCTTTATAATAATGCATATTTTTATATTTCTGGGTATCTTTAAAAAGTGTGAGGTATTCTATCTCTGAAAGGCAAGCCAGATACAATTCTAAATGTCAGTTAATATAAATTTACGAAATCAGAAGTCCCTATTACAATGTTCCCAACATGAAAAACATATAAAACATTTTTTAAATCCCAGATATTTATCCTCAGATTCTTAAAGATCCTCAGAAAGACAATACCTAAAGGACCTCCTTGGAGCACCCTATGTGAAAAGATATTTCCTACATGCCCCACTTACTAGTTTTTGTTAATACTGTTGGGGGTGCTTTTGGTGCAACAGGCACTGTTTTAACCAAGTTTATATATATTGACCCATTTAATCCTCAAAATAATCGTATGAAAGATTTGTAATTTTTAGTCTCAATTTCCTGGGGCACACAGAAGTTATACAACAGGCTTAAGGTTGAAAAGCCAATACGTTAAAAAATTAGAATTTGAACCCAATTATTTCAGGAATTACATTCATATCTTTATGCTAAATTCTGACCTACATTCCACCTCATCACTTCAGGGTAATAAGTGCTACAGTATTTTATATATCTGAAGCCAATCAAACCCAGTGTGACTTTCATTATTAACTTGTGAGAGAGTAAATTAAGATTTTCAATTACCTTAGCACAATGTCCACCACAACTATTAGTAAATGTGTTATCCCCATTTGTGAAAGCACTAACAAAGGAGAGATTGAATATTGAATATTCTATGAAATTAAGGATATACTATTTTAACAGTGCTAAGGTATCAGAAACAGTTTTTTTCATGTCTATCACTGTTTTCTTATTTATGGTGGATTTGAATACTAAAACATCTATTATTGGTTTGCTCGACAGCTATTTAATATAATAAATAAGAAAGGCTTGTTCTTCTAACTATCTCACAATTCTATATTAACATTGCTCTGTGGATCATGCCTACATACACAGAAAAAAAAAGAAGGGATTATATGAAGTATCTGCTGCTGTTGCTCAGGGAAATCTTCAACTATGACATGAGATAATCTCATGAAGTATCCAACTGACATATAATTATACACAATTTATAAATTTATCGCTTTGACCAATTACTCTTTACTCTGTCCTAAGTGTACTTCCACTTGTAACTTCTAGAAGGGATGACTGTTGAACTTCTCAAAAGCAAAGTTATTCTTAGCAAGGTAGTGCTTTGAAAGAACCAAAGTTGACATTCATGCACTTCTTGGTTAAATAAAAGTACCCAAAAGAAATTCATCCAATCAAAATCACTATATTTTCTTGCTTTCCATTTTCATCTTCATTACATGAAAGGTTTAAGAAAGTCAAACGAGGGGAGGGTACTGGCAGACAAAGTATATTAGCGTCTCTTAAGAAAGAATCACCAACACCTTTATAAAGGTCAGGCTAGCTATTATATTTTTACTTAGTTTTGATTTAGAAGTAGAATAAAAATTGTATAAAATAGTCAAAGGCCAAAGTAGAAATAAAGAAATAGCTAGCAGTGTGGAAAAGAGAAAGAGAGTGAGAAATGAAGGAAAAATGAAATTACTATCTAATGTGTACATACATTCTGGTTGCCCTAAAAATATGCACTTATGGAATGATTTTAAACACTGTAAAAATACTAGAATATGGCTGGGAGCTGTGGCTCATGCCTGTAATCCCTGCACTTTGGGAGGCCGAGGCGGGAGGGTCACCAGGTCAGGAGATCGAGACCATCTTGGCTAACATGGTGAAACCCTGTCTCCACTAAAAATACAAAAAATTAGCCGGGTATGGTGGCGGGTGCCTGTAGTCCCGGCTACTTGGGAGGCTGAGGCAGGAGAATGGCATGAACCTGGGAGGCAGAGCCTGCAGTGAGCCGAGATCGTGCCACTGCACTCCAGCCTGCGTGAGAGAGCTAGACTCTGTATCAAAAAAAAAAAAAAAAAAAAAAAAAAACTGGAATATTTAACAGTATTCTCTGGAAAATTTACAAACTCAAAATTATATTAAGCAAGTCAGGTGCAATTCCAGTCTTACTGCTACATCATAGAAACTTTTCATAATGTCTCTAAACATATTCACAGCTGTCACAGGACTCACTGGGTCCTCTTCAGTTATATGTTGCTATGTTCAGGTTGTTATTTACTGCCCAGATGGTACTTTTTAAATAATTGCAAGGTAAATGTCTCACTTATTTGAGCTAACATCTAGTATTATTTGGGGGTAAGCTTACTTTTAGGCATGCTTCACACTGATCTGCTTGACCTACTCTACTGAACATTCCAATTGTGAATCTTGTTGCATTGTATGACTTCTCAGTTACAGAGAAAAAATGCTATATGTTAAAATTTACTAATGAATTTATGAAATGTTCTCAGTATATTCACAGTTTTCATTCTTGAAATGTTCAAGAATCATTATAGGTGTTGAAAATAAAACATATCTCATTTAATTCAACAACCCATTGAGGAATTATCACCATTTTTACAGATGGTAGACATGAGTTTTAAGGTGGCTAAATAAAAGTCTGACATCTCGGGAGATAGTGTGAATTATATGGAAACAAGAAGTAAAAAGTTAGGTTTTATTGTGTTTTTTATCCTCCATAAAGACATTAGTAAAACAAATTAGATTAATAAGGATATACACACAATCTATAGAGATTCAGAGGTGGCAACACACACACATGCAAAAAAACAAATCAGACAGAGGGTAAATATATAATTTTTCCTTTAGGAAACATTTCAAAGATTTTTGCAGGAGAGGGAAATGCTTTTGTGCCTTTTCCTGATTTACAGAAATTAACAGATTTAATTTCAACTTGAAACTTACTTTTCTACAATATACCAAGAGATAGTTTAATAATTTCCAAGCACAATGTGGAAGTCTTCTTATGTGTTGAAATATGAACATATAACTACTGTCCTCTTGCATTACTAATAAAGTAGTTGGTCTCATATGGCTATCCCAGGGAGCGTAAAATGAAATACATATTCATATATCTATTTACTAATTTATAAGGCAGGCATTGAATATTTAATATCTGTATGAATTAATAGAAAAGCTATAATGCCAAGAAAATGGATAGGCTATGCTTGAACTACTCTTCATTTGCCTATCTCCCTCACAGCTGTCTATCTGCAAGAGATGTTATAGATAAGGGCTGGAATTTTAAAAGGACTTACATTTTCTTCAGTTCAAGAGCCTCTAATAAAAAGCATTTGTCCTATATCCAAGATTTCCATGACATAGCATTATCCAGTATGTTGAATTACTTGATAGAGAATCAGTGAAAAGAGGTGATACCATATCTTCAAATCAAATACCATCTGATTTCAAACTAAAAGAAATTCTAATATAAAGTTCAAATACCTCTCACAAATTTACTTAGACCACCTCTTCATTAAATCTCTAGTTTATCCTGCTAGATTGGTAAATGATATGGACACATTAATGAAAAGTGGGGCATGAAGAAAGTGGGAAACAACCTTGGTTGAAGTGGTACAGGGTAACAAGCAGAGAAGAGAAACCGTATGCTTGATACATGTTTTCTGTAAATATCCAAAGATTTAAACCAAAATGGGAAGACTGCAGCTGAATATTTCACTTTTTGCCTCGGAGTGTGGCATCTGTGTGCCTAAGGCTTTCCATTCCAGAACACAGATTTATTTGCCATGTTTGAATCTCTTAAGATTCCTCTCTGTGATTCATTTTTCTCTCAACCGCTCTGCAGAAAACTAAATTCTCTTGCACTCGCTACAGAAAGTTTTTATCAACAATAACACCACAGTACAGAGATTATTGCTTTCAGCTGCATGGGCAGATGTAGGCACACTCATGTCTAACTTGCTAATTGAATAGATCTATAAATTATCTATGAGTCACAAATAGAGATCCTGCAAAAGAAGTAAATGGCATGCTTGAATTAGCTTTCCTATTTTCCTCAATCTCTTACATTTTTAAACTTTTCTTCACGTCCTAGCGGCATATTTTATGTTGCTGTTATTCTTTTTTTTTTTTTCCTTCAGTTGCTTTTTTAAATAATTCATTTCCCTTGGTTTTGGAATTTTATTTTTGAAGTTGAAACCAGTTTATTTTCTGTTTACTTAAAAATCACTGCTATAGAAAATACTTACTGAAAATGTGTGTGAAAGTTAATTGAGAACCCTGACTACTAAAATGTGCTATGTTTCAATTCTGTAATGGTCATCCCATTATTACTCATAGGTTTCTTTAAATATTTTGTGAAGTAAAAACCTTACCATCATGAAAACTCAACTTATGTTTTTACAACACGGTCAATTCTCTTCATTTCTTGATGTTTGAAGTTTTTTTTTTTTTTTTTTTTAAGACAGGGTCTTACTCTTTCACCCAGGCTGCAGTGCTCTGGCCTGATCACTGCACTGCAACCTCTGCCTCCTGGCCTCAAGCTACCCTCCTGTGAGATCCTTTCTTAAATAAATACTAGTCTTGTTTGAAATTCAGGAAGCCATATTTAATTGATTTTTTTTTTTTTTTTTTTGAGATGGAGTTTCGCTCTTGTTGCCCAGGCTGGAGTGCAATGGTGTGATCTCAGCTCACTGCAACCTCAGCCTCCCATGTTCAAGTGATGCTCCTGTCTCAACCTCCCAAGTAGCTGGGATTACAGGCACATGCCACCATGCCTGGTTAATTTTTGTATTTTTAGTAGAGATGGGATTTCATCATACTGGTCAGGCTTGTCTCGAACTCCTGACCTCAGGTGATCTGCCTGCCTCAGCCTCCCAAAGTGCTGGGATTACAGGCATGAGCCACCGTGCCCAGCCATATTTAATTAATTTCTATGGGGAAACAAATATACTGATTGGCTTGGGCTACAGTCTGAAATTTGTATATGGTTAAATAGAAGTTCATACACTAAGGGAATGAATTTGCTTCATTGCGCCCATGTTGGAACCCATTGCCCACCACTCATTTCAGGTGAAGTTGATTGTTTCACTTGTCTACTACCAAACTTCAATCTTGAACCCTTGTAATGAAGAATTTTATCACCTGAAATCAAATGTCTTTAAAATGCTACTATTATGTCTTACTTAGGAGAAATAATAGTTTATATAGAAAAGCAAGATCATTAGTCATAAAGTCAAGAAATACACATAATATATATTATAGGGATCAGCTTAGAAAGAAACATTTTAGAAAATACACATTTTAGCTAGAAAGTTATAATTGTACTCAAGAAAGAGTTTTAAGTTTAAAACTAGACAAGTGATATTAAGTGTAGAGGATAACAGTGGGGAGAAGTCACAAATGGGAAGATAAACAATGAGATTAAATGTCATGTAGGTAAGTAAGGTTGTCTCAGTCAAAAGTTCAGGAATGAATACATGAGTGCCTAAGGCATGACTAGTGTGGTAGCATTTATAAAGCTTATAGAAATTATGCTGGACCTGATGCCAGTTACAAAATCTCTCTTGAGCCCTGTACTAAAGCTTCCCAGGGATGACTGAAGAGATGCTTGGAAAATTTTATTTGATATCCAGTATGCCCCGAGTGATAGTGATACTTCCAGCCAATTCACCTAGTAATAAATATATCAAACTTTGGAGTCATTGAGGAAGTCTAAGGTATTCCACACACTATAATCTTAATATAGGACATTAACTATTGTCACTCATTATTTTATGGATGCTGGGAAAATTCAAATCAAGGCTAAGCAGGTAGCATATTAGGTTCAGTGGCAACCCCAGAAAGCAGATACCAGCATGGAGTTACAAAGACAAGGGATATCTATAATAATGCCTTTAAAATATAAAGAATGGGAAAAGGAGTAGGCAGGGTAAACCTGCAGACTGCAATGCTGGTCTAACATATGTGAACAGAAAGGGGTTCTGGAAGCAGGCTTGAATCGAAAGTGACTCACTGCGTGGTATGACTCTCAGAAAGTCCTCTCCGCTTCAACAGGGAGCTCAGGGGCAAATATTGCCTATGGGTTGGGGAGGGGTCTCCATTGGGCAGAAATGACCAGTCCCTAGGACTCTACCACGTTCAGTCATTAACTAGAGCTGTTGAGGAAGAGCCTGGCCTCAGCTCACATGCTGCTGTGGGTCCCAAAGCTGCTGCAGCTGGAACTTGTCAATTAGATGTACTCCTTGCAGCTGATTGGCAGTTTCTCTCTTCAAAGAGGAGTCAAGTGGCACACTTCCATGGCTGTCATACATGCCTGCAATGTTCTGTGGTACTGGATCAAGTTGTGAGCGCTACATTTTATACAAAGTATAAGCAAATGAGAGTGACTACATATATCAGGAATCAAAAAATTTAAAAAGTATGAAGAAACAAAGGATGTTTGATATAGTTGGATATTTGTCCCCACCCAAATCTCATGTTGAAATGTAATCCCTAATCTTGGAGGTGGGGCACATCTCTCATGAGTGGCTTGGGCAACCCCTTTGGTGATAAGCGAGCTCTCACTCTGGGTTCATAGGAGATCTGGTTACTTAAAAGTGTGTGTGACCTCCCCTCCATTCTCTCTCTTACTCAGGCCCCTGCCATATGAAACGCCTGTTTTCCCTTCACCTTCTACCATGATTATAAACTTCCTGAGGCCTCCAAGGAGCAGATGCCAGCACCATATATCCTGTAAAGCCTGCAGAATCATGAGCCAATTACACTTCTTTTCTTTATAAATTACCTAGTCTCAGGTATTTATAGCAATGCAAGAATGGCCTAATACAATGTTTAATCAGGATAATCAAAGAATTAAGAAATAGTGTTCTATAATAAAGAAACGATGATGAGGATTGGGGGAATGGCTGGTGGGGGTGCAGAACATCTTTACCACAGATTACAGGCACAATTCCAGTTCCAAAGACTGAAGTTTGTAGCTATGAGTGTTTCCCAACAACGACAGTGTTAGATGGCAGTGAAGTCTCCATCCCTAGAAATACTCAATCAGTGGTTAATTAACTACCTGCCAAAGATGTTGTAGCTGGGATAGTTGCATCACAAGAGTCTGGTCTAGGGCCCTTTAGCTCTTAACATCCAATGTTATTATGAGTTTTCTAGACTTAGCTATTGCAGAGTTTGGAGAGAGCCTCTTCATCTTCCCCATACTATTATTCTCCATATGAGAAATGAAGAACTACAAAGTAGAGAAAGCTTTTTATAAGCTGTCACTGAATACCTGAAACTGCAGTGTAGTGCCACATTATAAAGTGGTGAATTACATCTCATGAGATTAATAGGAAGGAATAATTGATGTTATACTTTGTGCTCCAAGTCATTTTATGCATGTGATCTCATTAGTCCTCAGGGTATTTCTGTAAGGTAAGTTGGAGGGCAGGTTTTCTTCCTTATCCTCATTATGAAGACAGCAAAATGAGTAGGGAAAGAGAGTGACTGGTTCAGAGTTCATTTGTAATTCAGAGGTATGGCTGAAAATAGAAATCAAGATTTCCGTCCCAAGGTATTCAAAGTGGACAATTCTAAAGCTCTTCTTCAACATCTGTAACTTAAAACACAAACACACACAGTTCTAGAAAGGTATCAGAAAGAAGCAGTACTGGCCCTCTAGGCCCCAGCCCACTCTCAGGATGAACTTCTATTAGCCTCCTTATGAAGTGTAACTGCATGGAGGCTGATGTTGTGATGTGACTCTAGGGTTATAATAGAAATGCTCACTAAGTTCCAAAATGTAAAGCCATAAAATCAATCTCTTCTAAGTCCGATGGCAGAATAAATTAAATGGTGAGCCAGAGAAATATCTTGTCATACAACTCCATCACACCAACACAGTTGCCATTATTATCACTAATTAACACATGATTGCTCACCATGTATTAGGTGTTTCTTTCTACAGCTAAATAGAAAAGAATAGAACTGAGCAGATCAAAGAAAGCAGGTCTTAGTAGGTAGAAGAAAGAAGAAGAAAAGAAAAAGAAAACAGGAAAAACAAAACACTTCACTGGAAATGCCAAGACCTGGGTTTTTATTGTGGCTTTGCTACCAACATTCTCTGCGACCTCAAGCAGTTTATTTAAAATCTTCTGCATCTCAGTTTCCCAATGTGTAATATAAAGTGTGAACTAATGATTCGGAGGCCATAATTGTAAGATTCCATTAATAAGAACCCATGTTCTTATGTTTCATAAAGATTCATATCCTGAACTACTTCACATCACCTGACAGGCTCCTGAGGATGTAATTGATGATATCACTCCTACTTAAGCTTCTTCTATAGGACAGCAATCCTGCATTTTGCTAAAGAGAGAGCATCCTTTAATCTTAGAATAGAAACAAAGAGATTATTTTATGCTAAGGTACACTCTGTTCTCAATTGTTCTTATTTTACAGATGTTATTCTAAGTGATAACACTATGAAAAGACTAATGAAGTACTACGCATCAAGCAGTAATGGAGCCAGGTAAAACATTTTGAAATGGGAAGATGAACCCCTTTCTCTTTCAGAGATATGTCTCAGAACCTGAAAGTCAGAATCATAGCCAAATTCTGGGGAGATGTCAAATAAATATAAGTAATGACTAAACAAACAACAATTTCAGAAAAAAATTATTATTTAGTAGAGAAGCATGTGTCTTGGGTTCTTTGCCTTTTACAAGTACAAACAACTTCTGGCTTCCTGTCTCGGAAGTAGTCAGTCACATGCAAGAAACATCTCTTCTTTTATCTGTCAGAGAATTGAGGTCACAGGGCTAAGCCACAGTCCTTAAGACAAGAGTGAGGTAGATACCGAGAATCACAAATTAATTGGTGCTTAGGAGGAGAAATCTGTGGCTGGAATTACATCTTGGTTAGAGAAAAAAGGAGACAAGAAATAGGAATACGTCAACTGTAATTGACAAGTTGCTGGAGCTTAGTCTAGACTAGCTTGGGAGTTAAAAACCCCACTCCGATGATCAATATATTTTTGTTAAAAGACAGTGACTTTTCCAAGCTCACACATTAAGCATCAAAACCGTGATTCTCGCTCATGTGTACCTAATAGCTTCATACCATGAATGTTTTCTGCATATGAATATTGACAAAACACAGATCATATGGAGAATGCTGACTAGGACACTCAGGTGACTTGAAAGCATATTACGAAGAAAAGTTGAAATCGCCAGGACTAACACCATTTCATAAAAATTAAAGAGTACATTTTGCCTCCATAGAAAGAACTTTATAATCATTATTGCCTGCCAAAATGGAAAGGTTTGCTCTGTGATATCTTAAGCCCAGTATGAGATATCTGTGCCGGAGACAAGTAGGTGCTCACCGATCCTACTCACTTTTCTGATGGGCACACAACAACAAACAACATTGTGTTTCCCATTCATTAAAGGTAGGTGCATGCAGGTCCCAGTCACTCCAGTGCCACTTGGGAAAGTAATACACAAAATACCCAGGTCTGACACATAAAACTTCCCATGAATGACCTTCCAACTTTTTTTTTCCTTCTTTCTGACACTTAACCAAATAATACTATAAAGATTTAGAAGGTGGTGTTATGAGATGCAGCAACCCCGTGCCTCTACTGAATTGAAGGCCATGATTAGCCTTCACCGAGTGATAAATAAACTTCATGTTTGTCAAACCACTCAAATTTGGGACTTGTGTATTACAGATTCATGCTTTGCTCTTTCTGGCAGATGGCTAACTCTTGAAAAGGTTTACTTGGCTTTTCCCCACCCCCACGGGTAACTATGCCAGCGTTTTCACCAACCGAAGCTACTGGCAGGAGATTAAAGTGTGAGAAGAAGAGAGAAGTGCAAATATTTCTTGCCCTCTCTCAATCTCTACTTTTAGCAAATATCTAGCAGAGGCTACTTTAATTGTTGAGCTCCTGCAAATAGGATTTACTATGGCTGCAGTTTCTTCTACATAGCCCTGGCTCCTAGACAATGGTAGCACAGCCTCCTCCTCTTGGCCACTCCAGCCCTAGGATTGAGAATAGTTTCTTGCTTTGGTAATCTGAGTTACTGCATACCTCCTGATCGCTCTTACAACCCTAACAGTTTCATAATTTATTTTCTGTATTAAATTTCTTCTGTTTAGTTACCTTGTGTGTTTTGTTCTTCTGGCTAGACACTAAAATGGTATGCTTCAGTTGCTAGCAATGATATATGTGACATTAAAATATAGGATAAACCTCTGGATTCTATTATATCCAAGGCCATTATAATTTTATTAAACATCTCATCATGAAGCTAAAGTAATAGCCTACATTTCAAAGAGTAGACAAGTTAAAAGAAGTGTATTATTCAGGATGCTTTCAATTGTAACAGAAAACTGAACTCAAAATGGCAAATAATCAAAGATTTTTGTAACTGAAAATATAGAAGTGGAGGGGTATTAAGGGTGCCAGGTTAAGCAATATTGGGGTCGCAGTTCCATTCCATCTGAAATTTGCCTCTGAAGCCTGTTTTTGGTCATTATTGCAACTTAGTGGTCAGTGGCAGCTACATTAATGTTTCTTTGTTTATACTCCTAAACACTTCTGTCAGCGTCACCAATCAAAAGTCCTTAAGGTTGCACTATTTGTACAAACACGAAACAAATACCTATATGGAATTCCATGGTTTTATTGGCTCAGTACTGTATCATCAGCCCCAGTTTCTGCAAAAGTGGATATTTATTTGCTTAGATCTATCAGGGCTCAGTCTGAAGCTGGACATGGGGTATATAATACACAACTCATATCTGTAACACTTCTAAGAAGTAATGGCTTCCTAAAGCAATAGAATGTTATTAGAATGAGAAGGAGAATGGATGCCATGAAAATATTCAACATGTCTATTACAGTGAATATTTACAATATTAATGTTTTCATTTTAAGTAGAACTTTTTCCCCTTTATATCACTCTGAGGTTTATACAGATATGAAATTAAGTTAGCCTGAATGGAGTAAATCTGATTATCATCTGCCATGTCTTAGGGTGCCAATTAAATCTTCAGGAAGGCAATTTTTACAGAGATAATGGGTAAAATGCAGTGGAAAGCTGGATCAGTGTTATGATCTTAAATCTTTTCGTAAAAGTCATTACTAAAACACAGTGTGAATTCAGGTGCAATTCTTAAATTATTTTAAATTGTACATAACCAATTAGGAAACCCATCTATAGATAGTTTCCTATGGAAGCCAGAGTTATATATTATTTTGGGAATAATAGACACAATGATTAAGGACAACAAAATATTATAGCCAAGATGTGTATGCTTTCCGGAGACACACTTTTCAAACACTCATGATCTATTACTTGCTAGCTGAGATTAAGCAATTACTCTTTCACTAGGGTGCTATTTGATGTTCATGTTAATAGTAATCATGTCTATATTTGAGTGCTTTGTCTAACCAGAATATTGTGCTAAGCATCTCTCACTTAATTCCCACAATAGCTGCATTAATTTGACACTATTATCTCCATTTACAAATCAAGAAGCTGAAATGTAGAGAGTTGAAATAAATATCAAGAAGCAAAAAGGGACTTTTATTAACTGCTCATGTACAGCCCATAATGGTGTGACCACAGTCAAACCTTGCACTTTTCTTGATCTCAGTTTTTTTTTTGGTTTTATTTTTCATATAGATGGAGTCTTGATATTTTTCCCAGGCTGGTCACAAACTCCAGGACTCAGGGGATCCTCTCACCTCAGTCTCTTAAATAGCTGAGTCCTGGGATGACAAGCTTGTGCCCCACACCAGGCTGAATTTTCACTATTGCAGGCTGATTCTTGCTAAGGAAACAACTGGAAACAAAGTTGAAGCAGCATCTGTTTGAAATTTTTTACATTAGGGAATAGTAGCAACAACAGGAGTAGCAACAAACAATAATCCAGTTTAAAAGTTCTTAACAAAATCAGAAAAGAACAAGTCCACAACAAAAGAGCTAAGAGAAAGCCCATGAGCTACTCATACTGCTTCTTCTCTAGCCCTACACTGACAAAATTTAAGACTTAGCCACAAAAAGAAGGGGAGCAGGCTGGGGCAAACACCTCTAAGCCAGGGATATGAGCACTCTTTCCCCAGCTTTCACACTGGCAGTAGTGATGAAGAAGTCGTCTCAGAATTCTACATTCTCCTGGCAGGAAATCTAGCCGTATTTCTTCTCCACACACACAGGGGGCACTTCTACTCTTCATGCGTCTTTTCACCTCACACTACAAGAATCAATATTTCCTATATCAAGAAAATATACAACCCAAGTTGTGTTTTTTTTTTTTGAGACAGAGTCTCGTTCTGTCACCCAGGCTGCAGTGCAGTGGCGCGATCTCAGCTCACTGCAAGCTCTGCCTCCCAGGTTCACGCCATTCTCCTGCCTTAGCCTCCTGAGTAGGTGCCTCCTACAGGCACCCACCACCACGCCCAGCTAATTTTTTGTATTTTTTAGTAGAGACAGGGTTTCATAGTGTTAGCCAGGATGGTCTCGATCTCATGACCTTGTGATCCGCCCACCTTGGCCTCCCAAAGTGCTGGGATTACGGGTGTGAGCCACCGCGCCCGGCCTATACATCCCAATTTTTAACCCATCTCCCAATTATCCCCTTCTCCTAAAACTTTCTTCTGTACCTGTAGAACTCACAGGCACAAATCAGCATAACCACCAAGAGTCCCAACACCTCCTCAAAATTTTCCCTTCTTCTTGCTCTAACAGAAATTTAATCTTTCTTTGAAGATACTACTTCTGCAGCCTACTCAAATAGTGAATGTTTTCTCTATCATATACCCTGAAAATAGAATGGGTGCCCTTCTGACTGTTGACTCTTCCAATCACTTTCATTTTCTTACTCTTGAAAATCTGTACCATTGTAGAGATTTTCTATGACTCTTACTTGTTGAAATCATCTATAAAACCTACATCACCCCTTTATCTTTTAAAAATTAGTTCCTGATTTTTTTTATTACTATCTCCAACACTCCTGTCATATTTTTGGGTTACTTCGCTATTTGTGTAGATCATAGAACTATGGTTGACTTCTCAAATTCTTGATATCTTCACCCCCATTTATGTGGACTTTACTGAGACAATCATTCCCAACACATACCCTAGATCCACTTATTACCAACAACTGCAACCTCATCATAATCTCAGTTTCAAGAATCCCACTCTCTAATGCGTCTTATATATCCATGTCATGCCCTCTAGAACACCAGCAGTGTCAGCAATCCATGTATATGATCAAATTTTCATTAACTCTCAATCCCATAATGTCTTCTCTTTTCTCCTTAACCTAGATAAGTCTCATCATCTAATCAAAGAAATCTCTTTCATCTTAAGTTTCTTTTTCCCATTTTCATTTAATGTCTTTAACTTGGAACTTTTAAAATTTAACCTCTTGGCTATTCTGATTTGTACTTGTGTAACTGAATAGGGCTGGAAACGTACACACATTCCATGCATTGTATCATGAAAAATTTATGACATCAAACATCAACTGTGCCTGTAGAGCTGCACAGAATCATGCAATCTTTTTACCAGGCCAGTTGCTCAGTCTCCTGGATAATTATTTCATACCTTCTCATTTTTCCTGTAAATCCTAATGCCTTCTGGTTCATTTTCATTCTAACATTACTTCTCATCTCATTGAGAATAATGCAAACATTAAAAATGTCTACCCCACATTTACATATCTACCTACCTTTTTTCTCCTCTCATTATTACTGGCATGCTTTGTTCATATGCAAGGTCTTTCTACTCGGTGCTAAATCTTATTGCCATTTGTCCACTCAATAACTTTGACTGCAGCAGTTTATTATACTCCCTCTTCTGCTTCATGCAAGCTTATCTAAATCCTTAATATCACCATATATTGTTATACTGATGTATATACATGTAGTTTATACTTGTTATTTCTCCTATTAATAGTTAAATATGACTGCCATTCTTTTATCTGTTACTCATTTTTATGTTCTACTTTAAATATCTTCCTCTATACTTAAATCCAGCTTCTAAACTTTTGTCCTCAAACTTCTATTCCAATTGTTCAATGCATTCTAATAGTTATCTCATTTTTCAGCTTGCATCTTGCTTAACCTATCAGTAGGCATTTGGCAGGGCTCTACATTTCTCCTTTTTAAAGCACGTTCTTAATTTGGCTTTCAGGACCACACAGTGTCTTGGTATTAATTCTAAACCCTCCAGTTGATTTATCATCATGATAAGCAGAATAATTATCCCCTAAAGTTGCACATGGTCTAATTCCTAGAACTTGTGAACATATTTGCCTTGCAGGGCAAAAGGACTTTGCAGATGTGATTAAGTTAAGGATCTTGGGATGGGGATATTATCCTATATTAGTCATGTAGGCCCAGTGAAATCACAAGTTTCTTTATAAGAGGAAGATGAGAGTCAGAATCAGAGAAGAAGATGTCATGGCAAAAACAGTGGTCAGAGGGATGGGATTTCTGGCTTTCAATAAGGAAGAAGGGGTTGGGGAGTGACCAAGATGGCCAACTAGAAGCAGCTAGTATGTGTGTGGCTTTCATGGAGAGGAACGGAAGGAGCAGGTAAGTACAACACTTTCAACTACAACATCCAGGTACATGCACTGGGAGTAACCAAGGAAACAACTCAACCCATGGGAAATGAAGAAAAGCAGGGCAGGACAATGGCCCACCCAGGAGAAACACAGAGCCAGGGGAACCTCCCCCACCTAGGAAAGCAATGAGTGAATGTGTAACCCTAGGAACCCATGCTTCTCCCATGAATCTTTGTAACCCTCAGGTCACGAGATCGCCTCATAAACCCATTCCACCCAAGGGCCTTCAGTCTGACACACAGTGAAGTCTCAGCAGAGCAGCCACTCAGGCTTTCCAGGCTTCCCGGAAAAAACAACTGCAACTACAGCAAAGTGGGAGGAAGTTAGACCCCCTGTACACACCCCCTAGTAAAGAGGCTGAATCCAGGGGGTTGAGCAGCAATAGCCTGCAGGCTCCACTTCCACAGCACCTCACAGGATAAGACCCACTGGCTCTGAATTCTAGCCAGCCACCGGTAGCATCATTATACCTCCCTGAGACAGAGCTCCCAGGGGGAGGGGTGGGCCACCATATTTGTTGTTTCAGCGACTTAGCTGTTCCAGCCTTCGGGTTTTGGAGAGTCCAAGCCAACCAAGGGTGAAAGGGATCACCTAGCACAGTGCAGCTACTCTATGAAAACATGGCCAGACTGCTTCTTTAAGTGGGTCTCTGATCTCATTCCTCCTCCATGGGTAGGATATTCCAACCAGGGTCTCCAGCCATCCCTGCCACTGTTCTCCCGCCAACAGAGCTTTCAAACCTCCCTGGGATGGAGCTCCCAGAGGAACGGGCAGGCTATTTTGCAGGCTTCACTGGTGATACCTCCAGGTACTGGAATCCAAGGCAACTAGAACTGGAGCATACCCCAAGCATACCACAGCAGCCCTATGGAAAAGCAGCCAGAATGTTATTTGGGTGCCTGTTCCAATATCTCCTCACAGGCCTAGGCCTCACAGGCAGGTCCTCCAGGCCTGGGCCTGTAGCCACCCACTGCCAGAGCTATGATGCCAGTAGCAACTTGGCAGCTCCCTGGACAGAGCCTCCAGGGGCAACTGAAAACCTTTCTGCTACTGCCTCTACACTGTAACAGTCACTGGTAACAAAGGAGCAAAGATCCCAAGTGCCTCATCCACACCTCCAACAAGCTGCAGTTGACCCAAGAAGCTGTGGCCAGTCCACCTCTCAGAGGTCCCACACAACTCCAACTGCTGTTCACCAGACAGGAAGACCCTGACTTGGGCACAGCACATGTCCTTCATCCTGGGCTGATTACACTGAATGATTGATGACCCACATCTCTCTGGGGTGGAGTCCCCAGGAGACAAGCAAAGTAGTGGGGCAGCAAACCACCACCCATTTTGAATGGGTGGAGCCCAGAAGGTTTGGTATGGGAGGGTCTGTATCAGAACATGGCCAGGAATGGCCATTCCTTCAGGTTTCACTTGCTCCTATAAGAGACTAGCCCTAGGGGAACTGTCAGACCGAACTTTGCAGGGCAGTCTCTCACATCAGATGGGGCTGGCAAGCACAGAGCTAGAAAGCCCCACATCTATCAGTACCCTAGCTTGCACTAACTATGCACAGAGAACAGGGGATCCTCACACAACCTGAGCAATCACTCCTGCTTGTGAGACACAGAGAAGGCACTGAGACCAGCACCAGCCAGCATTCTGATCCAAGTCAACACCTACTCCAGTGCAACAGTACACACAGTCTCCAGCAGGGGCCCGCATTTTTTCCCCTGTCCCTGCACCCCATTGGCTACTTTGCCTCTGCCACTGTAATAAATGCCCCCAGGCAATCAGGCACCCTTGCATCCACTAGCACTCTGCTGCAGCTGCTGTACATTATCCCCCACCAGCACAGTGTACTCCAAGCCTTGAGGAGCCAGAGAACAAATTTGGGGTCCAATACAAATCCTTCAGAGTTAGAGCACAAGTCCACAAGTTGGGAGCTGATTGTTGGTCCTCTAAAATCTCCCAGAAACAAAGCCAGTCAGCTGAATCTATGTTATACCATAATCAAACCCTCAAGGTCATCAAATAGGATAAAAGAAAAAAGAACCCATCCAAATGTCAACAGCCTCAAAGATTGAAGATAGATGGGCTCACAGAGATGAGAAAGAATCAGTGCAAGAATGTTGAAAACTCAGAAACCCAGAATGCCTTCTTTCCTCCAAATTACTGCATCACATCTCCAGGTCAAGGCTGAGATGGCTGAAATAAAAGAAGTAGAATTCAGAATATGAATAAGAGCAAAGTTCATTGAGCTATAGGAGTACATTATAACTCAATGCAAGGAAGCTAAAAATCATTATAAAACATTGCAGGAGATGAGAGACAAAATAACCAGTACAGAGAAGAATGTAACCACCCTGACACAGCTGAATAACAACACACTGCAAGAATTTCATAGTGCAATCAAAAGTATGAGTAGCAGAACAGACCAAGCAAAGGAAAAAATCTTGGAACTTGAAGACTGGCCTTCTGAAATAAGACAGGTAGACAAGAATAGAGAAAAAAGAATGAAAAGTAATGAACAAGCCCTCTCAGACATATGGGGTTATATAAAGAAACCAAATCTATGACTGATTGGTGTATCTGAAAGAGATGGGGAGAATGGAACCAACTTGGAAAACATAGTTCAGGGTATCATCCATGAGAACATCCCCAACCTAGCTAGGGAGGCCAACATTCAAATTCAAGAAATGAAAACCCCGGCAAGATACTCCACAAGAAGATCATCCCCCAAAAACATAATCATCAAATTCTCTAAGGTCAAAATGAAAAAAAAAGAAATGTTAAGGGCAGCTACAGAGAAAGGCCAGGTCACCTAAAAGGAAAGCCCATCAGACTAACAGTGGACCTCTCAGCTGAAACCCTAAAAATCAGAGGAGATTGGGGGTCAATATTCAACATCCTTGAAGAAAATAAATTCCAACCCAGAATTTATATCCAGCCAAACTAAGCTTCATAAGTGAAGGAGAAATAAGATCATACAGGCAAATTCTGAGAGAATTTGTTACCACCAGATCTACCTTACAAGAGTTCCTGAAAGAAACACTAAATGTGGAAAGGAAAGACCATTACCAGCCACTACAAAAGCACACTGAAGTACACAGACCAGTGACACTATAAAGTAACCACATAACCAAGTCTGCAAAATAACCAGCTAACATCATGATGACAGGAACAAATCCCTATTTATCAATACTAACCTTGAATGTAAATGGGCTACATGTCCCAATTAAAAGACACAGAGCAGCAAGATGGATAAAGAATCAAGACCCATTGGTGTGTTGTCTTCAAGAGACCCATTTCACATGCAATGACAAACAGAGGCTCAAAATAAAGGAATGGAGAAAAATCTACCAAACAAACGGAAAACAGAAAAAAGCAGGGGTTGTAATTCTAGTGTCTGACGAAACAGATTTAAAGCAAGAAATATTAAAAAATACAAAGAAGGGTACTACATAATGGTAAAGGGTTCAAATCAACAAGAAGATCTAACTATCCTAAATATATACGTACACAACACATGAGCACCCAGATTCATAAAGCAAATTTTTAGACTCTCAAAGAGACCTAGGCTCCCACACAATCACAATGGGAGACTTCATCACTCCACTGACAATATTAGACAGATCAGTGGGACAGAAAAGTAACAAAGATAGTCAGGACCTGAACTCAGCACTGGATCAAATGAACCTGATACAGAACTTTCCATACATACATACACACACAAAAAGAGAATATACATCCTTCTCATTCTTAATTTTAGATCACATCTAAAATTGATCACATAATCGGAAATAAAACAGTCCTTCACAAATGCAAAAGAACTGAAATCATAAAAAAAAAAACCTCTTGCACCACAGTGCAATAAAATTGGTAATCAAGACCAAGAAATTCACTCAAGACCATACAATTACATGGAAATTGAATAACCTGCTCCCGAATGACTTTTGGGTGAATAATGAAATTAAGGAAGAAATCGATAAGTTTTTTGAAACTAATGAGAACAAAGATACAACATACCAGAATCTCTGGGACACAGCTAAGGCAGTGTTAAAAGGGAAATTTATAGCACTAAATGCTCATATCAAAAAGTTAGAAAGATCAAATTAACAACCTACCATTACAACTGAAACAACTAGAAAACCAAGAGCATAAAAATCCCAAATCTAGAAGTGTATTTATTAGTCAGGGTTCTCTAGAGAAAAGGAGCTAATAGGAGATATATATACACATATATATACACACATATATACATACATGTATCTCATATATATACATATATACATATATGTGAGATTATTTAGTATTAAGTTAAACAATCACAAGGTCCCACAATAGGCCGTCTGCAAGCTGAGGATCAAAGAGAGCCATTCCGAGTACCAAAACTGAAGAACTTGGAGTCCAGTGTTGGAGGGCAGGAAGCTTCCAGCATGGAAGAAAGATGTAGGCTGGGAGGCTAGGCCAGTGTCTCTTTCTCACGTTTTTCCACCTGCTTTATATTCGCTGGCAACTGATTAGATTGTGTCCACCATATTAACGGTGGATCTGCCTTCCCTAGCCCACCAACTCAAATGTTAATCTCTTTTGGCAACACCCTTATAGACATATCTAGGATCAATACTTTGTATCTTTCAATCCTATCAAGTTGACACTCAGTATTAACCATCACAAGTCCACCCCTCGTCAGCTTGAACCCATACACATCTCCTGAGATCATACATAATCTTCAAATAAAGACAATAATAAGGTCATAATTACTCCTAAGATAATACATCTATCCCTCCTACAACTGGAAATGCACCAATCCTAAACCCAAATACTATCACATAAAGTTAACAATACTTAAATGCTGATATGAAGTCAATAAATCTTATGTCACATAGTAAAGGAAGAGGAAATAAAGGGTTTTTTTGTGTGTGTACAAGTGTATACAGGCACAAACATGTTTTTAGCAAAAGGAGGAGGAAATACTCATGACAATTACAGTCCCCATTTCTGCAGCTGGTCATGTGGTTGTGCTGGTATTGATGACTACCTTCTTTTACTACCCATTCTGTATTTCCTTTGCCTGCAGCAAGCACCTCAGTAGGTCATGGCATTTTCCTGGAGGAGTGACCCAAATCTTCATTTCTGAGGGGTCTTGGCCATTTGTAGTCCCGCCTGGATTGGACCATTGTAGTTTCCCATTGAGCTTAATCACAGAGCATGGTAATACTAAGAGAAGCCCTAATGGATCTCCTATATTCCATACATATTCTTCCTTACCTCCGTTGTGGAGTTGTGGACTGAATTCATCTTGATAGTCCAGGTCAATCATCCCAGCCAACACTCTAACTCCCTTCTTGGCCTGTTGGCTTAAACGTAGGAGGAACCCAAAGTGCCCAGGTGGCAATCGTAACTTCCAGTTTAATAAAATCATTGTTGTGTCTCCTGGTGGCAGCATTCCTCCCTCTGGAACTAGGAACTGTAGGCCAGCAGAACACAATGTCATGGGAATAGGAAGCACAAATTTTGCTTGTACATCACTAGGGGTGATGGTGAGTGGTACTACTTCCACTTCCACCCCTTGATTCCTGGACCCATGAATCCTGGCTATAGAAGAAACAGTAACATATATTGGATGCTGATTCAGAGCATACACAGCCTTCTGGAGAACTTTGCCCAGCCCTGCAAAGTATTGTCACCTAGTTGGCATTGTAATTGTGGCCTCAAAAGGCCATTCCACCGTTCTATCATACAGCTACTTCAGGATGATGGGGAACATGGTAAGACTGGTGAATTCCATGAGCACAAGCCTACTGCCACACTTCTTTAGCTGTAAAGTGAGTGCCTTGGTTAGAGGCAATGCTTTGTGAAATACCATGATGGTGGATAAGGCATTCCATGAGTCCATGGATGGTAGTCTTGGCAAAAGCATTGCATGCAGGATAGGCAAACCCATATCCAGAGTAAATGTTTATTTCAGTGAAGACAAATCTCTGCCCTTTCCATGATGGAAGAGGTCCAATATAATCAACCTGCCACCAGGCAACTGGCTGATCACCCTGAGGAATGGTGCCATATTGAGGGCTTAGTGTTGGTCTCTGCTGCTGGCGAATTGGGCACTCAGCAGTGGCTGTAGCCAGATGAGCCTTGGTGAGTGGAAGTCCATGTTGCTGAGCCCATGTGTAACTTCCATCCTGGCCAACATGGCCATTTTGTTCAAGGGCATATTGGATGATGACAGGGTGGCTGGGAAAAGAGGCTGAGTGGTGTTCACAAAACCGGCCATCCTATCCACTTGATCATTAATATCCTCATCTGCTGAGGTCACCCATTAGTGAGCACTCACATGGCATACAAATATCTTCACGGTTTTTGACCACTCAGAGAGGCTCATCCACATACCTCTTCCCTAAATTTATCACCAATTTTCCAATTATGTTTCTTCCAAGTCCCTGACCATCCAGCTAAACCATTGGCTACAGCCCATGAATCAGTATATAATCACGCATCTGACCACGTCTCCTTCCATGCAAAGTGCACAACCAGGTGCACTGCTTGAAGTTCTGCCCACTGGAAAGATTTACCTTCACCACTGTCTTTTAGGGATGTCCTCGAAAGGGACTGTAGTGCTGCAGCTGTCCACTTTTGGGTGGTGCCTGCATATCATGCCAAACCATCTGTGAACCAGGCCCTAGTCTTCTCTTCCTCTATCAACTAATCATAGGAAACTCCTCATGAGGCCATCAGTGCAGGCTGGGGGAGAGAAGGCAGGGTGGCAGCAGTGGAGACTATGGGCACTTGAGCCACTTCCTCATGTCACTTATTTGTGCTTTTAGGACCTGCTCAAGCCTGATCACATATACTACTTCCATTTGATGATGGAATGCTGCTGTGCATAACCCACTTTAGGTTAGATGGGTCAGAAAGCACCCAGTTCATGATAGGCAGTTCAAGTAACATGGTGACTTGATGACCCATATTCACATGTTCAGTTTCCACCAAAGCCCAGTAACAGGCCAAGAGCTGTCTCTCAAAAGGAGAGTAGTTATCTGCAGAAGATGGCAGAGCCTTACTCCAAAATCCTAGAGAGGCCTCCACTGTGATTTACCTATGGGGGCCTGCAAAAGACTCCAAACAGCTTCCATATCTGCCACCGACACCTCAAGCACCATTGGATATTCTGGGTTATATGGTCCAAGTGGCAGATCAGCTTGCACAGTGGCCTGGACCTGATATAGAGCCTTCTGTTCTGGACTCTACTAAAAACTGGAAGCCTTTCAGGTCACTCAGTAAATAAGCCAGAGTAACACACCCAAATGAGAAATGTGTTGCCTCCAAAATTCAAATAGGCCCAATATGTGTTGTGCCTCTTTGTTGGTTGTAGGAGGGGCGAAATGCAGCAACTTATCCTTTACCTCAGAAGGAATATCTCGACAGGCCCCACAGCACTGGACCCTTAGAAATTTTAATGAGGTCCCTGAATTTTAGTCAGATTTATTTCTCATCCTCTGACACAGAAATGTCTCCCCAATAAGTCCAGTGTGTTTGCTACTTCTTGCTCACTGGATCCAATCAGGATAATGCAATCAATGTAATGGATGAGTGTGATATCTTACAGAAGTGAAAAGCAATTAAGGTATCTTTGAATAAGATTATGACACAAAGCTGGAGAGTTGATATACCCCTGAGGTAGGACAGTAAAGGTATATTGCTGGGTCTTGCCAGCTGAAGGCCAATTTCTTCTGGTGGACCTTATCGATAGGAATGGAAAAACAAGCATTTGCCAAGTCAATGACTGCATACCAGGTATCAGGAGATGTGTTAATTTGCTCAAGCAATGAAACCACACCTGGTACAGCAGCTGCAATAAGAGTCACCATTTGGTTAAGCCTATTATAATCCACTGTCATACTCCATAATCTGTCTGTCTCCTGCACAGGCCAAATCGGAGAGTTGAACGGAGATGTAGAGGAAATCATCCCCCCTGCATTCTGGCACTGGGGAAATGAACACAGGAGGAGTCCAGAGACCCAGTGGACCCACTGTAAGTGGGACATCAGCTAAAACTCCATTAATTACCAGACCTCCATTAGTCCCTACTTTAACTGGAGGACCACAATGAGGTTTTGGGCCTGCTGGAATCAACGTCAGCTCAGAGCCAGTGTCCAGTAGTCCCTGAAATGTCTGCTCATTTCCCTTTCCCCATTGCAGTTACCCTGGTAAAAGGCTGATGGTCTCCTTGAGGAAGGATGAGAGAAAGATTCACTGCATAAATTGTCAGTAATGTAGTGGCGTCCTTTGTCAAGGGGACCCAGACTCCCCTTCATTCAAGTGGTTCTGGGTCTGTAAACTGGCTCAAGTCTGGAAATCTGTTGAGGAGCCGTGATTCTCTGTTTTTATAATTCAAATTTGTCTTTTGTCCATTCGGCCTAGAAGTTTTCTGCTTGTATAAATTAAGTAGGAATGAAGTAGGCTTCCTTTCAATTTTATTTCTAGAAACACCGTGATTAGCCAATGCCAGAGCTCTACATGAGTCAGACTATTCTGATTTCCACTTTGCCTCTGCTGTCCATCATGTAACTACACCCACCTTGCCTTTGGTGGTTGAGTGCTGCCACTTGGCCCCTGCCACCTCAGAATCCAATTATTCCCGTTGTATTTAAATTTCCTAGTTGAGTAACTGCTGTTCCCACCATTAGGTCTGACATACAGAGAAGAGCAATTACAGGGCTCTTCAAAGATGCAGGTGCTGCCCTCACAAATCTGTTTCACAAGGCATTGGTCAAGGGTATATCTTCTGTACCCTCCCAGCTGATCTAAAGTGACAAATCCAGTCCACCATCCCAATCTCCCTAAGCCCTTGGATCCCTTCCTCTACATTAAACCAAGAGAGACCAGGCATTTCCAGCTCACTCACAGTGGGCCATCCTTTAATCCATATTTCAGCTAACCAAGCAAATAAACTACAAGAACCTTTTTTTACTCCTTGATCTGCAACATTAAATGCAGAGTCCCTACTTAGTGGGCCCAAATCAATAAATTCAGCCTGATCTAACTCTACGTTCCTTCCACCATTATCCCATACCCTTAATATCCATTCCTATGCCTGTTCTCCAGATTGGTGTTCATATAAATTAGAGAACTCAGTTCTTTTCGAATGTATCATACTGCTCTTTCTCTATAGGAGATAAGAGTCTCAGGACAATCTTTGCAGATTTGAGGCTCAGTATCTGCTTCTGAAGCTAGAGACAGAATTGCTGACTTCATCGTTTTCTCTCATCACTTCGTCCACTGAACTTAGAAGCAACCAACCAGGTTCATTATGTTCCTTGGTTCTCCACATATGATCAAAGGTATTATGTATAGTCACTCAGCTCCTTGCCTCCTACGAGGGGTGAATCAAGAGTGTCAAATGCATTTATTTTGCAGAACTCTCTAAACAGCTCATGCCAAGTACTATCTGTGTACTCCATATTATCAGAAGTACAGTCCTTAGCATTTTTCGGTCTAATCATATTAAGCGGTCAACTCCAGAAACCCCAAAACCAATGAAAGAACTCCATCCTTAATATTCTGTACCTCTAGAACCACTCCTGGTACCAAAATCTGTATTAGTCAGGGTTCTCTAAAGGAACAGAATAGGAGATATATATATATAATATATATATTATATATATAATATAAATATATAGTATATATATATATTTATATTATATATAATATATAATATATAATATATATATATATTATATATAATATAAATATATATTATATATATATAATATAAATATATATTATATATTATGTATTATATATAATATAAATATATATTATATATAATATATAATATAAATATATATTATATATTATATATTATATAAATATATATTATATATTATATATAATATAAATATAATATAAATATATATATTTATATAATATATAATATATTATATATATTTATATTTTATATATTATATATTATATAAATATATATTATATATTATATATAATATATTATATATATTTATATTTTATATATTATATATTATATATTTATATATAATATATATAAATTATATATAATATATATAAAATATATAAATTATATATATAATATATAATATATATAAATTATATATAATATATATAAAATATATAAATTATATATATAATATATAAAATATATAAATTATATATATATTATATATAAAATATATAAATTATATATATATTATATATAAAATATATAAATTATATATATATTATATATAAAATATGTAAATTATATATACATAAATTATATCTATAAATTATACATATATAAATTATATATATAAATTATATATATATAAATTATATATATATAAATTATATATATCTCTCTCTCTCTCCTATTCTGTTCCTTTAGAGAACCCTGACTAATACAGATTTTGGTACCAGGAGTGGTTCTAGAGGGACAGAATATTAAGAATATTAAGGATAAATTATATATATATAATTTATATATATATAAATTTTATATATATTTATACATATTTATATATATATTTTATATATATTTATATATATTTTATATATATTTTATATATATATAAATTATATATATATAATTTCATATATATATAAATTATATATATATATATAATTTCATATATATATATAAATTATAACTTACATGATCACAAGGTCCCACAATAGGCTGTCTGCAAGCTGAGGATCAAGCATCAAGGAGAGCCATTCTGAGTACCAAAACTGGAGAACTTGGAGTCTGGTGTTGGAGGGCAGGAAGCATCCAGCATTGGGGAAAGATGTAGTCTGGGAGGCTAGGCCAGTCTCTCTTTCTCACGTTTTTCTGCCTGCTTTATATTTGCTGGTAGCTGATTAGATTGTGTCCACCATATTAAGAGTGGATCTGCCTTCCCCAGCCCACTGACTCAAACGTTAATCTCTTTTGGCAGCATCCTCATAGACACATCCAGGATCAATACTTTGTATCTTTCAATCCAAGTTGACACTCAGTATTAACCATCATAATAAGAATTAACCAAAAATTAGAGCCGAACTGAAGGAGATACAGACATGAAAAACCATTCAACAGATCAACAAATCCAGGATCTGGTTTTTGAAAAAATTAATAAAATAAATAAACCACTAGCTATACTAATAAGAAAAGAAAGAAGATTCAAATAAACGCTGTCAGAAATGACAAGGGTGATATTACCACTGACCCCACAGAAATACAAACCATCAGAGAATACTATAAACACTTCTATGCAAATACATTGGAAAATCTAGAAGAAATGGATACATTCCTTGGCACATACACCTTCCCAAGACTGAACCAGGAAGAAATTGAATCCCTAAACAGACCAATAATGAGCTCTGAAATTGAGGCAGTATTAAGTAGCCTACCAATTAAAAAAAGACCAGTACCACATGGAATCACAGCTGAATTCTACCCAATGTATGAAGAAGAGCTGGTAGCATTTCTACTGAAACTATTCCAAAAAAATTGAAAAGGAGAGACTTCTTACTAACTCATTCTATGAGGCAAGCATAATCCTGATACCGAAAACTGACAGAGAGACAACAAAGAAGAAAACTTCAGGCCAATATCCTTCATGAAAATCCATGCAAAAATCCTCAACACAATACTGGCAAACTGAATCCAACAGCGCAACAAAAAACGTACCCACTACAATTAAATAGGCTTATTCCCTGTCATGCAAGTTTGGTTCAACATATGCAAATCAATAAATGTGACTCATTATATAAACAGAAATAAAGACAAATACCACATGATTATCTCAATAGATGCAGAAACATCTTTTGATAAAATTCAACATTCATGTTAAAAACTCTCAATAAGCTAGGTATTGAAGAAACACACCTCTAAATGATAAGAGCCATATATGACAAATCCACAGCCAACATCATACTGAGTGGGCAAAAGCTGGAAGCATTTCCATTGAAAACTGGCACAACACAAGGATGTCCTCTCTCCCTACTCCTAGTCAACATAGTATTGGAAGTCCTGGCCAGGACAATCAGTCATGAGAAAGAAATAAAGCACATCCAAATAGTATGAATAGAGGTAAAACTACCACTTTTTGCAGACAACATGATCCTATATCTACAAAACCCCATAGTCTCAGCCCAAAAGCTTTTTAAGCTGATTAGCACCTTCAGAAAAGTCTCAGGATACAAAATCAATTTGCCAAAATCACTCACATTGCTATACACCAGTAAAAGTCCAGCCAAGAGCCACATCAGAAATGAACTCCCATTCACATTTGCCACATAAAGAATAAAAACCTAGGATTAGAGCTAACTAGGAAGGTGAAAGATTTCTACAAGGAGAGCTACAAGCTACTGGTCAAAGAAATCAAAGATGACACAAACAAATAGAAAAACATTCCATGCTCATATAATCAATATTGTTAAAATGGCCAACTGCCCAGAACAGTTTACAGATTAATGCTATTACTCTTAAACTTCCATTGAAATTCTTCACAGAACTAGAAGATACTATTTTAAAATTCATATGTAACCAAAAAAGAGCCCAAATACCCAAGGCAATACTAAGGAAAAATAACAAAGCTGGAGGCATCATGCTACCCACCTTCAAACTATATTACAGGGCTACAGTAACCAAAACAATATGGTACTTGTACAAACGCAGACACATTAGACCAATGAAACAGAATGAGGAACCCAGAAATAAGACTACACACTGATCTTTGACAAACCTGACCAAAACAAGCAATGGGGAAACAATTCCCTTTTCAATCAATGATATTGCAATAACTGACTCGCCATATGTACAAAACTGAAATTTTACCCCTTCTTTACACCAGAAACAAAGATCAAATCAAGATGAATTAAAGACTCAAATGTAAAACCAAAACTATAAAAATCCTGGAAGACAATCTACGTAGTACCATTCAGGACATAGGCTCAGGCAAAGATTTCATGATGAAGACACCAAAAGGAATTGCAACAAAAGTAAGAAATGACAAATGGGATCTAATTAAACTAAAGAGCTTTTGCACACAGCAAGAAAAGAAAAACTATAAATGGAGTAAACAGACAAACTACTAAATGGGAGAAAATTTTTGCAAACTATACATCTGACAAACATCTAATATCCAGCATCTATAAGGAACTTAAGTTTCTGACGAAAAAAAAAAAAAAAAACCCAATTAAAAAGTGGGCAATGGACATGAACAGTTTCCAATGGGGAAAATTGATGGAGACATCAATCACATGAAAAAAGCTCAATATCACTGAATATTAGAGAAATGCAAATCAAAACCACAATGGGATACCATCTCACACCAGTCAGAATGGCTACTATTAAAAAGTTAACAACAACAAAAAAAAAACAACGCTGGCCAGGTTGTAGAGAGAAAGGATCACTTATACACTGTTGTTTGGAGTGTAAATTAGTTCACTCATTGTGGAAGACAGTATGGCAATTCCTCAAAGAGCTAAAGACAGAAATACTATTTGACCCAGCAATCCCATTCCTGGGTATATACCCAAAGGTGTAAAAATCATTCTGTTATAAGGACACATGCACACATATGTTCATTGCAGCACTGTTCACAATAGCAAAGACATGGAATCAACCTAAATGCTCATCAATAATAAACTGGATAAAGAAAATGTGGTACATATACATCATGGAATATTTGCAAACATAAAAAAGAACAGGATCATGCCCTTTGTAGGGAAATGGATGGAGCTGGAGGCTATTATCCTTAGCAAACTAATGCAGGAACAGAAAACTAAATATGTGTTTTCACTTATAAGTGGGAGCTAAATAATAAGAACACATGGATACACAGAGGGGAACAACACATACTGGGGCCTATTGGATGGTGGAGGGTAGAAGGGTGAGAAGAGAGGGATCAGGAAAAATAACTAACAGGTACTAGGCTTAATACCTGGGTGATGAAATAATCTATACGACAATCCTCCATGACACAAGTTTATCTATGTAACAAACCTGCACATGTAACCCTGAACTTAAAATAAAAGATAAAAAAAAAAAAATAGGAGAAAGGGGCCACATACCAAAAAATGCAGGTGGCCTCTAGAAGCTGGAAAAGGCAAGGAAATACATTCCGTATAGATGCTCCAGAAGCGCAATCCTGTTGGTTTTAGTCCAGTGAAGGCCATTTTCAATTTCTGGCTTTCAGAATTCTAAGAAAGACTGTGCTATATTAAGCCACTAAGTTTGTAGTATTTTGTTACAGCACAATAGAAAATAATACAGATATAGCCTCCTTTTCTGGTCTCTCTTTTCTTAATATTGGAACGTTTCAATAATCTATTCTTAATTTTTCTTCCCTTCTCTTCCCTTTTCTCTCCTCTCTTCTATCCTCCCATTCCCTTCCCTCCTCTTCTTCATTTTCATTCACTCTCTCGATGATCTCTTTCAGGAGCATGGCTGTGGGAAGTATCTAAATGTTAATGACTTCTAAATCCCTATTTTCTGGCAGAATGCCACTCCTGCTCTTGAAATTAATATCTCCACCTGGGTGTAATGCTCATCATAAAAATCACCACTTTTAAAAATGTTTAACCTCCTGCCATACACAGTCTTCCCCGTGTCCATTAATGGTATCTTTATTCTTTTAGTTCCTTGATCCAAAAAATTTGTAGTCATCTATGAACTTTTCCTTTTCTCACATCCCACATGCAACCTGTCAATAAATCCTGTTGGCTCTACCCTCAAAATATTTCTAAAATCACACTGTTCTCAACCAACATTGAAACAATTTTTCCCCTATTATCAGATTTCCTGGATTTTTGCAAAAGTCTTCTACACTGATCTTCATGGCAATCCCTTTTTAATCTGTAGTTTAATTTCAATATTGTTGCCAGAGTGATTACTAAAACAAGCCTCCAAATGGCTTTCTCTTGCTTTCTATAAAGGCCCATACCGACATGATGATGTACACACACCTATGTATCTACCTCCCCATTGTTTCTCAGATGTCATCTTCTTCTACTTTCATATTTGCTTTTATTAATTACAGGAAAAGGAGACCTCTTGCTTTTCCATTCTTTCTGGAGAAATGGTGCTAGAAAAGAACACTCTGCTGAGATTGCCCTTCTGTCAAGCATCTATGGGACTTACTCCTTGACCTCCATTAAGTCTTTTTCCAAATACCCGCTCTTTCAATGAGGCCCTTCCTTACCTTCACAGTATAAATCATAATGTTCTCAACCTGTCACTTCCTATCTACTTTTTCTACTTTATTTTCCTTGATAGCTGTTATCCCCATCACACATTTTCTATAGTTTATGTGTGTGTTTGCTTCTTGTCTACTGCTATCCACTAGAATGTAACCTTCATTAGGCTTTAGATTTATCTGTTCAATTTCCTGCTATTTATTCAATGTCAAGAACAGTGTCTGGCACATAGTAGGGGCTTGATAAGTAATATTGCTCATATTTAAATGAATACATTTTGTCTGTATAGCCTTCCAATCACAAATATACTGAGAATAAGATGAAGCATTATGTCTTCTTATAGATCAAGTTTCTACATCTTTCAGTAATAGATATATGTTCTTTCATACATTTTTCATTCAAAAAGTGTTTATTCAATATTCATTGTTGTCAGTTTCCTCTGACAGGTATCATGAGAAATGCAACAAAGAATAAGGCTCAGTTTGAATTTTGAAAGATTATTCTCAAGTAGCAAGTTAAGAAAATGACAAAGTGACGACAATACAGGGAAGACTGTGGTAAGAACCATAATAGAAGCAAAAATGTGAGGAAACTTTTTAGGTTCAGAATAATTTGTTGAAAAAACTTTAATCATAAAAATTGTTCAAAAAATTAACATTGAACTCCTGTCTGAGTTACTGTAGAATTGGTCTCTAAATTAAGGGTTATGTTTACTCTCTACTTCTTTCCAAGGACAGTCTCATGGATAATATATTAATTACTATTAGCTCCAGGAAAATTAGATTGCTCATGACCTTAAACATACACAAGGCATGCCAATTTATTTATATTTAGCCATGATATAGATTAATCTTATTCCCTATAGTAAGGCAAGATGTGTCAAACACTATACAACATAATTACATTGTTACGTGGGTCTAAAAGCACTTTTCTTTCCCCCAACAGATTAAATCACTTTCACATAATATTTTCTGATGTTCCCTTAAGATAGACAGAGGCTGCTCACATCACAGATTTATCTTAGACTCACCAGGGCCAAAAATAATACTGCTTACTTAGGCATCCCTCTTGTAAATATTCATCATCATGCCACAAGTTAAATCCAGGGACAGAAAGTACAGGGACCGGGACCAATCCATCACTTTTACTCAAAGAAGCATATATCCTGAGTACTGCAAGTAGCAGCATTTTGTTTAGATATAGAGGTTGGCATTAGTATTATTGAAGCTCTCAGGATTATTGGAAGCATAATTTAACATGGTTTATGTAGCTTTCTTTTATAGTTTTTATGTGCCAAACTTCTAAATATCACATAAATATATGGATAATAGAAAAACATGCATTAAGTTAATAGTGAGAGTCTATAATTGCCAGTAAAAGCAAATCAGTTAGATTAAACGGTTACAACATAGTCATACAGAAAATTAATTCCAACAGTGATAATCATTATTATCTGAAATTCATCATCAGGAGAGAGTCATGTTGGAATATTAACAAAAAACTCTGCATATGTTCAAATGCACAGTCTTCCCTATTTTCACTCCCATTACCCTAGTCCACTCTTAATGTGCTTCATCTTGCAGAGTGAAAGAGGTAATTGTCATAATTCCCATTAGTTAAGTGCACAAAGTAGAAAAATATTATCTTCTATTAAGCAGTATATAGTGGAAGCTGCACTGGGTTAGGAATATGACTCAGGTGTTTGTCCCATTTCTTTTATTTATTAGCTGTAAGATCTCTGGCAAATCATTAAACTTGATAGAGTTTTCATTTCCTTGAACAGAAAATAATAAATATATCTTTCCTGTCCACCTTAAAAGATTGCAAAAATTCAATGAAATCTGATATTTAAAATTTGTTTTTACAGTCATAAAACTATTGAGATGTGAAGCATCTTTTATTGCATCATTCTAAACTTTACTATTACTTGCCATTACTTTTCATATTAATGCAGTGTATCTTAAAGGCTGCTGCCAAAACCGACTTGGCAAATAGCTCTGATTCAGGGTCATATCTGAACACCCTCAATGAAATGCTGGTAGCGTAATAGTTACCGCAGTTACTTCTTCCTCATATTGACCCTTCATTAAAAATGACACCTTAATTCTGACTTTTAATACTTGAATTTCTGTTGTACTTTCTCTAATCCTCTTCTTGGAGATTTCATATACGTCCATATCTTACACTATCAAATCTTACAGGGCAGCATTATAATCACCAACCTTTGACCTATGCAAAGCAAAATTCATTATTTTCCACTAATTTTGCAATTTCTTTTTTGCTCAACATTATGAAATAATTTTGGCATCTCTTTCTCTACCACCTCTTCTACTTGATCGATCTCGTACACCCCTTATCGTATTCAGGTCTTACTCCTACAGTGGTACACGTTGGCAAGCACACTGGGATTACCTCCATCAGTAAAATATATTGTCCAATTATAAATATGTGGCTTTACTTGCCTGTCTATTGGACTCTTCTTAACTAAAGAGAACTTTGTTTCTCCTGATGTTAGCACAAGTCTTGGTACAAGGTATCTACTCAGACGCCTGTTGAATTAGTGCACAAATGACTTGTTTCCTTCTAGTTTCTTTTTTTTTATAACTCATAAATTTATCCATCTTTCTTGTTTTGTGTTTTGATTAAATCTTAGTTTTGCAGCCAAATTTTAGTTTAAATCTAGTGCAACTGACAAATTCATTTTCCCCCTCAACCTTGCACTTTCTTTTTTCTTCTAGAAACAGAACATCATGGAAGCTTTTTCACAATCTCTTTTCCTCAGAGCTGGATAGAGTGTGCTTTGCTTGTGTTGGGGGAAAGCAGAAAGTATCTATGTCAGATGATTTTTTCAATGTTAGAGAGTAAAGTCTGAATCAAATCTAGGTCTTCTGAAACACACTCTAAAGTTCCATTCATTTGTCCACACTATGTTTATTTTTAAATAAATTGTTTCAAGGTACCATTTACACAAAATGAAATGCACACAACTTAGGTAAACAATTTTGTGAGCTTTGACAATTTTGTACACCCATGTAATCACCCTGATTCAATATATAGAATGTTTTTATTACCCCATAGTTTCTTTCACAACTTTGCAGTCAGTTCTACCCTCATTTTTGCCCCCAAGCAACCTGTGATATATAGACAGACCCTTACCTTCTACTCAGGTACAAGTGGGAAATTTCAAGAAACCTAGGTTCTTACAGTGTTTTACCAGCACTCTCTACTGAGAAAACTTGACACTGTACACACTTCAAAGGAAAACCATTTAACAGCATCCAGTTGTTTATCATAGAGCATACATTGAAGGGTGCATTCAGAGCTGAGAAGTAATATATGGAATAAATGGCATACATGATATGTCTTTATAAGAAGCTGACAAATTATATGAGAGATCAAGTTTGAAACACATTGCATTCAACACTTACGATGACAATTCCTATAATTCTAGCTATTCTCATGGCTCTGTAGTAGTACCTCGTTGTGTTTATAATTTGGATTTCTCTGATGTCTAATAATGCTAAACATCTTTTCATATTTCTCTGGCCACTTGTCTATCTTATTTTGTTAGCTGTCTGCTCAAGTATTTTGCTCAATTTTTTAATCGGCTGTTTGTCTTATGCTTGAGTTTTAAGAATTATTTAGATATTCTGGATAGACCAAAAGTATTAGGCATAAATGTGCTTATTGAGTTTCAAAATCATTAAGGTTTTATCAACCACTTCTCAGAGAAAAAATTATGTGTATTTTATATATTTGTGTATATATAAGTACATAAACATATATACACACACACACACCCCCATATATTTTGCCCAAGATGCAGAACCTGATTAATATGTATTTGCAGGAAATTAGAAAGCATGTGCCAAAGTGGATGTTGATATGCTGGACTGAGCTGAAGGAACGGCTGAGACATACAGGGCTGGTGTGGGGAGATTTTAATCATATGGAGCACTCATGTGTTACATAGGATTAAATATATATGCAATAACACTTGCAGCCAAACCTAAAAGTCAACTGGGATCACTACTAGAAATCTGAAAATAAAAATTACTTACAGCAAAAGAAATTCAAAGTTTTTGATATAGTACTGAAGAAGGGATCAGAAAACTCAGAAAAGTGGGACTATTGAGATGGATTTTTTTTTTGTAAGCACTAAGAATGCACCACCTGAACATGTTGCTCAGCAAGACCTTTCACTAGGTCAATAAGAAATTAACTGATGAAGAAGACAACAGAATCTTTGAGAAGTTTGGTGGTAGCTATCCTTTGCAGGACAAGGTTTACAGTAGGAGATGCTTCTGTGCAACCAGGCTCCTTAATATAAACCGGAGATGAGGAGATCCCAGAATGCCAGAAGCTAGATGTCAACACTTAATCCATATATGCAGGGTAGATGTGATCAACATAAAAGGCAGCAAGTTTGTAGTGATAATAAAGATGCCTCAACACACAGGCATATGTTGAAGACCTATTAATGTTCTTCAGGAAGACAGACATGTAAGATGTTGCTAATCTTGCAAAAAAATCAATTTTTGGCAAGCAGAAAACTATCATCAAAAGCTACAACAAAAATTGTTCTCCTTCACTGAGTTTCAATACCTAACTCTATTCACTGACCCAGAATTCCTTGAGAAGGGAACTGTCCTGCTAATGTAACATGTTAAAAAAATGCCTACAATTTTCCTTAAAGGGACCTGAGCCAATTTCAATGGCACCTATGCCCTAGAGAATGGAAAATATTTTGACTTTTCAAGACAGGACGTATAAGGTCTCAACCAAGATTAATACTATGGAATGCAATATTCCATCATTTCTGATTAGAATGGGGCTAATAGAGGTCAGATGATAAACGATTTCTTTGGCCAAAATGTGTAACAAAGTGTTTCCAGTGGATTCATAGACCCAGCCTGCAGTGAGCTGTCTGCTCTCCAGATGTATAATGTGCAGATATACTTGGTAACTTGGAAAATCCTTATTTAGGTTTCATGACCTGTGAAGTAAGATGCAACATTATAAGAAGGACCAACTATAAGTACCCCTTGGTTCTGGAATAATGTCACCTGTTCTGCAACAGAACACTATTCAATGTTTGAAACTCTGACAACAAATTACACTGTGACTGAAGCTGCCCATCGTGAGGTGGCTACAGTCAGTTCCCCCAAACAGGAAATCAGGCACAACTAAAACCATTTTATTTGAATGGCACATTTAAATTACCAACAGAGCAGGTTCAAAAAGCATGAATTAAAAGGTGACCCAAATAGCCATGTTACTATATGTCTCACCAAAACCTCTTCCTCAACTCATATCTGTGGTCTCATGTAATGACCTGTTCAACAGTCTTAATGAAAAAGAAATAATTTGAACTCAGTTCACAAATGTGATGGTGCTATCTATAAGAAGACTGCATTCATTACTGTACCATTCCATTGTATTAGTACCTGGGCAAAAATGACATTAGTGTAAAGAAATATGGTAAGCAGAGCATGAAGCAATATATCCATTCAATTCATATATAGAGAGAAATACCTCATGTACAAATGTGCATGGACTTCTGAGCAGCGAAAACCACCTTGTCTGGTTGGTGAGGAGCTAGACCGATCTAGAGGATAAAAGACAAGAACATGTGGGTAAGAATTATGTGGCTGGAATAATGAAATTGAACAGAAATCATACAAATAGTCTTGTCTAGCATTAATGTCCTCAGAGAGCATCCACTTCAGAGGGAATTCTCCAAAGCTAGATAGATAGAATCATTGGTTCTGTGGATGCCAGTTAGCCTCTCTTCTTGGCCATACAAGTGTTGGCTCAATAGGGCAATGAACATATATGTCATTGTAGCAGAGGGGAATCTACACATTAGTTTAACAGCCTGAGTTCCATCTTATCAAGGCTGACCTAGCTATTGCTGCTGCCAGCATTTGAAACAAAGATTGAGCCCTAGACGTGGCACAATTTGAGAAGACTTGTTAACTACTTGAAGATGTGACTCATCAGATCCCTTCCAACATGGAGGGTGTAGCAATTCACTCTCACTCAGAAGTGCTACTTACTGCAAAATGAGTTTTCCTTCCATTAGCAGCACTAACATGTGGCTTTTTATAATAATTCATCTGTTGATATGTTATCCCATGCAATGCTGCCTCAGCCCAAAGGACAATTTCACAGCAAAGAAAATATTTCAATAGGCCCAAGTATTTGATCGTATACTTTATATTTAAGAAACAGGACTAATGATATGCCACAATGGTCTGTTAAAGTTCATTTAGGGTGTCAGCTTGAGGACAGCAATGTTTCAGAGTTAGGGTTTTATTCTTCAAGGCATGTTAAATATGCTGAAATACCAGCTAATGTGTGGTACTATGTTCTCAATAGCCAGGATTCATAGGTTTTTAAATTAAGAGGTAAAAGTTAGAGTGGCCTTCTCTAGTAGTTGCTGTTGGTATACGTAATGAAGAGACTGAATTCATTTTTTAATGTTTCATTCTTGTTAAAAGTTGTTTTGCCCAGAAATGCCTGGAAGGCTATGCTCTATTCTTGGACTGTCCCCTCACCAATGACTGAATGAAATGGGGTTCAGAAGTCCAGCCTCATTTCTTCCAAGTGAGACAATTTTATGGTACCATGGAGTTCCTTATGGAGTCAGGCTAAGGCTAGACTTAAGCTAAACACACATCTTTGCCTAGCTTCCTTCTTTGACATACTCTCATTCCTTTACATATTCTGCATTAAGAGCAAACATTCCAGAAATCTATCGCATGATATTCTCATCTCAGGCTCTGCTTATTCGGACTCTGAACTAAAACAGTAACACAAAGGATCCTAAGAAACAAACTCTAAGAACAGGATCCTAGAGTTGACTCACTCTCTGGCCATATAAAAATGAGGACCCCATTACTGGTGAAAGGTAAAATTCTGATGATCCTTGGCATGACAAAGTACAGTCGCTAAAATGTTCACATTTAGTGAACTGGAAGGGGATGCACAGTTTGATGCTATAGCTCAGGCACTTGAGAAGCAGAGGAGGTTAAAGGCTGTGCTTACTGCTGAGCATCATAAATGCCTTCCATAGAGAAACTACCTGACTCAGATGAACTGTTGTCCTATATAATATTCTTTGATAACATTTGAAGAGATTCTTATTTCCTGGAACCAGATGGCAGGATGAGCTGAATTTGGGGTGCATAATTAATTGCAAGAATGGCTGAATTAACAGGAGGCTAGGTTTTCAGCCAGTGTTTGCCCTGATATTAAAATTGATTTAAATGAGTAGTCTCAAGAACACTGAAAGCTCTGATTACACTAAATTTCCTGGGTTTTCAGAAGTTTCCTGCTCTCTTTGTTAGATGATAGTAGCCCCTGTTTTGATTGAAGACTAGACAGGTACCTTACAGGCAATGCTTTTCTCCCTTATAATCGACATCTCTCTCTTCTGTTGGCCACTATCAAACTGGCTAACAGTGCACTGGTTACTAACTTATCTGATATCAGTGACACAGAACATCTATTTATGCAATAAGTTATATAAACTGGATTTATTATTTATAGATAGGCAACAAGAAACAATGGAAGCATAAGATTCTTGTGAGCTGGTCCCCCAGGCTCAGGTAAACTGCCCAGGGTGTCCCTACTCTGTATACTCTACTTGCAACACTACTGAGGAATTCCAAAATGCATCCCACCCGGGTTATTTACCTCAGGGGAAACAAGACATGCTGGGTGAATGCACTTAGGACATGCTGTTTCTAAGAGAGCGGAAAACAGCCCTGGGCTCTTCTGTCTAGTCCCTCCCCAATCTCAGGATGTGGTATTCCCAGCATAGTCTAGTTATTCTTGAAAACTACGAGCAAGAAACAGAAGAGAATTGTGTCAGTCCAAGTATTAAGCCACCTGGAAAACTGTCCTGTAGCCACCAAATAAATAAATTGAGTCAAATCCAAGCAAGTCCCAAGAAAGAAGCACCAAAGTTGCTAAGGGAGGAGAATAATTATATTCCACAAGTCATGCCAGGTTATGGTTAACAATTACTGGGGAAAAAATGGGAGTGTGCCTACAAATAGATCCTGAGGGTGCTGCAGAAGGGAGATTTTTTAGTGTGGGAGAACTCTCCCTTGCCACAAGATTTAACACATTTTAAGGACTCTGGGAGATAGTTCTAATGCCCTTTTCAGATGACTGATGGAAGCTTGGAAAATGGCTAGTACTCTTATTAGATTAGATGCTAAAATTCTCATGGTAAACCTCAAAGGATGAGAATAAAGGCTCAGAGAAGTGGGTATGCTAAAATGGATTTATTATGAAAGATGAAGATATCAGAAGCTGACAATATTCTTCAGGAGGGCTAGGAGGTTTCTTTGTTTACCAAGTGATAAGGTGCTGATACAGGGAGAACCAACTATGTTGAAAAATGAAGTGGCTGCTGTCCTCTATAGCCAATTGAATGCAATTTCTGCCTCTTTTAAATTTCCATAGCATTTGATTATGCACTATTTATATGAACCTAACTAAATGAAACATGTTTTATTATTATTTGTGTTCTTGTCTTCCTTATTCTCCCATTCCCACCTGTTTGACTCTGAGCACCTAGCACTATCTCTGTTACACAGTAACTATTAAACCCATCTTGGTCAAAATTTTAAACATAAAGTCAAATTATACCACCTAAAGCACTTAGCATATCATCTTAAAAATGGTAGGTACTTTATAAATAATTGGGAGACTAGACTGAGGTTACATTACCAAATTAATCTTCCTATAATACATTATAACATTAGTGCCCTACACAAATGTCTAAAACAGTTTTCTATTAAGTTAGAGAATAAAATTAAACTCTTGTGTTATAGTCAGAGCCTTACATCTGTTCCTAACTTCTACATCTGCTAGAAAACATTCTATCTAGTCTCAATGTTTAATTCTACTCTAAATTAACTTTGTACTTGAACCAATGAAACTTTTACTCTCCCCACTTGTTCCCTGCCCTTTCCCCTTTCTTCAATTTTGTGCATATCTCTATTTTATTTTCATAATCACTAACTAGCCTTGAAAAATAGTCAAGCAGGGAAATAATTAATAAAATACTTATTTTGTGCCACATACACAGTAAATTATTTCATATGGCTCTATTGTGTGAGTGCATGTGTGTGTGTATATTCCAAGGAGATGGGAGGTGGGCAGAAGGAGCTGATAATCCCTACATTATTTCATGACTATAATCTTTCTCTTTATTCTCATTCCTACTTGATCTCTTGAGACTATTCTTTTTTATTATTATTATACTTTAAGTTCTAGGGTGCATGTACACAATGTGCAGGTTTGTTACATATGTATACATGTGCCATGTTGGTGTGCTGCACCCATTAACTTGTCATTTACATTAGGTATATCTCCTAATGCTATCCCTTCCCCCTCCCCCCACCCTACGACAGGCCCTGGTGTGTGATGTTCCCCTTCCTCTGTCCAAGTGTTCTTATTGTTCAATTCCCACCTATGAGTGAGAACATGCAGTGTTTAGTTTTTTGTTCTTGTGATAGTTTGCTGAGAATGATGGTTTCCAGCTTCATCCATGTCCCTACAAAGGACATGAACTCATCCTTTTTTATGGCTGCATAGTATTCCATGGTGTATATGTGCCACATTTTCTTAATCCAGTCTATCATTGATGGACATTTGGGCTGGTTCCAAGTTTTTGCTATTGTGAATAATGCCGCAATAAACGTATGTGTGCATGTGTCTTTATAGCAGCATGATTTATAGTCTTTTGGGTATATACCCAGTAATGGGATGGCTGGGTCAAATGGCATTTCTAGTTCTAGATCCTTGAGGAATCGCCACACTGTCTTCCACAATGGTTGAACTAGTTTACAGTCCCACCAACAGTGTAAAAGTGTTCCTATTTCTCCACATCCTCTCCAGCACCTGTTGTTTCCTGACTTTTTAATGATTGCCATTCTAACTGGTGTGAGATGGTATCTCATTGTGGTTTTGATTTGCATTTCTCTGATGGCCAGTGATGATGAGCATTTTTTCATGTGTCTGTTGGCTGCATAAATGTCTTCTTTTGAGAAGTGTCTGTTCGTCTGTTCATATCCTTCGCCCACTTTTTGATGGGGATTTTTTTTTCTTGTAAATTTGTTTGAGTTCATTGTAGATTCTGGATATTAACCCTTTGTCAGATGAGTAGATTGCAAAAATTTTCTCCCATTCTGTAGGTTGCCTGTTCACTCTGATGGTAGTTTCTTTTGCTGTGCAGAAGCTCTTTAGTTTGATTAGATCCCATTTGTCAATTTTGGCTTTTGTTGCCATTGCTTTTGGTGTTTTAGACATGAAGTCCTTGCCCACGCCTATGTCCTGAATGGTACTGCCTAGGTTTCCTTCTAGGGTTTTTATGGTTTTAGGTCTAACATTTAAGTCTTTAATCCATCTCGAATTAATTTTTGTATAAGGTGTAAGGAAGGGATCCAGTTTCAGCTTTCTATATATGGCTAGCCAGTTTTCCCAGAATCATTTATTAAATAGGGAATCCTTTCCCCATTTCTTGTTTTTGTCAGGTTTGTCAAAGATCAGATGGTTGTAGATGTGTGGTATTATTTCTGAGGGCTCTGTTCTGTTCCATTGGTCTATATCTCTGTTTTGGTACCAGTATCATGCAGTTTTGGTTACTGTAGCCTTGTAGTATAGTTTGAAGTCAGGTAGCATGATGCCTCCAGCTTTGTTCTTTTGGCTTAGGATTGTCTTGGCAAGGCAGGCTCCTTTTTGGTTCCATATGAACTTTAAAGTAGTTTTTTCCAATTGTGTGAAGAAAGTCATTGGTAGCTTCATGGGGATGGCATTGAATCTATAAATTACCTTGGGTAGTATGGCCATTTTCACGACATTGATTCTTCATATCCATGATCATGTAGTGTTCTTTCATTTGTTTGTGTCCTCTTTTATTTCATTGAGCAGTGGTTTGTAGTTCTCCTTGAAGAGGTCCTTCACATCCCTTGTAAGTTGGATTCCTAGGTATTTTATTCTCTTTGAAGCAATTGTGAATGGGAGTTCACTCATGATTTGGCTCTCTGTTTGTCTGTTATTGGTATAGAGGAATGCTTGTGATTTTTGCACATTGATTTTTGTATCCTGAGACTTTGCTGAAGTTGCCTATCAGCTTAAGGAGATTTTGGGCTGAGACGATGGGGTTTTCTAAATATACAATCATGTCATCTGCAAACAGAGACAATTTGACTTCCTCTTTTCCTAGTTGAATACCCTTTATTTCTTTCTCCTGCCTGATTGCCCTGGCCAGAACTCCCAACACTATGTTGAATAGGAGTGTCGAGAGAGGGCATCCCCCTGTCTTGTGCCAGTTTTCAAAGGGAATGCTTCCAGTTTTTGTCCATTCAGTATGATATTGGCTGTGGGTTTGTCAGAAATAGCTCTTATTATTTTGAGATACGTCCCATCAATACCTAATTTATTGAGTTTTTAGCTTGAAGCTTGTTGAATTTTGTCAAAGGCCTTTTCTGCATCTATTGATTTGTGCACAAATACCCTAAAACTTAAAGTATAATTTAAAAAAGAAAGAAAAAAGAAAAGAAAAAGGAAAAAAAAAAGTCAGGAAACAGGTGCTGGAGAGGATGTGGAGAAATAGGAACTCTTATACTGCTGGTGGGACTTTTACACTGTTTAGTGGGACTGTAAACTAGTACAACGATTGTGGAAGACAGTGTGGCTTTTACACTGTCGGTGGGACTGTAAACTAGTACAACCATTGTGGAAGACAGTGTGGCTTTTACACTGTCGGTGGGACTGTAAACTAGTACAACCATTGTGGAAGACAGTGTGGCAATTCCTCAGGGATCTAGAGCTTATCTACTTCTTTTAATTGTGATGTTAGGGTGTTGACTTTAGATCTTTCCTGCTTTCTCTTGTGGGAAATTTAATGCTATAAATTTCCCTCTGCACACTGCTTTAAATGTGTCCCAGAGATTATGGTATGTTGTGTCTTTGTTCTCACTGGTTTCAAATAACATCTTTATTTCTGCCTTCATTTTGTTATGTACCCGGTAGTCATTCAGGAGCAGATTGTTCAGTTTCCATGTAGTTGGGCAGTTTTTAGTGAGTTTCTTAATCCTGAGTTCTAGTTTGATTGCACTATGGTCTGAGAGACAGTTTGTTATAATTTCTGTTCTTTTACATTTGCTGAGGAGTGCTTTACTTCCAACTATGTGGTCAATTTTGGAATAAGTGCAATGTGGTGCTGAGAAGAATGTATATTCTGTTGATTTGGGGTGGAGAGTTCTGTAGATGTCTATTAGGTCTGGTTGGTGCAGAGGTGCGTTCAATTCCTGGATATCCGTTTTAACTTTCTGTCTTGTTGATTTGTCTAATGTTGACAGTGGGGTATTAAAGTCTCCCATTATTACTGTGTGGGAGACTATTCTAATGAGATGCCTCTGTGTCTCACTGCTGTGTCATTGGCTGAAAAATTCCAGAGACACTGTAAGAACATACTCCGTCTCCATCTCCACTACCTGTGCCTCTGTTTCACTATATACTGGCAATTTTTATCTGAGCTATATTGGGCTATGCAGTTCTAATGTTCAACATGGATATCGTTAATTATTCAATTTATGATATAAAAATAAAAATATAAAAAATTTGAAATACATATTCAAAATATGAATCATTCTTGGAACAATAATAAGAATTTATCCTAGACATCCTTCTAATAACACATGACGTAAGAAAAATGTCCCTGAACATTATTCTTAAAAAATAGCAATGAGTTACCTAGATTTGATAATTTAAATAAAGATCAACATATCAGACTAATAATATTGCACCAAAGTGTAGTTTAGAATATGTAACTCTTTGGGGGCCCAACAGGATGCATTCCAATTACCAGCTTTCTGTTCATCTAATTACACTTGGTACTCATACCTTTGTTGTTTATTCCTTAACCTCCTCCAGTGGTGTTACAGAAGTATCTATTACTGCCCATCTACTTGATATATTTAATTTCCAGTAACATTTTTAGTTGAGTTTGGTAACTGCATTTACAATGGCCTTTCTTCAGCATCAACTCCAGTCATCCATCGTGATTCAGCCTAAATCTAATTTCTTTGGCAACTTTTTTTCTTCCAGGTGTATTAATCTATTTTTTAAAAAATTGTAATTAGTATATACTATCTTAAGTCCTGAAAAGTTGAAGTAGTAATTATCGTCTTCTGAATTTCATTCTTTCAGTACTTTTTTCTCATTAAAATATTTCTATGCATGTCTGTATAACTGTATCTGTTTTTGAACATATATTGTAAGCCTTTACAGAGATAAATATTAATAACGTTATTTTGATTGATTAGGAAAGGTATGCATTTCCTCAAAAACCAGCATATCACTAGGGAAACCTTCCTCCAACTATTATGCCTTTGGTGTTTCAAACATTTTTATGAAAGCTTTCAAGACCCTACTTCTACTGCTAGTACTACCAGTATAGTAAGAATAGAACATTAATAACACCTGCATTTAATACTTGCAAAGTGTCAGCACTATACTAAGAACTTTATATACATTATCTCATTTAATATTTCAATAACTATTAGTTTGCTAATCTTATTTAATGCACCATTTTATAACTATGCCATATATAAATATAAAAACAGAATTATTCAAAATATATATCATTCTTGGAACAATAAACAAAAATTTCTCCTAGACATCCTTGTAATAAGGGATGCTTAATGCTCAATCACATAAGCCCCATAACAAACATATGAGGTATCATCTCTCTTTTCCAGATGGGGGCAACTAAGTCATAGGGAGGCTAAGTAACTTGCCCGACATCACATTTCTAAATATGAAATTAGGTATTATATATATTATATATGGCATAGTTATAAAATGGTGCATTCGGTATTATATGCATTAATATTATCTATAATGTATATAGACACGAATGTATATATTATATATGAACACCAATATGTATTACTCCAGTTAAATATATATATATATAGCCCAGTTGAGTATATATTTTCTATTTGTATAACAGAAAGCTAAAATATACTACAGATTTACCTACTTTTATGTATTTTTTTCTTGATTTTGGCTGTAATGAACACCATAGAAAGTCACTCTTTTTTTTCTTTATTTTTTCCCTTGTTTCATACTTCTCTTCCTTTTCTTCTTTCTTGCTTTTGGGGAGAAACTCACACCATCTCATTACTCACAAAATAACTTACTAGAGTAAGTTCTAAAAACTATATACACTACATCAGGATCATTTTTAATCACAGTTGAGCCACGTTTTTCTATTCTATTTGGCATAATTATATTTGCACACTGTTTAATTTTTAAACTAATTATGTAACAAAAATCCCATTAAAATTTACATTATTATTTTTCAAATATAATTTGAAAAATTATAATTTGAAATATAATTTGAAAACCTCCAAAAAATTCCCTACTTGCTTGGCAAGTTAGTTTGTACATATCCAATTTTAGATGTTGAGCATCAGCCAGTTTAATATGAGAGGAGACAGATATTTACATGCTTAAAAATATTTTGCCAGATGTGCCCTGATTGACCAAAAAAGTAACATTTCATTTGGAGAAAATGTGATAGACTGTGTTCAAACTGTTGGAATACTTACCCATACTTCAATGGTCGCTACTTATTGTTATTCAACATGGAAGGGTAGAGTTATAAAATTATTGCCTATAATTGACAAATTGAATATATAGTTATAGAGCATGGGGAATTTTATCTATATGTTAAGACACATTTACATTCATAGAAAATTATCTGACAATAGTAATAGAAGTCAGTCTTAGATCCAGGCCATATTGATATAAGAGTTTATTTAACAAGCAAACAAAGATAAGGAACTGAAATGAGAAGACTTTCCTAATAAGAAATCCATAATATCCAATCTCAATTTTTTGCTACCTACAATTTATTCTCCTTAAACCTTTAAAACTAAAAGATAAATAATTCAGCACAGTACTAATCAGTGATTTCATCAAGTACATTAACTGCCAGACAGAATCTGAGAAAACATATGGATCAAAAGGCAGATCACACATTAAATGAAATTTTCTTACTCTTTTATTTAATACAATTAGTGAAGTAAGTGTAAAATAATAAAAAACACACCTTGGATCTAGCTTATAGTCAGCACTTTGCCCCTCTCAGGCTGGTTTATCTATAATCTAGTCACAAACCTCCAACATTCAACTATTCCAAATATTAAATGGGGAATTTCTTGCCACATACACGAAGGTTCTGATGCTGGGCCAGATAATGGATATGAAGTGTTCTAATATGTTTAGAAGATAAAAGGTATAGAACATGATAAAAATACTAGTTAATGCATATAAAACCCTTCCTAGATACAAAAAAATATTCTGTGTGCGTCAACAAATGCTCACTCACTTAAGCCCCATAACAAACATATGAGGTATTATCTGTCTTTTCCCAGATGGGGGCAACTAAGTTATAGAGAGGCTAAGTAATTTGCCCGACATCAAACAGAAATATCAAGATCTAAGATCTGAACCCAGGAAGGCAGACTTTGAAGTCGGTACTCTTAAGTTAACCAAGACACAACTGTGGTTGACTATAGTAGTTTATAAAGACAACACTTCAAACAAGTATCATTAATTTTTATGTTCAGATGCCATAGCAAGTATTAATAGTCTGTTTTTCAGAGGTCTAGTTATCATGTTACAAGGAGATAAGGCACAATCATCTAACTTTCCTTGAAGCTTGGTAATGGAGCTACATTCACATTTAGCTCTACTTTGTTAAATGTAATAAAGGTATGACCTACCCATTAGTACCATCATCAAAACACACACAAACAATTAGATTTAGTGCTATCAAAATTGTGTTTTGGGCATTGAGGTCACCTTCCTTACGTAAATAAAATAAAAAATAAAATAAACAATAAAAAATAAAATAAATTTAAAAAAAACCTTGCCTGGGATGTGGTCATTCATTGGTGTACAAACACTTCCAACGGGTAGAAAAAAGAAAGCAATGCTCAACTAATTGTTTGAAGCTAGCATGTCTTGTATACCCAAACCAAAATAGATACAGTACAAAAAAGGAATATTATGAGTCAATCCCACTAGTAAACATAGATACAAATGTTCTAACTAATTATTGGCAAACTACATCTAGTAAAAGATAACGCATCATGTTCTAGTTGAGTTTATCTTAGGAAAAAAATTATTCTTAGAAGAATGCATGTGTGAATGTGTGTATGTATAATTTGTGTTATTAATAGAGGATCATTAATGCAGAAAATTTTAATTTATCACCCATTTATTATAAAAACTCTTAGCATACTAACAATAGGCCCTATGGTCTTAACCTTATAAAGGGCATATAATTAGAAGTTGCACCAAATATCTTAAATAGGAAGAAGGAATAAGAATTAAGAAATGTATTCATTTACTATGACTGCTGTAAGAAATTCTGACAAACTAGGTGGCTTAAAACAGTAGACATTTATTTTCTCGCAGTTCTGGAGGCCATAAGTTTGCAATGTTTATTACTGGGCTAAAAATACAAAGTCAACAGGGCTATGCTCTCTCCAGGTGCTCTAGGGAACAATGTTTCTTAGCTCTTTCAGCTTATCATGGCCACTGGTTTTCTTTGCCTTGTGACTGCATCACTCCCATCTCTGCCTCCTTGGTCACACTGCATTCTCTTCTTAGGCCTCTGTCAAGTCTCAGTTTGCCTCTCTTTTATAAGGACATTTGTGACAGTATTGAGGGCCCACATGGATAACACAGGACAATCTGCCCATCTCCAAATCTTTAACTTAATCACAACTGCAAAGAACCTATTTACAAAATAACATTCAGATTATATACATATATGACTGGAGAATGGTGAACTTTTGAGAGGCCATTTGAGTCTGAAACATCTGGGGGGAAAAAATAACCTTCAAAAAGTAGCTCCCTAAATTCCCTTAAGAGCCTATTTTATACCTGAGCACATCCCAGTTAGAATGCTGTCAGAATGCTGAATCTAACCTTTTCCACACAAACTCTTTTGAAGAGATTGCTGTCTGTAGAAACTACAATGGAATGCATATCTATTACATTATAGGTATTTTAATGTTGCTATCATATTAAGTATCTTGAGGAATAACATTTTAAAATACAACAATATAAACAAATAAAACAGAATATAAGTTCCATGAGGTCGGAGTTTTTATCTGTTTTGTTCAGTCTTGTGTCCCGGTGCCTAGGAAAGTATCTGCTTATTAATATTTGTTGGAGGAATGGAATAAACATACACACAAATATGGTCCAAGTTATTGCAGCATGAACTATCAAAAACAGTGATTGTACACACACACACACACACGTGAAGGGCCACGTGAATATTAAGATCAATAATACTGAAATTCAGAATACCTGTGAGATCTGGAAGTGACAGAAAAATGATTCATGGGCAAGATTACTGTTAGGCTGATTCTTAAAGAGAATATAAGGTTAAAATGGCTGGGTGGTGAAAGGGCATTCCAAGTAGAGGGATGAGTATGAGCAATGATGAAGGCAAAGGATACAGAGGATTCTATAGGAATGAGTAAGTTCATCTGGCAGAAGTGGAGATTTCATCTAAGCCATTGTAAGACAGTAACATGGGGATAATAGACAGTAGATACAATTTTCAACCACTACTGAGTAATTGAGAATTAATGTCAAGCACTCCCATCATCACTATCCTGAATTAAATTATTCCCATTTAATAAATATGTGATTCTCTCCCCAACTTAAGGTGTGTTTTGAGAGCAATCGTATGTATTCTATGCACTCTAGTGATGGTTTTGTATTAATATCTTGCCTTCCTGATCTAGTCTTCATGAAATAAGCATTCATTTTTAATTCATTTCCCAAATATTTATTGAGACTACACATCAGACTGCTACTGATCTAACATGCTTAACAGAGATTATAAGTAATGAAATAATCTGTGGTCTTGAATCACCACCAAATTCTTATGGCTTACACAATTTGAGGAAATATATTTTGGGTACATGACCACAAAGTGAGGCATAGGATGCAGTAGCCAGAGGAAACACACAGCCTGAGATAAATGCTGCTGCTCAGAACATCTTGCTCCCTTTTTCCCCCGTAGGAATGTTGTTCACATTGTAGGGAATCGAAACAATCCTTTTAAATGGAGATCAACTGGATTAAGAATGCAACACGATGGCTTAATACACTATCCATGACTTTTTTCCTCTTTTTCCCTTGCTTTTTCTTTTCCTGGCATAAAAGGCTCCAAAGGCAGTGCATTACAAATACACGGTTCTACCTTGTCTTGCTGCCACCCAAGACTTCATCATAGGTCAGTTCCCCTTGAATAAAGTTTTGACTACCTACCAACCTGGAGTGTCTGCCTCTTTGGTCTGAGCTTGTCTTTGCTTATGGATGGTAGTTCTTGCTTCCCACAGAGATATTCCCCAACAAACAGCAATCCAGACAAAAGCCCACCAAAAAAATGGGCTTGGGGATTGAGGCATCCAAAGGGAAAATCCCAGGTTAGCTGGCAGCTTCCTTGTAGGGATCAGTGGCCCATATACTTAATACATGTAGGTTTCCCTGGGCGTATGGTGACTTCCTGAAAATGTCCCAAGTTCTATTTGAGCAGGTAAAAATTGGGCATGGGGGTAAAAAAGAAAGGAAGATGGTGGTGGCCACAGTAGGGCTGCCTCTATTGTGGGCAGTGCACAAGCCAAAAGGCAGTTAGCAGTAGAAACAAAAGAAAGACCCAAACCTCAGCATCACACAATATATTCAGATAACAAGCCTGCACATGTACCCCCTGAATCTAAAAGTTGAAAAATTATATGTAAGATAATGTATGTTAATTTGCTCAATTTAATTATTCCACAATGTATGCATATTTCAACACATACATAATAAATACATACAATTTGTATTTGTCAATTAAAAAAATATAAAATGTTTAAGTGTGAAGGTGAACAATTAGAACTTGTTATACAAATTTGTAAGACAGTATTATAAAATTATACTCAATAAAACTCTGTAGATTAATTTTCTATGGTAATGAATATTATCTGTTTTCTACAATATAAAAGGGTGGTTTTGAGAAGAATGTGTCCAGGTCTTTGACATCTCTCTCTGTCCCTTTCAGTATGAATATAAGAGTTCTAAAATGTCAGTAACACCTGCAGAGGTTGTTGTGATGGCCACTTCTAACTAGCTGGTGGAACTGGTATGGGAATGTCATCTGAAATCTGAAATAATGTCCATTGAATGTCTCTAGGTAACGTGTCATATATCTTAGTTACATAAGAACATTGACAATAAAGTTATATTTCTGTCTAAAAAAGAGTAAGAGTAAGAAAACTGAGAAAGAAACTAAAATAACGAAAGAATATGCAAATGTCTACTACCCTGCTGGCCACAGGACTAGCCAATAAGGTTGAGAATCAGGATAAAAAATTTAAAACTGGCATGTAGGTATGCTAAGTTACAGGGAAGAAAATTCCCCAAGGTGAAAGTCCATGCCCTTATAGGCAGATGGAGATGCAAAGACATGGAACCCATTAAAAAATAAAAACAATAAAACTAAAGTAGTAATAAAAATAATTTTAAAAAACATACAAGGCCCAAACTCCTATTAAGCATAAGCTAGAGACTGATCAGATGTAGGTACAGGTTGGAGGCAGACCACCTACACAAGTAACAGGCAGTTTGCAGGAGTACACACCCAGATGAACAGAGATTACAGTTCGGTTTCAATAGAAACCTAGAGAGAGCATTTCTGTGTGGCTAGTGAGGTTGTAGGATAAGGGTGGAGATGACACCTCTCTCAATGGCAAAAACAAAACCAAACAAAACAAAACCCTACCAGAAAATATGAGTGATATAATCACCCATCCCATGGGGAGAGAAGCACCTTGGGCACCTACTTACTCTTAAATTGGGTTATTAGCTCTGGTCACATAGCAGGCACAATGAGGAGGACTTGCTGGGTGGCATATTCAACTGGAAATCTATAGCAAATCCTAAGGAATTTGAAATGCACCAGATGGTATATGAGGCTCTGAGAGCCCAAACAAGGCTACTTTTACTGCAGGAATTAGACATTGTATTAGGTTGGTGCAAAAGTAACTGCGGTTTTTGTCATTACTTTTAAATGGCAAAGACTGCAGTTACTTTTGCACCAACCTAACATTTGCAATCTGCTCCATTTGCTTTGTAGGAACACTGATGACTATGCTTAGCCCTGTGCTAGGCCAGAAATTCTATGAAGTGGGACAGACTGTTATTGATCTGGGAAAAACTGACTCCAGGAAAAAGTAAATACATTACCAAAGGAGAGTAGCTACCCCTAAAAAAGGGTGTTACTCCAGTGAAAGGACACACACAGGGACCACATAGGGTGACACAAAAGCAAATGTGAGTAAATTTGGTAAAGGTTGGGAGCTCAGTGGAAAAGATAGACACACAACCCAACCTGTGTTCTTGGGGCTATGAATGGCCTTGAGTCTGGAACAGCTCTTCAGACTGCTTAGTGTCCCTGATTTTTGTCAATCCCTCTGCCCTAACCAAGGAGGCTTCCAGAATATAAACCTATGCCGGTTGGGTTCTTCTAACCCCTAGGGTCTGGGGTAGAGCCAAGGTCACCCTGAAGTACTCATGATGGGAGGCAATTGGAGGCAACATGTTGTGGTAACAACACATTAGTCATCTTTTTTTTTTTTTTTTAATTTATTTATTTTTTATTTTTTTTATTTTATTATATTATTATTATTATTATTATTATTATACTTTAGGTTTTATGGTACATGTGCGCAATGTGCAGGTAAGTTACATATGTATACATGTGCCATGCTGGTGCGCTGCACCCACCAACTCGTCATCTAGCATTAGGTATATCAAAAAAACTTGGCTTTAATATATTCCAGGACAGAATGTACTCTCATACATTGAAATCTTAGCTGCTTTATGGGTCCTATCTGTGCTATAAATGGCTATAGAAGGAAGCACTGTTTAGTAAAACAAGTAGCTCTTGCTTTGCAAAGTGGATGGAGTCCCACCAAACAGTATCTGCTTTATATCTTGCCTAACCCAGAAACATGTTAGGTATTGACATCTTAAAAGGACACCCTGGGAAAATTTTGCCTACGGGTACAGATAATGAAACTGATCTTAGGTGGACTTGTAGGCTAGGAGCCAGTCGCCCTTCCTGCATCCTGGAGGGAGGACAGTGACCACTAAGCATTGCACATTGCTGGTTGGGAAGGTGGGAGTTCTGGAGTTACAAAGGCCAGGGACAGTAAGACCAGCACAAAGCACCTTTAGTAGCCCTTTATGGGCAGTAGGAAAGTCAATTGGGTCATGATAAATGACAGTGGATTACAAAAAAATTGAACAAAATGGTGTCGCCCATACATGCTGTTGTACTGAATAATACTTCTTTCCTAGAACACTTAGTGTCTTCCCAAAGAAATTACCCATGCAATACTGGATTTGGCTAATGCCTTTTTAGTATTTTCCTGACTATGAACTCACAAGACCAATTTGCTTTTATTGGAAAGGATGGCAATAGGCCTTTCAGGTGCTACTGCAAGGACACATTCACAACCATACAAATCTGCCATAGGATTCTGGCTGGGACTTGACTCTGTTTTCTGCCCCCCATCACCATCCGGCATTGTAAGGTCATTTTACATTGATGACACATTAACTTGTAAGGATTTTTCCCTCTTATAGATCACCCTGACCTCAATGATGAAATATCTCTATTCACAAGGATGAGTAGTGAACCCCAACAAGATGCAGGAACCAGGCACCATCATAAAGCTCTTAAAAGTCTTCTGGTCTGGTAAGCCAGGTAGTGCCTAAACGGGTAATAGACAAGATTCAAGCCTACCCTGTTCTCACAAGAGTGAAGGAAGTACAAGCTTCTGTGAGACTGTTAGGGTACTTAGAGAACCTTACATCATACCTTACCCAGTGTCTCAGGCCCTTACATGAGCTAATTTAAAAGGGAACAGTCTGGGATCAGACACGAGAACAACAGGCTTTTAAAAAGGCAAAAGTTCTGGTACAACAGGTTAAGGCTTTAGAGGTAGCCAGGATGTGGTTGCCCTGTAGACTAAGTGTGTCTATTGCCAAAGATAAAATGGGATGTATACTATGGCAATAACAAGGTAAGAGATCAGTTTCTTTAGGATTTTGGTCACAGTTATGGAGAGGAGCTTAACAGTACTTTAAAATAAAACTGCAGCTATTTGCAGTATACACTGCCCTTATCTAAACTGATCGCCTAACCAAAGACAACCCAGTCACTCCCAGGACCACTTACTCCATCAAGGGGCGGGTGCATAGTATGTTTGAAAAACCATGCTTTGCCACTTCTCAGACCCCCATGCTTACAAAGCAGCATGAGTACCTTCAGCAGCACAGCTCACTATCTATAAGCACATGGGCAGAGGAAATGTGGATGTTACTGGAGTCTGTGGTCTAGAAAGACCTGGAATCTATGGTACCCTAGGGTTCCTCAGGCAGTACCACCAACAGTAAGGAAAAAACATGGGCCTGTCCCTGTAGAGGCATGCTATACAGTTAAGTCCAGCAAAGGCAATTCTTCCTCATGGACAACAGTAGTGTTTCATCCCAAGACAAATACAATTTGGGAAGTTAAATTTGAGAAACACTGAAGTAACCAGTGGGCAGAGTTGTAGACTGCATGGATGGTCCTTGAGAATGAACTTCGGCCTTTAGTATTCTGCACTGAGTAACGGGGCCATCATGAAAAACTTAACTTCTTGGATTGGGCAATGAGTAAAGGAAGAGTGGACAATCATGGGAAAGCCCTTCTGGGGACAGGAAATGTGGCAAGACATATGGGACAGGCTGCAAAACTTCCATGCTGATTTTCAAGTGTCCTATGTACCAACACACACCCTTGGGTCACCACCGGGCAATCAGGAAGCAAATGCCCTCAACAAAGTGTGTGCTATGATCTTCCAGGCAGAGGACGTAGCACTATAGATACAAAGACAAAGGGACATAAAGAAACAAAGGTAAAATAAAAAGCTGCTGAGGACAAAGATTTGCATGTAAAATGCAATAATATACCACATACAATAAAACAGTGTCTAGCCTGCTCCTTGAGATGCCCCTGACTAAGCTATCTGAAAAGACGTATAGAGGGTTGACATCTGTCAAGTAACAGCAGATAGAGTATACTGATCCATTACCCATAAGTGAGGGGATAAAGTATACACTAGTGTGTGTGGACACAGCCACTGGCCTGACATTGGCTTTCCCCTGTCATAGGGCTAACCAGCAAGCCACAATTTGAGACTTAAAAAAAAAATTAAGTGTTAACGAATGACATGCCCCATAAAGTAGTGATTAAAATCCACTTCAAAGGACATGATATACAAAAATGGGCATGACAAAATAAAGTCCTGTAGAGATTCCATCTACCTTATAACCCACATGCAACAGGGCTGATGGAGCAAAAAACCAGGGTATTCAAACAGCAGATAAAAGCACTTATAGGTACTCCTAACCTGGCCAGGTAGACGAAAGTATTGCCACAAGCTACCCTGTTACCCCATTTGCCAGGCAAAGAAAGCTGGATGGGCCCTCACTAAGTTTAAGAGAATGGGAAACAGCAAGATACGTTCTTGCCTCAGCTGGCCCCTACTAAGTACATTATGGTAAAGCACACCCCTTGAAACATCCAGCCAAGAGATGGTCTGGTGCAGTGAAAATTAGCATGGGATCCCCTGCCAGATTCAGTGGGATACTTCGTCCTTTAGGGCCCAGAGAACCACACCTTACTGACTCGGACTCTCATCATACTGCTAGACACTGGGCTTGAGGTAATAATGTACCAGTGGAGAGGCACTTGCACTTTGCAGAGGGGAGAAGTCATCAGGTTCCTGGTCTGGCATATAAGCCCCTCTGCAGTCAGAATCCTCATGGGAGGCACTCCTACTTTCCCTGGACAGCACATATGGTATGTTTCTCCTGGGAAGCCACCCCAGCAGCTACCGTTTTGACCACTCAAGTACAATGTACCAGTATAATCCTTGTTGAAGGAGATGATCTGCCTTCACAAATGTGTATTAGAATTTTGTTTCGCTGCCTCTAGCTTTATGTTGCTAATATGAAATGTAAACATTACAAGACATAGTCTAAAAAAATGTGTTCTTATATTGGGCTGTGTCCTGTGCCCAAATGATAAATACATCAGCTTCTTAGGCTTATGGACAGGTGCTGCTGTTAGGAATCTCTGTTCAGACATGGAGGCTAAACTCTTTACAGAAACTTTCTGGGTTGCATTACAATCATACATTTTGGGGGAAAAATGTGAGTACTTGAAATACTGCAGATATTACTAATTAAGAGCCCATCCAATGGCCCATTAACGATACTTTATCAAACAAGGGACACCCCTTCCCATTCTCATGTAATGCCACAAAAATAAAACTTTTTTAGAGTCCCCAATAGCCCAAAAATCAGTAGTAAGTATTAACAAAAAATGTACACAGGTCTGAAATAAATTTATATAAATAACCCCAGGCTATGAAAAGTTGAGTCAAGTTGTCCCTCTGCTGGAAAGAAAATCGCAGCAAAAACACGATTCCAAAGACCACTCCATACATGGAGTAGTGCCTCCTTCCACCCATAATATCATGGTTACCCTGCTAAACCCTGATTGGCATGCCACTGATAGGGTAAAATGACCAGGCAAACACGGGGTGGCCCCTAATGAAACACGGTTGCTATGTGGTTCCAACCTGTAGGCCTGGCTGCCCCCAGATGGATGGGATGTTGTACCCTACAGCTCTGCTGGGCAATGAAACAGTTATGGAATAAACTGACTGCTGCTGCCAATCAACCATACCTCAGAGCTGGATGGGAGGGTCATCTGCCTTCTACTGATATGGTCATATAGCTGCCCTCTTTAGTCCTCAAATAAGCATAAGAAATATAATAGCTCATATAAAGACATTAACTAATCTCACTAGACAAGCGCTAAAGGACAGCAGACAGGACATTCTAGAATTCAACACAGAAACAGCTTTCATGTAAAGACTATGGCACAAGGCAGCATCTGTGCCATTATCATAACAGAATGCTATCTATATGTTACAAATAAAACATCACCACTCTAGTGCAACACATGGCATCATAGATAAGTGCTGTAAGTGATGTTGCCCCATCAGTAGTTGTCAAATTGATTTTAAAATCTTAGTAAATTGATAAAACAGTTGCTAATCATTATTTGCTTACTTCATTGCTTTGCCTTTTTTCCTTATGTGTCTCTATTGTTGCTGTGAAATCATCCTGCAATGTGGCATCAAGTTGCCAATAAGGCTATCACCCTCACTATAGAACCCATAGTGACACCCAAGGACTCTCATGGGGAGGAGGTATTTAAAACTGGAGGGTGATCATGAGGAAGAGAGTGTTGTGAAAATGTTTTCTGCATATGTGACCACGAAGTGGAGGTAGGTTGCAGCAACTGGAAGAAACACACAAGCACCGAGATAATTGCTGCTGCCCAGAACATTCCCCGACCTTAGGAATGTTGGACAGATTACAGGAAATCCAAATAATATCTTTAAGTAGAGAGTACATAGATTAAGAATGCAAACAGATGGCTTAACACATTTGCAACTCTTTTTCTCTTTTATACCATGAAAAGAAAGAGGATAGGGAAAAGGCTAGACAGGTATCCATTACACACATAGAGATGTGCCCTGTCTTACTGACACCCAAGACTGCCTTATAAATTCCCCCTGAATAAATATTTGACTACTTACCAACCTTGAATGGTCTGCCTCCTTTGGTCTGAGCTTATGAAGAACAGTTCTTGGTTAGCACAGAGAGTTTTCCCAACACACAGGGTCTAGGCCCTCTAAGGATGTGTAAATAGCCAAAGCAGAAAACCAGTCTTTTGGCCACATAAGATCTTAATTCCAACATAACTCCACAATTAATTGATAATATACAATATCATTTTTTTTAACTATTGTTAAAAATTTGTTTATTGTTTCTTTCAAGTCAAGAATCTACTATAGCTGTTTATGGTCTATCATATTAGGTCTTATTGAGACCAGCTCGGTCAGGGAGACCCTAAGCCAGTGGCACTAGAGGAATTAAAGACACACACACAGAAATATAGAGTTGTGAAGTGGGAAATCAGGGGTCTCACAGCCTTCAGAGCTGACAGCCCCAAACAGAGATTTACCCACATATTTATTAACAGCAAGCCAGTCATTAGCATTGTTTCTATAGATATTAAATTAACTAAAAGTATCCCTTATGGGAAATGAAGGGATGGGCCGAATTAAAGGAATAGGTTGGTCTAGTTAACTGCAGCAGGAGCATGTCCTTAAAGGCACAGATCGCTTATGCTATTGTTTGTGGCTTAAGAATGCCTTTAAGTGGTTTTCTGCCCTGGGTGGGCCAGGTGTTCCTTGCCCTCATTCCTGTAAACCCATAATCTTCCAGCGTGGGCTTTATGGCCATCAAGAACATGTCATAGTGCTGCAGAGATTTTGTTTATGGACAGTTTTGGGGCCAGTTTATGGCCAGATTTTTGGGGGGCTTGTTCCCAACGAGGTCTAAATTCCAATTGTTATTTAAATCTTTCAATCTAGTATAACCTAATATGAATTATCTCTCCAACTAGGTTGGTCTCAGGTTATTTTTCACTGGAGCCAGGGAGTACAAATCAGGTCTTAAACCTGTAAGTCCTAAAACAGGGTCTGCCTTGGGAAATCTAGGGCATCAAGTTCTTAGATGATAGGACCATATAAGCCAGGCAGTAGTTTCTTAGCTAAGCACCCTCTGAGCCAGTAAGCAGTTGGCTCCATTTAAATAAGTTAAAAATAGACTAACCAGCAGTTAAAATTTTCAGCACAGCAAAAAGCAGTGAGGACAAGGTTTATTCTTTGATCTCCAAAGGTTTGCTTCATTGAGTCTGATAATGGTGCATGACGTGAAGAATGTTAGCTATACTCTGGTCTCACATTACCTTGATTTTACTTAGTCATCAGTGTAATTTATCTAAGGGCAACTTGCCACTAAAAAAAGAGCTCAGCTTGAAGCCTTCTAGCTTACACAGCAGGAGTTTCTAGAAATTTTACCGCCGGTAAGGAAACTCTTATTTATGGAATCAGGGATCCTTGTTAACATTTTGACTGCTTGGCTTGCAGGCAGAAAACTTTTTTCTGTTGCTATATTTGTCCTGTTTGCAGGAGGCTGAAATATATGCAGAATTAAGAATTGACCCTAAGTCCAGGAACTAAAAGAAACCACAACGAGCATTAAAAATTTTACAAATATAACTTATTTCTTATTAATTTAAAAATATTAAGTGCTTTTTAGGAGAGGTTTGTAGGTAGCAAGTATGATTCAAGGGGTATAATTTGTAGGCATACCCATGCTGTAATATAGGAAGCTTAGTAATCATTCAGGTAAGTTTCAATCACTCTAGATAATTTTTTTTCTAAGCTGACAATAGAGAATGAGAACACATAAATTGTGAATAAGAACTTGATTTTTAAAATCAGATATAAATGAGGAAAAAAGCTAATTCCAATATCAACTAATAATATCTCTGTTTAAATAGTTCATGACTAACACGACATGGTTTACTCTCACACATTTGCTATAAGAGCTCCTAGACTTACTTAGGTACTGTCTGAAGGAAAATGGAAAATAAATGAATTGAGCTACTCCTACTGCACGGTAGCTAAACAAGGGATAGTTGCCTTAATCAGTGAAGAACAGGACAAAGAATATATTGGTAGGAGGTATACAGGAGATGAAGAAATCAGAAACCTGAACTGAAAATTAGACTAATTTTGGGGTCCTAAGCTTTCATCTTCCTCTTCTTCTATCCACACATCCATCCACTTGTCCACCCATTAACAAGGATTTAAATATTAAACATAAATTACAAGCCAAGCACTACCTTTAAACAAAGAGGCTCACAATTTGAGAAATAAAATAAAATGTGATAAATAAAACCCTCAAAAAAAGATACACCACAACTCAGGAAATGCTATCACATTTAATAACATAAACAGAACAAGTGTTGTGAAGTGGGAGGGGGCCTCTCTGTGGATGGGCTGTTTGAGCTGGGTCTTAAAGACTGAGAAAGAGTTTGCCAGGAGAAAAAGAGAAGTGAAGACATTTTAGGTAATCATAATAGCATATAAAAGGGCTGAAAGTTGCAAATTAAAAACAACAACACTGATGTTGCTATGTAAAAGTAAAAGTTAAGCAAAAAGTTAGATGCATAGAAGGCACTGATGAGAGAGAGTTTATGCGTGGATTTTCCGTGCTATAAATATTTTAAATTTTTTTAAACATAGGCAACATGTAATTATAGAGAGCTTTTTAAATAAGAAAAAGGCTAGTCTTGTTCAACTCCCACTTACGAATGAGAACATGCGGTGTTTGGTTTTCTGTTCCTGTGTTAGTTTGCTGAGAATTATGGCTTCCAGCTTCATCCATGCCCCTACAAAGGACATGAACTCATCCTTTTTTATGGCTGCATAGTATTCCATGGTATTATATGTGCCACATTTTCTTTATCCAGTCTATCATTGATGGATGTATGGGTTGGTTCCAAGTCTTTGCTATCGTAAAATGTGCTGCAAGAAACATACCTGTGCATGTGTCTTTACAGTAGAATGATTTATAATCCTTTGGGTATATACCCAGTGATAGGATTACTGGGTCAAATGGTATTTCTGGTTCTAGATCCTTGAGGAATCGCCACACTGTATTCCACAATGATTGAACTAATTTACACTCCCACCAACAGTGTAAAAGTGTTCCTATTTCTCCACAGCCTTGCCAGCATCTGCTGTTTCCTGACTTAATAATCGCCATTGTAACTGGCATGAGATGGTATCTCATTGTGGTTTTGATTTGCATTTCTCTAATGACCAGTGATGTTGAGCTTTTTTCATATGTCTGTTGGTTGCACAAATGTCTTCTTTTGAGAAGTATCTGTTCATATCCTTTGCCCACTTTATGATGGGGTTGTTTTTTCTTGTAAATTTAAGTTCCTTGTAGATTCTGGATATTAAACCTTTGTCAGATGGGTAGATTGCAAAATTTTCTCCCATTCTGTAGGTTGCCTGTTCACTCTGATGATAGTTTCTTTTGCTGTGCTCTTTAGTTTAATTAGATCCCATTTGTCAATTTTGGCTTTTGTTGCAATTGCTTTTGGTGTTTTAGTCATAAAGTCTTTGCCCATGCCTATGTCCTGAATGGTATTGCCTAGGTTTTCTTCTGGGGTTTTTATGGTTTTAGGTCTTACGTTTAAGTCTTTAATCCACTTTTGAGCTGAACAATGAGAACACATGGACACAGGGAGGGGACCACCACACACAGGGGCCTGTCAGGGGCTGGGTAGCAAGGGGAGGGAGAACATTAGGACAAATACCTAATGTATGCGGGGCTTAAAACCTAGATAATAGGTTGATAGGGGCAGCAAACCACCATGGCACATGTATACCTAGGTAACAAACCTGCACATTCTGCACATGTTCCCAAAACTTAAAGTAAAATAAAAAAAAGCAACTACACTATTCAAATTAATAATTTTTCATAAACCCTTTTTACATTTACACCTTTCTTAAAATGGAAGAGGAAATGAGATGGAAATAAACCCCACATCAATCTGCTGTCAGCTCTTCTTGATAGGTTAATGCTTCTACTGTTTCAGCACTTAGTAATAGATTATTTTTAATATCGATAAGTACTTATAGACAATACTAAAAAATAACAATTTACAGCATGCTACAGTCAAAACTCAAATTACTTTTATCTTGCATGGAAGAATTAATGGCCTGATAAGACTTCATGTGTCATTTCCAAAAAAAGTAAAACAGTTAAGTGAACTCATTTATAAAGATCACCTTAGTTTCAAAAGAAATTTTACTTGACTTTTCTGTTTCACACTGGTGATTTGTTTTACATATAAGGATTTGGCCTGAAAGCAAAAATGTACTGAAGTAGGAATCAGGACAATCAGTTCTGTTTCAAGTTCTGCCTTGGCCAAATCACCTGACTGTTCTGGGACTCAATTTCCTCAACTACAAAATAAAAATTCTGGATTGACTACTAAGGCTCCTGTCATCACTAAAATTTCATGGTTGTACAAAAACGATAAAACATTCCCATATTTTGAAAAGAATGAGAGTAAAAGCATGACAAAATTGTGCCAATTGGATAAAATAATAATACAGCTTTCTAAGACATGTGCCCTAGTGTCCCAAGGCAGGTGTTTTTGCAAACGACCTACATTTACTGACCACCTACATAGATGGAAATGAGGGTAATGCTATCACACTGTGTGAAGCTGAGAAACCCTCCGTTGTATACAGAAAGGACAGACTTAACTTGACCCAGTAAATAAGCCAAAAATGGGTACCAATTTTTACTAAACTGCAATTAACATTACTTTGCAAACTTCTCCCTTTTACAGTTTGATAGAAATAAGAAGATTAAAAAAAAAAAGTAGGTCTAGCAGAGAAGATTTAAACACACACACACACACACACAACCTCCAACAAGACAATATCATCATTAACTAGGAAGAACAGAAGCCAGAACTTCACCAGAACATGAGTGACATAGAGTAGCTGAAAGAGAGAATTACCAGATTCTCCTCTTCGGCCTTGCTTACCTTGTTTTCCTAGAGGGCCTGAAATCCAAAGGATAATTTTTTGAGTGTAGTTTAACTTTTTTTCCTTGTTCCAAAATGGCTAATAAATAATTTCTATATGTTTTCTTATTTTTAACTACCAACTTCAAGAAAGGGGCCAAATATTTGTAAAGGTCAGTATCGTCTTCAGTGTTTCAGAAAAACTCTTAAGCTTCATTTAATTATAAAAACTAATCTAGATACATGATCATCCAGTGTTACTCAAAAATATTAATGATTCAGAATTTTTGTTCATTGTGCTTTGATACCATCAATAAAGAAAGGGTTTACTAAGAAAAAAGAAGAAAAAAAGAAAAGGGCTACTCTTATATTTTTATTTAAAGATAGTAACTTGGAGAGAAATACTGATAATGATCAAAAAGGTGACTTTAACAATAACAGTTGAAGCAAGGCTGAGGTGCTGAATAAATGGCCAGAAGGTCTGGAGAAAAGTGGCCCAACTTGAAAGATATACCTGAATAGCATTCTACAGGATGTTAAATGTGATATATTTAATTTTGAAAACTATCAATTTGGTCACTACAATGAAATTTGAAATTTATGATATATTCAACATTCTAGAACACATTGAGTGTGGTTTTTTTTTTTAACAAGAAGACTTTTTATGTATTTTATGTGTTATTGGCATTGTTTGGTTCAGTTTCCTTTTACTCTGTCTCCCTACACAACTTGTTGTCTTATCTATGTTTTTAAAAACTCTAGAACCCTTAACTATATTCACACCTTATGACAAAGACATTTTAGATCCTGAGTAATATGGTAATCTTAATAACATTTTATAATTATTTAGCACTTGCAAAATTTCTTTCACAGAACTTCATGTGTTTCTCTTAACAAATCAGAAGCATTATGTGAAAAGCATGGCACTTAGAGAATAAGTTTGGCCAATCTCATAAAAAGTCAATATTCCAACACTGACCATTTGACTACAAATATGTAATCTATTATTCTACACTATACAACCTTTTTTAAAAAAATTGATTTCTTAATGCTATCTGTATTTTCAAACCATATTTATCTTCTTAATTTTGGATCTCTATGTTTTTACTAAAAGTTATCACAGAAAAATTAAAGTTACTAAAATTCTTACGTAATTAAAGGACTCTGGATGTAAAAATAGAGTGCTGGTGACCTACTCTTAAAGGGTTTATTTTTAATGAAATAATAAAGGATCATCTGAAGTATTCTATTCTGTAAAGTGATCACATTTGAGTGCTCAATACCTGTAAAATATAATAACAGTTACTAAATAAGCAGTGTTAAAAAGAACATGTACTAGAAACAATAGCATGAACTATCATTCAAAACAATTAAAATATCATTAGGGTTATAAACTTCATAAAGCTTTACTCTTGGCTCCTTATGTAAAAGATGTCATAGGTAGTCAATAAACCTAAAGCTTTGCACTAAATACACTTCACAGAAAGGCCTAAATTTTTTAATACTTGTGCAAATAAAATTTCTGCATGGTGCAGCATCCTTCACAGATCAGGTAACTTAAGAAACAAGTTAATTGTGAATAAAATTATCTTGGGTTAAATACTTATCAATACTGATATATCCTTACCAATAGCCAACGAGTCAACTCTCTAATTCAAACAGTTATTAGGAACTCTAAAACTTTAACACTAAAGGCACGTGCCCAGGTGGGCAGAACTACCATTCCCACAGCCTCCATCTCTCTTTCATTTGATTTGTATAGTCTTCTAGAGTTTTTCTTACTTTCATTACTATAGACAAAATGAATCATACTGAGAATAAGACAATTCTGCTTCCCATAGGTTGCTTTCAATCTTGGCTATTGTAAACAGTGCTGCAACAAAACATAGGAGTGCAGATATCTTTGAAGTCTTAGATTTAAGTCTTTAATCCATTTTGATTTCATTTTTTTGTATAAGGCAAGAGACAGGGATCAAGTTCATTCTTCTGCATATAAAAATCCAGTATCCCCAGCACAATTAAGAGACTGTCTTTTCCTCAAGGTATGTTCTTGGCACCTTTGTCAAAAATGAGTTCACTATAGGTGTGTGGATTTATTTCTGGGTTCTCTATTCTCTTTTATTGGTCTATTCATCTGTTTCTATGTCAGTACCATGCTGTTTGGGTTATTATAACTCTGTAGAACAATTGGAAGTCATGTAAATTGATTCCTCCATATTTTTTTTCCTTACGATAGCTTGATCTACTCTGGGTCTTTTGTTGTTTCATATAAATTTTGGAATTCACTTTTCTATTTATGTGAAGAATGTTATTGGTAATTTGATAGACATTACATTAACTCTGTATATTGCATTGGGTAGTATGGACATTTAAACAATATTGATTTTTCTAGTCTATGAACATGGAATCTATCAATTTTTGGTGTCCTCTTTATTTCATCAGTGTTTTATAGTTTTTATTATAGAGATCTTTCACTTCTTCAGTTAATTCTTAGGTATTTAATTTTATTTGTAGCTGCTGCAAATGGGATTACCTTTTTGATTTTGTTACTGGCATATAGAAATGCTTTGACATGCTGCAGTTCTGAGAGAAATGACTTTCAGTTTTTCCCTATTCAGTACAATACTAACTGTTGGTCTGTCGTATGTGGCTTTTATAGTTTTGAGGTATGTTCCTTCTACATCCAGTTTCTGAGGGTTTTTATCATGAAGGGATGTTGAAATTTATCAAGTGATTTTTCAGCATCTGTTGAAATGATCATATGGTTCTTGCCCTTTATTCTGTTGATATGTTTTACATTGACTGATTTGCATGTTGAATGACCCTTGCATCCCTGGGATAAATCTCACTTGGTAGTGATGAATAATCTTTCTAACATATTGTTGAATTTGGTTTGCTATTTTGTTGAGTATTTTTGCATCAATATTCATCAGAGATATTGGCCTCTAGTTTTTTTTTTCTTTTTTCTTCTTTCTTTCTTTTTTTTTTTTTGATGTGTCTCTGGTTTTGGCATCAGGATAATACTGGCCAGATAGAATGAGTTTGCAAGTATTCCCACTTCCACTAGTTTTGGGGGCAGTTTGAATGGGATTGGTATTAGGCCTTCTTTAAATGTTTGGTAGAATTCTGAAGAGAAGTTATTGGGTCCTGGGCTTTTCTTTGCTGGGAGACTTTTTATTATGACTTTGATCTCCTTACTTGTTCTTGGTCTGAACGGTTTTGGATATTTTCCTGGTTCAATCTTAGTAGGTTGTAAGTGTATTGGAATGACCCATTTCTTCTAGATTATCCTATTTATTAGCATATACTTACTTATGGTAGCCACTAATGATCCTTTGAATCTCTGCAGCATCAGTATTAATGTTTCCTTTTTTACCTCTGGTTTTATTTCTTTGGGTCTTTTTTTTCTTGTCAGTCTGGATACAAGTTTGTAATTTTGTTTATCTTTTCAGAAAACAACTTTTGCCTTATTGATCTTTTTGTGTTGTTTTCATTTCATTTGTTTCTGCTCTGATCTTATTTCTTTTTTCTACTAACTTCTGTTCAGTTTGGTGTTACTTTTCCAGTTCTTTAAGATGCATCATTAGGTTATTGAAGTTTTTATTCTTTTTAGATGTAGGCATTTATAGCTATAAATTTTCTTCTTAGGACTGCTTTCATTGTATTCCATAGGTTTTAATATGTTGTGTTTCCATTATCATTTTTTTCCAAGAAATTTTTCAATTTCCTCATTAATCCACTGGTCATTCAGGGTCATGTTGTTTAATTTCCATGTGTTTGTATAGTTTCCAGAATTCTTTGTTATTGATTTGTAGCTTTATTCAATTGTAATCAGAGAAGATGCTTGATATTATTTCAATTTTTTGAATGTTTTATGACTTGTTTTACAATATAACATACAGTCTTTGCGAATGAACAAAATGTATATTCTGCAGCCATTTTATGAAATGTTCTGTGAATATCTATTAGGTCCATTGGTTCTGTAGTGCAGATTATTTCCAATATTTCTTGATCTTCTGCCTGGAATACCTGTCCAATGTTTAAAGTAGGGTACTGAAATCTCCAGCTATTATTGTATTGGGAGCTATCTCTCTTTTTACCTTTAATAATGTTTGCTTTATATACCTTGGTGTTCCATGGTTGTGTGGATATATATTTATAGCTATTATACCCTTTTGCTGAATTGACCTTTTTATCATTATATAATGGCCTTCTCTGTCTCTTCTTATAGTGTTGGTCTCAAAATCTCTTTTCTCTGATATAACTACTCCTGCTGTTTTTGGTTTCCATTGTCATGGAATATTTTTTTCCATCCTTTTATTTTCAGTCTATGTACCTTTATAGGTGAAGCATGCTCCTTGTACCTTGTAGGCAAAAGATCACTGGGCCTTGTTTTTTCATCCATTCAGCCACTCTGTGTCTTCAGATTGGAGAGTTTAGTACACCTACATTCAATGTTATTATTAATAAGTAGGAACTTACTCCTGCCATTTTGTTATTTGTTTTCTGGTTGTTGTGTGTTCTTATCTTTTCCCCTTCCTTTCTGTCTTCCCTTTAGTGAAGGTGACACTCTCTGCTAGTATGCTTGCATTTCTTGCTTTTTATTTTTTGCATATCTGTCATATGTTTTTTTTTTTTTTGGTTTGAGGTTACTGTGCGGCTTGCAAATACTATACCATAACCCATTATTTTAAATTGATGACAACTTAGCACGGATTATATTAACAAACACACAAAAGAAAAACAAAACTCTACATTTTAACTTTGTCCTCCACTTTTTAACATTTTGTTGTTCCTTTTTATGTTTTGTACTGTGTCTTGCAAAGTTGTAGTTATTTTTGATTGGTTCGTCATTTAGTCTTTCTACTTAAATTGAGAAGTTTATGCACTAAAATTATAGCATTGTACTATTCTATATTTTCCTGTGCTTCCTATTACCAGTGAGTTTTGTACCTTCAGTTGATTTCTTCTTGCTTATTGAAAGATTACCAGTGAGTTTTGTACCTTCTGTTGATTTCAGATTTAAAATCTCCCTTTACCAATTCATGTAGGACAGATCTGGTGATGAGTTCCCACAGATTTTATTTATCTGTGAAGTTCTTTACTTCACTTTCATGCTTAAAGAATATTTTTGCTATACTATTCTAGGTTAAAAGATTTTTTCTTATTTCAGCACTTCAAATATATCATGCCACTCTCTTTTGGCCTGTAAGGTTTCTACTGAAAAGTCTGCTACCAGACATACTGGAGCTTCATTGTAGGTTATTTGTTTCTTTTCTCTTGCTGCTTTTAAGATCCTTTTTTAATGCTTGACTTTGGAAATTTATTATATGCCTTGAGGTAGTCTTCTTTGGGTTAAATATGCTTGGTGTTCTATAATCTTCTTGTATTTGGAGGTTGGTATTTTTCTCTAGTTTTGGGAAGTTCTCTGTTATTAACCCTTTGAATCAACTATCAATCCCTGTCTATTTCTCTACCTCTTTATTAAAGCCAACAACTTAGATTTGTCCTTTTGATGCTATTTTCTAGATCTTGTAGGTATGGTTTTTTAAAATTGTTTTTCTTTTGTCTCCTCTCTGTATTTTCAAATAGGCTGTCTTTAAGCTCTGATTCTTTCTACTGCTTGATCAATTCTGCTATTCAGACTCTGATGCATTCTTTGGCATGTCAATTGCATTTTTCAACTCTATATTTTCCCTTTGATTCCTTTTAATTATTTCAATCTCTTTTTATCTGATTAAATTCAGAATTCCTGCTCTGTGTTATACTGAATTTCTTTCAGTTTCTTCCAGACAGCTATTTTGTATTCTCTATCTGAAAGGTCACATATCTGTTTCTCCAGGATAGTCCCTGGGGCCTTATTTAGTTCATCTGGTGAGGTCACGTTTTCCTGGATGGTGCTAATACTTATAGATGTTCTTAGATGTTTAGGCATTGAAGAGTTAGGTATTCATTGTAGTCTTCACAGCCTGGGCTGGCTTGTGCCTGGCTTTCTTGAGAAGGTTTTTCTAGGTTTTTGAAGGGACTTGGCCCCAAGCCCACTAACATTGTGGATTTTGAAGACTCACAGAGTTACCTCTTTGGTCATCTTGGATAAGATTTAGAAGAATTTTCTGGATTACCAGTCAGAGTCTCCTGTCCTTATCCCTTATTTTCTCCCAAACATACAGAGTCTCTCTCTCTCTCTCTCTCTGTACTGAGACACCTGAAACTAGAAGGTTGGTGATGCAAGCACCCCTGTGGCCACCACTATGAGACAGTGCTAGGTCAGAACTGAAAACTGGGTAGCACTAGGCCCTGCCCAAGGCCCTTGCCTTCAGGGTGGTCATTTACCCCAGGCCCCGGGCATATCCAGTGATCTTGTCTGGAAAACAAGGATTAGAATAAAACATCTTAGCAATTTTCCTGATGTTCTATTCTACTGTGACTAAGCTGGCACTTAAACCTCAGTACAAAGTTCTTCCCCATCTTTCCTTCCCTTTACAGAGGCAGAAGAACCTTCCCTCTAGCCAGCACCACCACTGGTCTATGGGAACTTCTGTGAGGCTACTGACAATGTTTGCTTCAAGCCCAAGGGCTCTTCCATCAGTTTTTGGTGAAGGCTGTCAGATCTGAAACTCACCCTACAGGACAGTGGGCTTGCCCGTGGCCCAGGGAAGGTCAAGAAATGCCGTCTAAGAGCCTACACCTGGAGTCAAGGACCCAGAAAGCCTGCTTTTTGCTCCACCCCACTGTGGCCGAGCTGATACCTAGGGTGCAAGAAAATGTCCCTTTTGCTTTTCCCTCTGATTTTCTCAAACAGAAGGAGTCTTTCACTGTAGCCACCACAGCTGAGAATGTGCTGAGTCTCCCCTGAAGCCAGCAGATCTCAAAGCCCAAGGTCCATAGTGTACTCCCTGGGTATCACTGGTAGTTATCCAGAGCCCAAGGGCTCCTTAGTTAGCAGGTGATGAGTCCTGCCAGGATTGCGTCCTTACCTTCAACACAGCATGTTCCTTTTTGGCATAGGATGTATCTAGGAATGCCATCCAGGAGCTAGGGCTTGGAATGGGGGCTTCATGACTCTGCCCGGTGCCTTATCCTTCTGTGGCAGAGCTAATATTCGAGATGCAAGACGAAGTCCTCGTTACTTGTTGCTGTCCTCTCCTAAGCATAAGGAAGAAGGTGATTTGTTGCTAGGAGCTATACTGCCTGGGGCTGTGGGAGGGAGGGTACATGTCCTCCCTTTGCCATGCCAGCTGGTATCTCGCTAGGTCATGTGCCACCCTAGTCCACTGGCTCTAAGCCCAGCCTAGCACTGGGAGTTGCCTAGGAATTGCAGACCTTGTGTTCTAGACTACCATTCAAGTTTACCTAGGACCTTGGGGCACTTCAGTCTGCAGTGGTGAGGCTTGCCAAGAAAGCTTCAACTGCTGTGATGGGTGACTGTCTGGCTAGGGCTGGTCCAAATGCTCTTTCCATGTGCAGATGCTAGCTGAGCCCAGCTCAGCTTTATTCTCTGCTGTGACAAAGCAGTGCAAATTCTATGTGAAGTCCTCCAATCCCTGCACTATCCCTCCCCAAAGTGCAAAGATTATTAGTCCAAACAGCAGGGCTGCTGCTGAGGGACATGGGGGAGGGGAGGTGTCAGAGATTCAAGACTCTCTCAAACCCTTCTCAATGTCCCTTTCAACAATATGAACATAATATGCTCACCTGATTTTGGATTCTTGCGACAGTGTTTCTGTGTGAAGACAGTTGTTAAAATTTGGCGTTCTAGTGTGGGGGATGAACAGTGGAATCTATTCCACTGTTAGATTCTATTCTATTCCTATAGAATAGGCTTCTATTCCACCATCTTGTTCCACCCCTTGGAGTGTATGTTGAATTCAGGCAGTGTGATGCCTCCAGCTTTGTGCTTTTTGTTCAGAATTGCTTTGGCTCTTTGGGATCTTTTGTGGTTCCATACAAATCTTTATTTTTTTTTCCTATTTTTGTGAAAAGTGTCATTGGTGTTTTAACAGGGATAGTATCAAACCTGTAGATTGCTGTGTGCAATATGGTCATTTTAACAATATTGATTCTTTTAATTCACGAACACGGAAAGCCCCTCCATTTGTATCCTTTTCAATTTTTCTCAGTGGTTTGTGGTTTTCAGTGTAGAAATCTTTTACTTACTCAATTAATTCCTCGATTTTTTTGTAGTCTTTGTAAATGTGATTAATTTCATTTTCATCTTGTTCATTACTTGTGTCTAGAAATACTATGGAATTTTTATTCTCTAACTACTACATTTATTAGTTCTAAGAGTATTTTGATGGAGTTTTTAGGAATTTCTCTACATAACATATTGCCTACAATGGAGGACAATTTTGCTTCCACTTTTCCAATTTGGATGGCCTTTATTTCTTCCTCTTGCCTAATTTCTCCAGTACTATATTGAAGAAGAGTGTGAAAGTCAGCATCTTCATTTTGTTCCAGTTCTTAGAGATAACCTTTTCTGCATTCACTATTGTGTTAGGTGTGGGACTGTCATATATGGCCTTTATTGTGTTTAGGTATATTTCTTCTATTCCTAACTTGTTGCAAGTTTTTTATCATGCAGAAAAGTTGCACTTTATCAAATGCTCTGTCTACATCTATTAAAATGAGCATACGTTTTTTGTCCATCATTTGATTGATGTGATGAATCACATCTTTGCATTGCTGGGGTAGGTCATACATGCATACTGGGATAAATAATTGTATATTATCTTTTTGATGTGCTCTTGGATTCAGTTTGCTACCATTTTATTGATGATTTCTGCATCTATGCTAATTAGACATATTGGCGTATAGCTTTCTTTTTCATTGTATCCTTGTTTGGTTTTCAAACAGTGTAATGCTGGCCTCATAGAATATATTAGGAAGAATTCTCTTCTATATTTCTGGAACAGTTTGAGAAGAATTGGTGTTTGCTCTTTTTTGAAAGATTGGCAGAATTCAGCAGTAAAGCAATCCTGTCCTGGGCTTTATTGGGAGGCTTTTTATTACTGACTCAAACTTGTTATTTATTATTAGTGTGGTGAACTTTTTCATTTCTTCCTAATATATGCCTATTTCATTCATTCATTTCCTATAGGTTTTCTATTTGTTGGCATATACCTGTTCATAGTTATCTCCAATGATCCTTTGTATTTCTGTGGTATCAGTTGTATTATCTCCTTTTTATGACTTTAGTTATTTGGGGCTTTTGTTTGTATAACTTAACTTTTGTTTTAATTTCAGGGTACAAGTGCAGGTTTGTTACACAGATAAACTTATGTCATGGGGGTTTATTGTACAGATTTCATCACCCAGGTATTAAGCCTAGTACCCACTGTTTTTCCTGATCCTTTCCCTCCTCTCACCCTCCATCCTCCAAAAGGCCCCAGTATATGTTGTTCCCCTCTATGTGTCCATATGTTATCATTTAGCTTCCACTTATAAGAACATACTGTATTTGGTTTTCTGTTCTTGTGTTAGTTTAGTAAGGATAATGGCTTCTAGTTCGATCCATGTTCCTGCAAAGGGCATATTGTTCTTTTTCGTGGCTGCATAGTATTCCATGGTGTATATGTACCACATTTTCTTTATCCAGTCTATCACTGATGGACATTTAGGTTGATTGCATGTCTTTGCTATTGTAAATAGTACTGCAGTTAACATATGTGTGCATATGTCTTTATAATAGAATGATTTATAATTCTTTGAGTACATACCCTGTAATGGGATTGCCGGGTCAAATGGTATTTCTGTTTTTAGGTCTTTGAGGAATTGCCACACTGTCTTCCACAATGGATGTGCTAATTTCCACTCCCACCAGCAGTGTATGCTTTCTCTCCACAACCTTGCCAGAATCTGTTATTTTTTGACTTTTTAATAATAGCCATTCTGACTGGTTTGAGATGGTATCTCATTGTGGTTTTGATTTGCATTTCTCTAATCAGTAATGTTGAGCTTTTGTTTATATACTTGTTGGCTACATGCATGTCTTCTTTTTAAATGTGTCTGTTCATGTCCTTTGCCCACTTTTTTATGGGGTTGTATGTGTGTGTTTTTTATTGTAAATTTGTTTCTTATAGATGCTGGATATTAGACCTTTGTCAAATGCACAGTTTGTAAAATTTTCTCCTATTCTGTAGGCTGTCTGTTTACTGTGTGGATAGCTTCTTTTGCTGTGCAGAAGGTCTTTAGTTTCATTATATCCCATTTGTCAATTTTTGCTTTTGTTGCAATTGCTTTTTGCTTCTTCTTTGTAAAATCTTTGCCTGTGCCCTAAATGGTATTGCCTATGTTGTTAGGATTTTTACAGTTTTGGGTTTTACATTCAAGTCTTTAATCCATCTTGAATTAATTTTTGTACATAGTGTAAGGAAGGAATCCAGTTTCATTCTTCTGCATATGGCTAGCAGTTTTCCAGCACCATTGATTGAATAGGGAATCCTTTCTCCATTGCTTTTGTCAGGTTTGTTGAAGATCAGAGAGCTGTAGGTGTACAGTCATATTTCTGGGTTCACTATTTTGTCCCATTGATCTATGTGTCTGTTTTTGCACCAGGACCTACTGTTTTGCTTACTGGATCCCTGTAGTATAGTTTGAATTCAGGGAACGTGATGCCTCCAGCTTTGTTTTTGCTTAGGACTGCCTTGGCTATTTAGGTTCTTTATTGGTTTCATATGAATTTTGAAGGAATTTTTCTCTAGTTCTGTGAAGAATGTCAATGGTAGTTGAATAGTAATAAATAGCATTAGATGTACAAATCGCATTGGGCAGTATGGACATTTTAACAATATTGATTCTTCCTGTCCATGAGCATGGCGTGTTTTTCCATTTCTGTCATCTCTGATTTCTTTGAGCAGTGGTTTGTAGTTCTCTTGGTAGAGATCTTTCATCTCTATAGTTAGTTGCATCTATAGGTATTTTATTCTTTTTTGGCAATTCTAATGAGTTAATTGTTGCTTTGGTCCTTGTATTGACTGTTGTTGGTGTATATGAATGCTAGTGATTTATATGGAATATCTGTTTTCAAACCTTCACTTTCAGTTATGTGAATCTTTACAGGTGACTAGAGTGTTTTTTAGGCAGAATACAGTGGGGTCTTTTAAAAACATCTATTTAGCTTGTCTGTATCTTCATTGGGGGATTTAAAACTTTGACACTCAAGGTTGTTATTGATAAGTGAGGACATCAGTCATTTTGTTAATTGGCTTCTGATTACCTTATATGTTATTTTTTTCTTATCTTGGTCTCTTACTGTTTATCTTTGTGATTTGGTAGTTTTCTATAGTGATAACTTGATTCCTTTTTTTTATTTGTGTATGTGCTTTCACAGTGAGTTTTATAATTTTGTGTGCCCTCATGATGGTAGATACTATTCTTTCACTTTCAGATCAATGATTCCTTTAAGCATTTCGTGTAGGGTGGTGAATTCTCTTCATTTTTTCTTTGCCTTGGAAAGACTATTTCTCCTTCATTTCCGAAGGATACCTTTACTGTGTGTATTATTCCTAGCTGACAGTAATCATTTTTATACACTTTGCATATATTATTCTATTTTTTTCCTTGCCTGTAAGGGTTTTCCTAAGAAATCTGCTGTTAATAGTTTGATAGGAATTTCCTTATGAATGACCTGGCACTTTCCTCTTGCTGTTCTTAGAATTCTTTTTGTTGTTGTCTTTTGAAAATTTGAGTATAATGTGCCTGAAGAGAAACTCTTTGGATGAATGTATTTGGGAAACTTTTGGCTTCCTGTATATGTATCTCTCTTCCAAGATTTGAGAATTTTTTAAGCTATTATTAAATTGGTTTTTCATGGTTTTTCCTTATCTCTTCTGAAACTCTCAAAACTCAAATATTTGTTTATTTGATGACGTTCCATGTTACATACACTTTCTTCATACTCTATTTTTACTTTACTTTCTATTGTATTTTTATTTCATCCATTGAATTCTTCAGTTCTAAGGTTTCTGTCTGGTTTGTTTTTATGTTATGCACCTTATTTAATGTCGCATTCATTTGATCGTAAATTGTTTTCCTGATATTTTTGTATGTATTATGTATGTGTGTTCTCCTTTATTTCCTGAAGATCATTATTTTTGAATTCCTTTTCAGACATTACATAGATATTCTTTTCTTCACAGTCTTTTACTAGGGAGTTACAGTATTTCTTTGGAGATGTCACATTTCCCTACTTTTATGTTCCCCTACTTTTTCATGTTTCTTGTGTCAGTACATTGATATCTACACATCTTGTATAAAACCTACTTCTTCCCATATTATGGAGTAGCTTTTGTCTGGGAGTACTTTCTTCCTGCAGATGTATCTATAGTGTCAATCAATTGAATAAACCATATTAGCTTTGGTGTTGGGTGGGCACCTTAGTGTAGTCTCCATATGATTTATTCAGCTTTAATAAATATCAGTGGTATCTGTAAGTTCCTCACTGGCTCAGGCTGTGGTTGTGTGTGGAGGCTGTAGCAAGGCTTTGCGGGAGACTAGGGCACTGGGTGGATTTCTCCCTAGGCTCCAGGGTGGCATACTTGGGTACCAGTTGTGGTGGTAGTGGGCCATGGGTAAACTAGTACTCAGTTCCCCTGATGGCTCATACAGACAGAAGTGATGTTGGCGGTTGGATATAGCCTCAGGCTCCCGTGGCAGGTTGTGTGGTCACAGGCAGTAGTGGTGGCAGTCCAGCCAGGCCAGTCCTTAGACCCTGGACATTATGCACAGGTAACTCTGGTGGCAGTAGCAGGCCAGCTTTTCAGTCTCCAGGTAGTACATATGGATGCACAGCAGCCTGAGCTCTGGAGGGGTGAGATTGTATTGATATCTGTGTCCCCAGTCAAGCAGCTCTCAGAATCCAGGGAGCACATGTTTCGGCTCCCTATTTCCTGGGTGCAGCCTCCTGGATATGCTCAATTATCTGTTCCCTGGGATATAGGATACTATATGGACTTGGGTACCAGAGACATGATGGCACCACTGGGTCTAGCTGGTGTCATAACGCTGCAGTCAACTGAGTGAACATGAGGTAATGTCAGTTGGGCCCCAAGAATGTGAAAATACAGGGTTAATTGGGCTCCAGGGAAGGATGTAATATGGTGTTGCCTCTGCTCTCCAAATGCCACTGTGCTGCAGCATCCTGGGTCCCAGTGTGTGGATGAGACCCAATGTAAATATCCTCTCTGAAACAATGTAGTTGCATGGACTCCAGGTAGTTTTCTACACTAAGCTCAGGGCCTCTAAGGACTTAGGAGCTCCGTTGTTACTAGGATTGCAGACATATGTGGTGGAAAGGTGGACTATTGACAATGTCTCACCTGCCATTTCTCCTATAACCATACAGTCCTCTCTGGCTCTGAGCCTGTCCTCACTGGCTGCTTCACGTCCCTCTCTATGCTGCCATCTCAAGTTTTCATGCCTCAGAGAGTTCCTGTCACTTCCCTGCTGAATTCCTGTGTTCTTCCTTAGAAACTCTACTCTATTTTTGATTATCTACTGGCTGTTTTGTTTCTTCTTTGTGGAGAACGTAAGTGCCATGTACTTCTAGTCAGTCATCTTGATGACTTTTCTAAAAAAATATTTTAAAAATGTGTTTTCAACTATATTATGTTCAAAAGATATTCTCAAACTGTAATGAGTTTCATAATATATCATGTAGTTTGTAAAACTGCAGCTCCCCAAATTGTCAATCCATTTACTCATTTTTTCAATCTATAACACAAAATAGTTTAAGGACAAATTCCTAAGAAAAAGTTGAAGTTTTTAATTGTGTGTTTTATTTGATATACATTTAACTTCTTTTCAATTTACATGAGTTCATATATTGGTATTCATGGTTATTTTTGTATTTATTCCCACTTTTCAATCAATCTTTCATTATTTTATCCATCAATGTTAAATGGTATTCTTTGACTCCCACAAATTACCTGCCCAGTAGTGAATAATTTGAATCTTTCCCCTTTCTCTTGCTCTTCTGACAATTTTAGTAGCAATGTTTTCTACTTGTCAAATCATATGTTTACATATTTTTTAATGTCACCGGTCTTGGTTGTATGTTGGTTCTATGACTGAAAATAATAAATGATCCAGTAGCCTATGTTTTCAAAGTTTCCCTAGGCATTTATGGTTAGATGGCACCCATCCTTCAGTAGAATTCTCAGAAATAGCACTTGAACACAGTGAACTCTGGTGTTCTTGAATATTGCAAACTGATTTTCTATGTTCTTAATACCTGAAAGACAGCTTGGCTTGATCTAAAATCCCTGGCTCCTATTTTGTTCCTTTAAACTTCTTAAAAACATGGCTTCACCATTGCCTTATTTTGTGCATTTGAGAAAAATAATTATTTTTCCCTTATTCACTATTTAATCTTTTTGTCTGGAAGCCCTAAGGATTTTTTTCCATCTTCCAATTTTAGGTTTTAATAGAGTATATCTCAGAATTTATTGCTCTTGTCAATATTATGAGGTACCCACGAGCCCCATCAATGCATAGCTTCTGTCTTCTTCTATTTCCAGGAAGCTTCCTTGGATTACACTTTGGACAGTTTTTTTTCCCCCATTGTTGTTTAGTTTGTTCTTCCATTCAGGCACTCCAATATTTATATGCTGGATCTCCTTTATATGTCTGTTATTTCAACTTACTCCCTTTAATCCTTTCTTGAATTATTATTATTATTATTATTTTTGAGACAGAGTCTCACTCTGTTGGCCAGGCTGGAGTGCAGTGGCGCGATCTCGGCTCACTGCAACCTTTGCCTCCTGGGCTCAAAGCAATTCTCCTGCCTCAGCCTCCTGAGTAGCTGGATACAGGCATGTGCCACAACACCCACCTAATTTTTGTATTTTTAGTAGAGATGGGGTTTCACTATGTTGGCCAGGCTGGTCTCGAACTCCTGACCTCAAGGTAATCCCCCCAAAGTGCTGGGATTACAGACGTGAGCCACCACGCCCGGCCGAATTATTTTCATTCTTATGTTCACTTTCCTTCTTTTCTGTATTCCTTATTAAATGTTCATGCAAATGTGTACTTGCTTGGACATCCTGGACTTTAATCTTCATTTCTCATATGATTTTGCTCTGTTGAAAACCTTTTCTTCCTGAGTTTAACAACTATTACATTTCTTCATATTTTTTACCTATACAATTTTAATTTGTGAATTTCTAATTCAAGATTTCTTTTCATACCTAAAATGGCTTCTATTACATAATACAATTTCATTTGAAATGTTACTCTTTCTAATAGTTGATTTTTAAAGAAAAATTACCAGCTGTAATATTTCTATTCATATTTTTAAAATTTTATTTTTACAATAGCTTTGTAAAATGTTAATTTAATTTGTATCTCCTATATTTAAGCATTTGTGAAAAGAATTTCTAACTTACATGTGCCTTCTTCCCTTGCTTAAAGGAACCATTTTCTTTAATGAAAGATATTTGGTGGAGATAGAATTAGGTATATGTTTTCTTTTTAGTTTGTCCTTTTATCTCTTTAGAATTCTGATTTTTATTTTATCTTATTTCCTTATTTCCCTACAATGCTATGTCCCCAAGTTTAATCATGCTTACTCTATTTACAAGATTATATACAGAACTCACGCCTCCTTAAAAACAATACTTCTATTCCCCCTCAATTTTGAACCATTTCCTACTAATTATAAAAAGTGTGCTCATTAGGTTTATACTATTAGATTTTTATTTCAAGCATTAAGGGTTTTATCTTATTGTTCCATGTCCCCCTCCTCTTTTTATTAGACTCTTATATCCCTTCTTATACTCTCTAGACACATTGGCTTGAAATGGTTGTGGCCACTTTGTTGTAATTAGGTGTATTTATTTCTCTACTTTATAGGTAATTTGAAGGAAGCAGTATTTCTCTAAATTCTAGCAATGCTCAAGGTATAGTCCATATATTTTTATTTGTTTTACTTATTTTTCAGCTTATGAATTATAAAATATATTAACAGAGTTCTCAGGGTTTTTCTTTTTCTTGCTTCATGAAAATTTATTTCTGTTTCTCCAAGGCTTTAGAAGAATTTGGCTTATTACATATTGGTGTTGGATATATTTGACGAATCAAGGAATAGGACTTATCCATAGTTGGGGGAAATGTTAATGCATCAACAGCAGTAGATTAGACAAATGAATCTACAAGACCATAGACATGCTTTGCAAGGCTCTGGAACGATGGTACTGGCCATTGTGATAGATGAAAATGAGGATAGATTTTTGAAGCATAAACATTCATTAAGAAACAAAAAGTGGTCAAATATAAACAAGCTTTTTAAGTATATTCATTAGAAGTTAGAGTTCAGGCTTCTAATATCTGTAAATAACAAGGAAATGATATTTGCAGTCTAGATAATTTGTGAATATTTGATACTCATACTCATATTAATCAGTCAGGACTCTGTGGTTCCAAGTAATTAAACCTGACTTCAGTTAGTTGAAGCAGAAACTAAAGAAGGTATCATCTTTTAGAACCTAGCCACTTAAAGAATCAATACAGGTCTGACCTAAAGTGCTTAGTTGAATGATATTAACTCAAAGACTATGTATGTGTATTTGTGTGTGTGTGTATGAGTGTGTGTGGGTATGCTGTATAAAGGTAGATTATAGATGTATGTATATGTCTAATATTGTAAGTGTGTGTATTACACATTGCATACTACAACTATCTCAGACATTCAAAATTTGCAAAAAAATTTACCTTTTCCTTTGAAATTCTGCAGTCAAGATATCATAATTTTTCTGCACAATATACCAAGAAACAAAACATTTGCATTAACTCAGATAGCAAGTAGGCTATTATACCATAATGTATACTATCCTCCAAATTAGCCTGGTCAAATAATATATTACATGTTTACAGATATCTTATGAATATCAAACAAATATAAGGAAATTCTACTTCTGGAATGGTATTATGAGAAGCTGAATGGGCAACTCAGTGAAATGAACATAACTGGTAATAATAATTAAAAGTAATGTCTCTGGAATTTTTCTAAAGGCATACAGCAAAAGAAGACACATTTATTTAAGAAAACCTACTAAAACTCAGTAAGTACAATGAGACTGGCATTTGAACCATGACCTCTCTCTCTGCACTCTCAGCATCATGTGATGGAAACTTCCCTCAGGCAAATGTAGCTAAGAACACAACTATTCCCCTAGTGGAAGGGTATGATACCTTCTGAGGAGGAGCAAGCCAGTGGAATTGTTTTTTTTTTTTTTTAATACTCCTTTCAGCTACTTTGCAGAGGCTAAATTCCAGGCAAGTTCACTCAAGAGGTCAGTGGCTCGCTTTATCCACTGAGCCCCACTCATGGGTTGGGGCCTTAGCTTACAGACAGCATGCTGAGAATACCAGGCCCCAATGGCTTTCATACCAACTCATTTATAAGGAAGAGTTTCCCCACCTTATCTGTAGAAAAGAAGCATGCCTAGAAAACTAGGGGTGTACATGCCTTTCCAGCAGGGTAACTCAGGGAAAAGTGGTCCAAAGTCCTGGACTACAGCTCTAGGAACTTGGTTCAGAAATTTTGTCCAGGGGCAGAGGCAAGTCTTAACAGAGAACTCTGAAGCTTTACTGAAAAGAACTGACTTCACTTAAGTAGAGGCTGGCGAAGTTCAAGCCTAACGGTGCTTTCCAAAACATTGAAGGTGCTAAAAAAGCAATTACATGGAGGTAACTTCATGAGAAGAATAAGATCAGTCATACTCAAGCCGCTTTAGGAGAGACAAGAGGGGAATGAGACAGCTAGGAAAAGCAATCCTGGAGTCATAAAAACCTCATCTAGTGGCCCCAAATACTATCTGGGCAAAGGGTCCTCAATTTAATTGGAACAGTCTATAGAACAATACATGCCCCATGGAATTTTTGAAAACAGAGTACCTTATCAGCAACTTGATGTGATCAGTGTAAGAAACAGTTAAAGATAGCTCTGCTGAAACTACTGTCATCCCTGGGTGACTGTGAACATGTCCAGAGCTATAACCTCTGAGGAGCGACTTCAGGAACTTCATACCTCGGGGCAAATAGAATTCACTAAAATATTCCAGACAGTCACTAAACAGAAAACAACTACTGTGACTCAGAAGAATCAATAAGGAAATAAAAGATGTGGACAAGTTTATATACCAACCAGATGTAACAGACATCTGTAGGACACTGCACCCAACAACAGCATAGTACACATGAAACATTCTCCAGGGTAGAGTATGTGTTAGGCCATAAAATAAACCTCAATAAATTAAAGTAATTGAAATTCTACAAAGCATATTCTGCAGCCACAATTGAATAAAATTAGAAGTCAATAACACAAAGAAATTTGGGAAATTCACAAATACATGAAAATTAAACAACATACTCCTAAATAACCAAATAATCAAAAAAGAAATCACAAGGGAAATTAGAAAGTGCTTTGATATAAATTAAATGAAGACAAAACATACCAAATCTAATCAGATGCAGTTAAAGCAAGTACTTAGAAATCTGTAGTTGTAAGTGCCTATATTTTAAAAAGAGAAAGATCTGAAATCAATAATGTAACATTTCACTTTAAGACACTAGGAGAAAAAGATCAAATTCTATGCAAAGAAAGATAAAAAAGCAAATAGTTTTGAAATTAATAAAATACAGACTATAAAAACAATAACGAATAAACAAATCAAAAAGTTGTTTTATTGAATAGCTTAAAAATAATTATATTTAGCTAGACTGAAAGAAGCGAGAGTGCTCAAATTACTAAAATCAGGAATGAAAGAGAACACTACTAGACTTAAATAATAAAGTACTGCCAGGGAATACTATGAAAATTATGTGCTAATAAATTAGAAAATTTAGATGAAAGAACAAAATGCTAGAAAAACAAATTGCCAACACTGACTCATAAGGAAATAGAAGCTTCATATAGACTTAACAATGTTTAAAGTAATCAAATTGATATTTAGAGAAAAAAAAGACTACGCACAGAGAAAATACAAAAGCTCAGGCCCGATTACTTCAATGGTAAATTTTAACATTTAAAGAATTAATACCATCTTTTTACAGACTCTTACAAAAAAATGGAGCAGGAGAAATGTATACTCCCAATTCTCTGAGTCCAGTATTACCCTGATACAAAACCAAAAAAGAAATAACAGGAAAAGAAAATTGCAGAACTATATCTGTATCTCTCTATCTCTCTATCTATCTATCTATCTATCTAGAGAGAGGCAAAATTTCTTAACAAAAAGTTAGCTCACTAGATCCATCCATATATAAGAGATTAGACATCGTAACAAAGTAAAATTTATCCCACAAATGCAATACTGATTTAACATGTAAAAATCTATTAATGTATGCAATATGTTAATGCAATAAAGGACAAATAAAATTATTGCAATAGAACCACAAGTAGCATTTAACAAAATCCAACACCTCTCCATTATGAAAATACTCAACAAACTATAAATATAAGCAAACTTCTTCAATTTGATTTAGGGAATCTACCAAAAATCAATGGACAGCTGCATGCTTAGTGGAAAAACTGTATTTTCTTCATAAAATCAGGAACAAGGCAATAATGTTTTCTCTTACCACTTCTATTCAATATTATACTGAAGTTTCTAATAAGGGTAAAATAGCAAGAAAGTGAAATAAAAGACACCAGGTTGAAAAAGAAGTAAAACTATATATCTTTGTAGATGGCATGATTTTGCATGTAAAACTCTTCTAAGACATTCACCACAAAACAAATTCTGCAAGGTTGCAGCGTATAAGATTGCTATATCAATATCTGTTGTATTTCTATACACTTGCAAGGAAAAATCCAAACATGTAATTAAGAAAACAATTTATAATAGCAGCAAAAATTGCTTAGAAAGTTAACAAAAAGTCAAAACTAATACTCCATATCCGATAACTTAATTAACAATTAACACTAAGATAGTAATAAGCCTATATAAATCTACAGATTCAGTGCATTCTCTGTCAAAATTCCAGCTGTGTACTTGTAGATATTAATAAGTTGACCCAAACACTCATATGGACATTCAAAATATCCAGATTGCCAAAACAATCTTGATAAAGTACAAGACTTTATTATGCACACTTCCCAAACTCAAAACTCACTACGAAGTTACAGAAACCATGACAGTGTGGTATTGGCTAAAGGCTATACATGTATACATATGCTATGGTTTGGATGTTTGTCCCCCTCCAAACCTCATGTTGAAATTTGATTCCCTATGTTGGAGGTGGAGCCTAATGGGAGGTATTTGGGTCATGGAGGTGGATCCCTCACGAATAATGTCCTTTCTTGAGGATAAGTGAGTTCTAACTCTATTAGTTCCCACAAAAGGTAGTTGGTAAAAAGCACTTGGCACCTCTCCCTTCTCTCTCACGTGCTTCCTCTCCTGCCATGTGATCTCTGCACATGCTGGCTGCCCTTCACCTTCTGCCATAAGTGGAAACCCCCTGAAGCCCTCACCAGATGTGGAAGCCCAATCTTGAACCTTCCATAGCAGAATCATGAGCCAAATAGACTTATTTCTTCATAAATTGCCTAGTGTCAGTTATTCCTGTACATTAATGTAAAACAAACTCAGACAGACACATATACAAATACACATACACATACTAAACTACTCACGAAGAAACACACAGACACATATATATGAATGTAATAGAAATGGGAGTTTAAAAATAAACCTTTACATTTATAGTCTATTTTTGAGAAGGGTGACAACTAAAATCTTTTCAACAAATGGTGCTGGTCCCACTGGATATCTACACGCAAAGGATTAAATTGGACCCCTATTTTACATAATTTACAAAAATTACCTTGGTGAATCAAAAGCCGTAAATACAAGTGGTAAAGAAAGAAAAGTCTTAGAATAAAATGTAAATCATCACCACCTTGGACCAGGCAATCATTTATTATGACTGCCTGGTCATAATATGTTATGACATCAAAATCACAAGCAACAAAGAAAAAGTATGTAAATTATACTTCATCAAAATTCAAAACTTGTATGCTTCAAAGGACACTATCAAGAACCTATAGAGTGAAAGAAAATATTTACAAATCTCATATCTTTCATAACTTGTAACTAGACAACATAAATAACATTTACAACCCAATAATATCACAAATTATCCAACCAAAAAGTCGTCAATTAAATTAATACATGTTTTTACAAAGGTTTAAATGGCCAATAAACATATGAGAAAATGCTAAACAATATTAGCTGTTAGGAAAATGAAAATAAATGTCACAATGAGGAACAACTTCACACTCAGAATTATAGTGACTTATATAATTAGCGATATAATTATATCGCTATATATAGTGATAGTCACTAAGTTGACTATCATTAAGATGCAGGTAATGACAAATAGCAACAAGGATGTGGAAAAACTGAAACCCTCATACACTACTAGTGAGAATGTAAAGTGAGGCATACACATTGACAGTCTGCCAGTTCCTCACAAGTTTGAACGTAGAGTCGCTACCCTTTCTCCCAAGATAAATGAAACCATATATCCACACAAAAATTTGTTCATGAATATTTATAGCAGCCTCATTCAGAAAAGTCAAAAAGTGAAAACAACCTAAATGTCTACTGATTGATGAATGGATAAACAAGATGTGGTATATCCACATAAGGGAAATTATTTGCCAATAAATAAAGTGCTGAGGCAAGCCATACCATAGATGATCCTTGAAAACATTTTTTCTAAGTAAAAGAAGCCAGTAAATAGGATCATATATTATATAATGCAATTTATATGGAATTTCCAGGATGTGAAAATCAATAGAGAAAGTTAATTAGTGGTTGACTAGAGATAGAGGGAATGAGGATAATAGTATGTAATTGTTAAAGGGTAAAATGGTGGGATTTGGGGGGATGATGAAAATGTTGTAAAATTGTGGTAATGGTTGCACAACTTTCAATAGACTAAAAACCATAGAACTGTACATTTTAAATATGAATTTAATTGTATATAAATTACATCCCAATGAAATTATTACTAAAAAAATGTGAATTATTTCCTTCAGGCATCATGTTTGATTCTTCTGGAACCAAGGAATAAAATCTCTTGGTGTACTCTGAATTACAGGAAGTTTGATATAAATATAAGCAGAAATTTGGTCATTTTTCCTGTCCTCATCAGAAATTGGGTAAGCCAAACACTATATCTCATAGGGGACCCAGAAACAGTAACAAAATTGACCTCTCCAAGTTTTAAAAGCTTACCGGAGACTTATAAGTGCTTTCAGCCTTTTGAAAGTTTGTTCAGAATACTAAGTAGCCTGAGAATACAGGTTAGCTTATGCTTTCGATGATAACATTCACCTGAGGACACAGCATTCTTGTTTATTTTCCATGTGTATCTTTTTGCTTCTTATTGAAATTAATTATTCCTCATTCTTTGGACCTAGTTTTCAAATTTCAGACAGAAAATATTCTGATTGAATTTCAGTTTCATCACCAGCATTTTTTGCTGGTGTAATGCTTGATATGTGATTTTTATGAGTCTGCATAAAACTCTGACTCTCATGAACCAGATATATTTAGAGCATAATCATGTAAGAAAGCATGTGTCAATTGAATGAAAACTCAGAAGAAAACAAGTTGAAAAAAACTCATTGCTATGGTTTGAATGTGTTCCCTCCAAAATTCAGGTGTTACCAATTGTGATAATGCTAAGAGGTGGGGCCTTTAAGAAGTAATTAGGCCATGAAGGCTCCTCTTGCAGGAACGGAAGTAAGGCACTAATGAAGAGGCTTTGAACATTGTTCAGCCAGCTTGCCCTTCCACCTTTTGCCATGTGAGAACACAGCTTTTCTTCCCTCTGGAGTGTGCAGTCCTCATTAAACAACTGAAAATGCTGGCACCATCTTGGACTTCCTGTTCACCGGAACTATGAGAAAATTATCTTGTTTTTAAACTACCTAGTCTCAGGTAATTTTTTATAGCAGAACAGACAGACACATTAAAATAGTACGTCCAGTAAATCACTTGGATTTTTCTTTACTAATATCCTAGCATTCAAAAGAACATGACTGTTCCGTTAAACAAATACTAAAGGGCAGTATCATCAGGGACCACTTGGATTCTGGAGACAAAATATGAATACAGTCTCTCTAGTCAAGAGTTTAAGACAAAGAAATATCCATTGTAAATGTGTATGTAGAATTCCCCTGGTTGACGTGTGTAGTCATGTGGAAACATGATCTTCCACATGAAACTCACCCTTCCATAAAGCCTTCTATATCACCAGCCTTTCAAAATATTCATTCGCGTTAAGGTCAATGCCATCATTCCTACTGGTAAATCAATAATTTGTTTTCATAGCAAATATTTCCAGTGCTGTTACTCAAGAACTATAACTAGAAATTATTCAAAGTAATTAATGTGGCCATTAATGTTCCTGAACCTTGTTTTCAATGTAGTGAAGTCCAATTTCCGTTTTAAATGCAAGCCTAAAGTGTCCACATTGTATCACTGAAGCAGCAGATGTCAATTTGCTAAAAGCACTTTTTAATCCATCAAAGAGCTATGTCTAGAGTAACCATAAAGTCAAACTTGACTGCCTTGATTGCTTGGAGATGAGACTTTCAGGGCCCTTTAAAATATGAGGCCATGAAATAAACAATCTTTAAAATGGTCTTCTGCCTTCCAGTTTTCTAATTTCTAAATGACCACCTCGAGGGGATGGGAAATAAGCATTAAAACAGACATTCAAAAGAAAATTTACTTTGCAGGGAGGGGCTGTGATGACAGAAGAAACTGAAAAGATCAGTGTTAACTACCATCTCATATGGCTTCAGACATATGCTCCTTATGAGCCAGAAGTTCTTTGGATTACAGCAATTATAAAGTAGGAGCTCATCCTGTGGATTATGAAGAGATAGCTTCAAATCCTCTTAGAAATACTGTCAGCCTCCTCAATATTCAGCCCTTTGCACAATGCTTACCTATTCACAGAAAGAAGAGCCAAATATCAATAATTAGTTGGACTCTCACACTGACCAGAAACTAACTGAATTTTTATCACCAGTATTTTAACCTTCAGTGCTTGAGTTACTTTGAAAATATATCGGGTAATGTTAAATAGCTGGTATGATAAAAGTAGAGGAAGAATGCATGGTTTCTGATCAGTAAAAACAGTTCATTACTTCTTTACAATAACATTGTCAAAGAGCAGAGAACTATGTAGTTTAATTCAAAAAAGCAGTTATTGAGCACTTATTATGTACTCAATGATGCAAAAATAAATTTTTTAAAAAAGCAGCTAGAAGAACATACTAACAGAAGTGAAGAGTGAGATGGGATAGCCTACCAGTAAGAAAAACCTAGAAAGTTACAAACACAAACAAACAAAAATAAGTAGCAGAGTTCTCTGGGAAATGTTTGGAATATTTCCAAATCAACAAAACCAGAAGGCAGGAACTATAACACATTATGTCAATTTATGTACTTTAATAATTATGTGTCATTCAAATATTTCAAAAGTTCAATTTAGTGTTTTAGAAGATAAAAGAATGGTGATGAAGTTTGGATTGCAGTTTTTAAGAACATTTTAATTATTTCTGATGAGGTAAATTTTAATTTTCTTGAAATTCACATACAAAGAATGATCCTTTATCTAACACTACAAAGACAGTGAGATGTTACTGTTTGTATCTCGTGAAAGTGCATGCCTACATTTATACAGTTAAGTTTACTTAGACACAGACAAGAAATTACGCTCAATTCTTCCAGATTTGTTCAGTGAGGTTTATTATCAAGTGTGTATGCAAACAGCGGGGGCCTGTATGCTTTCTTGAAATAAACGATAATATATGTGTAATAAAAATACTTCTCACATCTATACTTGCACTATAGCCTATGTAGAAGTAAATACAAATAAAAAGATCTTGTTTTACTCCACAGGGCATTTTTTTTTTTTTTTTTTTACCTTAAAACACGGGTCCTGTTTTCATAGTTATGTATAACCTGGGTCAGCTTCACAATATGCAGCCAACTACAAATCAAAACTTGAGAATACTGGAGAGTTTATAAGGCCTCAAAATCTCACCATTATTGCAAATGACACTGACTAAAATTAGTTCTTTTTCAGGCTATCTCTTTGGGGTTTAAAATAGTTTGGTCTAATAAGACACTCCTTATTGGAATGAAATACTCAAGGGACAGAAGCATTTCTTAAGCTGTTATCAGTGTCCTCATTAGTGGTGTTTAATTGACAGCTAGCAGAGGTGCCAGAGGGAAGATGGGGGCTGGAAGTCAGGGTACCACAGATGAGCAACCTTGGATTCACAGTTTTGGCCCAACACTGGCCTCAACTAACTCTATATTTCTAATAATACTAAGCTTTCTCCTGTTATCTCCTTTGACTGGTTTAGGTTAAAAGTTCCATTTTGTTGGTCATTGACCTTGAAGTTTCTGTGAGACCAACTGTGATATATTTAAATGTACCAATTTAAAAATAAGTGGAAAATAACTTTTCTAATATTTTACAGTCTATTGAGCTCCCTGTAAGCTATAACTGTGTGTATATGTATGTAGACATAGACATAGATACACATGTGTGTATGTAGACGTAGATATATACACATATGCAGACATAGATATGTATACATGTATGCTTGCAGACATAGAGATATATACATGTATGCTTGCAGACATAGATATATACATTATGCATGTAGACATAGATATATACATGTATGCATGTAGACATAGATATATACATGTATGCATGTAGACATAGATATATACATGTAGACACATTTATACATGCATGTAGACACATATACATGTATGTAGACACATATATACATGCGTGTATATAGACATGTATATACACATGTATATACACATATACATATATATGTCTGTACAATACACACATATATACGTGTGTGTGTATATACTCGTATATATACGTGTGTGTGTATATACTTGTATGCATGTGCGTATACAGAAATATACATATATATACACACTCGTATATACACGCGTGTATATGTGAATGGTACTAGTGAATGGTACTAGTGGCAGGCAGGGTAAAGAATGCCTGCTATCAGCACCACCACACCCTACCGTTGTGTGCTGTAGGCATGCAGTGGTGGGGTAATCAGAACACAGATGGCTAAAATCCATTTCATACACATATATATACATATATACATGTATATATGTATATACGTGTGTGTATATATGTATATATATATGTGTGTGTATATATATGTGTATATATGTGTGTGTATATATACATATGCACACACACATACCCCTAACAGCTTGAAGCTGGGAAAAGAACTTAAAAATAAACTGCTTTCATATATTTATTTCTTTAATTGTTGGAAGTAATATATCTACAGGACTTAAAAAGTAATACACTATTACAAGGCTTATTATGAAAAACAATAATTCCGCAACTCTATCCTTCCTCCTCCCTAGCCCTGCTACTGGAATAAATTAGCACAACATTTCAACGTTTTAGCTGTTTTTATATTTGCTTCCAGATTTCAGATATAAAACCACTCTTAGACCAGGTAAGCAAGAATCTAGTTCCAATATAGTGGCTTCATTACAAGTTGCCTCCTGCTGGATGATGCAAGTATTTCTCTTTAGATTGTATAAGATTAAAGTGTTGAAATGATGCCATCTTGCTGATTTGCAGTGATTCTCTCTTATTAGTGTCAGATCCAGGATGAGTTCAGACCCTGGGCTATCCATGGACCACGGCTGACCCTTGGCCTAAAGCCACATATCTAGGCCTATGAAATGGATTTTACCCATCTGTGTTCTGATTACCCCACCACTGCATGCCTACAGCACACAACAGTAGGGTGTGGTGGTGCTGATAGCAGGCATTCTTTACCCTGCCTGCCACTAGTACCATTCAGTAGCTCCATGCCACTTGTCAGGCAGTCTCCAGGAGTGGCTGTGCCATTTCCTCCAAGGTTCTGAAGACTGTTGTTCTACAGGACAATGAGCCCTTCTAATCAGTGTTCTTTATCACCTGCGAGGAATGCAAAAACATCATGTTCCAGGGACAGTCTTCATGTGCACTAGACAAAAGACAAACAATCCTTCCTTGAATGGACCCACTCTTCTTTTTTCACTCATCTCCTCTCACTGATCTTCCTGCTGGTGGTGGCGGATAGAAGGCAGAGATGTGGTCAACACCAAATGAGATTATGTCCTGGGAATTCAGAGATTACAGTCTGAAGAATTCAAGGTAAGGTAGGATGCTTCTAAACATACGAGTGTCTCTTTTCTCTACATCTTCAATAAAACACTTCCCTATATTTGACATGGGCCCATGAATTTTGTTACAAATTTTAATTCAAATTGTTTATGAAACAGATGCCCCACCAAGGTATTATCCTGAGTCCCAACTACCCTAGGGGAGGTTCTGTTTAACAACAAAGTGATGCTGTTTCTTGATTTCATAATTTTAGACATTATCTATTGAGTTCCTGCTATAGAAGATTAGAAATAATCTTATATTTTGCCACCTTTGGGCCCTACCTCTAGCCTAGCAATTTCACATTTTTGGTTAAATATTTTAGTTTGCATTTTTATGTTTGTTTTTCCTAGAATTTGTTCATATATAAAATGAGGATAACAGATTACCAAGGTTCTAAAGTTGCTAAGGTTATATATAAAATATATTTAAAAACTCAGGGCAGTTACCTGGCACAATTTAGCACTCCAGAAATGCTTTATACTGTCAATGCTTAGTTTACTTAGCATTTATTCTTTTTCCAAACCTTTGGAAAGAGTTGAAAATTTCCTCTTAACATGGTCAGGTGATCAAGCAGTTATAGTATTTTTTTTTCTCCTTTGACTGTAACTCTCTTAAAATTTTCTACCTGTTTGCTGGAAGATATTATCAAATAGAGAAATATCAAGTAGAGATCCAGGGACTGCCTAGACTACTGCACAGTATTATCCTGATTTTTTCCTTCAAGCCCCATGAGTATTAGTCCATTTGTTGAATTACATAACTTTATCTTAATTTACTCTCGATTTTGTGGAAGGAACATATATCAATAAACTGTATTAATGTGCATGATATGAAAAACTTGCATGTTTTACCCATCTAAAGCTATCTTCGTTTTATACTGCACTGGAATAGTTTGAGTGTGGACTTTTAAGCTGAGAAAGACTATTATTCTGATTCCTAATCCTTTGATGAAATTTTGTTCGTCTTTCTCAGATGGATGGACACATACATATATACCTACCTGCATGTAGAGATCTATAATAGATATTGTCCCCCTAAGAATGTTTAAGTTCTTTAAGAGCACTAAAATTGCATAGTAATTTGACTTGGTTCACGTGACTTATTAATTTCAGACTCTTCAATGACTGGTTCCGTCAATCTGGAATCACATGTCACTTTTTCTCAGGGAAAGTTTATTTTAAATTTTTGATAATATACTTGATAGTATCTTCCAGTCTATTTTGCCTTTTCTCATATTTTGAAATTCTCAGTTTAAACCTGATTTACATGGCTTTACTCCTCGTTTCTTCTTTCTATATTTTTCCTATACTTTTGAGTCAGATCCTCAACTTTCTCCAATAAGCCTTCAAAAAATGTTTCTACTAAAATGTACTTTTTCAAATTTTCAATACCTATTTAATTCCTTAAATGTTCTGTTTTAGCATTTATTCTTTTCGTTTGTTTGTTGGAGTCTTGCTCTGTCGCCCAGGCTGGAGTGCAGTGGCATGACCTCAGCTCACTGCAACTTCCCCCTCCTGGGTTCAAGTGATTCTTCTGCTTCAGCCTCCCAAGTAGCTGGGATTACAGGCATGCGCCACCATGCCCAGCTAATTTTTGTATTTTTAGTACAGACAGGGTTTCACCATGTTGGCCAGGCTGCTCTCCAACTCCTGCCCTCAAGTGATCTGCCCGCCTCTGCCTCCCAAAGTGCTAGGATTACAGGTGTGAGCCACCACATCTGGCCAAAATAGCATTTATTCTTATATTATGATGCCATATCTTGTTTTGATAATATAGTTGCTGTTAATGTTGTATTTGTTGTTTTTGAAGTTTTCTTCCCTTTAAATTTTCCATATTTCCTCAGAGTGCTTTTTGTTTTGTTTTACACACACACACACACACACACACACACACACGGCTTGGCATCTGTCTTTAAATTTTATAAATTTCCTCAAATGTGTAAGCTAGCCATTCCTATGTAAGATTGACTCATTTTACAGGTAATCAGAATATCTGTACTTGAGAAGTCCCAAAATATGAATGGCTTTGGCTTGTTTGGTGGCCACTAAACTGTTTTATTAATATCAGCATTTATACATTTTTTGGTTCATAATGTCCCTCCTAGTTGCTAATATAAGCCTGGCTTTCAGGATTCTAGAAGCTGAGTGAGAGAAGCAGGAGGATGTCTCAGCATTTAGTGAGAAGACATTTACCTAATCCTCCTGTTTTAATATATTCATCGACCCTCAAGGCCCCTAAATTTTGCTCAATGTGTACAAATCTAGAGCTTATTACCTTTAATTTTTCAGAGTAGATTCTTTTCCTGATAAGCTAGAAGAGGGATAGTCATCTTGCTGTGTGGGTTAACGTGGGTATGTTGGCCAAAGAACAACCTAAGTGCTTTTGAAACAGTTCAAAATACTCTTCCCTGCTTTAATTCCCATTTCTTATCCCCACTTTAAAGTGAACTGGTGTCTCCTCTTCGTGAGACTGGTTTTGCAGCATAAATAAGGTTACTTATCACTGTCTTCTGCCTCATCCAACTGATGGATTTTAGCTTTGTCTACTACGCTGGGTAGCCACTACTGTTAATTTCCCCAAATTTTAATGCCATTGTATCTCTTCAACTTTTCCTTTAGGTGTCTATAACTTTTAAAGAATTCCTTATACTCAGAGATTTTGGATAAAGCATATAAAAACTGAGGGTATTCTGCTTATGATGTTTAATAAATATAATTTTAACATTTTATAGCTGAATAACTTTAGGTGCTTGACACAGTTTGAGGCATGTGGTACACATTCCATTCCATCTGTTAAAATTATTATTAATAATGTGAATTCAATTATTGTTACTGGAAGTTTGTTGTTGCTCTTTCAATTGTTCTTTTCATGGTCACCAAGTTAGATAATGGCAGAAGTGGAATGCAAACCTTAGCTTTCCAGTCAAACCTTAACTTTCCAGCTTCCCCTCTTCATTCATTTCAGAAATAACGCATTCTTCAAAACCTCTGATCTTCTCTATGATTAAAATTGTCTCCTATAGAAACATCTGAATTCAAGGCAGAACCTATGAAAGACATCAGTATGTAGATGTCTTATTCCAGGTTCTAACCTGGAATGAAAGGTTTTTATTTTGAGTTTATTTGCAAGTTGTTCCTTTTGTCTGAAAGTGCACATCTATTTAGATTCCTGATTCCAGCTTGAAATGACCTTTTAAATATTTTTGAGTCCCCACAAGGAGGTAAGCCATTTTTTTTAAGGGACTAAGAATACAGATACTAATTGTAGTCCTATTTTGAAGAAGTTCACTTACTAGAGCTTAAACAGATGAATTAAAACAATCAGATAACTGAGCTAATGGCTCATGAAAAAATAATTCAGAGATCAGACAAGGTAATTACACTTTACCTGGAGAATCAGACTTCTCTATAATGGTGTGAAAGGAGTTCGTATGGACAGTAAGGAGTAGGCATTAGACTCATATTTCAGGCAAAGGTAATGGAGGAAGAAGTAAAAACGTTGTGAAGGCATGTGCAGTGCTGTTCACAAAGTATGTTCACTGTGGTTAGAGCAGGGGTTTATAACTTTTTCAGTCAAACTCTCACATAATCCAGTAAATTCTGATCTTATTTTGGCTCCTTGACTTAAATTTTTCATGCTAGAAACCAAATGCTGATTTGTACATGTTGCATAAACAATTCAGCTCAACCTGCAGTTTGAAACAAAAATTTTAATGCTTGTCAAAATGATGAAATATTTACAATTTATCAGAGTAGTGATGGAAAAGCCACAGATCTAGAAGCTATGTGGAAAGGACTACTGGAAAGCAAGATGAGGGAGATGAAATGAGGCTTGAGTTTGATAGCACTGGCAATAAGCAGCCCTGAAAAAGGCATATTTAAAACTGATGCTATTAAGCAACTTAGTAGCATAATTCAATTCTCTCTATAGCATATTATTTCTACTGTAAAAATGAGAGATGAAGTAGAGTGAGGAAAGAGTTGGAAAACAGAAACCAGTCCTTTGACCTACTGAGTCTGTTTTACAGTCTATCAATTAACCCCCTATAATTTGTATTTCAGATTTGCCCTGATCTTAGCAAGAACTGCAAACTGGTTGGCCTTACACCTGATTGCCATTCTCTACACTTCTATAAAACTCGGTTTATCCTACGACACTGGTACGGTTTGTGAGTAGGCAGACCTACCCCTTACCCATGCTAATGCCTTACTCCCTCACAGTTCATAGTCCACAAACCACACACTTAAATAGCATCATTCGCTTGACCTGTTTGGGAAAAGAATGTTTAGAAATTGTTAGAAATTGCCATTCTGAAAGTTGACATGAAGTAACGAGCACACCAAGCAAATGATTTTCAGAACATACACTCTGCCAGAACAATCTATTTTAGACAAACAATGGGAAGCTTAAAATAGCCACAGAGTCATGGCCATTTTGAAATTAATAAAATGTTTTAGGTGACAAAGGGACATGTTTGCTCTCCTTCGCAAGGTCACAAGGGAGACTGAATAAGATTCTGTGATGTGCTACTATAAAAAGGAAAAAGAATAATGTGTTCATGACTTCATGCATATGAAAGTCATATTTGTACTTTCTAGAGGCTTTGGGGTATTATTTTTTAACTAATGATAAATTCTCCTCAGCAACTTGGCAACATTTTCCTATAATTATTCCTCCTTTAAAAATGTATTTCTTGGCTGGGCACGGTGGTTCATGCCTATATCACAGCATTTTGGAAGGCTGAGGCAGGCGGATCATGAGGTCAAGAGATCGAGACCATCCTGGCCAACAATGTGAAACCCTGTCTCTACTAAAAATACAAAAATTAGCTGGGTATGGTGGCATGCACCTGTAGTCCCAGCTACTCGGGAGGCTGAGGCAGGAGAATTGCTTGAATCCCAGAGGCGGAGGTTACAGTGAGCCGAGATCACATCACTGCTGCACTCCAGCCTGGTGACAGAGTGAGACTCCATCTCAAAAAAAAAAAAAAAAAGTCTTTCTTTTTATAAGGTTATTGCTTTGCATTTCTCAGCATAAAATAAATCTAAATACTATATATGTGTACAGCAGCTAAATATCTGCAGCATTATAAAGAATGGCATTTTAAAATCAATAGTGTAGGGCATCGAATTAAATTGTGCCACATAAATTTCTAAAATCTCATTATATTTTATATCTACACTGTATGAGAATTATCTCTGACCTATAGAAACTTAAAATATAAGAATTGGAAGAAATTACAAATCCTGTTATATCAGTCACAGTAATGACATAAATCAATGGCACACTTAAAGATCTCCATGAGCAGAATTTAATAAAGGGGCACTTCATAGAGTTTGAAATCTACAATAAATGGTGAAGTACCAAAGGACTATCAACAATGGGAAGCCATTATTACCATTATCATCACTGGCCTTATGGAACAAGTCACTAAAGAAGAATTGTCAATGGTAAGAGCCAAGGAAGAGAGACTGACCCACATGAGTCATAACTGTAGAGTAAATATAGCAGTTGCCCAAACTGTGGCCAACCACAGACAGGCATGAAATAGCAAGGAAGAGTCATACCTTGATCTTTCTTAACTTTTACATATTTTCAACTTCTGTTTGTCTTTTTCCAGAAATCAAGGGACTATAGCATTTACATGTTGCAATCTGCAGGGATTAATCTTTCTAGGCACAAAGCTAAAAATAACAGTATAAAACTTATGGGTACACCACTACTTTTGCCACTCAACATTCATCACTATCAACATTCCTGTAATTTATTCATGTTAACAAATTCCCATTTCCCCAGGGAGGAAAATGTAATGTCTAATCAGCCAACATATACTAGCAGGGCATGATTTTATCAGTAGCAATTAGCTACAACTGGTACTTATTTATACATTTTTAGAATAAAAAGCAAAAAAAGTAGTGAACACCGAACAGAGCTGCTACAGTCCCCACTTTGTAGCTGGTAGTAAGCCGCAAATGAGTAATCATAGCTTTATATACTATGTATTCTATCTTCTCCTGCCTTCTACCACCACTGCCAATAGTTGTGAAGTTTTTTTTTAATTTTTTTTTTTTTTTTTTTTTTTTTTTTTTTTTTGAGACGGAGTCTCGCTCTGTCACCCAGGCTGGAGTGCAGTGGCACCATCTCGGCTCACTGCAAGCTTCGCCTCCTGGGTTCAAGCCATTCTCCTGCCTCAGCCTCCCAAGTAGCTGGGACTACAGGCGCCCGCCACCATGCCTGGCTAATGTTTTTGTATTTTGGTAGAGACGGGGTTTCACTGTGTTAGCCAGGATGGTCTCGATCTCCTGACCTCGTGATCCACCCACCTCGGACTCCCAAAGTGCTGGAATTACAGGCGTGAGCCACCGTGCCTGGCCGTTGTGAAGTTTTTGTTTGTGTTTTTCTTTCCTGGAGGAATAACTCAAACGTCTATCATTACAACTTCTAAGTCCCCATAGGACCTTTCTTCATGAGACTACTTCTGTTTTTTTTATTAATTACTATTATTGAAACGGGAACACTGAGCTACACCCAAGTGATTCTCCAGGTTCCAGACATAGTCCTACATGCTATATCATGCAGCCATAATCTAATTTACTCTGCATTATGGGTATCAAGCATCTTACCCAGTATAATGATTCAGAAGCATGCCAATATAGTAGAATAAAATTGTCAGGGTGCACTCTCAGCTTCTAACTGATAATAATCAAACTATGTTTCTAGAGGAATTAGCTTTTCTGGAGCACTTTTATGTCCAAACACACCAAGTCCAAGACTGTGGGAATAGGAAGAAAAGTAATTTTAGTAGATTGTTGAGTATAATTACGAGAAGAGCCACCACACCTTAACCTTCAGGTTTCTGGACCCTGTGAAATTTGCAAAAGGTCACACCTTAAACTGGCTTTAAGGCATACATTATACCCTTTGAGAAGGCACGCCAATATAATTAGTTGTTACTCTGCAGCTTGCTCTGTAATTGATACCAACAAACCTTTCTATAGTTCTAACAATCCATATGCTTTTGAGTAATGGAGCCCAGGAAACAACCTGTGAATGTCATCCGTGAAAGCCCATTGCAGACTGCCAAAAGAGGCTTCCTTACGTGTAGAGAACGGGTCAGCTTTTTAACCTGATTGTTGATAAGCTTCTCTGCCCTGGAAAATCTTCAGTGGGAATTTACATGAATACAGATATAGTCATAGTCTACCTATTCTCTAAATACCTGTCTGGAAAACTCCCTTGTAACCAGACTTCAGGCTGTCCTTTCCAAGTCCTTGGGAAATTGGGCAACCCATTAATCACTTTTCATGAGTCTGTGAGGATCCCTACACTCCAAGCCATCTCTCATTCTAGACGGTGGAAACCCAGATACTTTGCCCAAAGTTCTTCTCACTGGCAAGTTTCCTTTTCATACTGTTTATTAGGGTTACCTGTAATTGAGGTTGTAGTGCAGCACTATATACTTCCAGCAGTGCTAAATGCCATGCAGACTTATTTATATGCCAAGCCTAGACATGGTTAACTAGGCCCCCTGTTAACTCAACATAGGAAACTCCACATGAGGCCATATATTTAGGTATAAACAGAAGTAGTGAAGTGTTTAGAGCAGGGAGCAGGTAACATATGAATATGAGCAATATTTGTATCCAACTTTCTTGTGCCTTCAAGACTTCCTTGGGTACATTCCTAATATACAACTTTCATTTAATAGAAAGTTTATCTTTCTATGTCCAACTTTCTGATTGAGTGGATCAAATTCACATTTAATATTGGGCATCTTGGGTTTCACATTCATTTAATTTTCTATGATCAGGCACTATGGCTCTATCTTGATCCAATTGCAAGATAGAAACTATTTTGCTAAACGTAAAATTTTTGTCAGCAGAATATAGAATATACCATGACCTTATTTCCACATTTATGGGTCTTCACTGTGATTCTTCTATTGGGAGTAGCTGAAGGCTTCAAACTATATCTCGTTATGGTAGAGACTGCTGAGGCACAATCTAGGCTGCTGGAACACATGATCCAAGTGGTATAGGTGCTTGCATCATAGCCTGGATGTGATACAAATCCTTTTTTTGCTCTGGCGCTGCTGAAACTGGCAGTATTATGGACTATCTGGTAAATGAATTAGAGGATTATACCCCTTTTCCCTCTAAAATCTTAACATTTCTCTTTTCAACCTAATGGGTGGCTCAAAAAACAGCAACTTGTCTTTCACTTTAAAGGAGATCTTATGATGTGCCCAGAAAACTGGACCCCTAGAATCTCCAAATATATGGCATGCCCCTGACATTTCTCATAAATACTAGTACTCTGTTTTCTAGGGCATCAAGGATGTTTTCAGTTTCCTACTCGCCAGGTTCAGTTTGCATAAAAGCATCAATATATTAGACAAAGGACATTCTGAAGGATAACAAGATGATCAAACTTCTTCAGACTAAGTCATGACAGAAAGAATGACAGTTGATATAACCCTGAGCTAAGACAGTATTAGTGTACTGTTATTCTTGAAGAGATAAAAGCAAACTGTTTCTGATGTCTTTACGGATTGCACAGAGTATAAATCATTTCTTAGATCAATAGCTACATACCAGTATTTTGTGGATATCAGTATGGAATAGTAGCTATGACTAGTATAACTGATTGAATGAATTTAAAATTACCTAGTCATTTTCCAAGAGTTATTTGACTTTCTCACAAGCCCCAGAAGGGAACAATAGATATTGCAAGTTTCACTGGGGCAATGCACTGTGGACTACTAGACGGCTGAAGGAGAGAGGTGGACATGGGTTCTAAACTACCTGTTAGATACTGTACTCATTACCTGGGTGATGTGATCTGTACCCCAAACCTCAGCATCATTCAATATACCCATGTAACAAATTTGCACATGTACCCCCATATCTAAAATAAAAGTTGAAATTATTAAAAACAAAAAAGGAGCAAAAGAGAATTAATAAAAAGAAGCAAAATGAAATAAAGTAAATAACTGAAACAATAATAATAGTTGCCAAAATCTCACTACCCATGCAGTTTTGACACTGCTGGTGTAAGAATATTCTCTGAAATTCCCCCAGGGATGCATTATTGCCTTTGGTTTTAATATGGCTAAGAAGACAGTTAAGGCATGGCAGGTGACAATTCCAGAGATCCTTCCTACCATGGTACCCCACTGATACATTAAGAAATCAACTGGAGATTCTGTAATTTAGTATCTATTCCTACTCTACATTCTGGGGCATAGAAAATAACCATAGGATAGGTCCATGGATCCACTGGGCTTGTCCTGAGATTTATATAGACCAAGACTCCATCTATCACCTAATTACCATGATCACAGAGGTGATTAGACAACTCCCAGCAAACTTTATATACATGAAAATCAATTTAAGACTAACTCTGTGCTTGTATATACATCTCTGGAAAGTATTACACCAATCCTTTCAAATTTCTATTTTTCATCACTTTACATAATTGAGGACTTCAGAAGAAAACACTGCCCTAGTGGTATGTCTACTTTCCTACCTTCAGGCAAGCATTTTCTTAAAATAACTGAACAGTGATTCTTGTGTTCTATAAAATTGTGCCTTTCTCATTAATTCATTCAACATTTATTAATTAAGCACATACTAAGAGCTCAAAAAAACAACTAGGCCTTAAGGGTAAGAAGAACAATATGTGCACCTTGCCCCAGTGAAGCTTACATTGTAGGTTGAAGATAAACGTACATAAATACTTAATTATGGCGTGAAAATAAAGACCAAGGAAAAGTAGATCAGTGATAACACATATAAGGGAGACATTATTTGATCTGAGAGGCACCAAAGACTTCCTAGGAAGCAGATTTTTGAGTTAAAGGCTGAGAGATACATAAGATATTAATTCAAGTTTAGAAATGTGGGAGGGAAGAAAGTTCTATGGGGCTGGAAGATTTGTTCCAAAATTCCAGGCAGATAGAAGACTGTGACAATCTTAAGGAAAGCAGATGTAATGGAGGATTCTGGAAGTTATATATCAATGATCAGACTCATACAAGTTTCAGGTTATCAAATAAAAGTTTAGTTTAAAATGAATAAATTTATACATACCAAAACATATTTTAGATGGTAACGGGAAGTTAAAACTGAAGGCTGGAGTAAGTAGCTCTTGTATTTGCCCAGTGTTGGCAGATGTAGATTTCAACAGTTAAAATGAATTAGGTTTCTTGTAATCCAAAGAGCTGGAGTTAATTTCAAGCTGCCCTCTTCAACCCTTCCCTGTACACAAAGTAAACTTGAGAGGAGAGAACAACAGGATCACCAGAGAAAAGACAGGAAGCACCAGAAGTAAGGAAAGGGCTTGAGGCAGCTTGCCTGGTCCAGGGACTGACTGAGGGCCAGGAGAGATTTCTGAATACAGGCAAATAGTGAGAGAGAAATCCCCAGGGCTCCACAATCCAAAACGGGCTTCTACAATCTTGGCTACAACAGAAACCCTCCACTCACTAAGGCCTTGATCCTGACATACAGAACTGCCTAAAGATTGCACAGAGATGCTGCTGCAGAAAGGGAACCCACAAGGAAGCCCACAGGCATCCAAGCCTAGAGCAGCCTCAACGGGATGCCATTTTGGGAGCTTAAATACCAGAGATCTACAGACATGGCTGTTGCTGCTAAACTGCTCCAAGGAAGGAGAAAGGAGACTGGGTGCTCCCACACACCCCTAGGAGGGTCCCTACCACCCTGCTACAGCCTGCTGTTAAGACTGAGACCTGAATGCATCACACTATTCACACAGCTTCTTGCCCATGCTGCTTGCCAAATGGGAGGGACCCTGCCCTCTGTGGTCCCAGTCTCAAGGCACCATTTTGAGAGTTTGTGGCTGCATTGCCGCCTGCCCTCAGGCTGAGTTCAGAATGATGCAGCTGCAGCCACATCACCTCCCCAAGGAGAGACGGGAAACCAGGCTGTCCTATACACATTTAGAACAATACCCATTTCCCTGCAATGGGCTTCTGTGAGACAGACTTCACTCCCCACAGCTTCCTACTCACATTGCCTGCCTGGGAAGGGCCCTAGACTCCCTGGTCATAAGACCAAGGCACCATTTTGAGACTTTAATGCTGAGCTGCACCCTGTCCTTGGGTCAAGTTCGAGTTGATATGGCTGCATCCACTGCCAGGCCAAAGAGGGACACAAAACCGTGCTTTCCTATGCATATGTAGGACAAAATCCACTGCTCTGCCACTGGCTACTGTGAGACCAAGACTTGAGTGAGGCACATTCCCCACATGCTTACCCATGCTGCTCATCTGAGGCAGGCTCGGCCCTCTCTGGTGACAAGCTTACAGCTGTTACTGTTTTGAGAGTTTAATTCTGGTATGTGCTTACTCTTGAGCCAAGTACTAAGTAGTGTGACTACAGGTACCATCCATATAGGGGAGGCACAGGGGAGCTGAGAACACTTAGGACAATACCCACTGCTCTTCTACAGGTAGCTGTGGGATGGGGACTAGCCTGCCCAATCCATTTCACCTCCCAGGAACATGAACATGAACCACTTGAGTCCCAATGGGCTGCTCCGCCACCACTACTGCCGTCACCCACATCATACTAGCTGTCCAGATACTGAGAACCTGCCCGAACACCTGCCCCCCAACTCCCACTGCTGTATTTGAAGCAGGTTGCCTGGAGGTTCAAGCATCAACCTTCCAGGACTCACTAACATCAGAGCAATGTAAACTGCTCTGAGGCCTAAAATCAGGCACATTTGTCCCACTGCTGCTACCACTGGGGCCTAAAGACCGGCTCAGTTTGTGTCCAACTGCTGAACAAAACTTCAATGCAACCTCGAGTAATAACTATACTCTGAGCCATGGGGGAAATCACAGATACCACTGACCCTTTTTGCAATGTGTACTGCTGTGTACTGCTAAAGACATCATACAAAGATCACACTACCAAAGGAAGCCAAAATCAAAGCCAAAGTATCCTACTCAACTGACAGCATGCATACATTTTCAGAAAAAAATTATCCCCTATAAAAGCAGTTTTAAAAATTGGAAAAAGCAACTGCTACACTAGATAAGCATATATCAATGAAAGAACACATTGATATTGAAGAAAAAACAGAGAAATATGACACCACCAAAGGACCACAACAATTGCCCAGCAACAGATCCCAATCAAAAAGAATTCCTCAAAATGCCAGATAAGGAATTTAAAATACTGATTTCAAAGAAGCTTTGCATTGGTTTTCAAATTACTCTTGAAATGAGATGCAAGAGAAATTTCAAAACCAATGTAAAGAAATTAGAAAATCAGTTCAGAATATGAATGAGAAATTTACCCAGGACACAGATATATTACAAATTTTTTAAAAAGCAGAAATTCTGAAACTAAAAAATTATCTGAAAGCCCTACAAAATACATTTGGAAGCTTCTGTAATAAACTAGACCACGCAGAAGAAAAAATCTCGAAACTTGAAGTATTTTGAAATAATCTAGTCAGAAAAATATTTTTTTAAATGGAATAAAAATGAATGAACAAAGGTTTTGAGACACATAGGGCTACATAAAACCTCAGAACTTATACGTTATTGATATTGCCAGGAAGAAAGAGCAATCAAAATGTGTAGAAAACATATTTAAGGAAATAATCAATGAAAGCATCCCAAATCTATCAAGAGTGTCAGATATGAAGATACAGAATGCTCGTAATCCCCAGGAAAATATATCACAGAAAGGACTTCATCATGGCATATTATATCATAATGGCTAAAGTCAAAGTATAAAAAATAATGAAATTAGCAAGAGAAAGCAACTAGTCATCTATAAAGTATACCCCATCATACTAAGCAGACCTTTCAGCAGAACTCTTACACCCCGGAAGAGAATGAAATGAAATTTTCAAAGTGCTGAAAGAAAAAAACTGTCAGTCAAAAATTTTATATCCTGCAAGAATAACTGTCATAAATAAAGGAGAAATCTTTTCCACACAGGCAAACACTTAAATAATTTGTCACCATTACAGTAAAGAAAATGGTCAGAGGTCTTAAGGAAACAAAAGGTCAATATTCATTATCAGAAAAATGCACAGAAATATACAACTCCCAGTATGTATAAAACAACTGCACAAAGGAAGAGAAAATAATCAAATGGCAATACATCAGAATTTCATCCATCCATCAAGACAAAAAGAGGGAAATAAAGGAAAAAGGTTATAAAACAACTGGAAAGCAACAATGTAAAACAACTTTAAAACTAATAATTTATAAAACTGGAAAACGATATCAATATTAATTATGAATGTAAACTGATTAAGTGTTCCATTAAAAGATACAGATTGGCAGAATAGATCAAAAAAATCATCCAACTATATGCTGCATATGAGAAAATCACCTTACGTGTAAAGACATAGACTGAAATTAAAGGGTAAAAAAGATATTCCATGCAAATGGTAAGCAAAATCAAGCAGGATAGTAGTTATACCACATAAAACAGACTTTAAATCAAATACATTAATATAATATAAAAAGGTAATTATTTAATGATAAGAGGATCAATTCAGCAAAAGATATAATAGTCCTAAATATATGTACACCCAACGCTGGAGCACACAAGTTCACAAAACAAATATTACTAGACCTAAAGAGAGACAGAGTCTCGCTCTGTCGCCAGGCTGGAGTGCAGTGGCACGATCTCGGCTCAGTGAAACTTCCATCTCCCAGGTTCAAGCAATTCTCCTGCCTCAGCCTCCCAAGTAGCTGGGACTACAGGTGTGCACCACCATACCCAGCTAATTTTTTATTTTTAGTAGAGACGGGGTTTCACCATGTTGTCAGGATGGTCTGGATCTCCTAACCTTGTGATCTGCCCGCCTCAGCCCTCCCAAAGTGCTGGGATTACAAGCGTGAACTACCGCGCCTGGCCAATACACAGTCTTTTTATCAGCACGTGGAACATTCTCCAAGATAGACCACATGTTGAGCCACAAAAAAAGTCTTAATAAAATTTTTAAAAAATCAAAATTATATCAAGTATTTTATCGGACTACAGTGGAATAAAACTAGAAATCAATACCAAGGGAAATTTTCACAATTATACAAATACTTGGAAATTAAACAGCATGCTCCTGAACTATCACTCAGTAGGTTAATATGGAAATTTAAAAAAATTAAATATAAATGAAAACAACATATGAAAACCTGTGAGATACAAGAGCAGTGTTAAGAGAAAAGTCTACAGCATTAGATGCCTACATCAAAACATCTTAAAGATCACAAATTAACCTAAAGTGATGACTCAAGGAATTGAAAAAACAAGAAAAAACCAAACCTAAAGTTAGCAGAAGAAAAGAAATAACAAAAATCAGAACAGCACTAAATGAAATACAGACCAAAAAAAAAGATAATACAAAAGATCAATGAAACCAAAAGTTGGTTCTTCAAAAAGAAGCAAAATTGATAAACCACTAGATACAATCAGCAATGTAAAAGGAGACATTATAATAGATATTACAGAAATACAAAAGATCGATGATTATGAACAACTACATGCTCACAAACAAGGAAACCTAGAAGAAATGGATAAATTCTGCAAACATACAAACTCCTGCGAATAAACCAGAAAGAAATAGAACTCCTGAAGAGACCAATAATGATTAGCAAGATTGAATTAGTAATAAAAGAATCTCCCAACACACACACACAAATCCAGGACCAGATGAATTCACAGCTTAATTCCACCAGCCATACAAAGAACTAACACTAATATTCTCAAAACTGTATTTTTTAAATCAAGGAAGAAGGAATTCTCCCAACTGAATCTGAGGCCAGTATTACCCTGATACGAAAACCAGAGAAGGACACACCCCCACAAAGAAAGAGAAAAAACAAAACAAAACAAAACAAAAAAACTATAGACCAATAACCCTGATAAACATAGATGCAAAAATTCTCAACAAAATGTTAATAAATCAAATCCATCAGCACATAAAATAATACATCATGGTCAGGTGGGAATTATCCCAGGGATGCAAGCATGCTTTGATATATGTGAATAAATGTGATATATCACATAAAGATAAAAATCATATAATCATCTAAATAGATGCAGAAAAAGTATTCTATAAAATTTGGCATCCCTCCTGATAAAAATCCTCAACAAACTAGGTATAGAAGGAACATACTTTAACATAGTAGAGGACCAATATATGACCAACTGTCAGCAAACATCATACCTATTGGAAAAAAGTTAAATGAGAACTGGAACAAGACAAGTATGTTGACTTTCACTACTCTTATTACTGGAAGACCTTGCCAGAGCAATTGGGCAAGAGAAGAAAATAAAATGCATCCAAATTGGAAAAGAAGGAGTCGAATTACCCCTGTTCACTGACTATATGATCTTATATCTAGAAAAACCACTTCAGTAAAGTTCAGTAAAGTTTAAAGATTAAAAAAAATTAAGGAACAGAAATCAGTAACATGTATACACACAAATAATGATCCAGGTGAAGACCAAATCAAGAAGGCAGTCCCATTTACAATAGCTACAAAAAGGCAAAATACCTAGGAATAAGTTTAACCAAGGAAGTGAAAGATCCCTATAAGGAGAACGATAAATCACCAATGAAGAAAACCACAGATGGCACAAACAAATGGAAAAATATCCCATGATCATAGATCGGAAGAATCAATATTGGCAAAATGACCACATTGCCCAATGCAATCTACAGATTCAATGCAATCCCTATAAAATTGCTAATGTTGCATTTCACAGAATTAGAAAAAAAAATCCTAAAATTTATATGGAACCAAATATGATTTCTTGCTCCTGAATAGCAAAAGAAATCCTAAGCAAAAAGAACAAAGCTGGCGTCTTTACATTACTTGACTTCAAATTATATTACAAGGCTACAGTAATTAAAACATATGGCACTTGTACAAGAAACATACATAGATCAATGAAACAGAACAGAGATCCCAGAAACAAAATTCACATACCTACAACCAAGTGACCTTTGACAAAGTCATAAAAAATATGCACTGGGAAAAGGATACCTTGTTCAACAAATGGTGCTGTAAAAATTGCGAAGTCATATGCTATATGTAGAACGATAAAGCTAGACCCATACTTCTCATTATATGCAAAAATTAACACCAAAGAACCTAAATGTAAGACTTGAAACTATAAAATTTCTAGAAGAAAATCTAGGAAAATCTCCTGGACATTGGCCTAGGCAAAGAGTATTACCAAATCCTCAAATGCAAATGTAACAAAAACAAAAATAGATGAATGGAGCTTAAAGAGATTAAACACAGTAAAAAAGAATCAACAGAGTAAACAGACAACTCACAGAATTGGAAAAAATACTTGCAAATTATATATCCATAAAAGGTCTAATAACTAGATTCTACAAGGAACTCAACAAGCAAAAAAACAAATAACCCCAGTAAAAAGTAGGCACTGTCCACCACTTCAGACATAAAAGTGGCCAACATGAAGAAATACTCAACATCACTAATTATTGAAGAAATGCAAATTAAGACTACAAAGATAAACTGTCTCACACAAGTCAGAATAGCTATTATATTAAAAGTCAGAAAATAAGAGTTGGTGAGGTTGAAGAGAAAAGGGAAGGATTATATAGTGTGGGTAGCAATGTAAATTAGTACAACTTTATGAAAAACAATATGAAGATTTCCCAAAAAACTTAAAATAGAACGATAATTTGACCCAGCAATCCCACTACTGGGTATATACCCAAAGGGGAAAAAAAATCATTATATCGAGAAGATACCTACACTGACATGTTTATCACACCGCTATTCACAATAGCAAAGATATAGAATCAACCTAAATGTCCATTGGATAGATGATTGGATATATCACATTTTCTCATATATACACACATACCTCCAACACAGACACCATGGAATACTACTCTGCCATAAAACATAAAATAATGTATTTTTGTAGCAACATGATGAAACTGGAGGCCATTATCATAAGTGAAATAACGAAGTCAAATACTGTGTGTTCTTACTTATAAGTTGGAGATGGTAATGGGTACACATGAACATACAGAATAGAATAATATACATTTGAGACCATAAAAGGTGGGATTGGAGGAGAGGGATAAGGATTGAAAAATTACCTGTTCAGTACAATGTTCACTATTTGGGTGATGAGTACACTAAAAGTCTACCACTACCCATTTACATGCTTATGAAAAATCTGCAGTTGTACCCCCTAAATATAGGCAGATTTAAAAAATTAAAAAATAGAAAAATCTTAAAAGGCAAAAGAGTATTAAATCATATCATTATAAAATTTAAAAATACAGACATGAAAAAAGCCCTACATATTACTATAGATTCAATGATACTAGATAGATCTAGATAGATTGACTGACAGATGAAAAAATGCATAACAACACATTGAATAGTCTTCTATTGGGGCAAAAAAATGGAAGAGAGAACTAAACAAGAAAAATAAGACATTTAAGAAGTAATGAAGATGTATGTCATAAACTGAAGGGTATGATTAATTCAATCTTTGCACAGTCCTCCACACAGGATGAAATTGAAAATAACATACTCAATAGGATGTATCTGAATGTAACATACATGTGATATTTGTTTGTAATTTTGGATGATTTTCCTTGAGGTATTTATGATCTAGTAGTTTTTGTATGCAAACTTCTACTATAAAGAAAAGTACATCGCTAAGAAGAGGCCAACTTATCTTAAATGGGCATTGGCAAGGTAAAACTTCAGAAGGAGAAGGGAGCCAAATCAAGCAAGTGTTTTAAATTTATGTTGAAGATATTGGCCTTTATTCTAACAACCCTGGAAAGTATTGGCATGATCGTATTTAAATTTTAGTGGATGCAAAGGGAAGAGGGAGAAGGCAGTAGTTCAGCTGAGAGATGAATGTGGATTTGATAAGGGTGAAGGCTGTGGAGACAGAGTAAAGTGGATGGATTCCAAAAATATTTTTAAGGTTTCTTTCACCCTGCCCTACGATCATCAACTTTCTACAGATAGAATATTTAGACATTAATGTTCACAAGGTAATAATTATTATACCTTTAACAGAACATAGCCCAGGAATCACTTCCCTGTTCTTGGAACTATGGCTGGCGGCACTGAGAACATCAACTTTCTAACAAAACCTCTAAGCTTCATTAGCATGGTGTAAATTGAACACCTTAGTATTGCCATAGTCCGGTGTCACATCTTTAAGAGTTAGGTAAGGAAAGAGTATAAGAAGTTAGTTTCAATTTAAATGATTATGACTTAATTTATAAAGAAATTAGTGCTAAGAGATTTTTAGACATTAATAGAATATCATTATATGGCAGAGTCACGCAACATAAAACCTATAACACAGAAAGCCATGAATTTTTTAAGTACTTGATCCCCTTTATGCTGAGAAAAACAGGGAAGCAAAACTCTGAAACGTTGAATCAACCACTTTATATGTTCAAACAACCCTAATGAATTTCTATAGTGGGCATTTTTTAATACACTAAATTATAGGAAGTTATATAAACCAGTGCTATTAAATGATCTGGTTCATCTACCTGGGAAATTGCTCTGGGTCTGTTATTTAAATCTTCTGGACCACTTATGCCAGATTTCCTTTTCCTTCAAAATATAATTAAGTGCACTAAATCAAATGTTACAAACTATAGATACTTTCCTACAAGCAAAATATAGTATGGGGGGGAGAAAACCCTTACTCTAAATCTTCATCAATCAAAACTCTTCAGCTAATGTTGGCAATGAAAATCTCCACATAAGGAAATGTGGAATAATACTTGTTGCCAAGGTTCAATTTAGGGATTGTGAGGGTCAGCCTTATGTGTCAATTTGTCTAAGCTGTAGGCCCGTTATTCAAGCAAACACTAATCTAGGTGTTGATGTAAAGGTATTTGTGGATATGATTCAAATCCATAGTTAATTTACTCTAAGAATATTATACTAAATAATCTTGGTAGGCCTAATTCAATCAATTGAAATACTCTAAGAGCAGAAGCAAGGCTTTTATGAGGATTAGATTTTGAGGATAGCTAGCATGTCAAGCCCTTGCTTTAGAGTTCCAGCCTGCCCTAACAGTCTTCTCTACAATTTCAGTTGGTCTACAAATAAATACAAGTTGCCTTGCCAGCCTTCACAAATGTATGCCAGTTTTTTGTAATAAATCTCTTAACATGTATATTTTTTACTGGTTCTGTTTCAGTGGTTGAACCCTAGCTGACATAAGGATACTTTGTAAGTATCAGCTACTATCCTGCTGGTTTAAGGAGAAAGTTTGCAAGCCGCTTAACACTCTGACTTGTGTAGGAAAGCATTAGCCTCCCTTTTCTGTACCACTCCAGTGAGGCAAGTTTCTGGGACATGGGGATGGTGGAAAGAATATAAAAATTACTTTAAAAGTTACTAAACTAAGATGCAATCCTAGATTCTGATAATATCTGCCCTAACTCCCCTTCCTCCACATTTTGAGGGTATCAATTTCTAGAGTTGTTTTCCACTCCTACTAGATTATTAAGTTATCCTCCAGATATTTTTAGGTAGACAATTTGGTAGCTACTGCATTATCCTCATGGGTGGGAAGTCGGGGAGACCTCAGATGGAAAATGAAAACAGCTTTGAAAGAATCAGAAATAACAATGAAAAAGCTTGCAGAAAGAAACTGAATATACCATGTCCTCTAGTGTACAGGTATAGTTCATTCATCTAGTTTATTCATCTAGAACATGTGGTCCTCTGTAAGGCAGACACCCTTCCAAGTTACCAATTTGTCCTCTCCTGTGAACAAGTTCTTCTTTCCCCTGATTTCCAGTACTTCCTATACCACTTTATTCTTCAACAACCAAGCCTAAATTACAGTGAAAGACAAGAATTTCTTCTCAGTTCCTTCTCAGTTTCAGGATTTTGTCTGAGGCCCTACACCTTTCCTCAATGAATGGTACATGAAATACCCAGCCCTGGATTGAGGATTCTCCAAGACAATCTTACCTCAGAAAAACACAGCAATGATAATAATCACCCAAGAGATATACAAAGTGGCTATTAGGAAGTCTAGAGTAAAGCGGCTGTGCACGGTAATAGGGAACACCATTACGTATGCTAGAAAAATAGATCTGGCTGCTGTTCTCCATTTCAACAGTAATGTTTCCTATAGCATTCTAGCTTCCCCAGTCCATATCTTGTGACTACCTGCTGTCTACACAGGTCAAACCAGAAATTTAAATAGAATAAGCATCATCTGCCTACAACTTTCAATTTGTGGTAACATTAGTATCTGCCACTCAACCAGTATAGTGTGGTGTTCTTTATTGTTTTTCTAGGTACAGAGAGCTCCAGGGGCTTCCTCTTGGCTCTTCCTACTACAACAGGTATTACCCCATAGGTAGTGGAGGGGGAACAATGGAGATTCTGCATGATGTTGAGATATCAATTCCAAACATATACCCAGATATTGGGATAATTAACATGGTGCTGATTTGAGCACACACTTCAAAAACCATACAAATATTTGGAAACACTATTGTTTTGGCTGACTCCATAGACATCCATAATACTAAAATTCTGCAGTAGCATTCTGGGTTCCAAGATGGAGAAAATAAATTAGAAAAATTCCTAAAATGAGCCTACTTTAGAGCACATTTACCTTGGTAAATAGTGACAATGCTCTCTGAAGTGAGCTGTGAGGAAGACTCACTGAATGTATTTATGATGTTATTAATGGTTCTATAATATTCAATATTCCTTTTTGTAGAGAATCAGAATATGGATTTTGGTGCAATGCAACTTTTTATTATGGTGAGTCAAAGCAGTCCAATTTTGTTTAGGGGACAGGTGTCATACAAATGAGGTAAAATTTCAGTCAACTTCTTAACTACTATGGTCCTTGAAATGTTCACTGTGGACGAAACTATTCTGGTGTCTGTGTGGGACCTGCCATACATGCAGATAATTATGCCACTTTACATTTGCTAACTGAATGGACTTCCCTTATGTCTGAAACAACAGAATCCTCCCATTGCTAATGAAATCAGATCTGAAGCATCTCTAACCAGAATTTACAGCATACAGAGAAAAGTGACCAAGACATTTTCAAAGCGTCTCAAGACTCTTTCACCACTGTATTTCTCAAAAAAAAAAAAATCTTCTAGCTATTCCCAGGGAAAAAAATATGGGATATATACAGGTTGATCACCTGTAAAACACATTCTGTAAACATTCCTATTACCAAACATTTGATTGATTTCAAAGTTTGATCCTCTAACCACATAATTTTATGAAATGCTCACTAAAATGCCTATTTCTAAACCTCAGTCTGTTCTTAATAAATTAGATTTTCCATAATAGATTCTGAGAATATCTATCAACAAAGATATTCTGAAGAACACTAAAATTTGTGAAATCACTGCTAATTTTACTGAAATATTTCTGTCATTTATCGTTAGTTAGCACAGTCTCTTTACATCTAAACTACAATCCAATTAAACGAATAGTTAGAATTACTCCTTGAACATAATAGCAAATTATCTTAATCTAAAATTAAATTCTTATTTTGCAAGAAAAATAAGTCAGTATCGATTTCTAGATATTTCTCTGATATCTGCTGATATAAATTGGAAACGTCCTGCAATTATTTTAATGTATAAGAATTCTCTGAAAGTTCGAAGGAGGAGCCAAGATGGCCGAATAGGAACAGCTCCAGTCTACAGCTCCTAGCGTGAGCGATGCAGAAGACGGGTGATTTCTGCATTTCCATCTGAGGTATCGGGTTCATCTCACTAGGGAGTGCCAGACAGTGGGCGCAGGTCAGTGGGTGCGCGCACTGTGCCCGAGCCGAAGAAGGGCGAGGCATTGCCTCACTCAGGAAGCGCAAGGGGTCAGGAAGTTTCCTTTCCTAGTCAAAGAAAGGGGTGACAGACAGCACCTGGAGAATTGGGTCACTCCCACCCGAATACTGCGCTTTTCCAACGGGCTTAAAAAACGGTGCACTAGGAGATTATATCCCGCACCTAGCTCAGAGGGTCCTACGCCCACAGAGTCTCGCTGATTGCTAGCACAGCAGTCTGAGATCAAACTGCAAGGCGGCAGCGAGGCTGGGGAAGGGGCACCCGCCATTGCCCAGGCTTGCTTAGGTAAACAAAGCAGTCTGCAAGCTTGAATTGGGTGGAGCCCACCACAGCTCAAAGAGGCCTGCCTGCCTCTGTAGGCTCCACCTCTGGGGGCAGGGCACAGACAAACAAAAAGACAGCAGTAACCTCTGCAGACTTAAATGTCCCTGTCTGACAGCTTTGCAGAGAGCAGTGGTTCTCTCAGCATGCAGCTGGAGATCTGAGAACGGGCAGACTGCCTCCTCAAGTGGGTCCCTGACCCCTGACCCCCAAGCAGCCTAACTGGGAGGCACCCCCAAGCAGGGGCAGACTGACACCTCACACGGCCGGGTACTCCAACAGACCTGCAGCTGAGGGTCCTGTCTGTTAGAAGGAAAACTAACAAACAGAAAGGACATCCACACCAAAAACCCATCTGTACATCACCATCATCAAAGACCAAAAGTAGATAAAACCACAAAGATGGGGTAAAAACAGAGCAGAAAAACTGGAAACTCTAAAAAGCAGAGCACGTCTCCTCCTCCAAAGGAATGCAGTTCCTCACCAGCAACAGAACAAAGCTGGACGGAGAATGACCTTGACGAGCTGAGAGAAGAAGGCTTCAGATGATCAAATTACTCGGAGCTACAGGAGGATATTCAAACCAAAGGCAAAGAAGTTGAAAACTTTGAAAAAAATTTAGAAGACTGTATAACTAGAATAACCAATACAGAGAAGTGCTTAAAGGAGCTGATGGAGCTGAAAACCAAGGCTCCAGAACTACGTGAAGAATGCAGAAGCCTCAGGAGCCGATGCGATCAAATGGAAGAAAGGGTATCAGCCCTGGAAGATGAAATGAATGAAATGAAGCGAGAAGGGAAGTTTAGAGAAAAAAGAATAAAAAGAAACGAGCAAAGCCTCCAAGAAATATGGGACTATGTGAGACCAAATCTACGTCTGAGTGGTGTACCTGAAAGTGACGGGGAGAATGGAACCAAGTTGGAGAACACTCTGCAGGATATTATCCAGGAGAACTTCCCCAATCTAGCAAGGCAGGCCAACATTCAGATTCAGGAAATACAGAGAACGCCATAAAGATACTCCTCGAGAAGAGCAACTCCAAGACACATAATTGTCAGATTCACCAAAGTTGAAATGAAGGAAAAAATGTTAAGGGCAGCCAGAGAGAAAGGCTAGGTTACCCTCAAAGGGAAGCCCATCAGACTAACAGCAGATCTCTCGGCAGAAACTCTACAAGCCAGAAGAGAGTGGGGGCCAATATTCAACATTCTTAAAGAAAAGAATTTTCAACCCAGAATTTCATATCCAGCCAAACTAACCTTCATAAGCGAAGGAGAAATAAAATACTTTACAGACAAGCAAATGCTGAGAGATTTTGTCACCACCAGGCCTGCCCTAAAAGAGCTCCTGAAGGAAGCGCTAAACATGGAAAGGAACAACCGGTACCAGCCGCTGCAAAATCATGCCAAAATGTAAAGACCATCGAGACTAGGAAGAGACTGCATCAACTAACGAGCAAAATAACCAGCTAACATCATAATGACAGGATCAAATTCACACATAACAATATTAACTTTAAATGTAAATGGACTAAATGCTCCAATTAAAAGACACACACTGGCAAATTGGATAGAGTCAAGACCCATCAGTGTGCTATATTCAGGAAACCAATCTCACGTGCAGAGACACACATAGGCTCAAAATAAAAGGATGGAGGAAGATCTACCAAGCAAATGGAAAGCAGAAAAATGCAGGGGTTGTAATCCTAGTCTCTGATAAAACAGACTTTAAACCAACATAGATCAAAAGAGACAAAGAAGGCTATTACATAATGGTAAAGGGATCAATTCAACAAGAAGAGCTAACTATCCTAAATATACATGCACCCAATACAGGAGCACCCAGATTCATAAAGCAAGTCCTGAGTGATCTACAAAGAGACTTAGACTCCCACACAATAATAATGGGAGACTTTAACACCCTACTGTCAACATTAGACAGATCAATGAGACGGAAAGTTAACAAGGATACCCAGGAATTGTACTCAGCTCTGCACCAACCAGACCTAATGGACATCTACAGAACTCTCCACCCCAAATCAACAGAATCTACATTTTTTTCAGCACCACACCACACCTATTCCAAAATTGACCACATACTTGGAAGTAAAGCTGTCCTCAGCAAATGTAAAAGAACAGAAATTATAACAAACTGTCTCTCAGACCACAGTGCAATCAAACTAGAACTCAGGATTAAGAAACTCACTCAAAACCGCTCAACTACATGGAAACTGAACAACCTGCTCCTGCATGACTACTGGGTACGTAACGAAATGAAGGCAGAAATAAAGATATTCTTTGAAACCAACAAAAACCAAGACACAACATACCAGAATCTCTGGGACACATTCAAAGCACTGTGTACAGGGAAATTTATAGCACTAAATGCCCACAAGAGAAAGCAGGAAAGATCCAAAATTGACACCCTAACATCACAATTAAAAGAACTAGAAAAGCAAGAGCAAACACATTCAAAAGCTAGCAGAAGGCAAGAAATAACTAAAATCAGAGCAGAACTGAAGGAAATAGAGACACAAAAAACCCTTCAAAACATTAATGAATCCAGGAGCTGGTTTTTCGAAAGGATCACCAAAATTGATAGACTGCTAGCAAGACTAAGAAAGAAAAAAAAGAGAGAAGAATCAAATAGACGCAATAAAAAATGATAAAGGGGATGTCACCACCGATCCCACAGAAATACAAACTACCATCAGAGAATACTACAAACACCTCTATGCAAATAAGCTAGAAAATCTAGAAGAAATGGATAAATTCCTCGACACATACACTCTCCCAAGACTAAACCAGGAAGAAGCTGAATCTCTGAATAGACCAATAACAGGAGCTGAAATTGTGGCAATAATCAATAGCTTACCAACCAAAAAGAGTCCAGGACCAGATGGATTCACAGCCGAATTCTACCAGAGGTACAAGGAGGAACTGGAACCATTCCTTCTGAAACTATTCCAATAGAAAAAGAGGGAATTCTCCCTAACTCATTTTATGAGGCCAGCATCATCCTGATACCAAAGCTGGGCAGAGACACAACCAAAAAACAGAATTTTAGACCAATATCCTTGATGAACATTGATGCAAAAATCCTCAGTAAAATACTGGCAAACTGAATCCAGCAGCACATCAAAAAGCTTATCCACCATGATCAAGTGGGCTTCATCCCTGGGATGCAAGGCTGGTTCAATATACACAAATCAATAAATGTAATCCAGCATATAAACAGAACCAAAGACAAAAACCACATGATTATCTCGATAGATGCAGAAAAGGCCTTTGAAAAATTCAACAACTCTTCATGCTAAAAACTCTCAATAAATTAGGTATTGATGGGACGTATCTCAAAATAATAAGAGCTATCTATGACAAACCCACAGCTAATATCATACTGAATGGGCAAAAACTGGAAGCATTACCTTTGAAAACTGGCACAAGACAGGGATGCCTTCTGTCACCACTTCTATTCAACATAGTGTTGGAAGTTCTGGCCAGGGCAATTAGGCAGAAGAAGGAAATAAAGGGTATTCAATTAGGAAAAGAGGAAGTCAAATTGTCCCTGTTTGCAGACATGATTGTATATCTAGAAAACCCCACTGTCTCAGCCCAAAATCTCCTTAAGCTGATAAGCAACTTCAGGAAAGTCTCAGGATACAAAATCAATGTACAAAAATCCCAAGCATTCTTATACACCAACAACAGACAAACAGAGAGCCAAATCACGACTGAACTCCCATTCACAATTGCTTCAAAGAGAATAAAATACCTAGGAATCCAACTTACAAGGGACGTGAAGGACCTTTTCAAGGAGAACTACAAACCACTGCTCAAGGAAATAAAAGAGGATACAAACAAATGGAAGAACACTCCATCCTCATGGGTAGGAAGAATCAATATCATGAAAATGGCCATACTGCCCAAGGTAATTTACAGATTCAATGCCATCCCCATCAAGCTACCAATAACTTTCTTCACAGAATTGGAAAAAGCTACTTTAAAGTTCATATGGAACCAAAAAAGAGCCCGCATCGCCACGTCAATCCTAAGCCAAAAGAACAAAGCTGGAGGCATCACACTACCTGACTTCAAACTATACTACAAGGCTACAGTAACCAAAACAGCATGGTACTGGTACCAAAACAGAGATATAGATCAATGGAACAGAACAGAGCCCTCAGACATAACGCTGCATATCTACAACTATCTGATCTTTGACAAACCTGAGAAAAACAAGCAATGGGGAAAAGATTCCCTATTTAATAAATGGTGCTGGGAAAACTGGCTATCCATATGGAGAAAGCTGAAACTGGATCCCTTCCTTACACCTTATACAAAAATCAATTCGAGATGGATTAAAGACTTAAACGTTAGACCTAAAACCATAAAAACCCTAGAAGAAAACCTAGGCATTACCATTCAGGACATAGGCATGGGCAAGGACTTCATGTCTAAAACACCAAAAGCAATGGCAACAAAAGCCAAAATTGACAAATGGGATCTAATTAAACTAAAGAGCTTCCACACAGCAAAAGAAACTACCATCAGAGTGAACAGGCAACCTACAAAATGGGAGAAAATTTTTGCAACCTACTCATCTGACAAAGGGTTAATATCCAGAATCTACAATGAACTCAAACAAATTTACAGGAAAAAAACAAACAACCCCATCAAAAAGTGGGTGAAGGACATGAACAGACACTTCTCAAAAGAAGACATTTATGCAGCCAAAAAACACATGAAAAAATGCTCACCATCACTGGCCATCAGAGAAATGCAAATCAAAACCACAATGAGATACCATCTCACACCAGTTAGAATGGCAATCATTCAAAAGTCAGGAAACAACAGGTGCTGGAGAGGATGTGGAGAAATAGGAACACTTTTACACTGTTGGTGGGAATGTAAACTAGTTCAACCATTGTAGAAGTCAGTGTGGCAATTCCTCAGGGATCTAGAACTAGAAGTACCATTTGACCCAGCCATCCCATTACTGGGTATATACCCAAAGGTCTATAAATCATGCTGCTATAAAGACACATGCACTCGTATGTTTATTGCGGCATTATTCACAATAGCAAAGACTTGGAACCAACCCAAATGTCCAACAATGATAGACTGGATTAAGAAAATGTGGCACATATACACCATGGAATACTATGCAGCCATAAAAAATGATGAGTTCATGTCCTTTGTAGGGACATGGATGACATTGGAAATCATCATTCTCAGTAAACTATCGCAAGAACAAAAAACCAAACACCGCATATTCTCACTCATAGGTGGGAATTGAACAATGAGAACACATGGACACAGGAAGGGGACATCACACTCTGGTGACTGTTGTGGGGTGGGGGGAGGGGGGAGGCACAGCATTGGGAGATACACCTAATGCTAGATGACGAGTTAATGGGTGCAGCGCACCAGCATGGCACATGTATACATATGTAACTAACCTGCACATTGCGCACATGTACCCTAAAACCTAAAGTATAATAATAATTAATTAATTAATTAAAACACACACACACACACACACACACACACACACACACACCCCCCAATAAAAAAGAATTCTCTGCAAGAGTTTGACTTTGTAAATGGAAATATAAAGCATGTTGAGTCCCAAGTAATTTAGGAGAAATGAGGACTTGAGGTCTGTAACATGAGAAAAAATCTACTCTCTTTTGTAAGAAACTTGCTAAAATAAAGAAATTATAGCATCTGCCAGAAAGGAGGTAAGAATCTGATGTGATAGGAGAGAAGGTACTGCTTTATCCAATAACGTATGGTCATACTGGTTAGAAAGGGAAATGAAAGTCTTTGAAATCTTTATTTCTGTCATAATTATCAATGATCTACCCATTTATGGTCAGTGTCATATTTTCACTTTAAATATCTGTGAGTTTATGAATCAGACATTAAAATTTAAAATTTTACAGAAAGTGTATTTTCAATGTAATAACCAGGTAAGAGCTTTTTTTCCTTATATTTTTCTTGTACAGTCATAGAAAATCCTTTGGTTTTAGTCTCTGCTATAAATTGAGAATTTAGGCTCTTGTATTTGTGATTTTATCTAACTTGTTTAATGCCATTAAAAACAGGATTCTACTGCATAATTTTTGTACTCTTCATGCCTTCATTCTGTTCTAATGTCAAAAGTAACGTAAACCCTGAAAGTGATACCTTCATCAGGCATTTTATTCCAGCTGAGTAGAGGTGACAGCTCAATTAGATATTTCATTCCTACATGCCATGGGATGTCAGATATGCTTGTCCCTGCTCTATCAAAATTTTTAACTGATTCATGCTCAAATGAGGCCAGTTAACCCTAAATTTTCCTTACTCACCGATAATAGTTTGGATGTGTCCCCACCCAAATCTCATGTCTTGGTTTTACCACTAATAATTTCTGTCAGTTTCAAATTGAATAAGGTTACCTTATCTGTGAGTAAACTGTTGACTCATTAGAAGATACAAAAAATTGGTGACAATAGTTTTTACCTTCATGGAGTTTGGCATCTAAACACTCTGGAAAAATCCTATAAACATCCTAGAATCTGACTTTATTACCTACTAATTTAGGCAGTTTATTTTGCAAACTACTATCTCACCCTTTTTCTCCAGGCCACTGGCAGTGAAGTTGAGGAACTAAGGATGGAAGAGGAAAGAGTTATTAATATTTGTTTTTTCTTCCATAAAAATGTAGGAATAACAAAATCAGCAGAGCAAGCCAAAATCCAGGTAGGAAGGTAAAAACTATTAAGTCAGATGTAGAAGAGTGAAACTGTTGTTAAAATTTAAAGCAGATTTCGAAGCAAGAATTGAATCCAAAATTTGAAAGGAAGGGAGGTCGGAATCATTGAAATGCATTGGGTGAAAACAGAGAACAGTCCAGGGCAATTTTCTAAACAGTTGTTGTATACTTGGCCTTTACATAGTGTATGGATAAACTAGCCAAAAGTAAAAGGCTTGAGACAAGAAAAAATAAAGATTATTTTCTGCTTAAAACATAAAAATCAAAAAAATATTGTTTCTGCCTCTAAAATTTTTGCACTCATATGTATCTTTGAAACACTGTTGACACAGGTAAAGCTCTCGGTTAAAATTTGTCATCATTACCATCATCACTTTTCTTTAAACTATAGCAGAAATCTCAACTTGAACCTCTGCTGGGCTGGGCTGGCAAGCTGGCTGAATGAACTGGCCAGAAGTTTATTTTCATGCAATATCAGTGAGTTTTCTGAGAATAAAATCAATAAGAGAAAATAAAGTCTCAGTAAGTTTGACCAAGGAATAAAGGTCTATCCTCCAGGTGAAGCTAAAAACAGCCTGATGATTCTCAAGAGATTTATCTGACAAAATGCAGAAAAGTAGGAATACAGAAGCAGAAATGAAGTGAAAATAAAAATCAAACTAAAGTTTTCCAAAACTTCAATAATTATTGTGGAACAAGCAGTACTTATTGATTAGCTCTCTAACTGAAGTGGAAGAAATTATGAGAAAGGAATTTTTGCCTACCTCATACTGGAACACAGTACAACTTTAACATTTTGAAAGTTTCATGGCCTATGGTGTAGCAAGAGAAAAGGTGACAGGAGGACATGGAGATTTCCAGTGGGTCTGCAGAGGAAGATAGGGAAGCAGCAGCTGCAACCTGCAGGACATAAGATGCTTCCATGTACATGGAAGACACCCTCCAAGGCCTTCATAAATATTTGACATTCTACAAGAGCCACATAGGGAAATAACCAGTGGGATTTGCATTTTTATAGTTACTGTAGCTTCATTTTTACCCATGACTACTTTACATGATCTCTAAAATTATTAGAATTTTAAATATCCAGGAAACAAGGCATTGTGATTTTTTTTTGTGAATGGGCATGTTTTCAAATAAGGAGTGACTTAAGAGAAGTTGAGAGTAGCATGCTAAATGTGTACCATCAATTGGCATACTTAAAACTCACAAAATACTTGATGCTAATTACAAGTCATGCTTTAATCAATATTAGATTTCTCAAAAATTCCAGATTCAAAATAAATTTTAAAAGGGATTCCCAAATTAAATATTGAGTGACCTTTATTCAACAATTGTCAGTAGCATTTTTCTCAGGTAACCATTAAACTAAAAATACCAATTGATTCTAGGTCACATTTTTTATTTTAGGAATTCTCATCAGTGTCTTGATAAGAGTCTTTACTTTCTCTTGCCCTCATTCTGCCATTTCCCTTTCACTCTGTTCTTTCTCTGAAATTAAACACTTTTTCACTGCTGCTTAACTCCTCATACTACTTGCTGGACTCCAGACCTTTTTAACTAATGCTAATTCCACTTTTCTGCTTTTTTCCCCTCTTGACCTTATTCTCCTGCACCTACTTTCATAAACCTCACTCTTCTTTCTCTTTTATATCCTGTTCTTTTCACCATATATGAGTATACCTGTGTCTTTCCTAATTCCTAAGTAATATACCAAAATAGTCATATTTTCTATTTCAACTAGAGTGTTTACCCATAAAACTGGGTATAAAGATACTTAGGTAAAGCCTTTTACAGGTGAGAGAAATTATAATTAATAATTACACAGGATCAAGGTTCTACAATTCATTTTTCCTTTAATATTATGGTTTCATATGAGTATTTAAATGAATAAATAGTAAATGAATAAAAATGCTCTAAACATTTAGGTTTCTATTTCTGTTCTTGTATGTTACTAAACTTTTTTGAAGTAAAATCTCATTATGACTGGTATCTACTTTCCTCAAAAAGGAGAATATTTTGATATTTCATATGAGTGGACATCACTGGCTCATCCCGCTAGTTTGTGATGCATGTTAAACAAACACAATTCTGATGCCCACATCCGTGGGTTGCTGCAAGCATTGAAGTGGATACTATTAAGTCCATATTACAGTTCCTGGCACACAGCCAACATAAACACATAACTTTTCTTCCATAATACTGGTCAAAGTTTTTAAATTATTTTAAAATGTAAAACTGATGCTTGGAGAGGTTAGAAACTTAGACAGGCTTGCTCGCAGCCAAAAAACTACTAAAAGCAGAAATGCCATTTACAACCAGATGTATCCAACCCTACAGCCAGTGTTCTTAACTATTATAGACCTGCACTGATTTATCCGCTCAATATTTTCTTTCCTCTGGGCTGCACTCTGGTTTTACTTGTCCTTCTAATGGCTGGGAGAACTCTCAAGTGATATAGAAACAGAGAAAAGATAAATCAATAGAATCACTTGCCCTAGTTTGATTCCGCTTATGTCATTTATTTCTGCTAATTAAATATTCACTTTGTACAATGGTAGAAAAATGGGTGTACTTGAGTGATTCATTTTTCTTCAGTTAGGAGGTTGAAATTGGGGTGGGGGATGGCATAACTAGAGCTCTCTTTAGAGGTTACAGTGTATGACTAGCATTTGGCATATGGAAAGTATGTATTAATATCTTCATTTTTAGATGAAGGTTGATCATATATATGCATAAAGTATTATGAGTAGACTAATTCTCAATAATTCTGTTTGGAAAGAACATCATGAGCCTTGAATATAAAGCTGAGGAATTTGAACTTTACAACATAACCCAAAAAAGTGCTGCCATGTGCAGCGGCTCACATCTCTAATCCAAGCACTTTGGGAGGCCAAGGCAGGCGAATCGCTTGAAACCAGGAGTTTGAGACCAGCCTGGGAAACATGGTGAAACCCTGTCTCTACAAAAAGTATAAAAATTATCAGGGCATGGTGGCTGATGTGGGAGGATGGCTTGAGCCCGGGAGGCGGAGATTGCCATGAGCTGAGATTGCACCACTGCACTCCAGCCTGAGCAACACAGCCAGACCCTGTCTAAAACTAGTGATTAAAATTTCTGGTGGGTCAGAAAATTACTCTTGATACAAGCTAACTTACTAAATGAAAATGAATTTGAAATGACCCTAAACTGTTTTTAATCTATACCCTTTTTGTATAAAACTGATCTTTGCCAAGAGGCTCAATATTAATGAAATATATATGAGATTCACAAGTTTTATTTCTAACTCAGTATTAGTATTTGGAAAATTGAGAGGAGAAGTTGGCAAGGTAATGATATTTTTCATCAACGTCCTTATAAAAAGTTTCTGCAGGCTCAGATAAATCAAAAGGTATGTTATTTCTCTAGAATAAATTGTGGCCTTAAATTCATCTAGATTTGACTCACTGTCATAGTTTTTCACCAAAAATGAAAATCCTTCCTTTTCTAGAGCAGAGATTGTGTTAATTTGCTTTATGTTACTTATTCGCCCATAGACCCACTCTCTGAATTTTCACCACCCAATAATAGGTGGACAGAATGCTGCTTTTGTAGTCATTTTCTCTCAGATAATATGTTTTGTACTTGATTAGCAGATCTATACTTGAAGAAGGAGAGGATAGAAAGAAGAAATGCAAATCTAGCCTATTATTAATAGCTAGTATTGGCAGCTATTAAAGTACTTACGATATTCTTTAAATGTTGCACCCAAATGGCTACATATTACATATACAGAGAAGCTGAGTCCAAGGATTAGGAGTCAAAACCTGACTTTGTCAGTTGATAACTATTCTCAAGTACCCAGTATGCAAAAAAGTCCTGTATATGCTATGAAAATTTTCAAATTAGCAAACAAGTCACAGGAGGACATTGTGCAACGGAAGGGAAATGGCAAAAACACAAATACTAACATAAAATCAATGGCTGAAAGCTCTAAACACATGATATATTCCCATGTTTATGTCTTGCTCCTTCTCTCTTGCAATCTGCTTTCATTCATGCTGTAATATGTAAAATTTCCTCTTTATATACTGTATTGGTCAGGGTTCTCTAGAGGGATAGGACTCATAGGATAGATGTGTATATGAAGGGGCATTTATTAAGGAGTCACAAGCACAAGGTGAAGTCCCACAATAGGCCATCTGTAAGCTGAGGAGCAAGGAAGCCAGTCCGAATACCAAAACCTCAAACACAGGGAAGTTTACATTGCAGCCTCCAGTCTGTGGCCGAAGGCCTGAGAGCCCCTGGGAAACCACTGCTTTAAGTCCAAGAGTCCAAAAGCTGAAGTACTTGGAGTCCAATATTCAAGTGCAGGAAGTATCCAGCATGAAAGAAAGAGGAAGGCTGGAAGACTCAACCAGTCTAGTCCTTCCACATTCCTCTGCCTGTTTTTATCTGAGCCATGTTAAATTTCCTCTTTCTGTACCGTATTAGTCAGGTGGTAGCTGATTAGTTGGTGCCCACCGAGATTGAGGGTGGGTCTTCCTCTCCCAGTCCACCGACTCAAATATTAATCTCCTTTGGCAATACCCTTATAGACACCCAGGAACAATACTTTGCATCCTTCAATCCAAGTAAGTTGATACTATATATTAACCATCACATATGCCCTCCACACTTCCACAACACTGCATATGCTTATGACTTATGACTATAAATAATTTAATCTTTTATTCACACTCTCTAACACAGGCAGAATAAGTCTCCCAATAGAAACTCTCCCATTATTCTTATCTTGACTGTAGTTGCTCCTCTGTCTTAATTCCATTGCTTCCCTATTTAACTCTAGCAAAACTCTTGTCATACAGACTCAAAACTGTTATTCCTTCCCATTAGACCACAAATTCAAATGAGTTTGGGACCAAAATATTTCATAGTTCAGCTGCTAGCATAGTTTCTGGCATGGAATAAGAGCTTAAATACTTTAATATGTTGAATTTGGAAAAAATATGGAATTGACAGTCAAAATGCAAAAGCTTAAGTTCCCCAAGTAATCTTAAGACAGACAAGTCACATACCCAGTCCAAATCTGTGAGAATTACATCTAGTGTACAGATTTATAGTATTATGTAACATATGAGAAAGTGCTTTGTTAACTGTAAAATAACAGGGTATTTTAGTTATTATCAATTTAACTTCAAATCTAATGAAAAGATTATTTGAATTGATGCTTTATTGATTGTACAACAGAAATTGAATGGACATCCTAAGTTAGAAATTAAGTAAAATAATAAACTCTTAAAATGAAAGTAGATAGAAAAACAAAAATAGAGATCTCAAAGTGATTTTGTTTCAGAAACTTACACTAGAAAAAATAAAGATTCAGAGAACTCTTAGGAAAACTCAAGAAGTAAATCACAGTTAAAAAAAAACATATTTGTCGAGACTACTCTGAGGTTTTAAAAGTTTAAGAGAGAAAAGGCTGCTAAATTTGGTCAGAAGAAATTCATTATCATAGATACATTTAATAAGATCTGTTTAAGAGCTGCCATTTTACATTGAAATAGCATTTAATTTACATCAGCCACCAAGCAACTGGCCAATCCTTTTAATGGATTGATTTGAACTAAAGTCTCTAAGAAACAAGAATTCTTAATAATACCTTATAAATGTGACAGTTACAGATAGTGTAGAATGAGATCCATACCTCCTGGTTTTTACCATTTTCCATCTCATTACCTTGGTTCAGTTACAAGATTCTATTTTAAGCTCAGCTACTAAATTGTATACACTTTACAGTCTGTTTTCTCAATCTATTTTGACCACATAAGGCAAAAATCACAGCTATCCAATTAATTCCCCTAATTAATAAACTTTATTTTCCCTTCAGCTGCTGATGGCATGCTCCATGCTGTTCATCTAACTGTCTGTCTTAAGCCTTCCCTCCGACCTACTTTCATGGATCCTTGATGATTTGGGGCAACATGCCAAGATTTTCACAGCTTTTACAAACACATTAAAAACACATTAAAACCCCTTCTGCAAATCTGTCCATATATACCACTGTGTCGCAGTTGCATCTCTGCTTAACTTCTTATCCATACCTTTATTGCTGCTCAATTGAACTACTCAGTTCACTTTTGTAATAGCTTCTCAGGGTTCATATTTTCACATTCCATGATGTACCACGTGAAGCTGATCTCAGATGCTAGCACGCCCACACCTGTACACACAACAGCCATTCCCTCTTCCTCTGGTAATTCTATTCACTATCTCTTCACTAAAGCATTTGCTCCTAACATATGTTTTCTTGTTTTTAAACTTGAGAGGGACTTCTTGTTTTCCTGATGCAAATCTGTAATCTATAATTGCCTCTCATTCAATCCCAGCCCTCCACTAATTACTTTGATATTGGTAAATGGAATGTCTCCCCTGAACTCCTGTTGTCTGGAATAGTCTTTCTTATTATTCTCCATCTCATTAGCTCTCTGTTTCCAAGCTCAACTGAAAGCAGAATATTTTTCTAATATCTGGCTTTTATTTTCTCATTCTCTCCTTCACTTTTATACAATTACAGAGGTAAATATCATCAATCCACTGAAAATAGTCATTTAATGTGAATCTCAAAAGACTAATAACACATGCATCATAGATCAAAGTGGTAAATATTGTCTGTCTCCATGTTAGACTGGCTCCAAAAGATCATTATTACAAATGGAATTGTTACTACTTGGTTTGGACATATTCAACGTGCACAAATCTTTAAGAACTTTCTTATATAAAAAGTCTATCTCTCTGTCTTTAATTTCTGTACCTATGACATGGTTAGCATAGCTGAAATTTCACATCAGGCAACCTTAAGCATTAAAATAAAGTATATTCATTGCCAAGATCATAGTTCAGCATATGGCAAATGCAGGATAATATTATAATTCCCCGGACTTTAATACTGTGTTGATACTTACATCTTTTCAATTTATAAGACAGAAGGCATATATGTATATGTGTATATATATATATGCTACAATTAAATAGTGGTGAAATACAGTATAGTTATTCCTCATATCTGTGAGGGATGGGATTCAGGTCCCTCCTTCCTATCCCTCAGCCCCTGCAGATACCCAAATTGCAGAGGCTCAAGTCTTATAGTCAAGTACTATATTCAAAGTCAATAGTAGTTGCACATAACCTAGGTAATCCTCCTGTATCCTCTAAATCATCTCTAGATTACTTACAAAATCTAATGCAATGCCTGTACATAACTTTATTCATGTGGATTTGACATATTGCTCCACGTGCAGCAAATTCAAGTTTTGCTTTTTGGAACTTTGTGGAATTTTTTTCTGAATATTTTCGATGTATTGTTGGTTGAATCCACAGATGTGGAACCCATGGATATGAAACCCTGACTTTATAGAGGAAAACACATTCATACAACTATAATATTATTGGGCACTCATTTGGCAACCAACTCATTGCACAATATTTTAACATACATTATCTCATGTTGTCCATGATGTAGTTACTACTGTCACTCTCATTTTCCTAAGAGAAAGGTTTTGAAAGTCGAAGCAGCTTGCCCAAATTTGTACTGTCAACGAGACCCAGCTTGATATTCAAACTTATGTCTTCTGACTTTATATTCTAAGTTCTTATTGCAAATTCATCTAATAAAGCTTCATGAGATAATTTTAACTTAGATTAATAGAATTATGACACATAGAGATAGTCAAATGTCCTTCTAAAATTAAGGAGCAAAATGAGTGTCTTCTTAAAGGAGAAGGGAGAGTCCAAAGATATGCATCACAAGACTTCAAAGAGAAGGTTCATTACATTTTTCAGATGTAGTACAATTCTCAACAAAAATAAACAATGGGGAAAGGACATCATATTTAATAAGTGGTATTGAGAAAACTAGATAGCCATAAGAAGAAAAATGAAACTGGACTCCTACCTCTCACCTTATACAAAAATTAACTCAAGATAGATTCAAGACTTCAACTTAAGACCTGAAACTTTACAAATCATAGAAGAAAACCTAGGAAAAACTCTTCTGGACATTGGCCTAGAACAAAAATTTATGATTAAAACTTCAAAAGCAAATGCAACAGGAACACAATTAGACAAATGAGAGTTAACTAAACTACAGAGCTTGTGCATAGTGAAAGAAACAGAGTAAACAGGCAATCACGCAGAATGGGAGAATATAATTGCAAACTTTTCATCTGACAAAGGTCTAATACCCAGAATCTATAAGGAACTTAATTCAACAAGAATAAAACAAAGTGGTCAATGGACAATTAAAAAGTGGCCAACAGATATGAATGGATACTTCTCAAAAGACGAAGGGGAACATCACACACCGGGGCCTGTCATGGGGTGGGGGGAGCGGGGAGGGATAGCATTAGGAGATATACCTAACGTAAATGACGAGTTACTGGGTGCAGCACACCAACATGGTGCATGTATACACATGTAACAAACCTGCACGTTGTGCACATATATCCTAGAACTTACAAGTATAATAAAAAAAAAGAAGAGGTAAAATTAAAAAAAAGATGACATTCAAGCAGCTAACAAACAATGCTTAATATCATTAATCAAATAAATACAAATTGAAATCACAATCATATTTCACACCTTTCAGAATGGCTATTTAACAAAAAAAACAAAGGAAAATACCAACAGATGGCAAAAATGAGAAAAGGGAATGCTTATACACTGTTGGAGGGAATGTAAATTAGTTCAACCCCTATGGAAAACAGCACAGAGATTTCTCACAAAACTAAAAATGTAACTACCATTCGACACAGCAATCCTACTACTGGGTATCCACCCAAAGGAAAAAAAAAAAAAAGCATTCTTTCAAAAAGTCATCTGCACCTATGATGTTTATCACAGTGCTATTTATAATACCAAAATCATGGAAACAACCTAAGCCTCCAACGGTGGATTAAAGAAAATGTGGTTTGTCTATACACATCCACACACACATTAATGGAATAGTATGCAACCATTAAAAGAAACAAAATCACATTATTTACAACCTAATGAATGCAGCTAGAGATCATTATCTTAAGTGAAATAACACAAACAGAAAATCAAGCACTACATATTCTCACTTCCAAGTGGGAGCTCAACAATGAGTACCCACGGATATAAAGATAGAAACAATAGACAATGCAGACTCAAAAAGGTGGAGGGAGGGAAGCAGGGAGAGGACCAAGGATTGAAAGACTGTGTATTGGGTACTAAGTTCACTATTTGGGCAATGTGTTTACTAGAAGCCCAAACCCTACCATTACTCAGTGTCCTTATGTATCAAACCTGAATATGTACCCCTGAAACTATAATAAACAAACAAAAATTAGCTCAATTCCACAAAATATAGAGATGAAGGAACAATGAGAACATATGGACACAGGGAGGGGGACATCACACACTGGGGCCTGTCAGGGGGTGAGGGACAAGGACAGGGAGAGCATTTGGACAAATACCTAATGCATGTGGGGCTTCAAACCTAGATGACGGGTTGATAGGTGCACCAAACCACTATGGCACATGTATACCTATGTAACAAACCTGCACGCTCTGCACATGTATCCCAGAACTTAAAATAAAAAATAAAACATTCCTACAAAAGGAAAATATGTAGTCCACTGTTTTTATGGAGAATATAAAAGTAAGGGGCGTTTTAAACTGAAGTTCAACATACCACGCTTAGCACTATTTTGAGCACAACATAAACACAGGGTAAATGAAGTACAGTTGATTCATGACCAGATTAACAGATTGACAAACAGAAAAAGTAGCTCTTTTGCTAGCAAAATTATTGGAAATGAGCTGGGGCACATAATTTACAATAATTCCAAATAAAATATGTTTAAATATAACATTTTATGGCTTATAAAATTTATAAACAGTGAGGAAATACACAGCCATTTTAGTAATTATCTCCATTTCTGGAGGGGAAACTAAAGCCGAGAATGACTTCCCTCAGTGAGTCAGTGACAGTCTGGGACGTGAGATCTGGTCATTTGATGCAAAGAGAAGCGTAACAGCAAAACCATAATATGTGTGGAGATTACTATCTCTCACTAAGGGACATGCACTCATCATTTCCCTACAGTCAGTTCATGCTCCGCAAGGGCCTAGGCAGAACTATGCCCCACACCAAACTGTCTACCATAAACTGATCCTTTGGAACAGAGATTTACCAGGTCACATCCTGAAACATTCCGTATCATGCCCTCTTTTGCTCTTTTCTAACAACCTGAGAACCAGTTGGCTCACTGAGGATGAGAGATGTGAAATTACCTAGTTAATGTGCATTGTGCTGGCTCACATTCTCACACACAGCCTGAAGTACAAAACACATTCATAACTAGGGAGACTTGAAAAATCTCTGTAAGAAAAGACTTTCCACTGCTCCCTCCTCTTATCATGTGCCTTTTTATTAGAGAAAGAATCTGGCTTTCGAGATTCTGTGGCTTACAATGCTAATAGCTATGAAGGAAAGATTATGAAAATGAGAAAATATGGAAACAAAGCCTGGGAGAAGCAAACTGAGGCTAGAGCCAGGTCTTGTACTCCTGAATGTCACTCCCTGGCCCATTTCATTGTACTTTGCCCTTTTCATTTCAGTCCTAACCACTGATCTCAGGATACTCTGCATTCAATCAGGACATAGCAATTACCCTTTATGAGACCCACATTCAGTTATTCAAGTCTTAATGCTCTGGATACCTTTAGGAGATCTTTTCATTATAGGCTCACAGTATCTAAGCAAGAGAATAAAGAATTTCTTCTATCTAAAATGCTGTGCTAAAGGTTTCAAAACTTCAGAGACCTGAAAACTGTGGCTTAAATAATACTAAGGGTAAGCTCTTACAGGTGTCTGAACCCTCGGCTCCACCTGGGGAAAGGGCTGCTTTGTGTGTAACTTTTCTGTTATTCATGCCATTCCTGTTGAGACCTTTTCATTAAATCAATGCCTTTTCCCTATGACTTTGATAAAGACAGTGTCTTGTTATCTACACCTACAGTCTCCAGATCTATTAATCACTTTAATTTGCTAACTAGGGTAGAGTACAGGATGAGTGGTTTGAGGGCTTCTGATTTGCAGTGATTACCTAAGCTAAAACAAAACTTTTTAGTCTCTTTTTTTCAAACATTATTCCATTGTACTATAGAATATGCTATAGGGAACACTCCTCTACTGGCAGGCAATGAATGAGATGACCTTAATGGAGCTCTTTTCCATCTAACATCTATGACTCTTTAATTTAGTTATCCTTCAGGCATGGGAAGAGCTTTCCATCATTACCCCTAATTTGTCTAACTATCAACATTACTTCAAAAAAAGCCTCCCAAGGTATGTTCCACTTTTCTGTCTTGCTTGAACTTCTGTTTCATGTCACTGGCTGCCTCTGTTGATATAGGATTTCAGCCCTGCCAAAATCACTTTCTGGTGCTCCTCCAGATTGTTATTGAGATACTTGATAAAATGTCTCTTTCCATGACAGATGTGAAAGCATTTGTCTCCCACTTCATGACAGGTACATTTCTAGCATCACTCATTGCTGCATATTTATATAGGTTAGTATTCCAGAGATAGAAACCAAGCAGTTTATATGTATAATTTATACATAATCTTCTGCTTCTCTTGTTGTTTGAAATTCAAGATACTGTCTTGTGAATGTTTATAATCTTGAATAAGCAAAGCTCTAGGCAAAACAAACCCTGATGCTGTCTTCTCTGAATCAACAGTGGAGACTTGTCGGACAAGTGATTTTAAATAAAACGAAAAGATTTAAAGAAACAAGGAAAGAATAAATACACTCATACAGTATTCCTCTGACTAGTGGAGTATAGGTGGTATTAATATCTAGAATTTTACATGTAGAATTTACAAACTATACATGTGCAGTTAGGGACTTTACTGAGTTTATTTTTTAAAATTAGTTATTCTTTACATGGCAACTGGCTTCAGGAGTAAATCACCTGGCTTCAAAGTATAATTCAATATGAGTGGATGGACTTTAAAACTGTGTACAAATACAGAGGAAGATGCATATATTACAAAATTATTTTTAAAAATACTCTGAACAGGGCATTTCCAGTCCAGCTTACTGAACCATTCTTGAGGATGTTATGTTTTTCAGGGACATAATCAGCAAGTACTGATTCTCTCTCCAATCCTTCATCTTATTAATGTGCTGCTTGAATAAAAGATATGGCCACTGATCCAGTAGGAAATGTGCATTTGGTTTCCATCACCAATCGATATGTTTAGAACTGCATGATTCCATCAATTCCCTGTCTTGGCTATTCCCACCCAAGGGCTCAAGATCACTCTCAAGTAACTAGCATACTCAAAAAAGCAGTTTCAATTTTCTCTTATAGATTACATTATGGAAGGAATACACTTGCTCAGTGTAAGAAGCATTATTTTAGTATAAATTCTAAGAATATAAGTATAGACATTGATATAGGTTCAGCTGTTGACGTAGGCAGAGGCAGAGATGGCTTTGAAGTAGATTTCCTCCTTATGAATCCCTCTTTTCTTTCCTACAAATTCTGTGACTTCAGTTAACTGATCTTGATAAATGTCCTCCTGGCAGAATGTGAACTATATTAGACCCAGCCTCATAGGACTCTCCTCAGTAGTAAATAGGTTCATGAAAGTGGGATCACTTTCATGAGTAACATACATGATAAATAGTAATAGCAAATAGTAACATACATGATAAATATTGATTATTGTTAAATAATACACACTAATGGAAAGCGTAATGTTAGAACTAAACTTTTCATTTATCTTCTTCTGAAAACCTTAATACAGATACGTGTTCTCCTCCTCTCCCCACCTCTCAATACACACAAATACACCAAATTCAATCAATCCAGCATTTGTAAGTTACTTATCCACTCATAGTCCTCATCACCAAACCATCACCACCACCACCACCACCACACCCATAGGCACCACCAAGTACCTTTGCTTATGTGTCTTTCTGAAATGCTTCCCTCTCCCTACTCATTATTTAGCTGGCTAATTCCCATTATTCTCTGTGATTTTCCTTAGGTATGACCTCCATAAAGAACCTTCATATCATCTTGCCCTGCATGAAATGTATTAAAAGCCTTTTCTCTGGTCTTTCATGATACTTTTAAAGGATATTATCATTTACAAAATGGAATACCAATGATTTTCACAAGTGGTCTATCAACTAAGCATGTACTTATGTAAATATTTTCAGAGGATTTCATTAACCTCTGAGTGAATAGTTGAAAAAAAAGAATGAAACAGATATAAGGCCATGTTTTTATTTGTAAATAAATGTATTGCCAAAAATTACATATAAATAACAAATAATGTCTCGAGTGACATGCAATAATCAAAATCCTCAAAAGAATACTTTTGTTTAGTAGAGATTTGAATAAACTACAATTTAAGGAGACTGTTGTATTTCTTTTGAGATAACCCCATAAGTTTTACATTCTGTATCAAGGCATCCATTTGCAGTAATAAAGATTCAAGGCTTATCCCTAAAAGGCAATGCCCATTCTTTATAGTCAATATAATCCTGCTAGCAAATAAAGCCTGAAGAAATAACACATACTGGACTTAAAACAACTTTACTAAAATTAATCCATTGTGATAATATGGAAGAAAACCACAGGACTCTTGAAAAACTAAACTAGCTACTGTCTGGTTGATACCAGAAATAGAGATTGGTATAAGGAAAAAATTAAAAGAAAGAAGTATCACAAATAAGAATGATTGATACTTATTAGAAACATATCTGGAAATAGATGATTAGGAATATTAAAAATAAAAATGAAGAGGTATATATGATGCCACTGAAGAAACAAGCAAAATTCAAATGAGTAAAAGGTAAACAAGAAATCAGGAAATAAAAAGAGTCCAATAAAATCTGAAAAGGGAAAGAAGGCGCAAAATGAGGATCAATAAAGAAACCGCAATATGACTACTGCAAAGTCAGAGCTCAGAACATCATGGCTATAGAAACCTTAAAGAGACTTTTTAAAATATATCATTTCTAAGAGGCCACAATATACAATAAGTTACAAATATAAAAATGTTTTATTATTTACAATTTAACAGATGTAGACTATAAAGCTATGGGTAAAGAAACAAAAGACAACAAAAGTAACATCCCTACTTATGTACACTCACTATGCTTTCAGGGTACATACTTTTACTTTCCAAACCCTAACAATTATATAGCATTTCACACAATAAAATTTTATATAGCATATCTTAATTACTTCAAAGCTTAATGCAGATTTAAATAATAAAACTTTACTATTTTGATCATAAATCAAGCAAATGAAACTACAATGACATTTTTTATTTTCAACTTACTGGTTATTTAATAATCACTGCACTCCTTGGGGATGTTAACATTGTAGAACTTGACAAATTAACAAGATAGTTCTAGGTTGACTCTATTTTCTCTTGAATATTAAATTAATGATTTGCTTAAAAAAACTTCTAATAAGGACACAGAACTTATAGTTTGCCAGTTTTTTTGTGTTACAAGACCTTTCTAAACTGAGGCAGATATGAACACTAGTTATCACACTCCAAACACTCTGCTTCCTGCACATACCATCTCCTGCATTGCCTATTTTTTCTAGCAAAGCATTTAGTAATCATTTGTATATGTTTACTTGTGGAAGTCTTAAAGCTGTAATAATTTATATTGTGTAAAATAGAAAGGACGTGAATTCAGTACATCAGGGATGGAAAATGTGCTGTTACTCATTCTCCTGTGGCTGAAGTAGATATCAGTAGTATATATGTAAACCTTTTTTTCCTGAGTCTCAAAATTCCTCTCAATGCTCAGTTCCAGGCAGCCATTACCAATTGCTACGAGTTAGCATATGGGTGAAAATTGATTTGACATCTCCAGTTAGAATATGAAATGCTGGCATACACATTATAGGTCAAGAGATCACAGGTATCTGGATAAGCAGTATCATTCAGTTACAAAATAAATGGGTGTGCAGGGTTAATGTGAAATCTGAGACCTATGTAAACCATTACTCAGAGATTAAAGCCATGATATAGTTACAATGTAGCCAAAACTGGCTGTGGAACATAGAGAACACGTAAGTGTTACTGTCTTAGATAGCTGGAACATCACTGAGACTACTCTTTTATATGTTAACTTGTTTACTACTCACAGCAAACTTATATGTTAGGTACTATGATTACCATCTACCTATCCTCAATTAAAAAAAAAAAACAGATCTTATTATCGTCACCCAAGTTAAACTGCATAACAAAAGGTAGAGGTGGGATTTTTAACTAGTTTATCTTCAGAGTAAGTGTCTCTACTAACTTCTATACTTCCTGTTGCCTATACAAGTCTGTTATAGAAATCAAATAAGAATATGTGGGTAAAAGTGAGTTTAAACGACTAGCAGATGTAAGGAGTTGATATTAGTAATGAATCCATTAAACATGCAGAGGGGTTAAAGGTTGGGTTTGCAAATAAGAGGTTTCTGTTTGTTTGTTGTTGTTGTTGTTCTTTTTTTTGAGATAGAGTCTCGCTGTGTCACCAGGCTGGAGTGCAGTGGTGCAATACCTGCTTACTGCAACCTCGTCCTCCCGGGTTCATGCCATTCTCCTGCCTCAGCCTCCTGAGTAGCTGGGACTATAGGTGCGTACCACCATGCCTGGCTAATTTTTTGTATTTATTGTAGAGACAGGATTTCACCTTGTTAGCCAGGTTGTTCTTGATCTCCTGACCTCGTGATCCACCCGCCTTGGCCTCCCAAAGTGCTGGGATTATAGGTATGAACCAAGGCACTTGGCCTTTTGTTTTGCTTTGTTTTGTTGAGACAGAGTCTCGCTCTGTCACCAGGCTGGAGTGCGGCAGCATTATCTCAGCTGACTGAAACCTCCACCTCCCTGGTTCAAGCGATCCTCCTGCCTCAGCCTCCCAAGTAGCTGGGACTACAGGTACGTGCCACCACGCCCAGCTAATTTTTTGTATTTTTAGTAGAGACAGGGTTTCACCACGTTGGCCTGGATGCTGTTGATCTCTTGCCCTCATGATCTGCCTGCCTTGGCCTCCCAAAGTGCTGGGATTACAGGCATGAGCCACAGTGCCAGGCCAAGAGTCCATTTTAATATGTGGGTATGCTGTGGCCATTCAATTAGTAAGTGCTGAAAATATCAGAAGACTTTATTTCACTGGAGTAATATTTGAATTTTAACACTTTGTTATATTATCCTCAAGAAACCAAACAGAGAGTCAATGCCAACATCTGAGTGATTTTCTACTGATACCTGACTACCAATCTTCTGTTGCTTCATCTGCTTTATACTTTACCAGGAACTCCTTGAAGGTAGGGACCATGATCTTTACAGTAGGTATTGATAGAATAGTATTCTATAAATAGGTGTTAAATGAATAAGTGAGTTAATCATAATTCTATTTACATTGGCTTTTACTCAGACAAAATGCCAGCATCATTTTTGGAGGGCTTGCCTTTAAACGTGAGTCTCTGAACTTGTGCTTGCAATATGTTTACAAAAACAGAAGCCTACAGATATCCAACCCCCATACCCCCAATACACATACACACGACCCTTTCCCTATAGTAGCTTTCATCACAACTCTGAGGGTGAAGAAAGCAGGGCTTAAGTTGCATGTTCCTTAAAATATGCATCTCTACTGAGCAGAAGAGAAATTGGTTATGACAGTTGTTAGAATACAAGAGTCTATTTCTAGCTGAAAAGATGTCTAAACAATGTCTCAAATTTTAAAGAAACAGGCTCAATATATCAATTAATTAAGGGCAAGCCAGTTATAATACAGCAGTTAGTAAACAGTGTGGAACTGGAAGACTGTTTTCTGGAAAATCAAAACTCATTTATACATTTTTTCCCTTGCTTTTCTAAGTATGTGTTTTGAAAAAAAACACGCCATCCTTTTATCTAGGTTTTCAGTAATATAAAATTAAATGCCTTCAAGTGTTAGAAATTCCTGACAAGATATAAACAAAGACTAGTTATTTTTTGCAAGTTTTTTTTTATTATTGGCACATTTAGAACTATTTCAATGTAATTGTCAACTGATTCAGAACTGTCATTTTAAAAACAATTCCATATACCTATAGGTGCACTATTAAATTGGGCAACAGATGGTAAAATACTTAACAAAAAAAGGGAGCTCATCTTGAAATTGAATCACAAGGAGATACTGTTATTATCACAAAGTTATAAACACATAACCATAATTAAAAGTAACACTCGAGATAAATCCTGTTGCCATATGCAAACATGTTTGTGGTTAGGAACTAACACACTCAAATACCCAACAGCAGATTCTGATGTATTCCTGAGTAAATTTTCAACTTTGAGGGTGCCAATTGTTTCTTTCCTTGGTATTTTTACTGTTTTGTTTCTCTTTTTTAAAAAAGAATGACTATAGAGTTTAGCACTGTATTTGAGATGTTGCTCAAAAATAAATAACTCCTGACATGGATTTATAGGCTGGAGTGTAGTATATTTTAACCTCACAGTTTGGTTATTTTTATGCTGCTTTAGATGTTTCTAAAATTTTTAAGTGTCAAACCACACAAATTTCAAATGTCCCTTACAGCCATTTAGACGTTTTTCTCATTACTGATGAGTAAAAATCATTTTTGGAGGCAGCAGTATAAGGGCTTCACTATCTCATTTACCCTAGATATGAGTTTGTTTCATTCCCATTTTTTATAGGCAATAATGCAGCTGTGCTAGACATTTGCCAATTGTTACTCTTTTTTGTGTGCACACAGGAACTGATTTGGATTTAACAGTCCAACACTCAAGCAAACTATTCTCCCTATCCACAAATCCCCACAGGAAAAAGATACCAGATCCTTCTTAATATTTCTGTGTGCCAGTATTCTCCATGACTTTGCTAGTTGTTCAACTATTTTCTGAGTCCACAGTAAAAAGAAAGAACCTGGAACACAGACCGTCAAGCTTCCCACCCTAGACCCCAACACACAGCATGATAGTCACATGGTGAACAAACAAAAAGTGTGAAATGGACTGTGGATGAGAAACAAATGTTGGTATTATTTCTCTCACTCCCCCTCCTCTTCCCTCAAGGGAGAATTAACAAATGAATAGGAGGAGGGTTATGACACACCATAGCTCAGTTCTACTCCAGTTTCTTTTATGTAAACTCTAAGATGTATTGTATTTTGTAAATATTATCCTTGGAGACCTTGTGATATTGATGTGAGCTGATGTCAGGAACAGGTCGAGTTGGGGAGTTGGGACGGGGTATAGATGCCAATAGCCACACCCAGGAGCAAAAACTAGCAGGTATTCAGTGACATCAACACAGAAACAGCCTGAAATGTTTAAAGACACCTTGGTTACCACCAAGATGGTGAACTAGCAAGGCCACAAGCTACCCCCTCCAAAATTAACTGTGGAAGAACTATAGAAATTAGAGGAAAAAATGGATTTCAGGAAATAAGTTGAAGAATATAAATAAAAACAGAAACCCCTGACAAGTCTTGAGGAGTCCAAAGGCGCTGTTTAAGTATTGTGGATGTCAAGGGGGAATAAGGGGAAAGTGGAAGCAGGATGGGCAGAGAGTGGATAAGGTAACAATAAGAGGACTGGTTGGAGAAAAGCTTTTACATTTTTCTTATCCCCCATTCTACCTTGCCATCCCATGTTACCTTGAGACAGTCTTTGTCCCTTCATTGCAGGAATCAGCTGTGCCAGACTAAATCTTCCAGCACAGATGTTCTCGGAATAAGGACAGAATGAAAGCAGGTAGGGATGAGGAGCTAGTGAAAGTAGGTATGGGGTCACCAGCTGGCCTTGAGCGCTGATTTCTCCATATTCTCCCATCCTCTTATAAACTATGCAAGCTGCCTCCTCATATGAAGCTGTTGCCCAAAGCTTGAATTTTTAATACCTTCTCAGATTATTTTTGTACGAAGCACAGCAAATGGAAGTGATCAAAATAGATTTTGTATGAGTCTTCTGCCTTAACCTTAATTCACCAGGATTGACACAGAGCTAGACCTGGCCTTACATAGCTCCTTCCTCAACGCACATAACCTAACAGAGCAGCTGATATACTAGAGAAACACGAATTTGGAAGCTTAAATAACACCACCCTATACATTTGAAGACTAGCTTACTTCAAAAGGAAACTAGATAACATATACTATTTAAAACAGAACTAATGTAACAGAGGAATCATTTAGAATATTTATAATAAATATCAAAAAAGATAGGATATTGGCATGATCCAAGAAAAACAAATCAAACTATAAATTGGCCATAAAATATATTAATTGAAATAAGGAATACATTGGTAAGTATGCACAGAAATCCAGCTTGAAGGGGGCAGGGAACAGTGAATTAAAAGACTAGATTGAATCTCTATCCTAGAAGACATCAGAAAAAAGAATGAAGGGAAAAATCTATTTCTATCTATACAGATAGATAGAGATACGGATATATATAATGACAACTAATATGTGGTAGAATTGAAACCGTTAGTATATATGCTACGTAGGGATAATAAAAGGAGAGAAAATTTTAAAAATATGAGAAAAGAGCTAAAGCATGGAAATAAAGCCAGTATTAAAATAAAAACACCTCGAGATTGAACTGTTAAGGAGAAAAAAAAAAAAGAAAAATTCAAATTTAGATTATGGAACATTTTAAGAATAAAGAAAATGAGAAAATTATAAATACAAAGAGAAAAAGCAGGTTACTTCTAATAGAACAAGAATGAATGTGAAAGGAGACTAGTAATAATAAAAATAATGGGGGAAAGGAAGAAACTTTCAAAGGTAATGGAAATGTCTGTGGCCTTAGTGGTGATAATTTCTTGGTGGTACACTTATTCCCAAACTCATTAAGTTGTATACATTAAATACATGTAGCTGTTTACGTACATTATACCACAATAAAATGTTTAAAAAAATCAGAGTGACATCAAAGCTTTCATTAGTGACCCTTGATAAGAAAAAAATGAAACTCTTTTGTACTGAAGAAAAATAACTTTGAACCAAATTTTCAATCAAGTGTGGATTGCAATAAAAATATCTGTACACACAGAAAGTCACAAATAATTTGCTCCATAAAATGAAACACTTCTAGGAGGAAATGCTGGAGTGAGAATTTAGGGTATTCAAGTGTTTTGATAAAATTTATTATTGTTCATCATAAAGGTAAAATCAAAGAAACAGAAATGATAATATATACACAAAATAAAATTAAATACAAATAACTTTCGGTGACTGGAAATGGAGGGGTGAAATAGGGGACATAAGGAAGGACCAAAGTACTTGTCTTGTTGGGGAAGTATATAGAAAATGATGTATTTAAGAAGGTAATTGCAAAAAAATAAACACGAATATAGGTTTTTAACAGCAACAACCTAAGAAATAAAAACAAAATTACCAATTCCTGAATCAGCCAAAGAAAGTATTATTGATGAAATAAAAAGGGAATCAAGAGAGATTACAATAAATAGAATATATAAGTAAAATGCCTAATAAATCCTAATTAATATTACATTAAAAATGTGTTAAATCACTTAGTACAAATAGATTCACTTTTTAAAATTTTTTAAAGCAGTTTTAGGTTCACAGAACAATTCAGCAGAAAGCACAGAGTTCCCATATATGCTCTACTCCCACTTATGCATAGCCTCCCATTATCAACATCCCTCACCACAGTGGTACATGCTACAATTGATGAACCTACATTAACACATCATTACCACCCAGAGCCCCATAGTTTACATTAGGGCTCACTCTTGGTATTCTGTAATGACATGTATCCTTGTGTCCACTATTATAGTATTATACAGGGTATTTCAATTGCTCTAAAACCGTCTGTGAGGCCGGGAGAGGTGGCTCAGGCCTGTAATCCCAGCACTTTGGGAGGCCGAGGCGGGCGGATCAGGAGGTCAGGAGATCGAGACCATCCTGGCTAACACGGTGAAACCCCGTCTCTACTGAAAATACGAAAAATTAGCCGGGCGTGGTGGCAGGTGCCTGTAGTCCCAGCTACTCGGGAGGCTGAGGCAGGAGAATGGCGTGAACCCGGGAGGCAGAGCTTGCAGTGAGCTGAGATCTCACCACTGCACTCCAGCCTGGGCCACAGAGCAAGACTCCATCCAAAAAAAACAACAACAACGAAAAAAACAAAAACAAAAACAAAACAAAGCAAAAAAACACCCCTCTGTGCTCTATTCCTCCCTACCCCCAACTCTTGGCAACTACTAATCTTTTTTACTTTTTTACCATAGTTATACCTTTTCCCAGAATGTCATATAGCTGGAATTATATAGTATGTAGCTTTTCAGGACTGGTCTTTCACTTACTAATTTGAATTTAAGATTCCTCCATGTTTTTCATGGCTTGATGGTTCATTTCGCTTTAGCACTGAATACTGCTCCATTGTCTGCATGAACCACAATTTATCCATTCACCTACTCAACAACATTTTGGTTGCTTCCAAGTTGTGTCAAAAATGAGTATAACAACCATTCTATAAACAACCATGTTCAGGTTTTTGTGTGACATGTTCAAGTTTTGTGTGTTTTGTTTTCAGTTATTTTGGGTAAATAACAAGGAGCATAACTGCTGGATCACATGGTAAGAATATGTTGTTTTCTTAAAAAAAAAAAAAAAAAAAGTGACATTGCCTCATCCACACCCATGGGCAAATTCACTAAACATGAGACTTGCTGCAAAAAAATTTTTAGTTGTCATTGTCTCACGGTTACCTGGCCAATAATTAAAACAAAGATGTGCTTTCCTTGAGAATCTGAAAATATGTATATCTTAACACAAACTTTTAACGTTTAACATTGCTTTATTATTTTTCCCAATTTATCAAACCAATACTTAATTATTGTAATTATCTCAAAAGTTCAGTAAAATATTTTAAACCTTGGAGAAAAATTTTCTCACAGTTCTACCACCAAATGTCAAGCTTCACAAATACCCAAATGTATCTCCATCTCGTCCTTCCAGGTATCTCATTTAGAAGGCCAAGACTACATTTGTAAGCACAACTTTACAATAAATTTTTTCATAAATTATTAAAACTGTTTGCAGGATATGTATACCATGATTTACTTAATTGTTCTAATGTTGAAATATCTTTGGTACATAAATATGTGTCTGATTTGGAATTACTTCTGTAGTTTAGGTTCTTAGAAGTGGTATCTCTTGATACATGTTGTCAAGTTGATTTCCAGAAAGCTTATACTAATTTACACTTCCATTAGCATTATATGAGAGTGCTTTTTCTTTTTCCCTTCAGATATTCTCATGTGTTTCAGTAGCACCACTTAAACTGCTTGGCAATACTTATTTTTAATATTAATATTTTGTATTTATACATCATGCTACACTTTTAAGGCACTTTTAAATATACCAATGTGAACTATCTAATCAATACCATGTTGCAAAGAAATATTATTACTACCAATTTCTAAATGATTTATTTCATTTGGTGTGTTATTATTTAAATAGGTAATCCCAAGATTCTAGCAACAATATACAGGCCCATTGTCTACCTTGGGTTTTTGTGTTTTAGGATTTCCCCCCAAGCTTTATTGAATTATGATTGAAAAATCAAAAATTACATATTTAAGGTATATAATGTAGTATTTTGATATATGTATACCTCCTGTAATGATACCCACAATAAATCTAATTAACATATCCTTCACTTCACATAGAGACAATATTTCTACAGAACAGAAAACAGCAAAACTGCTGAGTTCTAGTAGTGCTGATAGAAACTGAAGATTGTTGCTGCCTACTGAAAGGGGCAGCTTCTCAGACTGTGGTGGCCTGTGGGCCAGTAGCACCAGCATTAGCACAATATAGGACCACCCCAAACCTACCGTTGCAGAGCCTTCAACTAAAGGGATTTGTAGGTAATCTGTAGGCACTTTAAATTTTGAAAGCAACTGGATATATTGAGCATTCTGATACACGATCCCAGGAAACAGAATCAAGGCTGTGGAAGTAATCCAGGTGAAGAATGAGTGTGGTCTGAACTAGAATAGTGATGGTAAGGATGGGGAGAGAAGAATGCATTTGAAAATATTTTGGATTTATAATTCATGGGTCTTGGTAAATAGAGTTTAAACAAGTATAAGAAGGAACCATAATAATAAAAATATAAATAAAAAGTCTGTTTTCTTACAACATTTCAGAGTTTTCCTCTCCTTTTTCCCTAAAGGAATGACAAGTTACTAAGTTCAGAGGACAGGGTGATTTAAGGCCATGGTCCAGCAAGTAAAACTTCTGCTGTGATGAGCAAAAAGGTTAAAAGATTAAATTCCCTATTACATAATGTCTCTTTTCTTGTCTCTGGTCAGTTAACTCTTTGCAATCAATTACCTTCATGCTGCTGGAAGAATAAAATATACCTGAAGCGGCCTATTCTTTATCCTTCTACCACAGAATGGCCTAATGTTGAGTTGCAACTATTCTGCTCAAGACTTTAGAAGAAACACTGTTTCCCCCCTCTATTCCACTCCCATTCCATTAGGTTTATCCTCCACTTGCTGCTTCTCACCACTGAGAAGGCAAAATATCAAGGATCAGGACAATGATGTGGGACTAAGTTGGGGGAAAAAGCAATCATTTAATTCTGCATTAGTTCAAAACAGTAAAATCTGACTACTTTTAGGCAAAACTTCTCAGTTGCTAGGTATTTCACAAAAGGGTTTGCTGCCAAACCCTCCATTAATAATATCCAGAGTGAATTTTTTTTCCTCCAGATCATCTCCTGTACACCTCTCTCTCTATAATTTGTGCTAAAAGTAAATAATGCTTTCTGCACTTGGGCATGAATAAATAGCTAGTACTATACCTGCCATCCCACTGTAAACAAAAAGAACACAGACGTGATGGAGGAACAACAGCTTTAAGACAATGGGCAACAAGAGGTGCTCAAGTGTGAGCTGAGAAAATAAAAAATAGCAAAGTAAGCCCTTTAACCTAGAAGTTTTATACCTGGAAGCACTTTCCACTCTAAATACAAAGACAGAATCCAAGTAGAACACAGTAATCTCACAATAAGTTTTCATACATACAGTATCATATTTATAAGACTAAGCACTTTCCCCATAGGATCTGGTTTACTCATGGATATTTACTGTTAGTTCAAGTCAATACTGCAATAATGTCCTAGTGATATAGGAGATAGAAAGAAAATACTCAGGCAGATAGTGAGGGTAAAAGAAGTCCTCAGCAAGGCTTCCCTTTCAACAAAAAGCAGCCCCCAAATCATTTCTTTTATAACAAAGAGCAGCCTGAAAAATCGAGCTCCAAGCATAAATAAGCAAGCTTGAAGCTTGCACAGGTGAATGCCGGCATCTGTGGCAATAGAAAAAGGCTACCTAAGGGTGAGGCATGTTCAATATAGAGGCTCCATTTTCCCTTTTCTTTGCTACTATGTGTGCAGTAAAGCACCAGGCAACATGGCACCAGCCAGGTAGACAACCCATCTGCATAATAAAAGACTGGGATGGGGAGGTGAGCTTCTTCAAGCATTATGCAAATGACACACCTGGTCTGACGAATCTTTCGTGCCCTAGGTAAATCAGACACTGCCTCCTCAAGCTCATCTATAAAACCTTTTACCTTTCACTATAGAAGTGGCAACCCATTTTCTACAGGACCCCTCTCTGTAGCAAGAGAGCTTTTCTCTTTCTTTCACCTATTAAACTTCCACTCTGAACCTTACTCTTGTTTGTCACGTTCTAGTTTTCTGTGGCCATGGGAAAACGAACCTCGGGTATTACCCCAGACAAACGATGTCACTTTACTAAGCAGTGTAATCTTAAATACAGACCGAAAAGGAAAAAGTAAAATCTCTTTGCCAGTATCAATGTTAAAGTATAATAGTAATTCATATGGATTTTTAAAAATAATAAAAAGCCTGCTAAAATTAAGAAGTGAATTTAGCGTGATCACAGGATACAAGGTCAATATAAAATATAAATTGTATTTGAATATACTCACAACCAATAATTGGAATTAAGTTAAAAATGCATTAGCAGCATTAAAAATCATGACTTAGGCATGAATTTCATATGTGTAAGATCTTTACACTAAAATCTACAAAAGATGCCTGAGATAAATTAAAGACAACAAAAATAAATGAAGAAATGTACTATGGTCAAAGATTGGGAGACTTAATATTACTAAGAAGACAGTTCTAAGTTAGATCACAGAAGTTCATATAAATTCTACTGAAAGCCAATTGTAAAAATTGATAAGCTATTAGTAAATTTGTAGAGGCAAGCAAAAAACAAAGGAAAGGCAAAATAACTTTGAAAAAGAAAATGGTTAGAGGATTGACACTATTTTCAAGACTTATTATAAAGCTATGATAATCAAGACAGTATGGTATTGCTGTAAAAACAACACATTAATTAGTGTAAAAGAACAGAGAATCCAGAAGGAGACCCACATATGTATGGTCAATTGAATCTTCAACAAAGTGTAAAAGTAACTCAATGGGAATAGGTAGGTTTTTCAACAAATGATTCTAGATATTCAACCTTCAACAAATGGTACTAGATTTTCTTTATAAACAACAAATGCTGGATATGTGATCAAAATAATAATGACTCTTAATCTCTCCTATCATACACAAAAGATTATAGAAATGGATTATGTACCTAAATATAAACCTAAAATTATAAAACTAAAAGAAAACAAAACAATTGTAAACAGGCTATAAAAAAGATTACTTGGAAAGGACATAAAAAGCAGTAACTATAAGAGAAAAAAATGACAAGTTGAATTTATCAAACTTAATTTTCCCACTCTTCAAAGTCACCATTAAACAAAAGAAATGCAAGCCTCAGACTGGGTACAAATATTTGCAATCTGGCAAATGATTTGCATCTAGAATATGTAAATAATTCTTATGATTGAATAACAAGATCAGTGACTCAATTCAAAAGGAAATAAAGGATTTGAACTGACACTACAAACGATATATAAATGTCCAGTAAACACATAAAATGATATTCATCATAAAAAATTAAAGTAAAACTAAAATGAGATTCCTCTAGTTCCCATTAAAACAGCTAATATTAGAAGACTGACCACACCGAGTTTTGGCAAGTGTATATAGCAAGTGTAGTTCTCATGCTTTGCTGTTGGGATTACAAAATGTTACAACCACTTTGGAAAAAAGTTTGGCAATTTCTTATAGAATTAATGATACACATTATATGTAGCAGACAGAGATGTGTATCTGAGATTTCCCTTCAAGAAAAGGCACATTACCCAGTTGCAAGGAGTGTGTTTAGTTGACATTTTCTAGCTGTAGCTCTGTAACAATCTGCCTTAACTTTCAAGATGAGGTCATGCTCTTCTCAGTGTGGAACCTAACCAAAGACTGAAGAAAGATGTAATAGGAGCCCTTTAATTGAGGAGTTTTGATCTAGAGCTCTCTATTGGGGTGGCAGGGATCCTTTCAGGTTTATATTCCTGTCGGATATATTCCCCTACCCAATCCTGCTTCATTTATTCATTTTTGTAGGTGTTACTCCCCAATAAAACTTTGTACTCCTAACACCTCCCCAGTGTGTGAGTCCTGGAAAACCTAACCTATCCCAGTGGGGGCTAGATTAACCATCAACTAGCTGGGAATGAAGACTCCATTCCTCGTGGCAGATGGTGTAAAGAGAGCTCCTCGCAGAAGATAATAGTTCAGTTGTTAACTTTCACCTATTGTGAGCTGGGATGATGGTGATGAAAGAGCATGCCCTGGTGAATGTGATGATAAATATAAGGGAAATGGAACTGGATAATTATTCCCAAGTTGCCTTAATGCCTTATAGGCAAATAAATAAAAACTGAAGACAATTAACAAGCAATTGATAACCGAATATGAGAGTCAGATAGTTCCTTTTGTAGCTTACAAACCAGCCTTCATTTCTTGTAGTGGCTGAGCATAAAAAAACTGAAGGGCAAGACAATTGATTGTAGGGGAAGACAGACAGAAATACAGATGTGAAAAAGATTTCTGCCAGCCCAACAGGAAGCTCCATATCAACGATCCTCAATTAAGGAATCTCAGGCTGTGCAGAAACGGCTAGGCCCTCCTATTACTTCTTTGCTCAGCCAAGGTAGAAGCGTTATTCCAAAGTCAGAGCCCTCATTTGGAAAACCAGGGATGCTGACACAGAGGATGGAAATATTTGAATACAAGACCTCAAAATATTTACTCCCCAGACTTACTCCAGCTTCTAGACCTTCAAAAGTGGCCCGTTTCTGCCCATTTACATTAGCATGCTGTCTATGATGAAAATATCTAATTATTTCACCCAAAAGGCAAATGCAAACACTTCAGAATCTGCCCCCGCCTCCTCTCCTGGCTGCCTGTATAACCCTATAACTAGTGTTAGGTTAGTGTATAACCCATCCAGCTACAAGCTGTGCCTGATAAAAAGATATTAAGCACTTTATACCAAAAATGTTATTGCAGATAATTCAACTCATAACATCGTATGATTAAGTACTTCCACTCCTAGGTTTTTACCAAAGAAAATAAATACCTGAATTACCTGAGAAGCAAACATCAAGATGGGATATGTGTGGGAGATGAGAAGAAACACCTAAAAGGTAAAGAGCGGGTTATGTGGTGAGAAGTTTCAAGCCATAACACAGATCTTACACCTGTGAAAAAAGAAAGTGAAGCAAGGATTTGGTAGAAATAACCTTGACTGCCATTTTGAGAGGACACCTAAGCAAATGTTGCGTGTTAGGGTAGTCCTGCAATGGGTGAAAACAGCCAATGGTTCTACTCCTAGTCATTGACTGGGAACAGCCAAGAATACATGTGAGATTGATATCAACATGAATGCCACTGCAGCAAATATAAAGGTAGGACATCGGGAAGCCTGATGTGAGCCCGGGTGAGATGGCCAGAGGCTGGGCAAGGCACCTCCTGGGTGTGGGGGTTCTGGGCAGTGGGCCGCCACAGGCAGGTTCCTGTTACTGCTGTTTTATCTCTCTGCAGGGGTGGGGTGTGGCTGATGCTTGCTATAGGTGGTGCCTTCTGGTGGCCCTGGGGGGGTGGCTAGGAAGAGGAGGGGCAGGGAGACCCTGAAGGCCTGTGAGGTCAGCCAGCTGCATGTGGCAAGGCTGGGGGCACCGAAGGACTCTAGAGAGGACTTGGCAGGTGGAGCATGGGACTTGGGCAGTGCACGTGGGGAGCGAGCCTCGGAGGGAATGGACGGAGGAGGCACGTGGCTCCCGTGTTTGCTCACCCGGGCTGGGGCTTTGTCAGGCAGACAATGGATCCATTCATTTTTTTTCCACTTGAAGAAGCACATTGAAGACCAGCTGGGTCTCCTGTTGTGGGGACAAATTTCCCAGGCCATGGGCTTGGACCTTGTCAATCTGATAACCCACACGGCTACTAAGTGATTAAAGGGTGGTAAGAATAGACAGCATGGAAACACCACTGGACAAAGAGAGTGATTCGTGCCCTGGGCAGAATGAGGCAGAATGGCACAAGATTTTATCATGCTACTCAGAACAGCAAGCAACGTAAAACTTAGGAAATATTTGTGGAATTTTCCATTTAATACTTTTGGACTGCAGTTGACCGTGGGTAACTGAAACTTTTGAACATTAAACTGAGGATAAGGGGTGAACCACAGTATTACTCATCAGTGATTACTGGTCAATTGTTTTGGCTAGGATTTCGAGCTCCAAGTTTCCATTTGCATTGAGGTGACACTGAATTTATATTTAGTTACTCCTTATGTATATCTGGACATGAGACCCTATTCGAAGTCAATTCCAGTTTGATTTTTCTTAATTCAAAAAATAATGTTTAGTATATAGCAAAGAAATATTTACTGATTTTTGCCTCTGAATGAAACATTTGATAAACATACTACTGCTGATGTAGAAAACTTAGATAACACAGTCTGATTATTGGTGCAGAAAAGTTTTTACCAGAAGTAATGGGGGTTGCTTGGCCTCCAAGGAAAGAAAGTCCTTAATCCCTCCACCCCTTCCCTTTTATTTTACTCTAGAAAGAAGAGTGTGTTGATACAATTGGCTAGAGTTTGAAATGCTCTTTGGCCAAATTTTTTCAGGTATAATACCCCATAGAAATCATTTGTCCTACATTGCATGACCGTACGCTGTCACTCCTTTTCTGTCAGTTCTAGGTTTGGCTTTTCATTAAACATGTGTTGTAACGTCTGGAATTCATGCTTGGATGTTGGGTAATATCCAGTAACCTTCCTGAGCCCAGATTGGTTGCTGGTAGAAGCAGTTTATGCCTCAGTGGTCTCACAGTAGGTTAGCAACAACCATCACCACAACCAAACAATGTGAGAAAAATTTTGCACCAATATGAGGGTCAGTTCCTAAATGCCTTAAAGTAATTAGATAGGATACTCTTGAAATTATATCTGGGAGTCACACTTTGAAGGGAATCAGTTTCAGCAATTAAGCCAATGGGATTCACCGTTTATTGACTTACAGCTCCACAAAGCATCTAACAATCTTGCACAGAATAGCAGCTAATTAAATACTAGAGACCTACTTGTTTCTACAACACCAAGCTGTGCTACTTCCTTAAAGCTTTGGAATTGGTAGAGATGATGTTGCTAATACTGATATTTTATATTTTAATTTGAATCGAATTATTCATATAAATATACTATCTTTTATACTGACAATAGGCAATATTCTTTATATAATTTAACTCCATATTTGAAAGAGTGTTTACATTCATTATTTCATATAATCTTTGCAACAACTATGAAAAATTACATAGAAATGGCACTGACAGTCTCACTTTATAGTTCAAGAACTACAGATTTAAACAGGATAGGTAACATGCTACAGATAACCAGAAACACTTTGGGATGTAAAAGAATCTAGATATAATTAGTCTTTTGGCTCTACGAGATATATTTCCAGTTCAGATTAAGAATGCCTCAGATAGATCTAGTAGCATGAAATAGGATCAGAAAATAATCATAAACTTCATTTTAAATACTCTTTGGGTGCAAAAAGTATCCTGCTTTATCACAAATGTGTTTAAACTATCAGACATAGGAAAAATGATAAAACAAGAATAAAAACAATGAGTCTGTGTTTGAAACATGGAGTTAACAATAGTATCTCAGCATGTTATATTTTGTCTTATGTCTGACCCCCTGAAAGCAGAGCCTGAGATGGGATAATTTTATAAGCTATTTGTTGAGGAAATAAGGAAAGCGACTTAGGCTGTGGGAAAAGCCAGGCAAAGACGTGCCATTAGGAGAAGTCTAGTGTCCATCTGATACTGGGTAGAGCTTAGGTGTATGCATTGTGCCACAGAGGTTGTATCTCTTACAAGCAAGAGGACAGAGCCATTATATCCCCTATGTCTTTCCAGGCAAGGTGGCCCTTATCAGCCCCATCAAGTCTGAGAAGATGGTGCACGTATAAAAAGTTAGCAGCCAACATCTGTGGCTGGGGGCGAAAAAAGGGATCTGGGAGGATCTTCAACAGCTGCCTCAATGATTCATATGCTACCAGTCTGTGAAAAATTCATTTAAATTTATTTAATGGAAGTTACAGCAGAAGCTCCTACTTTTTTGTTTTGATATTGACATTTCTGTGCTAAATTTTCAAGTGTTACAGAAGAGTTTTATGTTGGAAGAATGACTATTGCACAGAATCCATTGGAGAAATAAGGATCTGATTTTGAAATATCTGGAAGACATTTTAAGAACCATCCTATTTTTCATTTGTGATAATTCTTAAAACTTAGTTAACTTCATTCCAGCAAAAAAATTAATAAAATAGAAGATTTAAACCATAGTTGTCTAAACATGCCTGATGTGATCAAGTAAAATCATTACTAGTTAGTTTCTGGGAAATATTTAGATAAAGTATTTTCAGGGCATGTGCAGATGGTTATATTTATAATTCACATTTAAATAATTTCAGAAAAAATAAAATATTTTTAAGGAGCCAGGAATTTAAGAGCTATTATTCAGAAAACACAAACATTCATTTCAAGAACAAATGAAGAACTGATTATCAGATTTTTTTTTTTTTTTTAAACCAACATGATAGATTGAGGGCATTTTTAACATACCTCTCGCACTTGAAAAACCAAAATAGTGTGTAGACACTCATGCTGTCAAAGTTTTTCCAGAAACACCCCAGGAACTTAACAGGAAAACCGAAAGAAACCACAGACCCTCTGATAGAAGCAGTGGGCTGCAGCCTACACTGTGAGCAAGGTGGAAAACTAACTCCCAGACTGTGGGGGTAGGGCAACTGCCTCTGGGATATACACTCTCACTGGGGAACCTGGTGACCTAAACCTTGGGGGAAGGCCTTATCCATACCCAGCACTGAAGCCAATTTGGTGAGCAGTGGGGAGTATATGAGAAGGAACAGCATTGGGTCATGCTTTGTGTGCACTTCCAGACTACAGCAGGGATAGCAAGAAGCCATTCTTGAATCTAGTTCACAAGTGACCTTACGGGAGTTTGCCAGCTAAAACAGGAGGTCACTGGTTGAGACAAGCTCCCAACTGAGATTCGTCACATAATCTTGAGTGGGGATGAACCCCCTCGGTCACAACTGAGGGGTGAATGAGAAATGCACTATAGCCACACTCACAGGAAACCCCTATAGTCCACTTCCCACTAGGACAGGGAGGCGTGTGTCCTGAAAGCTGCAGTTTCCGTCTCAGCAGGAAAGGCTTATGGGCTGGGGCAGTTTCAAGTTCTGAGTGCAGACTGCCTGGAACCTAGCTAGCTGCTGCTAGTAGAACACTGCAGATGTGAGATCTGACTTGCTAAGTGTGTGGCAGCTGAGTGGGGCTTGCTGCCACCTGCTACTCCCCATGCCCTCTGTGGACTCTTTTGTACAAGAGAAGCCGTTGTGCTCCTCCCTGGAACATTACCCCAGTGACCAAAGAACTCCCCGTTGATTAGCACTGGGGCTGCTGCTTGCCCCTCATTTGGAGAGCCAGAACGCAGACTTGCCTGACCCAGTCCCAACCTGGCTTTGCCCTCCAACCTGAACTAGTAGCTTAACAGAAAGGACAGAAACTTTTGGGAGCTCTATGGCCCTGCCCATTGTGCAAGACACCAGAGTACCTCCCCTGGGTAACATAAGGCAAACACACATCCCACTGCCACTACTGCAGCTGGTGAACTTTTTCAAGTACCACCTCATGCCTGAAGGCCAAGTTATACAGTCCTTTACAGTATCTGTAGACAGAATAACACAACACCCAGAAAGGAGAAAACTTGTGCATGACCTCAGCTATTACCGTTGTCTGCATCACCCAGACTAAACAGGAGGTCCTAAGTTTGTCCATGTTATACCAGTTTATTACTACTACAAATGACATTTGAGAAAGCCAACACAATAAGGCTATTTATAACAAAGTAAATATCAGAGTCTGTGTCACTTCCCTGTCACCCCTATCAGAGCTCAGAGCTCTGATATCCTCTTGGTTTATCAAGCTTGGTATCCTCTGCTGGGAAACTTGAAGACAGGTCACATCACTGGATCCCTTACAGACATTCTCCCATCACCAGCCTGGAGTGTGGCAGCCTTACTGGGCAGCTAGACCCAGAAAAGCACATGAATATCAGTAGTCCGGCCCTCAGGTACTCCTACTCCTAGGGGATGGGAGAGTACATCACATCAAGGAAACATCCTGTGAAACAAAATAATCCAGATGGCAAGCCTTGAGTCCCAGAATGTTCCAGTCGTAGGAAATTTGAGAAGCACAGGTGCAGTGCTGAGCTCAGTGGGGAAAGTATGTGGCTTTACAACAATTATCAGGCAGCCTCACTCTGTGAAGGGCCTTGGAGAAGGGGACTTCTTCCCCTCAACCACCACTGCAGAAAAAGCTGGGGCTTCTTCCATGGGAGCTTGGCGTAGGTGCACCTGTAGACAGCCTTTCTGGAACACTTCAGGGTGACTACATTCCCACAGAAGGAGTGCCCTCAAAGTTCTGGCTTGCATGAAGGGTAGAGTCACAATCCCTCTATAATGAAATAATAGCATTCCTCCAGATGAAAAAAGGTTTCTGTCTGATCTAAATAGCTAGAACACTAAGTCAGGAGTGTGACTGGGAGGCAAATTGCTTTCCTGCTGATCTGGCAGGGTGAGCTGAGGTGGCTCCCTCTCTTCCACTGACATTCCTCCAGCTGCCTCTGTCAAGGCTGGGACATCTACCCACTGATGGTTATTACATTTACCAACCTGCTTTAGCGACAGCTGGCTTTTACCCGTGGACACTCCTACTGGACTGAAGTCTAAACTGTTAAACCTAGTGAATAAAATACTGAAGGAAAAATAAAGAAAAAAGTGCACATCATTGGAGAAAGAGATAACCTTAATGAGACCTTTGCCATTCCAACCCCACAGGACACACAGTTGAAACTGCATACACACCAAGCACATTGCAACAATAAACAGCATCTAAGAAAGTCATTATAAGGAGACTCTCTATAACCATAAAACACATACACAGTCTTCACCCCGAAAGCACCCAGTGCTGAATTAGGTTACAATTAACTATAAACATTAAAGTCATATAATCAAAAGGAATTAAATTTAAAAGTACAGTTGAACCAAATATAAAATTAAAAATAATTAGAATAGTCCACCCAAATGAGAAGAAATCAGAAAAATATTTCTGGAAATATGAAAGAAACAACATTCTGTAACACCCCCCAAAATATCACCCTAGCTCTCCAGCAAGGAATCCAAACCAAGAGGAAATCTTTGAAGTACCAGATAAAGAATTCAAAAGGTTGATTTTTAAGTTACTCACAAGTGAAAACCAACAAAGAAATTAACAAAACAATTCAGTATATGAATGAAAAATTTTCCAAAGAGCTAGATATTAAAAAAAATCAGAACTTCTAGAAATGAAAGACACATTTGGGTAATTACTAGATGCAGTAGAAAGTTTTAAAAATAGATTAGGCCAAATAGAATAAATACTTTCAGAGCTCAAAGACAAGGCATTCAAATTAACCCAAACAAAAATTTTAAAAAAGAATTAAAAAATACATAAAGTCTCCAAAAATATGCAATTAGGTAAAATGGCCAAACCTAAGAATAATTGCTATAACTGAGTGAAAAGAAACAGCAAATGTTTGGAAAATTTATCTGAGGAAAGCTTCCCTGGCCTTGCTAGAAATCTAGATATTCAAATACAAGAAGCTCAAAGAACTCCTGAGAGATTCATTGCAAAAAGGATATCACCATGGCATGTATTCATTGCATCCAAAGTTAACATGAAGGAAAGAATTCTAAGACAAGTGAGACAAAAGCACCAGATAACCTACAAGGGAAAATGTTTCAGACTAGCAGCAGATTTCTCATCAGAAGCCTTACAATCCAGAAAGGATTGGGGTCCTATCTTTATCTTTAGCATCCTTAAACAGAAAAAAAAATGTCAGCCAAGAATTTTGTATCTGGCAAAACTGTTTCATAAATGAAGGAGAAGTAAATTATTTTTCAGACAAGCAAATGCTGAGGGAATTTGCCAGTACCAGACCAGTCCTAGATGAAATGCTTAAAGGAGTTCTAAATCTTGAAACGAACAATCAATATGCACCAGAGTAGAACCACTTGGAAGTATAAAACTCACTGATTCTATAAAACAGTAACATAGTGAGTTAAACAAAATAGTTAGCAATCAACATCATGACTGAAACAGTACGTCATGTCTCAATATTAATTTTAAATGTAATTGGTCTAAATGCTCCACTTATAAGACACAGATTGACAGAATGAATTTTTTAAAAATCACAAATCAAATATCTGCATCTGCAAGAGACACACCTAACATATAAGGGTCCTTACAGACTCAAAGTTAAGAAGTAGAAAATAAGGAAAACCAAAACAAGCAGAAGTAGCTTTTCTTGTATCAGATAAAACAGACTTTAAAGCAACAGCAGTGAAGACAAATAAGGTCATTATATAATGATAAAATGATCAATCCAGCAAGAAGATATTACAATCCTAAATATATATGCAAGTAACTCTGGATTCATTAAACAATTACTGCTAGACCTAAGAAAAGAGATAGACAGCAAACCCATAATAGTGGAGGACTTCAAAACTCTACTAACTGCACTAGACAGATTAAGACAGTCAACAAAGAGAAAATGAAATTAAACTACACTCTAAAAGAAATGGACCTAACAAATATTTACAGAACATTCTTAGAGAACTGCAGAATATACATTCTTCTCATCAGCACATAGAACATTCTCCAAGATAGACCATATAATGGGCCAAAAAAAGTCTCAATAAATTTTTAAAAACTGAAATCCTATCAATTATCTTCTCAGATCACAGTGGAATAAAACTAGGCATCAAGTCCTAAAGGAACCCCAAAAATACACAAATACATGAAAATTAAACAATCTGCTCCTGAATGACTTTTGGGTAACAATGAAATCATGATGGAAGTTTAAAACTTCTTTGAAATGAATGTTAAGAGTGAAACAAGTTATCAAAACCTCTGGGATATGGGGTCGCTTCCAAGATGGCCGAATAGGAACAGCTTTGGTCAGCAGCTCCCAGCAAGATCGACGCGGAAGATGGGTGATTTCTGCATTTCCAACTCAGATACCTGGTTCATCTCACTGGGACTGGTTGGACAGTAGGTGCAGCCCATGGAGGGTGAGATGAAGTAGGGTGGGGCATCACCTTACCCGGGAAGCACAAGGGGTTGGGGGATTTCCCTTTCCTAGCCAAGTAGCCAAGGGAAGCCATGACAGACTGTACCTGGAGAAACGGTATGCTCCTGACCAAATACTTCACTTTTCCCACAGTCTTAGCAACCAGCAGACCAGGAGATACCCTCCCATGCCTGGCTCAGTGGGTCCCATGCCCACTGAGCCTTGCTCACTGCTAATGCAGCAGTCTGAGATCAACCTGGGATGCTGGAGCTTGGCAGTGGGAGGGTCGTCTGCCATTGATGAGGCTTGAGTAGCTCACAGTGTAAACAAAGAGGCCAGGAAGCATGAACTGGGCAGAGCCCACCACAGTTCAGCAAAGCCTACTGCCTCTATAGATTCCACCTCTGGGGGCAGGGCATAGCTGAAAAGGCAGCAGACAGCTTCTGCAGAATTAAACGTCCCTGTCTGACAGCTTTGAAGAGAGCAGTGGTTCTCTCATCATGGCGTTCGAGCTTCGAGAACAGACAGACTGCGTCCTCGAGCAGGTTTCTGACCCCTGTGTAGCCTGACTGGGAAATACCTCCCAGTAGGGGCTAACAGATACCTCAAACAGGCTGGTGCCCCTCTGGGAAGAAGCTTCCAGAGGAAGGATCAGGCAGCAAAATTTGCTGTTCTGCAGCCTCCACTGGTGATACTCAGGCAAATGGGGTCTGGAATGGACCTCCAGCAGACTCCAACAGACCTGCACTGAGGGGTCTGTTAGAAGGAAAACTAAAACAGAAAGGAATAGCATCAACATCAACAAAAAGGACATCCATACCAAAACCCCATCTGTAGGTCACCAACATCAAAGACCAAAGGTAGATAAAACCACAAAGTTGGGGAGAAACCGGAGCAGAAAAGCTGAAAATTCCAAAAAACAGAGCGCCTCTTCTCCTCCAAAGGACCACAGCTCCTCACCAGCAAGGGAACAAAACTGGATGGAGAATGAGTTTGATGAGTTGACAGAAGTAGGCTTCAGAATGTCGGTAATAACAAACTTCTCCAAGCTAAAGGAGCATGTTCTGACCCATGGCAAGGAAGCTAAAAACCTTGAAAAAAGGTTAGAAGAATAGCTAACTAGAATAAACAGTGTAGAGAAGACCTTAAATGACCTGATGGAGCTGAAAACCACAGCACGAGAACTTCATGACGCATGCACAAGCTTCAATAGCCAATTCAATCAAGTGGAAGAAAGGATATCAGTGATTGAAGATCAAATTAATGAAATAAAGTGAGAAATCAAGATTAGAGAAAAAAGAGTGAAAGAAATGAACAAAGCCTTCAAAAAATATGGGACTATGTGAAAAGACCAAATATACATTTGATTGGTATACTGGAAAGTGATGGGGAGAATGGAGCCAACTTAGAAAACACTCTTCAGGATATTATCCAGGAGAACTTCTGCAACCTACCAAGGCAGGCCAACATTTCAATTCAGGAAATACAGAGAACACTTCAAAGATACTCCTCAAGAACAACCCCAAGACACATAATTGTCAGATTCACCAAGGTTGAAATGAAGGAAAAAGTGTTAAGGGCAGCCAGAGAGAAAGGTTGGATTACCCACAAAGGGAAGCCCATCAGACTAACAGCAGATTTCTCTGCAGAAACTCTATAAGTCAGAAGAGACCGGGGGCCAATATTCAACATTCTTAAAGAATTTTCAACCCAGAATCTCATATTCAGCCAAACTAAACTTCATAAGGAGAAATAAAATCCCTTACAGACAAGCAAACGCTGAGAGATTTTGTCACCACCAGGCCTGCCTTACAAGAGCTCATACGAAGCACTAAACATGGAAAGGAACAACCAGTACCAGCCACTGCAAAAACACGCCAAATTGTAAAGACCATCGATGATAGGAAGAAACTGCATCAATTAACGGGCAAAATAACCAGCTAACACAATAACAGGATTAAATTCACACATAACAATATTAACCTTAAATGTAAATGGGCTAAATGCCCCAATTAAAATACACAGACTGCCAAATTGGATAAAGAGTCAAGACCCATCAGTGTGCTGTATTCAGGAGATCCATCTCATGTGCAAAGACGCACATAGGCTCAAAATAAAGGGATGGAGGAAGATTTACCAAGCAAATGGAAATCAAAAAAAAGCAGGAGTTGTAATACTAGTCTCTGATAAAACAGACTTTAAAGCAACAAAGATCAAAAGAGACAAAGAGGCCATTACATAATGGTAAAGGATTCAATTCAACAAGAAGAGCTAACTATCCTAAATATATATGCACCCAATACAGGAGCATCCAGATTCATAAAGCAAGTCCTTAGAGACCTACAAAGAGACTTAGACTCCCACACAATAATAATGGGAGACTTTAACACCCCACTGTCAATATTAGACAGCTCAACGAGACAAAGTTAACAAGGATACCCAGGACTTGAACTCAGCTCTGGACCAAGCAGACATAATAGACATCTACAGAACTCTCCACCCCAAATCAAGAGAATATACATTCTTCTCAGCACCATATCGCATTTATTCTAAAATTGACCACAAAATTGGTAGTAAAACACTCCTCAGATATAAAAGAAGAAAAATCACAACAAACTGTCTCTCAGACCACAATGCAATCAAATTAGAACTCAGGGGTAGGAAACTCACTCAAAACTGCACAACTACATGGAAACTAAACAACCTGCTCCTGAAGGACTACTGGGCAAATAACAAAATGAGGGCAGAAATAAAGATGTTCTTTGAAACCAATGAGAACAAAGACACAGTGGACCAGAATCTCCGGGAAACATTTAAAGCAGTGTATAGAGGGAAATTTATAGTACTAAATGCCCACAAGAGAAAGCAGGAGATATCTAAAGTCAACATCCTAACATCACAATTAAAAGAACTAGAGAAGCAAAAGCAAACACATTCAAAAGCTAGCAGAAGGCAAGAAATAACTAAGATCAGAGCAGAACTGAAGGAGATAGAGACACAAAAAAACCCTTCAAAAAAAAAAATCAATGAATCCAGGAGCCGGTTTTTGAAAAGATCAACAAAATAGATAAACCTCTAGCATGACTAATAAAAAAGAAAAGTGAGAAGAATCAAATAGACGCAATAAAAATTGATAAAGGTGATATCACCACCGATCCCACAGAAATACAAACCAGCATTAGAGAATACTATAAACACCTCTATGCAAATACACTAGAAAATCTAGAAGAAATGGATAAATACCTGGACACATACACCCTCCCAAGACTAACCCAGGAAGAAGATGAATCTCTGAATAGACCAATAACAGGTTCTGAAATTGAGGCAATAATTAATAGCCTACCAACCAAAAAAGTCCAGGACTGGAGGAATTCACAGACGAATTCCACCAGAGATACAAAGAGGAGCTGGTACCATTCCTTCTGAAACTTTTTCAATCAATAGAAAAAAAGGGAATCCTCCCTAACTCATTTTATGAGGCTAGGTTCATCCTGATACCAAAGCCTGGTAGAGACACACAAAAAAAGAGAATTTTAAGCCAATATCCCTGATGAACATCGATGCAAAAATCCTCAATAAAATACTGGCAAACTGAATCCAGCAGCACATCAAAAAGCTTATCCACCACGATCAAGTAGGCTTCATCCCTGGGAGGCAAGGCTGTTTCAACATATGCAAATCAATAAACGTAATCCATCACATAAACAGAACCAATGACAAAAGATCACATGATTATCTCAATAGATGCAGAAAAGGCCTTTGACAAAATTCAACAGCCCCTCATGCTAAAAACTCTCAATATCCTAGGTATTGATGGAATGTATCTCAAAATAATAAGAGCTATTTATAACAAACTCACAGCCAATATCATACTGAATGGGCAAAATCTGGAAGCATTCCCTTTGAAAACCAACACAAGGCAAAGATGCCGTCTCTCATCACTCTTATTCAACATAGTGTTGGAAGTTCTGGCTAGGGCAATCAGGCAAGAAAAAGGAATAAAGGGCATTCAATTAGGAAGAGAGGAAGTCAAATTGTCTCTGTTTGCAGATGATATGGTTGTATATTTAGAAAACCCCATCAAAGTCCAAAATCCCCTTAATATGCTAAGTAACTTCAGCAAAGGCTCAGGATAGAAAGCCATTGTGAAAAATCACAAGCATTCCTATACACCAATAATAGCCAAATCACAAGTGAACTCCTATTCACAAAGAGAATAAAATACTTAGGAATCCAACTTAGAAGGGATGTGAAAGACCTCTTCAAGGAGAACTACAAACTTCTGCTCAGTGAAATAAAAGAGGACACAAACAAATGAAATAACATTCCATGCTCATGGATAGGAAGAATCAATGTGAAAATGGCCATACTGCCCAAGGTAACTTATTCAATGCTATCCCCATCAAGCTACCAATGACTTTCTTCACAGAATTGGAAAAAGCTACTTTAAATTTAATATGGAACCAAAAAAGAGCCTGCATTGCCAACACAATCCTAAGCAAAAAGAACAAAGCTGGAGGCATCATGCTACCTGACTTCAAACTATTCTACAAGGCTAGAGTAAACAAAACAGCATGGTACTGGTACTGAAACAGATATATAGACCAATGGAACAGAACAGAGGCCTCAGAAATACCACTACAAATCTGCAACCATCTGATCTTTGGCAAACCTGACAAAAACAAGCAATGGGGAAAGGACTCCCTATTTAATAAATGGTGCTGGGAGAATGGGCTAGCCATATGCAGAAAGCTGAAACCAGACCCCTTCCTTACACGGTATATAAAAATTAACTCGAGATGGATTAAAGACTTAAATGTAAGACCTAACACCATAAAAACCCTAGAAGAAAACCTAGGCAATACCATTCAGGACATAGGCATGGACAAGGACTTCATGACTAAAACACCAAAAGCAATGGCAACAACTTAAATATAAAACCCACAAATTTAAACACCCTAGAAGAAAATCTAGGCAATATCATTCAGGACATAGGCATGGGTGAATATTTTGTCATGAAATCACAAAAAACAATTGCCACAAAAAAGCAATTGCAACAAAAGCAAAAATTGACAAATGGGATCTAATTAAACTAAAGACCTTCTGCAAAAGAAACAAAATATCAGGGTGAACAGATGAGCTATAGAATGGGAGAAAATTTTTGCAATCTATCCATCTGACAAAGGTCTAATATCCAGAATCTACAAGGAACTTAAACAAATTTACAAGAAAAAAAAATAACCCCATTAAAAAATGGGCAAAGTATACGAACAGACACTTCTCAAAAAAAGACATACATGCTGCTAACAAACATATGAAAAAATCTCAACATCTATGATTATTAGAGAAATACAAATCAAAACCACAATGAGATACCATCTCATACCACTCAGAATGGCAATTATTAAAAAGTCAAGAAATAACAGATGCTGGCAAGGTTATGGAGAAATAGGAATGCTTTTACACTGTTGGTGGGAATGTAAATTAGTTCAACCATTGTGGAAGATAGTCTGGTGATTCCTCAAAGACTTAGAACAGGAAATACTATTTGACCCAGCAATTCCATTACTGGGTATATACTCAAAGGAATATAAATCATTGTATTATAAAGATACATGTACGTATATGTTCATTGCAGCACTATTCACAATAGTAAAGACTTGGAACCAACCCAGATGCCCATCAGTGATAGACTAGATAAAGAAAATGTGGTACATATACACTGTGGAATACTATGCACCCATAAAAAGGAATGAGATCATGTCCTTTGCAGGGACATGGATGAAGCTGGAAGTCATTATCCTCAGCAAACTAATGCAGAAACAGAAAATCAAACACCGCATGTTGTTACTTATAAGTGGGAGCTGAACAATGAGAACACGTGGATGCATGGAGGGGAATAACACTTATTGGGGCCTGTCAGGGAGGGCAGGAGAGGGCAGAGCATTAGGGAAAAAGCTGATGCATGCTGAGCTTAATACCTAGGTGATGGGTTATTAGATACAGCAAACCACCATGGCACATGTTTACCTATGTAACAAACCTGCACCTCCTGCGCATGTACCCTGGAATTTAAAAATAATAAAGTAATTTAAAAAATATGTTGGTATGGATGTGATGAAAATGGAATGCTTATACACTGTTGGTGGGAATGAAAATTAGTACAATCTCTGTGGAAAATAGTGTGAAGATTTCTCAAAGAACTAAAAATAGATCTACTATTTGATCTAGCAATGTCACTACTGAGTATCTACCCAAAAGAAAATAAGTCGTTATATCAAAAAGACATCGGCACATGTATGTTTATTACAGCAAAATTCACAATTGCAAAGATATGGAACCAACCTTATTGCCTATCACGTGATGAGTAGATAAAGAAAGTGTGTATATACACACACCATGAAATACTACTCAGCCATAAAAAAGAAAAAAGATAATGTCTTTTGCAGCAACTTGGATGGAGCTGGAGGCCACTATTCTAAGTGAAGTAACACAGGATTGGAAAAGCAAATACCATCTGTTCTCACTTATAATTGGGAGCTAAGTTATGGGTATGCAAAGGCATACGGAATGTTATAACAAATATTGTAGACTCTGAAAAGGGTGGGTGGGAGGTGGGTGAGATATAAAAAATTACATATCGGGTACAATGTATACTACTCTGGTGATGAGTGCACTAAAATCTCAGACTTCACTTCTACACAATTCATCCATGTAACCAACAATCACCTGTACTCCTAAAGCTTTCAAAATAAAAAAAAGAACTGGTCATTAATTATTCTATTTAATTCTCTATATAAAGTAAACGTAAAATAAAATGGAATTACGTAAATTCTATTATAGAATTAACATAAAAAATCTGTATCTTACAGATTTCACAGACAGAATCTCAAATCTGTTTTGCTTTTTAAAAATCTGACAAAGGAAGCATGAGACTAAATTAATACATTCAAAATCGAAATTCTGGTTATTTGTTTAGAAGTAGGAAAAGAAACACAATTTCTATTTAAACAGATGGGAAGAACTTCAGAAATGAAGTTACAGATTGATGGAGAATCTTTCATTTATTCATTCATTCATTCAACAAATAATCATGGACAATCTGCAATATGCCAGGCATTTTGCTAGACTGAGAAATGCATGAATCACAAAACAAGCAATACTCCCTGCCCTTATAGAATGTATATATTTTTTGAGTGTACAGAAAATGGCACTACAAATAAATAAAATATAAGACATTTTAGATGGTGACAGAAGCCCAAAAGAAAAAGGAAATTATTGATGGTGGAGAGAAGAATGATACAATTTTTAATAGACTGGCCACTGACACAATGGTAAATAGTTGTTAGACAGCAAGTCATGCAGACATGTGAAAAGAAAGCTGTAAAGCACCGGAAACTAGTACAAAGTCGCTGAGGTGGGATCATGCCTAGCATGTTGGTTGAGCAGCAATGAAGCCAGTGTGGCTGAGTTGAGTGCTCAGAGGCAGAATGAGATGGCTGCCTCTAGGGAGTGAAGGGATAGCATTGAAGGATATTGTACAGGTTCATTCTTTTGGTCTAAGAATAGGAGCAATTGGAAAGTTTTCAACAAAAGATGAATGAGATCTGATCTATATTTTAACATGACCATTCTGGCTGCTGATTTGAAAATGGCAGGAAAATAGTAAGACCAACCAGTTAGAAGTCTCTTGGAATACTCTAGTTAATAGAGAGTGGAGTAGAGTAGGATGGTAGCAGTAGAGATGGCAAGTAGTGAACTGAACCTAAACAGAGTTTTAAAGAAATATCAAGAAGATTTGCTGACTTTATGGGGTACAAGAATAAAAAAGGAGTCAAAACAAAACAAAAAACGCTGGAGTTTTGGGTTGAATTACAGAGGGACTGGAATTGACATTTATTGACATAGAGAAGATAGGTTTAGTGGGGAAGGGAGAACAAGAGTTCAGTTTTGGACACAGTAAATTTGAGACATAGATTTGAAATTCAAATAGCATTGTCAAATAGGCAATTGAATACTTAAATCCAGAATCTGGAATTCCATTCAGCCTCATTCCTTCTACTAATTTCCATTCAGAAACAGTTTTCCCTCTTTGCCATATATAAAAATCAATGCTCTAGTACTGCACTTTAATTCCATGAAACCATTTCTGAAGGAAGTGATGACATTATTTTATGCTAATATTGCATTTGGTAACACAATTGACTAAAAACACAGAAAAATTACAATTCTGGCAGGATCAATTCATGTCAAGTGTTTGAGAACACTTTCTAACAATTTTATTGTGAGATAAAATATAAGGTAGCACTAGTAGTAAAATAGTGTGAATTTAAATGACTATCCTCTTACAACTGAAATTAAGAAATTTACTCCTCAAATATGTGAAGATAATGTTTTATTTGTTTAAGGAAAGATGTGCACAAAGTATTTGCATTGAAAACAGATTATACATATTTTCACATGATATGTTTTGATAAGATACATATTTGAGTATGCATCTGCATGTAATAGGAAGTTAAATGGATCTTTTCCATTACCTTAGTACCATGTCAATTTTAAGAATCATCTCAAAGCTAGCAGAGTTAATGTTATTTAACTGACCTTTTGAAAGAGAGCAGCCAAACAAAGTCACCATACACAGTCCTGCAGTTTTTGTTTTAAGGCTGCAGAATGTGGTCTCTACCATCACATCACTTTTACTTGTCTGTGTAAATAAAAAGTTAGAAATTTGAAAATCACCATAGCCTAAAATGAGCTAAGTTAAAAGAGCTTTAAGACATTTACTTATAGAGAGCACATAACCCTGTCAGTAAGAATAACTGTCAGGTTGAAATTTGCTTTTAGCTTGGAATTTGCTGATCTGTCCTCTGAAAAAGAGAAAAGCAGCAGGCAGTTGGGGACACAGAGGATCTGGGCTTGAGTATCAGTGAAGTTTTAATGTTGCTAGGAGATGGCCTGACACCCACAGCTAAGACTTGGTGTTCTGTTGAGCCTAAATTATATCACAGAACATCAGTATCACAGAAGGCCATTCTGTGATGATGGATCAAGACAGCAACAAGACCATTTCATAATCATTTCTGAATACAGACAAATGAAGAACACTGTCCAAGCCACGATAATGATCAAATATCCTCCCAGCTTAGCTAATATGAGAGATGGTTTATTCTTTACCAAATATACCTTTAGCCTTGTCCTAGTTTTCTCTTTTTCTAGATAAAATGTATAATGATATCTAACCTTAGAATTACTCCTACTTGCTGACAGCATATAATACAGAGAAGAGCTCTGCTTCTATAACCCTCCACAAAAATTACCTAATACAGGCCCAAATCCTGTAAGTCCTAACACATTCTTACCTAGACTCACACAGTTCCCTGTGGTGTACATTCTCTTTTGCTGCTATGAGCAACAAACACAACTTGTTCAATTACCCATACGTTCCTGATGGTCTTTGGCTGGAGGGCAGTGATATATGCAAGGCTATCCGAACAAGAAAAGGAATTCTGGAGACGGAAGGAAGAAGAGGAGCAGCAATGAGGTATTTTCACTTCTTTAATTTAGCAAGGATGCTTTAGCTTCTTAGGGCAAATGGAAAGGCAACCTGATTATTTGCCCTGCTTTTTCAATATCCTACCCAAGAGGGCTTATCGTCAGGCCAAATTAGCACAGAAGTTGGGAAGAGTAAACTTAACAAAAGAGGAGGTTTAGGGGAAGTCAATCAATATACCTCTTAACTCAGGGAGCTGGGCTGTTGGAAGATTTCTTGAAAAATTGGCCTAAGTACCCCCATGGGAAAGCCAACATGTAGATGCTCAGACATATAGACAGCTTCAAATGAATAAGGGAAAATGTGGTAGAAATAGCAAGTAGAAGACTTTCCAATTTTTTTCCATGACTTATCTCAGTTCATACCATTCTTAAGTGAAACAGGGATCTGTAAGCTGCAGAAAAGAATTGGTGTAAGTAGAGCAAAAGACCACACCTACCCTCTATCTCAGTATAGGTTCCCAGGTCCCAATCCTAGCATAAGCTACAGAACAGGAAAAGTATGTACATGCTTATAAGACTGGGGTCTAAAAATTGGCTAGACTGGAATAAATTTATTTTAGCAGAAAACAGATAAATCTGCCCAAAATACCATTAAAGACTAGAAAGGGATAGTCAACATAGCATACTTAAAGGCAATGGTTGAAGAAAAAGCAATTATATTTCTATTTTGCTCAGTTCAGATTGAATGACAAATTTGCTGACTTTATGGGGTACAAGAAAAAAAGGACTCAAAAAACGCTGGGGTTTTGGTTTGAATTACAGAGGGATTGGAATTGCCATTTATTGAGAGAAGACAGGTTTAGTAGGGAAGGGAGAACAAGAGTTCAGTTTTGGACATAGTAAATTTGAGACACAGATTCAAAATTCAAATAGAGTTGTCAAATAGGCAATTGAATATTTAAATCCAGAATCTGGAGTTCCTTTCAGCCTCATTCCTTCCATTGATTTCCATTCAGAAACAGTTTTCCTTTTTTGCCATCTATAAAACCCAGTGCTCTAGTACTGCACTTTAATTCCATGAAACCATTTCCGAAGGAAGCCATGGAATTATTATGTACTAATATTGCATTTGGTGACTTTATGGGATCTAAAAATTGGCTAGACTGGAATAAATTTATTTTAGCAGAAAACAGATAAATCTGCCAAAATGCATTTGGTTCTACTAAGAAAAATATCACTATGTTTTGTACAACTAAGGGTTGAATGGCTTTGCACTCCCTTTATGGGTCTATCTGTGCTTATATTTTCCCTAAACAACTGCGTGTATATTTTAATAAAAGTAATTTTTTAAAGACAAGCATTTCTAGCAACATATTACACATATAATATTGTAGTAAATAAGGGTTTTCCTTTTTGAGCATGATTGATACTGCTTGACATTGAAATATGAGATAATAGACATAGTGAGCTCTGTTGTCAGACTGCCTTAGTCACAACACCCTGCTTCTGCTACTTAGTAGTTCTAGGACCTTGGGCAAAGTTCCTAACCCACGTGTCAGTTTTCTGAAAAATAGGCATGATAATAGTAAATCACTCAAAGTTGAATGGGAGGAATAAGTGATGATGCATTTCTAGTAATCAACACTGTTGTCACAGACAGCATTCAATACATCCTTTTGCAAAATACTAATAGGGTAAATAATGGTTTAAGATTGTAGGACAACTCTAAACAACTTTGCATCTAGATCACTGTGAGATTTCTCCCATTGACCTAGGAGATATTACAAAAGTAACCAACAATTGATTTTCAAAAAACTTTTTGCAATTTATAATATTCAAAGAGATCACTAAATACCTGGAGAGCTGAAAAAAGTAACCCTTCCAAATGATATTTAAAATTAGTTTATCTGCGAAAGATACTATCAAGAGAAGAAGACAAACCACAGACTGGGAGAAAATAATTGCAAAAGACAAATTTGATAAACTGTTTTCCAAAATATATGAATAACTCTTAAAACTCAAAAAAATGAACAATCCAATTGAAAAATGGGCAAAAGACTTGAACAGATGCCTAACCAGTAAATATATACAAAAGGCAAACATATGAATAGATGTTCCACATCACGTCATTAGGGAAAAGCACATTAAAACTAGGAATACAACTACACACCTATTAGAATGTCCAAAATCCAGAATACTGACACCACCAAATACTGGTGATGATGTGGAGCAACAGTAACTCTCAGGCATTGCTGGTGAAAAGGCAAAATGGTACAGCGGTTTTGGAAGACAGTTGACAGTGGCTTAGAAAACCAAACATACCCTTACCACATGACCCCAAAAATCATAACATAAGTTAAAAACTTATGTCCACATAAACACTTGAACATGGATGTTTATAGCTGCTTTATTCATAGTTGTTAAAACTTAGAAACAACCAAGATATTTTCACTGGGTATAAAAATTTAGGTTGTCAGTAGTGTCTTCTAGAGTTTAAATGTAGTTTTGTTATCATCTGGCTTACAGTATCTTTATTGAGAAGTCAACTATAAGTCTAGTTGTTGCTTCAATGAAATTTGCTTTTTCTCTTGCTGCTTTTATAAATGTATATACTTGCCTTTGGATCTCAACAGTTTTACCCAAATAGTCTTTTCCTCTTTGTCTCTTGCTAGATACCATGAACTAATATTGCTTTAATCACATTTAGAAAAGTCTCACACATTACACCTTTGAGTGTTGTTCTTGTGATATGGTATGTATGTATATATGCATGTATATGTTGTTTTCATCCATGCTTCCTAGCTCAAAACTCCTATAACCCTTGTTATGGTCTTTCTGTTATAATGTTGGGGGCATTTTAGGCCTCAGAAGCAGACCTCAGAAAATAAAATTTCTGATCTTCTCCTTCTCTCCTTTTTCTTCCCAAAGCAGAATTCTAATCTTCCCCCACCTTTCTATGAAAAATTTCTGTCATCTACTTTGATTGTAGGTCATAAAGATCCCCATTTCAGAAGGGGTTCTGTCCCATTCCTGGAGAGAGAAATGCTACTTGGAGGACAAGAAGAATCTGAACAGACAGGCCTTGCTGGGTTTCTGAACTCAGTCTACCATTATTGGACCATACCCATTTTGTCTAATCACATTTCTACATGGTTGTCAATCATGCCTATCAATGACATCTCCAGAAAAGGCTCAAGAAGATGGAATTCTGGGATAGCTCAACACATGTAGACTTCTGCAGAGTGTCATGCCTGAGGGGCCATGGAAGTTGTATACCCCTTCCCTGATACCTTGCCCTATACATCTCTTCATTTGTATCTTTAATATTGTTTATAATAAAACAGTAAATGCAAGTGCTTCCCTTAGTTCTGTGAGCCACTTCAGCAAATTAATTTAACCCAAAGAGGGGACCATGGGATCCCTAACTTGAAGCCAGTAGGCTAGAAGTTTCGGAGACCCAGACTTGTGACTGGTGTGTAAAGGGAAGGCAATCTTGTAAGACTGAGCCCTTAACTGGAAGGATCTGATGCTATCTCCAGGCAAATAGTGTCAGAATTAAGTAAAGGAGAACTAGCTGCTATCTACTGCAGAATTGATTTCTTGCTCAGTGTGTGGGGGGAGAGCTCCACACTTTTGGTCACAGAAGTCTTCTGTGTTGATTGTTGCAGAAAACCAGTTTTTGTTTTTTGCCATTCATACTATCTTATTACTTCTTCTCTCCTGGACTACAATTACATATTTTAATGCATTAGGGCTTATTGATCTATTAAGCTTATTTTTTGTAAGCTTGTTATCTTCCTATGCTACTGTCTCGATATTATGTTTAAAGTTTTTTTTTTATTATGAATACATAATAGTTGTAAATATTTATGGGGTACATGTGATATTTTGATTCAAACACACACACAATGTGTAATGATCAAATCAGGCAAGTTGGGATATCCATTACTGTGAGTTAATAGTAATTTATTGTATATTTCAAAATAACCAAAAGGGTAGAATTGGAATGTTTCTAACAGAAACAAGTGATAAATGCCAGAGGTGATGCCTACACTTTTTAGATGACTAATTCTTATTTTGTCCAGTTTGCTGTTAATACCATCTACCAAGTTCTTAATTTTAGATACTATAGCTTTCTATACTTTTTGCCATTTCATTATTTTTATGAATTTTCTTTTCCAATTCCCATTTCTTCATCTGCTTTTTTTTCTCATTTTATCATCCATTTTATTGAATAATCTCAGTTATTTTTAACCCTTATCTGTTTATTCCTGTCTTTGGATAATATGTGAGTATGCTTCAGTTGTTTGTTTTGGATAATGGTCACGCAACCTTTTATCAAAAGAATCATTGACAAATGTTTTTTAGTTTCCACCATGGAGAGTTCACCTCTCCATTAGGTGGATAGTGTAAATTGCTGGTTATATCGATCTCCTAAAGGACTGAGTTGGTTTAGACCTGAATTACAGTTTCAGTTAATATTTAGTCTACCTCTTATTTGTACCTTTCCTAAGACATGGTCCTTCGTGGCTTTCACTGAGAGCGCTGTGGGTCACTGCCTCCTCAGCCCTAAGAGACCAGAAAAGGTTGAGTTCTGCTTTTTAGAGATGTTTTTAGCTTACCTCTTCAGCCTCTTATCCCACACAAGTTCAAAACTTAAAAATCTACTGAAGGGGAAATTGCTATGTGTTTGAGGCCGTTCAAGTTTATTTATTTTTAGGACCCCAGCCTCCCCTGGTGAAAATGATCTGGTGGTTTTTATCCTCCACCAGTGTCTTCTAGCTTACCAGCTCCAATTCTAGCTCCTCTACCTCTAGGTATACCTAGAATCATCAGTAAATAACCCCCAACATATGTGCCTGTATACTGGCAATTCTATTTGTATCTTCCACTAATGATTTCAACTTTTATATGTTGTTTTTTGTTCTTTATCCTTTTGGATCTTTGCTTCCTAAACATCATGAGATGGTTGGAGATTTCAGTCTGCCTTCTAGATAGTACTGAATAATAGAAATATAATGTTAGCTGTATATAAAATTTGGAATTTTCTTATAACACATTTTGAAAAGTTAAGAAATATAAATTTTAATGTATTTTATCTACTCCATTAAATGAAAAATACTACCATATCAGCATTTATTATAAGTTATTAAAACATTTCATATGATTTTATCTTTGTACTAAATTTTGAAAAATCTAGTGTCTATTTTGTTTATAGCACATCTCAGTTTAAAGTAGCCACTTTTTTTTTTTTTTTTTGAGACGAAGTCTTGCTCTGTTGCCTAGGTTGGAGTGCAGTGGTGCAATCTCAGCTCACTGCAACCTCTGCCTCCCAGGTTCAAGCAATTCTCCTGTCTCAGCCACCCAAGTAACTGGGATTACAGATGCGTACCACCACATCTGAGGTGATCCACCCACCTCAGCCTCCAAAAGTGCTGGGATTACAGGTGTGAGCCACCACACCCGGCCTAGAGTAGCCACATTTTTAAGTGCTGACAGGTTACATGTGGCTAGTGGTTACTGTATGGGAAAGCCAAATTTGCCCAATTCTAGAAACTTCTGACAACCTCTTTATTCAGCCTCATAGCTCAAAATTCAGCCAATGTCTTAGGAGACTGGTTATATCTGAAAGTCACTGAACCATGTACAACTGTTCAAAGCTTTGCTGGATTCTTTTCCCCAGTTGTAGACCTCTATTTCCAACACTGATTAGTAGTCCTTAATCAGCCTAAAAAATATTTTTAAAAATGGCTCCAAAAGAAAATGTGTGCCAATTCTCAGTTCACCTCTGAAAGGTTTCCTTCCTCTCAAATTTTAGTTCAATCTTTTCTGCTTCTTACCTCTTTGATGCTTTTATTCTAATTTTCTGTTCTACTTTGTTTCTGTAAAGCATGACCTACTTCAATTTGCTTCATCCTACCTGGGTGCCATTAGTTATAATACCTAAGCATAAAATTTCCTGTTAATATGGAAGTAATTTTTTTTTTAGTTTCAGAAAAAATGTATTGCCTACAAAACAATTTTAATTTACAAAGTTTATGTTTGTTTCATCTGAAATATTTCTGAGTTGCCACCTTACGAACTCGGTCAGGATATTGAGTTTTCTTGCTTTATCATCATAGGTTTAATACCTTGAATTTACAGGTACAGTTTATTAGGGTTCTCAAGAGGGACAGAACTAATGGGATATATGTAGATATAAAAGGGTGTTTATTAATGAGAACTGACTCACACAATCACAAAGCAAAGTCCCGTGATAGGCCATCTGCAAGCTGGGGAAGAAAGAAGCCAGTACTGGCTCAGTTTGAGTCCAGAAGCCTCAAAAGCAGGGAAGCCTAAGGTGCAGCCTTCAGACTGTGACTGAAGGCCCAACAGGTCTGGGCAAACCACTGGGGTCCAGGAGTCCAAAGGCTGAAGATCCTGGAGTCTGATGTCCAAGGGTGGAAGGAACTGAAGGAAGCATCCAGCAAGGGAGAAAGATGAAAGCCAAAAGACTCGCTAAGTTACCCCAGTTTCTTTGGCCTGCTTTGTTCTAGCCCTGCTGGCAGTCGATTGGATGGTGCCACCCACATTGAGGGTGAGTCTGCCTCTTCCAGTCCACTGACTCACATGTTAATCTCCTCTGGCTACACCCTCACAGACACACCCAGAAACAATACTTCACCAGCTTTCTAGGCATCCTCAATCCAATCAAGTTGACACCTAATATTAACCATCACATAAAGGTATTTCCAAAAGCTTGTGTCTATGATCATTTTAACAGAGTGATAAAGATGTTTTTGATGAGAAAAATGTTACTGAAATTGTGGGTTTTACCTTTTATAAGTAGGTTTACAGAAATAGCTACTCTTATGACAATATTAAGATTTAATACTTAATTACTTAACTTTTCTGTTTAGAGAAACACTTTGTAAATGCATATCAATGGTCATAAGAAGGCTGCCTATTGTCATTGTTAGGGGTTATTATAAAACAAAACTCTACATTATTTATAGTTACTAAAAATCTCCACCTTCGAAATTTAAGGGCAGCAGCTGTATCTCTACTGCATATTCTATCCATTACTTCTGAAAAGTAATTTAGCTTCATAGCATAGAGGCTATTCAGTTTGATAAGTATTAGGGTTCTGCAGAGCAAGACAACCGGTAGAATATATATTTGCAATGTAGTACACTGAAGTCAGAGGTACAGTACAGTCTTGACTTGGGCTCTTTAAATTTCTGAGACCCATTTTCTATTTCTCTCTCTTCATGCAGCTAAGCATGAAGTAGTGGGAACTAGGTAGATGTTACGTACGTGATCAGAGTCCCTGGGGTAAAAAAATGGGACCTTTTACATCTGCATATCCAGAAGTTAAGTAATTACCATGATTTCACATAGTATTTAATCATAAAGATAATAGACATAGAGCTATTTTAAAGGCTAGCATGTCAGATAGATGAATGTTGACCTGAGAATCAAAATTGGCAGTAAAAATGGAAAGAAAATGAGTTTCCTAAGAAAATCAGTATATAAAATATTTCCCTTGACATATGGTCTTTGGGTTTAAAAAAAAGTATTTTCTTAAATCTCAGAAATAAATTATGTATGGTTAAACATCTGCCAAGTTAACCAGCCTTTAAAAAGGCTGACACTAAAGGATGACATTTCTACTGTTTAAAACTTTGCCCTGTTAAAAACTGAAAGGGGAGAATTGAATTGCATCTTGCATTTTATTTGCCTAAAGTGCTTTTAATGACTAATTTGGTGTAGAATGGAGAGCCAGCAGTAATGTTCGTTATGTTTCTTATTAGAGCTGGATTTTTCTAAAAATAAAATAACCCCCCCTTTTTCCTGCCCTTAATGAAATGTCAGGAGGTGAGCTATTTAGCAGCACATTAAGCAGAGTATTAACTACAAAGTTTCTTAAGTAAAGTGAAAAACATTGTAATTTGAAGGAAAAAAAAAAAAAAAAGACAATGTTACATGTACCTGGCCTAAGAAGATCACCAGTAGCCCAAAGCTAAATATTTGGCTTTTTAACTTTCAGTTAGTCAGTGTGAAAAAGAAAATGTATAACTTTTAAAAAGGCCTTTATGCTTAGTGATGAGTGTAACGGCCACCGTCCCATACTCCAGAGTATGGATTCTAAAGGCAATTTATCCTGCACACCAAATTTCATACAATTGTAGAAGCTGCCAGGGGCTTTATATTTAACAAAATTCTGATGCTGAATCTGGGTCATTTCAGGAAAAAAAAAAAAGTCATAATTGATGCATCTATTGTTTGTGTTCTGGAAGGCAACAGAATTTATTCCAGATGGTTCAAATGAGATTTAATGAAGGTACTACTTAGAGAGGCATGGGCATTATTAAGGGATTTTTTTTGTGTGTGACTCTCTCAGTCTGTTGCCCAGGCTGGAGTGCAATAGTGCAATCTCACCTCAGCCCACTGCAGCCTCTACCTCCGAGGTCCAAGAGAGGCCCGGGGAATCTCTAAAGGGTATAAAGGCAACCAGTGACAAGCAACAGAGAAAACTCTAGGGATAAAAAAGGAGTGAAGAAATAGCACTGGCATGTCTTCTGTGAGAGGTGAATCTAGGAAGATGATGGGCTTCATAGGAGTTATAGAGAAGAACTGAGGAGTACTTTCAAATATATGGGGCACTGAAACGAGGAGGGAACAGGGAAGAAGAATCTCAAGCTTTTTTTTTTTCCTGCACTGTGATCTCCTGCCTGTATCTCCCGTTGGCCAAACTAGGACTAGGCTTATAAACAAAATGTTTTAAAAAATAAATTTTAAAACAAAAACAAGAACAAAAGCTTGATTTTAGAGTTTGTCAGTATCGGTGGGGTAATACTCTCACTATGGCTAATTTCAACCTACCAATGTCTTAGCATGGAATGAGATTTGAGAAGAGATGCACAAAATTGACTGTTGCAAGTTAGTGAGTTGGCTACAGTGCACCACTGGTTAGGTGTAAACAAAAGCCAGCCTGCAAGGAGTCCAGAGGATGCAATATGCAGTAGATTTAGAGCAAGGCAAAGAGTGGCAGAGAATGCAATGAAGGGGGGTGTGACAGTGATTAAACAAGGTAACCACATAATTGACAAGCTCTATGACTTGCCCAGAATTTTTCTATACTTGATCCAGCTAGGACTCAAAGCTGATACAAATACAAATGAAAGTTTCTCTCCTACACTGATCTACCTCTTTAATGCCTAACTAGGAAAATATAGTTCTATTATATACGCAGCCACCAATTTCATAAGAAAAAACTTTTGATCCAATTTAAATAAAGCTAAGATTCAGAGACGAAAAGTAATTTAGTTGGAAGTTTAGCTGCTGGATAGGTTTGCAAAGGGAAAATACATGTTAGGCTTAGAAACTCAGCTTTTTGATTTTTGACTTTTTAAAATGGAGAGGGGCAGTTAAGAAAAGTTTCAGTAAAATCCGGTGATAGAAGAAACGATTGCTGTTCTACTTCTAAAAGTTGGTCAGAGATCAACAGAAAAACTCAGTCTTTTACAAGTTACCTCCTTGACAAGGCTTTTTGAATCATCCAAACGGTAGAAGTTATAATTAATGTCTACAGATCTTTTTAAACTTGAGTGGATGTACTTGAATAATCTGGCTCCAAAATATATTTTTTCTATGTAATTATAACCACAAATTAAAGTATTTCATTCACTGAAAGTCTATGAGATAACAGGCACTTTTATTTGCAATATATATTGGGAGGTTAATATTGGACTTTGTCTCAGATTTGATTGAAGATACAAAATGCCATTAAGAAACTAATCTGTGACATGTCCTCTCAAGTTGCAAATGGAAGATTTATGAGATTTTTTTTAAGTGTCTTAAATTTTGCTTTTAGACCCTTATTCTAGTTCCTAACCAGGAGTATAAATGAGTTGAGTTTGAGGAATTTGAGACAGACTACCTTTTAAAAGCGTTGTAAATTTACCTATCCTTTGCAGAATGGGCTTTCCTCTCACCACAATCTAGGTTAGAGGCATTTTAAGGGAGCTCTACTGAGAATTTTCTGTAAATTTCTTGGCATTTGGGGAAAGGGGGATCTGCTAATGATGTTAATCAACAGATGTGTCTTAAGAGATTTAAGGTTGAAAGGATGGGTCTATCAGCCTATATTAGTCTGTCCTCACACTGCTGATAAAGACATACTTGAGACTGGGTAATTTATAAAGAAAAAGAGGTTTAATGGATTCACAGTTCCAAGTGGCTGGGGAGGCCTCACAATCATGGCCGAAGGTGAAAGCCACATCTTACATCACCATAGAGAGAGGAGTGAGAGCCAAGTAAAAGGGGAAACCTCTAATTAAACCATCAGATCTCATGAAGACTTATTCACCACGAGAACAGTATGGGGGAAACCGCCCCCATGATTCAATTATGTCCCACCTGTTCCCTCCTACAACATGTGGGAATTATGGGAGCTACAATTCAAGATGAGATTTGTGTGGGGACACAGCCAAACCCCATCACAACCCAAAGCATGAAAGGAAGGGAGAGAGGACGACAGTATGAGTGAGCCCTATTTCTACCAATAGTGGGGACAAAAATGCATGAATATTACTCATGGGTCAGAGTGGGCATTCTGTAGAATAGGCTGAAGCCCTCAAGTTCTGCTTAAGGCAGTGATGTAAAGGTGATGTGACCTTGACAGAGAAGACAGACTGCCCGATGCCCAAGGACAGAGAGAAGAAATATAAATGACCAGATGGAAAAAAGCAAAAACAAGAACATCATCTGCATCTTAGGAAGGACAGTCCAAGGCCACAAAAACACTAGAGAATGAGCATTGAATATCTACAAACCCCAGAAAGTCCTGATATTAAATCAGGACAAAATCTGACAAGTAATTACTGTTCTTAAGTATCCTTATTTAGCTCCAACTTCAGTACACTCAAATAAGGGAGCAGTCAGAAACCATGGCTCACAGCAGGTAAAGAAATACAAAAAGAAGAAAAGCCAGCCAATCCCTTTTCCAATGATAGTCTTCTCAAGCATAAAGCAAGCTCAAAGTGGGAGAATAAATTTTAAGTTTTTACTGTTGCTTGAGAAAAAAATTAATTTCTAAAGGCAAGACTATTTTGTGATTTGAAGTGACTAAGTCTTTTAAGTATCAGAATAACTGAAAAAATTTTAGAGAGGCATAAAAAGCACAAATCAGAAAAGAAATAAATATGACTATTACTATTTTTAAAATAAGAAATCTTTGTAAAACATAACTGAATATAAAAAGAACTACCATAAGTTTACAGGGAAAGAGAATCAGCTAAACAGGAAAAAAATGGGAAAATGCCATTAAAAGACATTTTGCAGAAAATCTGAGTATAAAATATTTGAAAGATGCTCAACCCCTGCGATGAGGAGGGATATACAAATTATTAAATGAAATGCTATTTTACACATACTGGATACGCAAAAGAAAAGCCTGACAGATCAAGTGCTATTAAGAATGCAGAACAAGATCAGTGTATATACTGCTGATAGGAGGTATATTGATGCAACTTTGGAAAACTATGTGAATTTTCTAGTTAAATTGATGTATTATACTGTTTCATTATAAGCAATGTGGAAATGTGAATCTCCAAATTCACTTATTTATCTGGTTTCATGTTCCAGTTTGCAACTTGAGAAATTTACATGTCATTTGGTTAGAGTCCTTGAAGAGCAAAATCAATAGTGCCAGTGGGTTCCAATTTTCTCTTTTTACTTCACTCTTCATCTACCCCAGCTCTGTTACCCATGGTGAATGTTTTTCTGCAACCCTACAGAGACAATGTTCATGAAAACTCAACCAACTTCCTGTGAAATGGAATATCACAATGATGAGAATAAACATATTTGGTCTCTGCCCTTGGTTCCTGGCACACAAAATCCTTGGAATCTCCAAAGTAATAACTGTTTTTTAATATGAAATGATTGATGGCTAACGGCTCTTTGGCTAGCCATGGGATGGGGGCTAGCTGCCAGGGGAAACAACCATGTGATTAGAAGTTTATAACTCTCAGTCCCATCCCCTGACCTTCTGGGAGGTGAGAGTGACAGAAAGTTAAGTTAGTCACCAATGGCCAATAATTTAATCGAGCATGTCTACTTAATGAAGCCCACATAAAAAAACAAAAAAATGAATCAGGAGAGCTTCCAGATTCCTGAACATGTGGAAGTTCCTGAAGGGTGGTGCATGCAGAGGAGGCACAGAAGCCTGGTGCCCCTTCCAGCATGCCTTGTTCTATGCATATCTTCCATCTGGGTCCTTTGTGGTATCCTTTATAGTAAGTACGTAAACATCAATATTACCCTGAAATCTGTGAGCTGCTCTAGCAAATCAAATCTGAGGTGAGCGTGACGGGAACCCCAATGTATAGCCAGCTTGTCAGAAGCACAGATCACAATCTGGTACCTATAATTGACATCTGAAGTCAGGAGCAGTCTTGGGGGGCTAGCTTTTGATATGGTTTGGCTCTGTGTCCCCACCCAAATATCATCTCAAATTGTAATCCTGACACATTGAGAGACCTGGTGGGAGGTGACAGGATCATGGGGGCAGTTTCCCCCATGCTATTCCCATGTAAGTGAGAGAGTTCTCACAAGATCTGATGGTTTAAAAGTGGTAGTTCCTCCCTTGCTTTCTCTTCCTGCCATGTGAAGAAGGTTGTTGCTTCCCCTTTGCCTTCTGCCATGATTGTAAGTTTCCTGCTGCCTCCCCAGCCATGTGGAACTATGAGTCAATTAAACTTTTTCTTCATAAATTACCCAGTCTCAGGTAGTCCTTTATAGCCATGTGAAAATGGACCAATATAGCTCTTATCCCGTGGGATGTAATGCTTTGTTATCTCCAAGTAGACAGTGTCAGAATTAAGTTAAAATTGTAGGGCACCAGCTGATGTCTATGAAAGCCAGTTGCTTGGTATTTGGCAGAAATACACATACACACACACACACACACACACACACACACACACACACACACAGAATTGCGTTGAGTAATCTTGTGAGGGAGGAAAAAAAAAACCAAAAAAAAATACCTTTTTCGTCTGTCTCTGACACTTCAATAGATTTTTATGCCAAACCCCTACGTGATTCCCCTCCAGAAGCTGGATTTGCCTAGCTTCCTGCAAGCTTCAACTTTTTCAGCCACATTAGGAGTAGTCAGTAATTTCTCTGAATGTTTTCTAGGTTTTCTTTCTCCAGCACTTCCTGTATTTTACAATTAATTCCTATGATAAATTATACATTCCATTATATAGTTCTGATATACTGATTGAATACAAACTCACATATACATATATTTTATTTTGTAAATTCAAAGTGTCTATTTAGGAGTATTTCCTGTCCCTGTTAACCAGGAAACACAAAGGATCTATTTGCATTTTGGAATTCCATTGCAGCACACTTGTAATAAGACTGAATTCAACCCAAATACCTATCAAATATAAAACAAATAATGACATAGCTTTCAACGAAGAAAATTAACATAGCTGCCAAATCAACATGGTAAAATCCTAGGAAACATTGATATTTATTTAGTGATTTATTTAGTGATTCAATTTATTTAGTGATTCAATTTATAAAAAGTTAATTGTCTTTAAAATGTAAACAATACCTTTTTTGGCTGCATCTACATAGTCAGTAAAATGGTAAGAAAAATAAGTATAATGACGATCACTAAATTCAGTATTATCGTTACCTCTGGAGAGAAAGACTGAAATAGAAACTGGGAAAGACTAAAAGATAGATGTTATAATTTGAATTGTAACCCCTGCTAAATTCATATGTTGAAGTCCTAACCCCCTGTACTTCAGAATGCAACCTTATTTGGAGATAGTCTTTACCAACATGACCAGGTTAAAGTGAGGCCATTAGGATCTGCCCTAATCCAAGATGACTGACCTCTTTAGAAAAAGAGGAAATTTGGTCATGGTGACATACACACAGGGAAAACAAGGTGAACACAGAAAGAAGATGGCCATTTCTAATCCAAAGAGAAAGGCCTAGAACACATTCTTACTTCACAGCCCTCAGAAAAAAAAGCCCACCCTACCAACACCTTAATCTCATACTTCTTGCCTCCAAAACTGAGATGATAAATTTTTATTGTTTAAGCCATCCAAACAATATGGCTTAAACAATTATGACAGCCCTAGCAAACAAATGCAATAGGTAAGTGATATTCATTTTCATATTATTCTTTGTATCTTACTCTCATATTACCTACAGTTTGATAACTATTCCATATTTGATAGAAGTTGAAAAATATATTTAGAAGACAAATGTGATAGTTAATTTTATGATCAATGAGGTGCCCATATATTTGGTTAAACATTCTTGGTGTATTTTTATATTATTTTAGGTTCAGGGTACACATGCAGGTTTGTTATATAGGTAACCTCATGTCACAGGGGTTTGTTGTACAGATACCCAGGTACTAAGTATAGTACCCAATTGTTATTTTTTCAAACCCCTTCTCTTCTCTCCTCCCACCATCAAGTAGGCCCCAGTGTCTGTTCCCTTCTTTGTGTCCATGCGTTCTCATCACTTAGCTCCCACTAAGTGAAAACATGCAGCACTTGGTTTTCTGTTCCTGTGTTAGTTTGCTAAGGACGACGGCCTTCAGCTCCATCAATGTCGCCTCAAAGGACATGATCTCATTCTTTTTACGGCTGCATAGTATTCCATGGGGTATATGTACCACATTTTCTTTATCTAGTCTACCATTTATGGGCATTTAGGTTGATTCTATGTCTTTGCTATTGCAAATAGTGCTGCAATGAACATACGTGTGCATGTATCTTTATGGTAGAATTATATTCCTTCAAGTATACCCAGTAATGGGATTGCTGTGTCAAATGGTAGCACTGTTTTTAGCTCTTTAAGGAATCACCACACTGCTTTCCACAATGGTTGAACTAATTTACACTCCCACCAACACTGGGATTGTGTTTGCATTTCTCTAATAATCAGTGATGTCAAGCTTTTTTTCATATGGTTGTTGGCTTCAAATATGTCTTCTTTTAGACGTGTCTGTTCATGTCCTTTGCCCAGCTTTTAATGGACGTGTTTTTTTCTTGTAAGTTCCTTATATATGCTAGATATTAGACTTTTGTCAGATGCACGGTTTGCAAATATTTTCTCCTGTTCTTTAGGTTGTCTGTTCACTCTGTTGATAGTTTCTTTTCCTGTGCGATGATCTTTAGTTTAGATCCCATTTTTCAATTTTTGTTCCTGTTGCAATTACTTTTGGCATCTTATAATGAAATCGTTGCCAGTTCTTGCATCCAGAATGGTATTGCCCAGGTTGTCTTCCAGGGTTTTTATAGTTCAGGGTTTTACATTTAATTCTTTAGTCCATCTTGAATTATTTTTCTGATTGAGATTCACATTTGACTCAGTAAAATGAGTCGACTAAATTCCCCTCTCCAATGTAGGTGGGCCTCATTCAATTTTTTGAAGGCCTAAATTGAGCAGCAACAATAGCAACAAACACTGAGTAACAGGATTTGCTTTCTCTGCCTGACTGAACTGGATTCAAGTCTTTTCCTGCTTTTAGATTCAGACTTACACTGGAACTATGCCATCATCTCTTATTGGGTCTTCCAGCTTGCTAACTGCTAACTTAGCCTCCATAACTTCATGAGCCAATGAATCTGAATTATCTGAAGAACCTAGATTAATACTATATGTATGTGGGATACTGTGTCTGGAGGGACAGTTCACATAAATAAGCTGCACTCATTAGACTCCACTGTAACAAACTACCTTTTCTTGAGCAACACCTGTACCTACTTTTCTCCCTTTTGGAAGACTCCTCTCTCTACCTTTTTTCTTCTCTTCTTCTTCTGTTTAGTTCATCTAGCACCTTGGAATTCCTCCGCCCAGGGACAGGAAGCCAGGAATTCTAAGAGCAGTGGTTTCCAAACTTGACTAATCAAAGCAGCTGGGTGGCGGGGGGGACATTTTAAACAATAAAAATTAAACATTCCTAAATTTGTAAAATGCTGTTGGCCGATTTCTGAAATTCTGTGCATATTTCACAATGTTCTTTACCTGGCCAAATTTCCTAATAGATAGAGTATGTCTCTGAAATCCCATAGCACTTATGTAACCACTTTTATGTATATCAAATTCTGTCTTGCATCATAATTATCTATTTAATGTTTCCTCTAGATATTAATGTTTCTTGAAATCAGCCTTCATATTTGTGTGAAATATTTTTCCCAAAATAACAAGATGTTTTACATATACTGGGTTCACAATAAATTATTGGATTTATAGGTTAGAGAACTACAGAGTAGTGGAATTTTTAAGAATAGTTAGAAGCAGATCTCTTACAATGTAGACATGGAGGGGAAAGAGCAGAAAATGTATATAAACATGGCCTTAAAATAGTGTGACAAAAATGATAAAATATATAACTCTATAGAATCGTAACTAGTGTTTGATTTTTAGATGTGAAAAAATATTCATCTCTACAAATCATGTGTTTAATCTGAGACTAATAGTACTTCTAACTTGTTGAGTGCATTCCAGGTACACTAGACAATGTACTAGGTATTTTATATTAATCATTATTTAATTCTCACAACTCTGCAAGAGAAGTTATTAGTTTGCATCTTATAGATGAAGAAACTGAGGGCTAGAACAATATTCTAATCACACAGATCAATTTAACAGACCTGTATATGGTCCCTGGTACAGTCATGTGAGGACCAGTGGCTTAGGCCAGTATACAGATTTTATCATAATGCAAATCAATGATGTACAAGGACCAATATTAGTCATTGAAATGCTAGAAGACTAGCCTTCAACTTCAAATTTCATTATCTCAAAAATGTATTCACTATAAAGATCTTCTGAGGTCACCTTCTCTGTACCAAATACTGTGCTAACCTGTTTATAGAAAGCTATCATGCATGTGTGCATTTATTACTTTGAAGAACTGCCTTATTAATAATCTTATATATTCATCTGTGAGATAGGAAATATTTTACTCATCTCATATATAATTGTGACAAATAGTTTATAAAAGCAAAGCAGTTTAGAAAAAGCATAAACTACTAGGGGGAGAAATGCAAATAGTCCCTATAATACTGGGTCCATACTTGAACTAGGCACATCTGCTTTAAAAGCATTTTTTCATAATCACAACTCTGTCTTTTAATTTAAAATAAACCTGCTAGCTTAAAACAAAGTCAGCATTAAAATAGTTTTTATATCAGAAATAAATGTGTGTTTTTCCCCAAAGAAAGCTTGATAAAATCTGTTTAATTGTGCAGTCTTAACTTCCCATTATCACGTAACTGAAATTAGTAATGATAGGTGTTTAAAGAAGCAAATTCCAATTACTACTAACATAAGCAATTTATTATTCCAAATGTAATCAATGTAACTGTTAAACTACTGTAAACAGAATCATTATCAATGTGAATTATATTACTGCACCATAAACAGTCCATCAGATTTACTTTTGGTGAGTTTTTTGTACTTTGTATATTTATGTATTACATATGCTATACATATATATGCAAATATGCCATTTGTGAACATTCACCTTTTTTACTTTCTTCCCTTTTCAAACTTAACAAAAGAGAACATTACAGATTTATAAATAACAAATGCCAACAAAATTATTTTTATTTTACTCTGAAACCTGTTGACTAAATATAACTGGCAGTGGCTTTCACATCCAATTTTAAATCCTATCTCATTTCTATGATTATTATTTTACTTTTATAAAGAAGTATGACCTCATCATATTATCACTTAGATAAATGGAAGAATCTTTAAGTGAAGCATGGACTAAATTATGGTTTAAAGACATTTCAGATAGTCTTTGATATGGTTTGGCTCTGTCCTTACCCAAATCTCACTTTGAATTGTAATAATCCACACATGTCAAGGGTGGGGCCAGGTGGAGATAATTGAATCATGGGAGCAGTTTCTTTCATGCTGTTCTCATAGTAATGAATAAGTCTCATGAGATCCCATGGTTTTATAAATAGGAGTTCCCCTGCACAAGCTCTCTTGCCTGCCACCATGTAAGACGTGATTTTGTTCATTTGCCTTCTGCCATGATTGTGAGGCCTCCCTAGCCATGTGGAACTGTTTGTCAATTAAACCTCTTTCCTTTATAAATTATCCAGTCTCCAGTAGGTCTTTACTAGCAGTGTGAGAACAGACTGATACAGTCTTAATCTGCCAGTTCCACAGGAGATGGGAGTGGTAGTGGTGGGGCATGTGTGGAGAGGTGAGATGCAGAGAAGAAATACAAGTTAAAACAATGGCACCACAGATCAAACCCAGGGCTTCCTAAGTCAAACCTAGAAGACTCCACACCAACACAAATGGATTAAGAGGGTATTAGGATTAAATAGTCAACCAACACATTAGAAAGAACAGGTATTATTTCTACTTTACAGAAGAGGAAGCTGATTCTGTAAACTGTTTAAATATTTTTTTAAAGTCGATTAGTTCATCCATATAACAGCAAAATATTGAAGGTTTGCCAGGCACTACATTGATTATTAGAGATAAGGAAAGACAATATCATAGAAATGCCAAGTGGATATTATGAAAACAAATGTGGAATAATTTTCCAGTAAATGATTGGGTGAGCAAGATGATGCTAGAGCAGTTATTTTTGTCAAGTCTTGATGTTTAGAAAGGGAAGGAAACTACTTAATTTTGTCCAAAATTTTTCAGTCTCTGTAAATGCAATCTGCCTTTTGTTTACATAAGATTTTGTTATATACTGATAAAAAAATTATATTCTGAAATGGAGTTTTAAGCCAATAAAGAGCCAAACTTGGCATAGCAATGAAATTTGGCATCATTATAGGTAGAGTGGCTTTTCCTATTACTTTTTTTTCTTATTCTATCTTTTGTTTTTTTTTATTGTTATTATTATTATACTTTAAGTTTTAGGGTACATGGATTAAGAAAATATGGCACATATACACCTATTCCTTTTTTTGTGGAAAAAATTATCTAAATCCCCTTTTTCCTTCCTATGACCACCACTGACCAGAAATTGAGGCTTAGATTCTATGGGAGGAAAAGAAAGCTTAGGCCCATTCCCTTGAGGCAATAAGGTTATAGACTGGCTCCTGCAACTTAGCAACAGGATGGAAGAAGGAAGAAAGGCCAGGAGCAAAGCCCTCTGAAACACCTTGGGCTGGACTAATTATCAACAATTTAACGTTTGCCGTTTCCATTGTCTGCAGTTTGTTCAAGTCTTCAAGTAAACTTTGTTAAATGGCCAAGCCTGATACCAGCCATCGCTCTGGGAAAAATATAGAAAAATTCTACACCTTGCAAGTTGTAAAGTAACAAGGCATAAGGAGGACTCACCTAGAGTATGGTTAGCAGGAGGAGGCCACAGAAAGAACAGGGAAATCAATGGTCTAGAGCACTATTGGACAGTTAGCTGAGGTAGCAAGTAACCAGAATGCATTTATAAAATAAACAAAGACTCCTCTAATGGATTCCTAGAGACCTAAAGAAGAGACTCAGTAAAACAGTAATTTCTTATAGCCAATTATGGGACTTACACCTTAAGGTTTTGTTATACTTTATTCTGGCACCATCAGCTGGAAGTACTATATCTAAGTCCATAATGCAACACAACCATATAGCACAAGATCCAGATTCGAAGTTTCCTTGCCTTGAAGCCTAAATGGTACCAGGGTTGCCACCAGTTAAAATTTGAAGCAGTCATTAGTGAAATTTCATTCTGCATCTTGAACTAATTCATGTCACAGTTCTTATCAATTAATAACCTAAGGCTGATACATTGATCACTTTTTGAGTATAATGACTTAATAAAGAGGCCAAAATGTTTGGTCTACCATGTTTGGAACCTAAGTCTGAGATTACCAAGATTTAACATAGAAGTAGTTATCATACACTTCTAGTCTTATCCCTTCTAACTTGTTTTATGGCCCATTAATATTCATAATATTTTCAAGTTATTTTAAATTGCTATACTTTATAATTTGAATTACATTGGGCTTTGACTGTAGCAGCTGAGCCTTCCTATATCTATTAATGTTTCATTTATTTTTAATTAAAATTTAGTATGAGAAAATAACCAAATAAAACCAACATGGTACTATTCCATATTGGAATCAGGTCAGCTAAGTAAAGACTCATCATAGGGTCCTACTCAGTGGGAACAAGGATTAAGTGGAGATCAGACACTACCCAATTTCCATTTGCTCTTGTAACAAATTGAGTGCTAGACATATGCAAAGGCTAAAATAGTAATTAACAAGCAGAGGGTGCTGGTACCAGGATTTAGGTGAATCTTGGCTTTCCCTTAGCTCAAGTGAATATAAATAAGTTCATAGAAATTTAAATAGCTTAAAAATTGGGTTAATTTTCTCTTGTGCTTACAAATGCTTTGCACAGCAATGGCAGGCTGTTACAGGGCTCAACAATATTAGTGGGGAGAACAACTTTAAAAATGTGAGATTGCATTATCTTCCCAAGGACACAAGATGAGAACTGCCAGGCACACACAATGAAGTAAAAGTGGAGAGTGGAGAACTGGGACTGGGAAAGGGAGCTCATTAGAGAAATTATCTATTCATCTTTAAAACAACGCTCTAAGGTATTATTATCTCCTTATAAAAACGGGAAATTAGGCTCACGGAGGTTAAAAAACTTGACTAACATCATTTACATATTAAGTAGCGGAGTGCTGAGTTCAAACCTAGGTCTTTCTACTTTATGACCCCTTCATTTCCACTGCCCCACAGTGCCTTATATTTTAGGGTGAGTATCTCTTCCAAATATTCCACCACCCCACTCATTGAACCATCACTTTGTTACATCTTTTTGTTTTTCAAAATTCAGTGAAAACAGAATTTTATGTCCTTGCTGTATTCAGATTATATCACACACACACACACACAAAGGGAACTCCAGGTAATGAGCATGGTTTTTTATAAATTGAAATAATTAGTATTAAGAATGAGATGTCGTTAGAGGACTCACTTGGCTTATAATTCAGTTAATATAACCTAAAAAGAACAAGCTGATTTTACTTTATGGCACACCTGGCTTTAAGCTGCATTTAAGAAAAAAAAAAAAAAGGCATTGCTGTGAATCCAGAGAAGAAATTCTATATCTCAAAGTAGAGTGAATTTTCCTTTAAGAGAGGCAATTATATTACATTTCCTCTTCTAGCCCTCCTGTTTTTTGTTCACCAGGACTAAAATAATAGATTCATCTGCCCTAAAGGTAGACATTATTAGTTGCTCACTTGTATCAAGGAAAGTTTGCCTCATTAACAGAAAGCTTCCCCATGCTGTGGCTAGTCATGGTTATGCATTAAGCAGAAAACTTCATTAAATCAGCACTTCAACATTCTTTTACCTTTACATCAGAATTTATGCAATGAGCTTACTCGACTCCCTCACCTTAGAGGAATGTGCACAATTGATTAGATCATTAAATGCCATCCAATCCATGTGTATAGCTTTTCTTTGTAAATATACCCAAGTCTATCACAAGAATCAGAAGCCTAAAATTATATAATTGTACATTTATCATGGGTATGAAAGCTAGACATTGATTATTACTGGTACTTTAAGAGAGAAGACGTCTTCTAAGTAGTTTTAAGTTTCTCAAAAGCATGTTAGAGTCACAGCATCAATGTGTGCCTCAAGATATGCTCAGCTTTATCTAACCTTTTTGTTTTCTAAGAAGCATTATCTTATCCATAAAAGATAAAATGACCTTGGAGATATTTTAGAAGTAATTCAAGTACAGGATTTTCTGAGCTTTGAACCAGATATCCGGCTTGGAACCTCGCCTCTGGTCTGTCAAACTGATTATTTAGCTGTTTAGGGTAATCCTTTAAATAAGTACCAGTTCCAGTAAATTAATAGTATTCCAATAAGAGTTAGCATCACACATCTCTTCCCTCAGTCTTGCATAGACTCAGATTTTAATTTAAAAAAATTTCTGGAAATGATTTTAAGGATAATTCATTGAATAATAAGCAATCAAATTAGTTTTTCACTAAATCCTTTTGCTAAAGTGATACTGTTTTACAAAGCTTTTTCTTGTTTTGATTGAGATTTTGTCAAGTGAAAACTAGCTGAAGAAATTATGTAAACATGTGAGCTGTTAGAAATAGCCAATAACAGAAAGTGCTTATAGAAAACAATTCAGTGCAAAAACCAAAGGCAATAGTAGCAATGTATATACTGCCTCAGGTTTATATATCAGTCTTACTATACTTCTTGTTGATGGTAGCATATTGGGTCATCTAATCATCCACTCTAGACAGCAGCTTCCCAGCCTCATAAAAAGATCCTAATTATGTGCATTTCATAGAATTATATAATAGGATTAAATGAATTAAGTTACGTGACTTTTGTGCAAAGCGCAAGACACTATGCAAATGTTAGCTGCTTTTATTAATATATATTTTTTGCTGTCATCTCCACGTCATCTCCAAACATCTGCTTTATCTAACTTAAAAAAAAATCACCTCATCATCTCAAGTTGTATTTTCCCCTTTGGTTCCCACACCATGGTCTTTTTGTTTGCCTATTCACAAAAAACGTACTTCTTTTTATTCACTTATCTTTCATTTAGATGGGACTATCACTTTTTAGAAAGTTATTTTCTATCAGTAGCTGAAGCATCTTTGGTAACAGTCTAACCCCTACCTCCAAAGTTAAGTTTCTCTTCACCTTTTCCTGAAAGTGCTACTTGAAGGACGTGGTAGATTTGTAGAGCAGTTCATGTTTCCATTGGAATCTTGAAGATTTTCCTGGTCATAGAAGACAGTCTTCCTAAAATATATGCATGAGTGTCTACTGCATGCACACTGCTATATGGGTGTGTATAAAATTCTAAGAATCTAATAAATTGAGCAGGAAAAAAATAATTTTATTTAAAGCTGAATATACAAAGTAACAGTTTGGTAGAAACAGTGATATAACAGAGCCTGCAATACATGCATCTTTCTGGAGACCCACAAACTAGAGGCAGCAATGTGTGCTGCCAAATACCTTTTGGAATGTTCACTTTTGGAAACTGGCAAGTTATTAAATATTTACTTGAAAAAAAAGTCAGCTGGGCACGGTGGCTCATGCCTGTAATCCCAGCACTTTGGGAGGCCAAGGAGGGTTAATCACCTAAGGTCACAAGTTTGAGACCAGCCTGGCCAAGATGGCAAAACCCTGTCTCTACTAAGAAAAATACAAAAAATAGCCGGGCATGATGGTGCATGCCTGTAGTCTCAGCTATTCGGGAGGCTGAGACAGGAGAATCGCTTGAACTTGTGAGGCAAAGGTTGCAGTGAGCTGAGATCACGCCACTGCACTCCAGCCTGGATGAGAGAGAGAGACTGTCTCAAAAATAAGTAAAACAAAATAAAATTTGAAAGTCAAGTGAAAGATTGGTCAGCTTTTATCCTTGTTTATATTTGCAAACATCTGAGGACAATGGCATTGATTGAAGAAAAATTAAGTCAGGCATCACCCTTTTCATAGATGGACATAGATTTCAGATTTCTTTTTCTTTTTATTTTTTTGAGTCCGAGTTTCACTGTGTTGGCCAGGCTGGAATGCAATTGCATGATCTCAGCTCACTGCAACCTCCACCTCCCAGGTTCAAGCAATTCTCCTGCCTCATCCTCATGAGTAGCTGGGACTACAGGCTCGTGCCACCACACCCAGCTAATTTTTTGTATTTTTAGTAGAGACGGGGTTTCACCGTGTTGGCAAGGATGGTCTAGATCTCCTGACCTCATGATACCCCCACCTTGGCCTCCCAAAATGCTGGGATTACAGGCGTGAGCCACCGCACCTGGCTGGACATAGATTTCTTAACATGGCCTGCAGTTCTAAGTCCCAAAATGTTTTTTCCTAAATTATTGTGTACATCTTGTCCTAGGCCTGTCTAAATTAGACTTGATTCTGTTTCTTCAATTAAAATTAGAAGAACAAAATGAAGATAATCTGAAAATGAGCATTATGAAAACATCTAACATTTTTCAAAAAAGGTATAAAAGATTTCTAACATCTGAGGAGAGATAAAAAAAGACTAAGCTGTATAGAAGACAGTGGAGGCTTACAAAAACATCCATTCTCAAAGGTCTATTTCTGTTTTAACAACTTTATTGAGGTATAATACACAAGGAACTGCACACATTTTATGTGCACAATTTAATGAGTGTGGACATACACAAACACTCATGATACCCTCACCACAATCAAAGTAATAGACACAGCCATCCCCTCCCAAAGTTTCCTTGTGATCTTTCCCCGCAATCTGTTCTACTCCCCTGAACTCCGGAACCTATATCCAACTGCACCGTCAAGACCTTTACTTAGATTTTAACAAGCATCTATCTCAAACTGAACATTTATACAAACCAAACACTTGATCTCCCCTGAGCCCCAACTCCCATTATTGCTTCAAATCTGTTCTTCCCCTCAGTTATTCCCATCTTGCTAAAAGCTAATTCTAATCTTCTAGTTGTTTAGACAAAAAAAAAAAATCGATTTTTTTCACATTCCACACAGAATTTGTCAGTTTATCTCATTGTCTTTATTTTTAAACTATAACCAAAATCTAACAACTACCACCTGTATTGTTACCACCATGCCAGTCCCTGGCATTTCTCATCTAATATGTTTTAGCATCCTTCTAACTGGACATGGCTGCCCTCCGACATATTATTCTCAATACGGTAATCACAATAATTGTGCTAAAGGGAAGTAAATATCATGTTATTCTTACTGCTCAGATCTCTGAAGACTTCTCATTTTACTTAAAAGCCAATAGCCTTACAGTAATCTGTCTGTCTCTATAGAACTTGGCTTCTGCTGTTTCCTTGACCTCATCTCCTACTCCTCATCCCTTACTCCACTCCAGCTACATTGTTTCACGGACTCCAGCCATGTCTGCCCAGGATCTCTGTGCTTGTTTTCTGCTGCCTGAAATTTTCTTCCAAATATTCATGTTTTGTTCTCTCACCTTTCTCTAGTCTTTACTCAGATATTTCTTTTTAGTGAAGCCATTGCTGACCACACTATCAAAAACAAATCTTCCAAGGCAGCCCTTCCTTCTATAATGGTTATCACCATTTGACTTACAATATATTTTACTTCTTGATTGTTGTCTGTTATTAGAATCATTGTCATTATTACTAGAATGTAAGCTCAATGAAAACAAGGATGGTATTCTGATTTGTTTTGTGTTGTATCACAGAATTCAGACTTTCACCTGGTAAAAGAAGTTGCTAATTCGAATAGCATGTCTACAGAAAATTTAAGGAAAAAAAAGGACAGACAAAAAACAGTCTTCATGTGGTAGTTCTTTCAGATGATCCTTAATATCAGGAGAAAAAAAATTTTATGGATTAAAGGAATGATGTTAAATAAGGAATTAGAGAATATTATTTTCAAAATGGATTAAAGGAATAGTGTTTAGGTAAGGAGTTAGCGTAATACGGGTCATAATAGACAGGTTTTTGCTCGTAAGGCTGTGAGAAGGAGAAAAGAATAAATGTATATCATGTCCTTTGGGATAAAATTGGAATCTCATCCTGATTTCCTTTATAAGTATTTGTGCTCCATAAATTCCCCAGTTAGATGAGTTACTAAGAATTTAGTTCCTCTACCTCATATGGTCACACATCATGTGACTTTACATAGGATTCCAAGTATCAGGAAAATAGGATATATCTAGAGTTTGAATTACTACATTTATTTCACTTAAAAAAATGCAGCCATCGTCAGCAATGAAAGAAAAAAAAATACAGAACAGATGAGGCTTAGTAGCTCTTACCGGCATTTTTACTTTTGATGTTGCATCCCTCCTCACAGATTTCATGTCTTGTAAATGAGAATACTTGATGCTTAATTTGAATGTTACCAGTGTCAATTTCTAGAATGAGTATTCAGGATATATTGACGTCTTGCTTGAAAAAAATGTTTGGAGTGGCTTTTAATGGTTATATAATTTCTAAAATTATAATCTAGCAGAGATTCCAAATGGTAAAATATTTTTCTGATAATTTGAGTTTACATCATGGAAGTATGAGATTCAAGTTACATTAGAAAATGTATATCCCTATATATATATAAGCTTTAGCTATAAATTTAGTTTTTCTGTACCTGTGGAAATCTAATTTGTCTTCTATATTACTTTCATCTCTCTGCAACAAAGCTATGGCTGGTTGATGACAAAAACATCTATCTGGGGTAAAGCTCAATGTTTAAATATCTGTAGATATATTTAAAATTTTGCTCCAAATTTAATAAATAGCCAAGTATTAAGCTTTAGGCTCCTTAGTATCCACTATTCTTTAAAAAATTTTTTTCTACATTACCTTTACAACATAAATATTTTTGTATTTCTAGTTTTATTTATGTGAATCCACTTATTCAAGTATTTTTATTTAAGGTATTTATTTTCTCCCTGAATCCATTTTTTATAGCAGCAAAGATTATTATTTAGAGGTAAGTGAACATATGGTTGTCAGAAGAATATATGTTACAGATGTGATGATTTGGGAGTGGCGACTGGCTGAGTGCTGAGAAGTATGGAATCTGTACATATAAAGCACTCAACAGAGAGCCTGGAGAATAGAAAGCATTCTGTAAATGTTAGCTCCGCTGATGCAGTGACTGCTGAATTCTGGCCATATAGGTTAGGGACCAGGGTGTTTCATCTTATTAAGTGGATTTCCAGATACAAATGTAGAAATAATTTCAGATGTTTTCCCCACTGAAACATAAGAAAATTTTCCAAATGCTGACGATATGTAAATGTGAACTCAGTTGTTCAATGTTTGTCCAAGATCTCCTAGGATATTAAAATAAAACACAGCAAAATAAATCCAGCTCTCTGGCACTGTTGAGGAAAGGAATTTCATAGAATTGACATGATTCTTAATGATTTGGTTAATGTAAACATTGCTATTTGATGCATCTTAATTACTAAGTCACTGGTTACACTGTGCTACTTTAAACTTTCATAATAAATAGTCTGAACATATAATGTGGTATTTATGTTAAGCCTTAAGACTTTAAACCAGTGCAGGCAGTGAAAAAAAAAAAAAAAAAAGTACAGATGTCATGGATGGCTTCACAGCATTAGAGAATTGCTCTATTATTTGTGAGGTCTTGACAACAACAGATAACAAGATATTCTACAACTGGAGGTTGCAGTAAAAGCCCCAATATCTACACTACATAACTGTTACATAATCTCTGCACTTCAGTGTCCTTATTCACACATTGATCAATATTGAGCAGAATAATTCAGTCAACAAACGTTTATTTAATGGCTGTTTTGTGTCTGACAATGGGCTAGCCGTGAGATGATACTGGAGTTTAGAACCTGCTGCAAACACAGACATACAAACAAAATCATTTAATATGGTAAGATGATGGCTATAAGCCTCGCAAGTTAAAGGGACCTATAGGAAAAAAGCGGGGTGCTGAGTAAAGTGTTTCAGTATGAATGGAGATTATTGCTTTGACAAGCAAGCAGAAAAATTGAAGAAAGGGAGAGAAGGTTGGCAGAAGAAAAGGAACTAAGGCAGAGAAATATGAAAAGAAGTGAATGAAGGAAAGGAAAAAAGATTCTAACTTTTAGAAAGAACATGATGCACAAAATACATTGGTGGCATCAAAAGTCTTGTTTTATCTGGGAAACTTTCAGTGAGTGGGAGAGGATGAATTATAAGTAGCATCGGAAAGCAATGCTGCACAAGGAAGGAAGGACTTAAGGGACTAACCTATCTTCTAATATATTTAAAGTTCTTATAATTCATTTAAACAATAGAAGTCTGAGAATTGAATTAGATTACAAGGTCAGATTTTCAAACTGATAATTTCTATGATAAATATGGGAAATACGTTAGAAGATATCGAGATTCAAAGCTTAGAGAAACCAGAGAGGACAGTATCACAAAGATCCAAATGATAGGTGCCAAGGGGCAAACAAGTAAGAATATTTTTTAGTACTATTTTGCATGTGTTAAAACAACTCCTTTATTCAATAATGTAAGCCTAAAATAGTTGTCATTAATATTGTAATCCCCATGTTATGGAAAAGAAAACTGAGGTAGCAAGGTTAAGTACCACAGTAGGGTAGGATATAAACCTAGGCATTTCGGCTGCTAAACCTGTATTCTGAACCACTATACTTTACTGCCTTAAAGATAATACTATGATGATACAGATGGTAATGAAGAGGATAAGAGGAAAAGTGGTTGCTCATTAAGTAGTCTTTAGGAATATATTCAATAGATACTGAGATTGACTCCTGGATTTCTGGCTTGAGGTGGTGCCATTTAAAGTTACATATTTCAGAAAATTTAGGCAACTGTTTGTCAAGAACCTACCAGGTTGAAGACATATGACTAATTCTCTATAGATATAAGCCTCAAATAGAAAACTGGATTGCAGAAGGACCACTCCCAGCCTACTCCTACCCTCATCCCCATTTAATATGCTGTTCAGAAACATTGTCCAGAAAAACACTCCTTTTACTTACCATTTTTTACTAACCTCACAAACTTGCATCTCATCCCCATAAATCTGAGGATGAGTTTGATCACATGATCTTAACAGTGGGGCAAGTTTCCACCACTTTTTCTTTCCCTTAAATTTATCTATTCCACAACTTTATAATTGGCTCAAACATAATAGCTGTCATTGCTTCTGTCTAAACAAAGAAAAAGTACTTAATAAACTGAGTCATTTGTCCTTTCACTTAGAATGTTCTCAGAAGAAAAAGGTATAGTACCCCTGCAACAAGAGTATACTCCTATGAGTGTAATAATAATTTAGTCATTACTAACACTGAATTGGAAAATCAAACATATATTTTGACTGATTACTACTTCAGACTTACCTGTGTTCTTTCAATTGGCCTCCTCATTTTAAGATTGGAGATACTTTTTACCTAACCAGGTAGCTGTGTGAATGATATGAGAGAGCAAACTCAGAGAGCACAACATAGTGCTTGGCATGAAGGAAATAAATAGAAGTTAAAAAGAAATTTCATTCATTTTCACTTTGACTCTCACAGCATTTTCCTTATTGCCCACTCTTCTATAACATGATCTGCCCTACTTAACAAGCTGTTCTCATCCATTGTCCCCACCTTCATTTATCAATGATCTAAAAACATTTCTACATTTCATATCTTTTAATTCAATAAACCTTTTCCAGTAGCATACTCATCTTCTTTGGAGCTCTCAATCTCTGTGACTAAAAATGTGTTCTTCTAATGTGATCTGATCATGACTGCTACCAGTTGAAAGATCTTTCTAGGTTTCTGGTACTTACACAATCCCGGCTATGCTCTTTAATATAGCCTTTAACTGTTCCATTTACTTCTTCCTTTCCATCCTACCAAAGTCAACTGTAGATACAGCTCCATCCTACCGAAGTCAACTGTAGATACAGCTACAAACAAACACCTCTTCCCATTCACAAATGTGTATCTAAACACTTTATCTTCTTGTCCTGAATATATCTCCTTATTTTATAAACCTCTTCTTTTTCAAGATACAGATATTACCTCCTCTGAATTGCAGACAGAGTTGGACAATTCCTCTACCCTTTCACAGACCCGCTTTGGGCTTCTACAATACCACCTACTATTATGTTACAATTAAAGATTAAAGGGAAATTAGAGTTCAAATAGCTTCATCTATAACAGTGGGTAAAAACAAACTTCTCTGGATCCCTAGACAATTACAGCCAGTATCTATGTACCTCTTTTAGATATTAGCCATATGTTTTTGCTCTGACATCTCTTGAATTTTTTAGGGGCCTTGTTATTATTTAAAACATTTTATGTGTATCTATTGCTGCTTTAAGAGGGTCTTTGTCCCTGCTTCTGATTTCCTATTCTGTTTACCAGTTTGAATTTCTACTCCTTAAGCATAGACTCTACCCTGAGTTTGACAATTCTGGTTGCAGATGTTGAAATCTGTCCCTGAACATCGTCTCTAGATACAGACTATAGCTAGAGCCCTATTATCACTTAGACCACCCCTGCCGTCTTCTTCAACATTTAATATTATGCACCCTGGGTTCCCAATCTCTATAGAATAAAGCAGAATTTCATTCTGAACTCCAAGTTGATAGCATTTTGTCTGGACAATATCCAGAGAATACAATAATCCTGGAGCATGGTGCTTGTCAAGTAGACTAAAATACCACTCTCCACACCTGTAGCTAGGTCAGCACCCACATATTTTCCACCTCTTGGATGCATCTTATTCAGGTTCTAGTCCCTCCTTATTTGTTTTATTTATATCTTCTGAGTCTCCACATGTGACAGGTGTAAGTGACGGTTTCTATGGGAAGGAATAAAGGAGTCTTTTAAGAAAAAACTCTATTCACTATTTTTTAAATAATGGTAGGGAAAATGTGGTTATTTAGGAAGAATGGAATTTGCAGAGGCTTTTGTTATTTATCTGTAAATAAACACTCATACTATAAAGGTGCTTAAAAGACACACTGAAGGAATACTGTGTTCCCTTTTCTAACCCCTTACTTTGGGAAATTGTGTGTGAAGAAGCACAATAAAAAAATGAGCTTTCAGATCCAATCTCTCACATGTATTGATTTCTTCCATTTTGGTGATTTGTATGGAGCTTCTACCATGAACTCCAACAGAGCTTGCCCTTCTTTGCACAAGGTTACTAACATGATAAGCCATTTTCACTGTATTACTTTTCTTATCCCATCCAATTTAATGCTTTTAATTTAACCACTCCCTCTTTTTCAAGAAATCATGCTTCTCCCTTGCCTAGTGCAAAATATATACGGCTTTTCTTTGAGAAAGGCCTACAGGATTGCAAAGGTCTAATAGACTCATCAGATATGGTTTTCAAATGTTAAATGCCACACTGACATTCAAAAATTCATCTTGGGTCCCACACAAGAGAAAAAAACAGTTGTGCCACTTAGAGTTCAGAAAAGCACATCATCTACTGAGTGAGGGCACGAAAGCTGGTTCTCAGCAGCACTTTTTCAAATACCTGTCAAAGAATAAGGAATGCAGCATATTCTGTGGTAAAAATTATATTGTATTTTGTTGTTTTCAAAGAATTGTGAAGTAAAACATTTTCAAAAATCTTTGCATGTAATCACAATTAAACTTATACATGCATTTAATTCTCAAAATCAATTTGTCTTTGGCACATATTTATTATGGATTATAGGATTACAGCACTAGGAAGAAACTTAGAAGTAACAGTGTCCCTATTCATTTAGGGGTTATTAAATAATAGAGAGCTGATATTCTAATTTTAAGTTTACTCTGCTATAGTCTTTCTTATGTCTTTAAAGAAAAGGAGCTGATGTGCTAAACAACTCTTTGTTTACATGACAGTTACTCCCAAGACAATGAGAACTTTTAATGACAGCGCTAGGCCATATTCATGTTTGTACCGCAGATGCCTAGTATATGTTGTAGTTTATTTTAGGTATTTTTTTTGAAAGAATGAATTAAAACAACCTTGAGCACAGAGGGTCCAAACATATAGGAGTCTTTCTTCCTTGACGTACACAGCTACACTGAAAACCTCTTCTTTATTATTCCTTTTGCATCAGCTTGCCTCACAAAGGCATACACATTGAGAGCTGTTGTTACGTTTTTATTGTTATGTTTTTGCTGTTTCTTTGGTCTTGAAGTCTTTCTGTAGAGTGGCCATAAGCCTAGATAGCCACTCTTTACAAAAGCCCTGATTCAGAGTTGGGGCGGGCAGCAGAGGGAGGGGTGGTGACTGGGGGAAGAAATTAGATTCCATGTGTGGGTCACATGAGACACAATGAGGAGATGAAACCAAAATGCATAAAACAAAGCAAATTTAATACTTACAAAGCCCAAAGAAGGTAGGGGTGTCGTGCAAATGGGCAGCTGACAGGAAGGCTGTAGGCAACAGGAAGCTCAGCCGGTGAGTAGGAAGTGGGAGAGCGAATCTGTTGGATTGTGCCTCTCTTAAGGTTCATGAGCTTTTATCCCTTAGTCTTTTCCACAGGGGTTGTGGATTGACTAGTCTAAAGGAAACACATGTGAATGGGGGAAACTTATTTATAGGACTCAGGTGTTGACCATTTTATCACCATCAGCAGCTGTAGGGTGTGTTGGGTTTCCTATGGGTGGCATGAGAAACAAGTGAGCCCTATCACAAACAATAACACAGGGAGAAGTTTTAACTAGGCCAAAGGTAACGGGATACAACTAGATTTCTAAAAACCTGTCTGGCCTAGAAATGGATGCCAAGGCAGCAACTATATTAACCAAATTAATGACAAGATTATTGATATTTTGATACAGCTTGTATCAAGCTTGACATACATCTACTCTTTGATACAGTAAATATTCATTAAGTCTCTACTGTATGCCATGAGAGTTGTACTCAACCACTGCTTCTCCACACACAGTATTGAAACTTTGTCATATGAGGTCAAGATACACATTGTTCATGCTCAATTTTGCATAGAACATAGGTCTTTTCTTTAACGCAGTACATAATCTGATTATAGCAGAATTAAGGCTGGGAAAAACTGTGCTATTGACATTGGGTGATACTAATAAATACACTGGAGGATGTGCTATGCCTAAAATATATTTATTAAATAGTTTAGATTTTAGTAATTTCCCCCTTAACACCTACCACACAGGTTTTCACATTAATAACTCAAACCCACTTGTCCCATTTTACTCTCTTTGAACCTTACTGCAATGAACAGGTAAAGTCACAATCCTCACTGAGTTTTATATATTTAGGTTGGGCTAATATAGAGCCAAAATGCATCTCTTGAGAAGTCTTTTTCTTCCACAGTTCAACTCTTAAATCCTATAAATGTTATTTCAGCTGTAACTCTATCCTGAATGGAAACAGGTTTTGCTTGAAAGATTTATTCTTGTCATATAAGATGGCTTTATAGCTATGCATACCATTTATTGACCTGACACTGTGCTTATATTTTTTCTTTGGGGTAAAGCAAATTAAAAGCTTTTTAGGGAATTTGATAAGGAAAACTGATGCTTACATACAGCAGCCTCCCTTGTTTAATGGGTAACTGACAAGAGACTTCTGACAGGGAAGTCTCACCCACAGCTCTCCTTTGTTTATTCTTTTAATTTCTTTTTTTTTTTGAGACGGAGTCTGGCTCTGTCACCCAGGCTGGAGTGCAATGGCGCCATCTCGGCTCACTGCAAGCTCCGCCTCCCGGGTTCACGCCATTCTCCTGCCTCAGCCTCTCCGAGTAGCTGGGACTACAGGCGCTCGCCACCACGCCCGGCTAATTTTTTTTTTTGTATTTTTAGTACAGACGGGGTTTCACCGTGGTCTCGATCTCCTGACCTCGTGATCCGCCCGCCTCGGCCTCCCAAAGTGCTGGGATTACAAGCGTGAGCCAACGCGCCCGGCCTTAATTTCTTTTTTAAGAGGGCTCCTGATCTTCATGGTGACACCATACGAAGACCTTTTATCAAAAATGCTCAAACTAAAGCCATACTTCTCCCACCAGAGATTACAACTTTACAGAAATCAACATCTCAAGCTAAAGGAATCAACTACCTCGGTAGAATTTCAAGCATGTTAAATGTACCAATTAGCCTCTTAAAGGAGTTTTGGTAAAGAAACATTTTTTTATTTTTCACTTATGCCCTGGAAGAAAGTAAGACAGAATAGACACAGTAAGACTAAGACTTTGAGTTTCTTAAGGCTAAGACCTTCTAATGTAATATTCAGGGCATAGACTGGCCTTAGCTATTAAAAGAAATAGTGCAGAAATGCACAATAGTAACTTGGTGTTTCCAGGTATCTTTTTTGCACTTTTTTTTTTTTTTTTTGGTTCTACCTAGAGATTCTTTGTCTGCTCTGTTAATTCTTTAACTGCATCCCACGCCAGGTTTTGCCAAACACTTGAGGTGGATGAACTTTTCATTTTATTTTATTTTTTTGAGACAGAGTCTTGCTTTGTCACCCAGGCTGAAGTGCAGTGGCACCATCTCAGCTCACTGCAAGCTCTGACCCCCGGGTTCACGCCATTCTCCTGCCTCAGCCTCCAAGTAACTGGAACTACAGGTGCCCGCCACCACGCCTGGCTAATTTTTTTGTATTTTTAGTAGAGATGGGGCTTCACTGTGTTAGCCAGGATGGTCTCAATCTCCTGACCTCATGATCCCCCTGCCTTGGCCTCCCAAAGTGCTGGGATTACAGGCGTGAGCCACCATGCCCTGCAAGGTAGATGAATTCTTATCCAGCCATGATCCCAAGATTCTTTGGAGTCATTTTTTATTATTATTCATTACCTCTTCTCTGAGTTTCCACTAACTTCTTATTCTAGGATAACCATAATTCAGAAGAAGAAATGAAAATTATTCAGCTTAAGGAGTTTAAAATTAGGCTTTTCATATATTAGGGCTACAAAGACTGCTACTTATCTTTTAATCTAAAAAATATGGTAACACAGATGAATAAACTAACCTCTGGAAAGGTTAAGTGGTTGATGACAGTTCAAATGGCTACTTATTGCAGAGTTGGTTCATGTCAATATTTTATTATTATCTACATGAATAAAACGATTCTAGTTTTGGTTGGACTGCTTTTCCTGATCAGATGTTCTATTCTTGTCAGAGCCAGTCTTGTAATCCACCAGTTTTCTACTGCAAAGTCCCACAACAGTTGGTTGTCTTTACTTGTAAGAATCAGTAAATTGTAGTTAATATACCCTGCAGAAAGCTAAGCCAGATATCGAAATCTGGTCCTCACCATTGCATTGTCACACACATGAGCATAAGTGAGGTAAAATGAAGTTCAGAAACTACTGAATTGAGTACATTTCCGTCTCCCACAGTGTTCAGCAGTGTGCTATTAATAGCAGACAAGATAGCAGACAAGATTATAAACAATCGGGGGAGTAAAGTTTTTAGATAATATCAAGCTTCAAAATCTGCAAGCCCTATCTTGACCCAGCTACCCTTGTTCCTTTTGTTTCATTAAGAAATAAATACATAAGATATCATCAAAGGAGAAAAAATTCATTATGTTATCTGGGTTTATATTCCAACTTTTTATTTGGTTTTTAAGATTGGAGAAGTTACATATGCCTATGAGATTTCTTTTTACCCTTATTTCTAAACTTGAATTTAGATATTTTACTACTCTCTGACTGGCTTAATGGAAAGAGGGAATAGAACACTGGAAGGATGGTCAAATCAGCTTACCTTTTCTGCAGAAGCCATACAGTTTTATTCCTTAGTAAGATGGAAACAAAAAGACGACAGTGTCTCTTACTATACAGACCAAACGCTTGACCCTGACTGTATGAAAGAAAGGAGAGTATATACGTATACTATATTAGCATGCAGTAACTGTGCAATAGTTTATATGAGCAAGTCCGCATATAGACTCAAACCAATCAGAACAGACTTCTTCGTGGAAATTATGGAAGTGGAGTTGAGGACATTTAGAAGGAAGAGAAAGAACTAACCCCTTCTAAATGTCTGCAAGTATGTGTTTATTTCTTGAAGATATAAATCATATTCCTAATCTTCAATATCTAGGTCTTAGTAGAAATAATTAACATTCACCTAGAGTGATTTATCTGCACAGATTCAATATAAAATATGTGATCTGATGCAAACTTCATTTATATTACAAAATTTCCTTTTCTATATAAAATACCCTTGTCATGGAGATGTGTATTAAATACATATTTATTCTAAATATATGTATTAAATACATATTTATTCTAAATATATGTATTAAATACATATTTATTCTAAATATATGTGTATATATATACTATAGTATATATATTGTGTGTGTGTGTGTATATATATATATATATATATATATGTTCAGTTTAACATTTACAAGGCTAGTTCTACTCTATGCAGACTAGAACTAGAAATTCAGACTCCAAATCTAAGGCCTTTTCTTTCCCACAGAAGTGTGGTTTTCAGGCAATAAACTGAGGTCAACCAGTGTCCATGGTTTTTATTTTTAGCATAGGTCAAACAGTAACCTCAAAGCCCCTTCAGTGCCAAAGATATAATGAAAGAGTTCAGGGTCCAATCATTTACATTTCAGCAAGAAATATGTTTTACTCTGATATGTTGGCAGCGGTTCAGTGCAAATGACCTGCTTTCACACATTGACGTTTTTCAAGGTTTGGAGCAATTGGCTTGAAATTTGAAACACTTATCTCTGACTTTCATGCCTCTGATATATAACGGAGTGCTTTTGTGGAATTCTGTCCAGTTATTTCTATTGAATTCCCACCTCCATACTGTTCTCAAAAATGAGAACACAGATTAACTGTCAAGTACAGTTTTTGCTGTCAATTTATTTTTAGCCTATTATATAGGTTCAGATTTGGGATGGAAACAATTCATATGTTTGCACTGCTCTTATTAAATCATTTTAATCAACAAACAACACTTTTAAAACAGCATATTCTATTCAAAAGCTGCAATATGGGAAAGGAAGCACGTTATTATGAAATCAACATGGAAACCAAGCACTGTGATGTTTAGTAAACTCTTCAAGTTACAAGTCCTATTTTTATTTTCCCTTAACTATACTGAATATCACAGGTAAATCTAGGTGGATTTTAAACTTTGCCCTCTTTTAAAAATTCCTAAATTGAGCAAATGAGTCTACATGGAGGCACCACTACTATAGTGGTTAAATCCCAGATTCCAACCCCACATCATGTAACTTGAATCCTGACTCTACCGCCTAAATAACCTTAGGAAATTTTCTTAATTTCTTTGTGTCTTTGTTTTTTTATTTGAAGGAAAACAAGATAAAAATATAGTTTCTGTTTCACACTGTTACAAAGATTTTATGTAAAAATGTACGTAAAAGGCTTACAATTTTTTTATCATAGATAGTAAATAGTCAATTAAATTTGAGTCAAAGTGTAATAGATAATGGAGAGGTGATTTTTCCAGTATTTCTTTTTTGTGCTATGAAGTATATGTGATTTAGCTGTTAGGATATTATTGTAGAAAATCTAAGGCAACATCTCATCAAAAATCAAAGTAGGTGGTACAGAACATGCTCTGGGCATTTAAGGAAAAAGATCGGTGCAGACTACAATTTGATTCTAGCTTCTCAACATAGCGGTTAAGTGCTTTCAGGAGATATCAGTGTCAGTTTTGGAAGTTCCTCACTTTTAAATTGAGTACATGTATCTGAAACTTCCTTATGGTATTAACGAGACAAACACGTCTTCCACTGGAGAGTTAAAATGCAGCCGAGGAAGTCAGGAAACATGGGAAATTAAACAACTTTGAGAAACAGAAAAGATGGAAGAATTTTCTCAACTATGTAATGCATGTACCAGAGCATCAGTATTGATCTCCACTATTAAAAATCAAAATTACATTTTAAGAGCTCAAATATTGAAAACTGGGATACAATTTAGCTTAAAAGTCTCATCAGTTTTGATGTTAGTTGGATATGTTTAAATCTGCATAAATGTTCTTATCAGATGGATGACTTAATTAAATTAGGTTTTGTAATTACAATGCAGATCTTTCATCCACGAATTAAAATATATTATGTAAAAACTCCAAATTAAATTTGAGTTTTATTGTAATAAAGATTCACACATGGCTAATGAGTCGATATGACATTTATATTTGCATATAATATTATAAAATGTTTTGTGTAACACAATTATCAAATTCTGTGCAGAATTTTGTAATTTAAATGAACATATTTTGAAAAGACACAATGGATGCAAAGCCTGGTGTTTAGATAACTTTAAAATGATACCTTATTTAGCTAAAAGCGCCACTTAGATTTATCCCAACTGCTCTGATATTTAATTTAGATGGTATGTGACAATCTGCATGAAGATAATTCTGAGCTCAAATTCATTTTGTTTATATTCTCACATCTGCCATCTATCCTTGATTAGGAGTGTAAGTGTCCTTCTCTAGATTCTTGCATTTATGAAAAAGGGAAATTACCATTTCCTTCCCCTCAATCATGAACTTGGGTGCTATGCACAGAGTACATCCCTAAGTAAGAAGGGAAATGGACCTCACAGGAATCAAACATAATCAGTATTAGCTAGCCAAAGAGAATAAGCCTTACTCTCTGACATAGTCCAAATACACTTTGAGAAATCACATCCACTTTTCTGAAGCAACATGTTTCTCTAACCTTTAATACATTTTAATAGAATAGGACCTCATTCCCAAAACTAATATCCAGAAGTCAACCAATTCATAATTTTATTTTGGCTCTTGTATTGAATTCACAGTTTCATTTTATGTCCTCCGTATGAACCAAATCCTTTCTGATCCCAGGATTTGCCCTCAGCCTTTACATTGAACAAGTAAGTTTTTTTTTCTCCTAGTTTTTCAATTCACTAATTCTTGCTTTTACTCCAATATAGCATTCTTCATCAGTCCAGGCCTCAGTTATTCCTAGCTGTCAATCCATCCCTAGGCCAAGTCATTAGTTGGAATCTTACATAAATCTCTAGAAAAGAGATCACAGAATAACAATATAAAATAGAGGTGAAGAGCAAAATTTAGAGTCTTCTTGTCAAGTCCAGATTTAATATTTCCCCTTAGATAAGCATGAAAATAGAAGATGGTGAAATGGCAAAGAATATACACTATAGCATCTAACCACCCAAATGAATTCTAAGGGATTGTCGACATTACAGAATTTTCTGTAGTATAAACATTCTAGAGTTTTTGAAACCATAAGCAAGAGTGTGTTTAATAATTTTCCACAACTACCAAAAGAGATTCTGAAAAAACAGAGGTTAAAATGGACATTGAAGAAGGCATAGTTTTCTTCTTGAAGAGACCAAGATGCAATGCGTGAATAATTTCTGTAACTCTAAAACAAAGCATTTTCAGTTTTATTCTTCCCTCCCCTAAACACTTTATCTTTAGTTATCCACTTTTAACCCTGCTTATCCTATATAAAGATTAGTTACTATTTTTCTTTTGAATACTAGCTTAAGCCAGATATCTGACTTTTATTCAAGGCACAAAGCGTGCATTAACTTAGGTCCTTTAATTTTTTAAAAAAAGGGCTAAAATTCTGCAGTAAAATTTATAGGTATTAATTGCAAAATTTGATGTGCTTGGATAAATGTATACTTCTATATAAACACCATTTTATCAAGATATGAAAAAGCACTTCCCTTATTCTACTAAATAGATCATATTTTTGTCCTTTTTTTGTCTAATATTTTTTAAAATAATGAACATTTTATAGTCTTGATCATAATGTCTTTAAAGAGTATCTGTTTCTATGTTGGCTGATTTTATGTATGAAGTTATTTGACTAGAGATGACTTCAGCCTCTAACTCTTCACCTTTCTTTTTATATATGGTATTTTAAAAAATTGTTGGCTGGGCACAGTGACTCACTCCTGTAATCCCAGCACTTTGGGAGGCTGAGATGGGCAGATCATGAGGTCAGGAGATTGAGACCATCCTGGCCAACATGATGAAACCGCATCTCTACTAAAAATACAAAAATTAGCTGGGTGTGGTGGCACATGCCTGTAATCCCAGCTACTCGGGAGGCTGAGGCAGAAGAATAACTTGAACCAGGGAGTCGGAGGTTGCAGTGAGCCAAGATCGCACCACTGCACTCTAGCCTGGCGACAGAGTGAGACTCCATCTCAAAAAAAGAAGGAAAGAAAAAAAATGTCATTTTTCTTGAATATGAGGTACAATTAAGAACAGTGAAGATATATGCACGCATATGTTCACTGCATCACTTTTCACGATAGTAAAGATATAAAATCAACCTAAATGACCATCTGCAGTAGACTGGATAAAGAAAATGTGGTACATACACAACATGAAATACTACTCAGCCATAAAAAAGAACAAGGTCATGTCCTTTGCAGCAACATGGATGGAGCAGGAGGCCATTATCCTAAGCAAACTACCACTAGAACAGAAAACCTAATACCACATGCTCCCACTTACAAGTGGGAGCTAAACATTGAGTACATATAGACACAAAGTAGGGAACAACAGACACCAGGGCCTATTTGATGGTGGAGGGAGGGAGGAGGGTGAGGATCAAAAAAGTACCTATCAGATACTATGCTTATCACCTGGGTGACAAAATAATCTGTACACCAAACCCCATGACATGCAATTTACCTATATAACAACCAGCACATGTGCTCCTGAATTTAATGTTTTTAAAGAAAAGAACAGTAGCATTTGGGAAAGATATATCCTTATATTTATGTGTCTATGTAAACAAGGAATTTTGTGGAAAAACATTTTTACAGCAGTACTTCTAAATACAGTAGTAGTATGAGTGTAAACCTAAATTACTCATTAAAAATCATCAAAATAATGTGTCTTCCCCAGTAGACTCTGCTACTAAGTAAATTACCAAGGGAACAAAGTGTCTAATGAGACTGGAAGATAGACTACATGATCTCTAGGAACCACCTCAGCCCTAGAATATTTTGATCTAGCAATTGCAAAGATTTAAAAAAAAATTGTTTATTTAGAACTTATTATATACCAGGTAATGTTTGCATGGTGTTACAATTTCACTTAACTCTATCAATAACAAAGTTAATTCTATCTGCTCCTAGATGAAGAAAGATACACTGACCTACAGCAATGCTGCAGGTAAGTGGCCAATATAGAAAATGAATCTAGTCATATATGTCCTTAAAGCTTTTTTTTTTCTTGTTTTAGACAGAGTCTTGCTGCAACACCCAGGCTGGAGTGCAATGGCACAATCTTGGCTTACTGCAACCTCTGCCTCCCGAGTTTAAGCAATTCTCCTGCCTCAGCCTCCCCAGAAGCTGGGATTAAGACACCTGCCACCATGCCCAGCTAATTTTTGTATTTTTAGTACAGATGGCGTTTCACCATATTGGCCAGGCTGGTCTTGAACTCCTGACCTCCAGTGATACACCTGCCTTGGCCTCCCAAAGTGCTGGGATTACAGGCGTGAGCCATCGTGCCAATCCCTCTAAAGCTTTTAATATTTTATTCCCTTTGTCTAGATTTATGCCTCTTTTATAACCTTTTCTGTTTTCAAATTGAACTTCGCATTTAGTTTTTATTTAAGTTATAAATATAGTTGTGCCTTTTAAAGATATGGGATAACTATTAAAATAATTCATATAGATGTTCCTTTTTTTAAGTCAATGGGTGAATTTTATTTATGAAATTGATATTTATTTCTTAAACACAGAACTCTTTTTTCTTTGATCTTCTCCCTAAAAACACTGGTCTAGACAATACTGACTGTTTGCAATACATTCACTATCCCTTTTTGTCAATGGTGCCAGCAGGAACAGATGCAACATTTCTAAAGATCTAATTAGCTTCCAAGTCTAGATATAAATATTTTTTTTGTTTTGCCCTTATCACATCTAGGAACAAACTATTAGGGTCCAATATAGTCCTTTTCAAAATGGTGGAAAAATATAATACAATATCAAGCACTCAAATGTACTGTTTAATTGCTGTTGCTGTAACTGTTGCTGCTGTCACTTACCAAATCTCTTGGAACAAGGGCAGAAAACATCCCCAGCATCCTCCTACTCACTGTGCTGGAGATGTTCCACTGCTCAAGTGGAAGTGTTGAAAAGATTTTAAGTAGTCATTTGTTATCCCATATTACGACACTAATATAAAATGAAGAAACTATTTTCCATGACAAAATGCTAATAAGAGTCTCTGCTAATGAGGTTTTTGTCATATTAATGAAAATAAATGCCAACATGATATAAATTTATTATGAATAAAAATTGCTAATGTAGCAGTCTTCATAATGTGGGGAGGATGTTGAATGCAAAGCAAAGATATCAGGAGTGTGTGTGTGTGTGTGTGTGAGAGAGAGAGAGAGAGAAAGAGAGAGAGACTTAGGGAGAGGCTAAAAGAAATCCTGAGTTGTAATTTCAATCACATCAAAGATACAGAATGAAAAGCAATTAAGGAAGAAGAAAAGTGATAATATTAAATGTAGGAAGAAACAAAAAGGAGATCCAATGGAAAAGGATGTCTTTATATCATGATCAGAAAATGTATTATTGTAAAAATTAATTTATGCTTCTTTGTAGGAAGGAAGTAAAATTTAAAAAATACATAAAGCACTTGACTTGAAAAGCATGTTGTCATCATTAATATTATTCATAAGAACTCATAATATTACTCATAAGAAGAAATTCTTACAAAATGATATGTCATGTATGTTCTTGAACACATCAGTGGTTTTTTATTATGATAAAAAACAGGATTCATTCACCTTCTTAGGAATGCGTTTGAGTCTATTTAATTATTTAGACAATCTCAAAGCTAGAAAGTCCCAGAAAGGCATTTATTTATGTTGTGCATCGTCTCTTTGATCTACCACCTACTTTAATGTTGCTGTAACAACATTATCTATCAAAAAATTTACTACTTTGCACCAGCCTATAAAATACATGTGATAAATTATAGGTGAGAATCATGTATTCAAAAGGTGTTTATTGACTACTGATTGATAACATAACCACTTCAAGAGGTAGATATTAATTCTGAAAAATAAAGTCTAACAACTTGCTTACATGATAAACCTGGGGCGTTACAACTTGCTATTAATAAATCAGAATTGGGTGATATTATAGTAACAAGAGGCTAGGGAGATAACCTGACCAGCACGGGAATTAACCAACAGCTTCTCCACACGTGGCCTTACAGGGTCTACCAGATGCTCTTCTTTCTTTCTTCCTGGTGTATTTCTTTTTCATGGAGTCCATCTCCAATAGCTTTGTAGGACAGGGTGAAAGGTTGATCTATTTTGAGTCTTCAAATGCTGAAAAACATTTTTATACTTTCTTCAAACTCTATGGGTAGTTTCAGTAGGCAAAGAACACTGGTATGTTAATAATTGTCTCTCAGAATTTCAAACTATTTTTCTTTTGCTGCTGGGAAGTCTGTAACATTTTCAATCTTATTTTTTACAAGATGTTTTGTTCTTTCTTGGGTTTTTATGGCCCTCTCTTTATCAATTTATCTTCCATGTTAAGAAATTTTATAATTAGGGATCTCAGTGTCATATGTGTGGGGTGTGTGTGTATGTGTATCCACATGTGTATGTGCATACACATCGATATGTTTGATTATGTGTATTTTCTCCAGATTGAATGGGCCCACATAGTTCCCTGAATAATTCTGAAAGTCTTACCCTTCAGTCTGAGAAACATTCTTACATTGTTTGATAATGCAAGAATGTCGATGATTTTTTCTTCTTTTTTATTGCCTTATTCTATAACTACTAATGGTAGGATATTGGTTGATCAGTATTAATGCTTCTATGCTATCTTCTTTTTAATTGTCTATTTTAAATGTACTTTCTGAGGACTTCCCTCTTGGAAACACCATGCCTCATACTCATCTTTTATAGCAACTGGTGCCTCCAAGGAGTGAACTTTTCATATATCTTCGGGTGAATCATCTTTCTTTCCATCCAGCTTTCATTCTTTGGCCATGGACACTATAGGTTGTAACTTCTTCGACTTTCCTAAGTGAATTAACAATTTTTCCTTCCACATCAGCACTCCAAATCTTCCTAGAAATCTTTTGTCCACTCTGCAGTTTACTTTGATCATTATAGGTTTGTATCTTTGCTGTCATTTTACTAGTATTTCAGGAGGTAAGAACAAAATTTTGAAGGATAAATGAGATATTAACAAGGCGAGGAGAAAGACTTTATTTCAAAGAAATGTACTTTGAATAGAACAGTTTACAAAAACTGGGATTTATTAAGACACTTCGAATGTCACCATGCAGGGGTCCAAATCTGGTCTGACAGCTGGCTTATGTCATTTTTCTGTATATACAGTGATGTATACTGTCCAATCACAACTTTAGTGTTTACAGCTGTCATTAACAGTTAGTGAGTCTATAGATCACACATGGTATTGAAAATTTTAAGTATTTTTCTACACATCCCTTTGAAAATCAAAATAATGAAATCCATTGCAAACTTCTCTACTTTATAAAAAAATTTTCCCTTATATGAGATATATAAAGTTAACTTATTTCAGTTCTCCAGTCTTTCCTGGTACCTAATCTATTATGATCACATATATTTGCTGTATTAATTTTTTAATACAAACACAACATTTTATACATTTTTAACAAGCATCAAATAATGAGATAATAAACCCTATCAAAGGTATTGGGTGATCCACTTTTTGCCATTAGTACTTCAAAGAAAAAAGTCGTTTTTTGTTTGCCTTTTCATTATAGAGTGATAGCAACTAAAATTACAAAAGGACAAAAGCAATCACGCACAGGGTAATTCACTATCTCTTGCTTCTCTTGCATGTCCTTATACTATTCTCCAGTCTGGAAGAGAACTGTGAGCAGCAACATGTGGAAGAGCAATAGTGCCCACCCTACTCTCCAGAGGACTTAGTGGAAGCTACTTTGGTGTCACTTAAGGGGCACTGAAAGGCTTACTTGCCTACCAGATTTCCTTTAGCCAGTTTATGCTGCTTTAAACATTGTGAACATGAATACATGTGTGTTGCTTAATACAGAAAAATTTAATAAGAACCTACCATGTACCAAAAAATTATGCTTGGCATGGTAGCATATATCAGATTTGCAAAACAATTATCTAGGCAGTCCCCATACTAACAGACAAGGAAACGAAGGTCCAGAGTTTTTTTTATAGAGATTTTAATTCGTTTTCCTAATTTTAAACAGCTATAAAGTGGCAAAGAGCTTAATCTCATACTCGTGACATTAACACTACTCCTCACTCCACAGTCTCAAACTCAAGGCAGGTATTAAGTAAATATAGGCAGCTATAATAAAACACAGATTTTAAAATTCCATAAACGGGAATAAAAGATATGAAGACAAGGCCAGGTGAGGTGGCTCATGCTTGTAATTCCAGAACTTTGGGAGGCCGAGGTGGGTGGATCACAAGGTCAAGAGATCAAGAGCATCCTGGCCAACATGGTGAAACCCTGTCTCTACTAAAAATGCAAAAATTAGCTGGGTGTGGTGGTGTGCACCTGTAGTCCCAGCTACTGGGGAGGCTGAGGAAGGAGAATCGCTTGAACCTGGGAGGCCGAGGTTGCAGTGAGCCGAGATCACGCCACTACACTCCAGCCTGGTGACAGAGTGAGACTCTGTCTCGAAAAAAATAAAGATGATGAAAGAGGACAATAGTAAATAGTAGGTACAAGTTTAGTTTTACTAGTCTCACTTCTCTCTATTTCAATTTTGATATCCCCCACAAATAGAAATAGGTACCAATAGTGACTCAGCTAATCCATTTAAATTCCAAAATAATTCTAAAACTTGGGGGACTTACTATACTGGTTTTATAGATGAGCAAGTAAAATAATTAGAATGCTATGAGTTCCTCTGATGTGAGAATTATATTACTTTATACAATGTCACAATGTTTTCCAAATTTTAAAAGACTTCCAGCTCTATGTGTCTGTCTAGGACATGTCAGTCACTTCTAGGTGCTTTGGTTTACAGAGATGAATGGGCTAGGAATGCTTATATCCAAAGCACTGGGCGTAAGCCATGTATATAAATAGCTACAAATACAGAGTACCCTTCACATCCTGACTTTATGACAATTTTCCAATTTTATATAGATATTTCTCTAAACACACAAAAGTATGTATATTTCTCTATAATTATCATTTCTTGCCTTGCTTACTCTGCTCTTTTCTTATTTTCATATTTTTCTATAGCCAAACCCAAGCTTCCATCAAGCCAAATTCAAATACTGTATAGTTGGCCCTCCTTACTGCATCCTCAGATTCAACAATTTTTTAAAAGCAATATCTACATAAAGTGAAGCACAGGAAAAGAAGGTATGCCTGTATCGGCTCCCAGTCTAGGAAAAGGTAAGATAAGCAATTAGGTGAATCCCATGAGTCAAATGTAGCTGAATTAGGAAGACTAAATCACAGGAAATAAAGCATAAACCATTTAAATCAAAATCAGAATAATAGTAAAAATTTGAAATATATTTGTTTTCATGGAGCTAGCTGGAGGAATGCATCAATCATGGTTCTTCTTTATTTTTTTTAATGTTTTATGATACTTTGACATCTTGAGGTCTTGCAGATCCAGGCAGGGACTGCCCCTCCTAGAATTAGCCAATTCCTAGAGATGGCAAACATGGTGTCCATGAGCATCTTTTTGGTATGCAAACTGACCAATCGTGAGTCCATACTCCCTTTATATCTCCCTTTATCAGGCTTTTGCAGTCAGGGACAGTATGCCCCTTTCCTACATCACCACAGGATCAGGTACCAGACATCTAAGGACTACCTCCAAAGCCCAGAATCATCTATAATAATTAAAGTATCTCCTTCTAAGCTGGCTCAGCATACCTACCCTGCCTCACCTACTTCTTCCCACAAAAAAAATACAATAAAAGCTCTGGCCCATCCTCTCACTCCTCTTACCTCATGACCAACTCTGGTGGTTTCCCAGGTGGCTCTGCATGGCATCACATGGTATACCCTCTTCTCTTGGGAACTGTGAGTAACAAATTATCTTTTCAATGGCAGTAGCCTCCTAATCTGTTTGCCTGCCATTCCTGAATAAAAGTGAAATCCTAGATACATTTAAAACAAGGTGCCTTTCTCATATCTCTTAGAAATAGCAGGTAAGCCATCCTACGTCATATCTTCTGCCTCTTCCCCTCCCAACATTGAGGTAACTGCTGGAGGTGAGGGCAGCATGTTGCAATAAGAAGAATCTAGGGTTTGGGAAGAACATGGCCAAGGGTCTAATTCTATTTCTGCCACTTTCTAGCTGTTATGTTGAGTAAGTTATTCAACTTCTTCAAATATCTGTTTCCGTATCTATAAAAGTTATTTACCTTGAAAAGTTGACATGAAGAAATAACATAATTTCTAACAGAGTATTGGGGATCTACTAAGTACATTGCAACGCTGAATTATTTTTCTTTTAGGCTTCAATTAAAATTTATGAACAAAAATATGTTAGGTGTTGTTTTATGAAGATCTAAAAGTCAATGTTAGGCCAATATCTAGAAGCTACTGGATGGATTTTGGCTCAGTATAAAAAAAGAGCAGCTTCTGATTTCAGCTATAACATATACAGAACATGGAAGCTGTGACTCCATACTGTAGGACAAAAGCTGAAAAAACCTAAAACTCCATGAGTTTTTTTAGACTTATCAGAAAATTTAGGTCACAGGCCAAACCATCACCTCAGAACCTGAAGAGACAGGGAAATATAGAGAATTACAGTTGAGATCAGCTTACCTGGAGCAAAAGATGCTAGAGCAATATATTAGCAGGAATACAAATGGTAGCTTTGATTAATTGCTAGAAGTGAAATGTGGACTAACACAAAAGTGAGAAACTTTTGGAGAATGCAGTCCTTGGGTGGAGGCAAAGCACCATTTCATGGGTTTTATATCAAGGAATCTCACCGAGTTTTCGGGGTAAAAAGCTAAGAAAAACTTCTCCTGTTTCTGGCAGGAGTAGATGGATAGTAAACATTTTGAAATATGGCCATAATATCCATATTTGGAGGGCATATGGCTAGAATATTCTCTCCATTCCTAAAACCTGCTCAGCACAGAGGAAGACTTTACCAGAGCCTTATGTGACCTGAAAGAAGGGGGAAGTGCTCAACTATCACTCCCTCATCTTCCTGTATCACCTAAGGGGGAAAAAAGGAAGTGGAGAAACCCTTGTAAAGGTCACATCCTAGGGAGATGGGTCACTAAAAGATTAAGTGTAAATCATAAGATTTAGAATGCTTCTCATTGCACTGCCTCTTACCATAATGTCAAAAAATCTGCAGTTATATAACACTGGATTACAGCTGAAAGGTCTAGAGAGGGCAGACTTTATGTAAGGAAAAGATTTTAGGAAAACTCAAAGACATCATGAGAAACAAAAAGACACTTTGGTATCTACAACTACAGCAAACATTAAGCATAGACCATCTACTTGTCAGAGTATACAACCATATGCTGAAAACCTATTTACCTCAGTTCCTATTACTCACCATATTACATACTACATCCAACAAGAAATTATAAGACATGTCGAAAGGCAAGAAAAAACACAGTAAAAAGAGACAAAGCAAGTATCCGAACCAGACTCAGATATAGCACAGTTTTTTTTTTGAATTACCAGACAGGAAATGAAAAATAACGACTGTTACTATGTTAAGGGCTCCATTAGTCTTGCTAACAGTCTATCAATTTTGCAAGTGGGCAAAGGATATGAACAGACACTTCTCCAAAGAAGACATTTATGCAGCCAAAAGACACATGAAAAAATGCTCATCATCACTAGCCATCAGAGAAATGCAAATCAAAACCACAATGAGATACCATCTCACACCAGTTAGAATGGCGATCATTAAAAAGTCAGGAAACAACAGGTGCTAGAGAGGATGTGGAGAAATAGGAACACTTTTACACTGTTGGTGGGACTGTAAACTAGTTCAACCATTGTGGAAGTCAGTGTGGTGATTCCTCAGGGATCTAGAACTAGAAATGCCATTTGATCCAGCCATCCCATTACTGGGTATATACCCAAAGGATTATAAATCATGCTGCTATAAAGACACATGCACACATATGTTTATTGTGGCACTATTCACAATAGCAAAGACTTGGAACCAACCCAAATGTCCAACAATGATAGACTGGATTAAGAAAATGTGGCACATATACACCATGGAATACTATGCAGCCATAAAAAATGATGAGTTCATGTCCTTTGTAGGGACATGGATGAAGCTGGAAACCATCATTCTCAGCAAACTATCACAAGGACAAAAAACCAAACACTGCATGTTCTCACTCATAGGTGGGAACTGAACAATGAGAACACATGGACACAGGAAGGGGAACATCACACACCCAGGCCTGTTTTGGGGTGGGGGGAGGGGGGAGGGGGGAGGGATAGCATTAGGAGATATACCTAATGTTAAATGACGAGTTAATGGGTGCAGCACACCAACATGGCACATGTATACATATGTAACAAACCTGCAGGTTGTGCCCATGTACCCTAAAACTTAAAGTATAATAAAAAAAAAAGGCTCCAATGAAAATAGTAGACAACATAAAAGAATAAGTGGGTAATATAAACATAGAGATGATACCCTAAGAAATAATCAAAAGAAAATACTGGAAATTAAAAATAGCCACAATGGAAATAATTCATTTGATAGGCTAAAACTAAAGAGATGGAAATTGATAGGCCATGCTGAAACTAATAAAAAGAAAGTCAAACTGGCTATATTAATCAGACAAATATCACTTTAGAACATGGAAAATTATTAGGGCTAAAGGGGACATAATATAATGATAAAAGAGCAATTCTCCACGCAGAAAAAAAAACTTGATTATATATGCAATTAGCATTATTCTATTACAATATAAGAGGCAATGAGGCAAGAAGACTCCCACCTCTGTGGAACCTAATGCAGCAACATGGCTACACTGGATTGACCCAAGAAGGCAAGCAACAGCTCCTTGCAGACCCAAAGCTTGCCCAGTGACCCTATCAAGGCAGGGAGAGTCCTACCTTCACATGTCAGAGAAGAGAAAGACCTACACTGGCTTGACCCAGAAAGATAAGCAGCAGCTCCACACAGCCAAAATGGCCGCCCAGTGATCCAACCAGGCAAAGAGACTCCCACTTCTGTGTATTTTGGAGAAACACAGAGGATAGTGCTTGATCCAGGAGGTCAAACAGCCAATCAATTCACAATAGACCCAATCTATAGCTCCACCTAGACAGGTAGGCAATCCACAATCACACATTTCTGGGAAGTATATCCTCGAGTTCCACCAAAGCAACAACTCCATCTAACCTTGGATCCCCGCCTGCAATGCTCCCCAACTTCAGATCCCAAATAGCAGAATTGCCCAGTCAGGGAATAAATCATGTGACTTTCTGACCAGAAGTCATTGTAGTACTCAGCCAGCAGCTTCACCTGAGAGCAGAGCCCAGCCAGTGGTCTCAAAGGTGAGCAGAGTAGCATCATTTGACGTCAGAAAGAAAAAAAAATGGTAGCACAGCCAACTAGAAGACGCACAACCATATATTTACAATTAATTCAAGACCACTTTCAAATAGCATTATACCAGTTTACAGGAGGTATGGCACTCATACCACCTGGGTCATCACCAGCTAGCCCTTTCGGAATCACAGGATAAACTAAATAATGAAGCTCTATCACTGCCAAAGAATACCTGTAAAAGCCAGAAGAGGGAGCTGTCTCCTCAAATGCACAGAAACAAAACAAACAAAACAAAACAAAAACACATAAGGACATTAGGATTATGAAGACTCAGGGAATCATGGCACTTTCAAAAGAAAGTAATAAACTCTAATAATGAACTGCAAATAAATGGAAATGTATAAAATGACAAATAATTCACAATAATCCTTACTGAGAACTTCAGTGGACCATAAGAATATACAGATAAAAAATTTAATAAAATTTGGAAAATAACACACAAAAAAGCAAGAAGAAAAAAATTTGGAGGAATAAAAAAACAGAAACCTTAGAGACGAATAATACAATAACTGAAAAATTCAAAATAAAGTTTCAACAGCAGAATAGGTTAAGCAGAATAAAAATTAATGCGCTGTAACAGAATATTTGAAATTATTCACTCAGAAAAGCAAAAAGACAAAAGAATTAAAAAGAATGAAGAAAGAGTATGAGAATTATGGGACATGATCATGAGACCAAACTTTTGCATAATATATTTTGCAGAAGAAGAAAGAGAAAAGGGGCCAGAGGCATATTTAATGAAATAAGTGACTGAAAACATTCCAAATCTTGGGGCAGATGACAACACACATACAGAAAGCAAACAGCTCTCCAGTGAAATTCAATCCAAAGAGAAGTACCCCAAGACATGCAATAAAACCATCAAATATCAAAGGAAAAAATCGGAAAGCAGCAAGAAATAAGAAATGCATCTCATTCAAAGGAATGCCAGCACATCTATCAGCAAATTTCTTAACCAAAACCAAACAAGCCAGGAAGGAATGGAATGTTATCTTCAAAGTGTGGAAGAAAAAAAAACCACCAAAGTTTCATATTTAGTATTGAAGGTTAATATACAAAACTATTAAAAATAACAGTAATTATACTAATTTCTTGAGTAATATGCAATATAAAAAGATGTAAATTGTGACATAAAAATTTAAAATAATTTAAAATGGTGGGTGTGGAGTTAAAATATATCATCCTTTTTATTGTAATCAAATTAAAGTTGTTGTCACCTTAAAATAAACTGTTATAAGATGTTTTTATAAGCCTTATAGTAAAACAAAACCTTATAATAGATACACTAAAAATAAGAAGCAAGGAATTCAAACATACTACTAGACAAAGCAACTAAACCACACAGAACAGTAACAGATGAAGAAAGGAAGAAAATATTTTTAAAACAACTAGAAAACAATTAACAAAGTAGCAGCAATAAGTCCTTAATCACCTTTCTACAATCACCTTAATTGTAAATAGAATTAAAATCTCCAATTAAAAGACACATAGTAAATGAATATATATCAGAAAAAGACCCAATTATATGCTGCCTTCAAGAGACTACCAGAAATAACACACACTGAGGGAAAAAATAAAAAAAAATGCATTCCATGCAAATAGAAACTAAAAGAGTGCAGGAATAGCAAAACTTATGTAACAAAAATAGACTTTATATTAAAAACTGAAAAAGAAACAAAGATGGTCATTTCACACTGGTATAAGGGTCAATTCAGCATGAGAATATAACAATTAGAAATGTGTATGTATCCAACATTGGAACGCTTTTCTACTATTGGCAGGAGTGTAAATTAGTCAACCATTGTGGAAAGCAGTATGGCAATTCCTGAAAGAGCTAAAAGCAGAACTATCATTTGACCTAGCAATCTCATTATTGCGTATATACCCAGAGGAGTTTAAATCATTCTGCCATAAAGTCACAGGCATGTGAATATTCATTTCAGCACTATTCATAATATCAAAGCACAGAATCAACTTAAATGTTCATCAATGATAGACTGGATAAAGAAAATGTAGTATATATAAACTGTGGTATACTATACCGCCATAAAAAGGAACAAGATCATGTCCTTAGCAGGGACATGGATAGAGCTGGAGGCTGTTATCCTTAGCAAACGAATGCAGAAACAAGAAACCAAATGCCGTATGTTTTCACTCATAAGTGGCAGTTCAACAATGAGAACTTATGAACTTTAAAATGGAAACAACAGACACTGGGGTCCACTTTAGAGTAGACAGTGGAACAAGGGAAAGGAACAGAAAAGATAACCATTGGGTACTAGGCTTAATACCTTGTTGATGAAATAATCTGTACGACAAACCTCTGTGATACAACTTTACTTATATAACACACCTTCCCATGTACCCCCAAACCTAAAATAAAAGTTAAATAAAAATAGATTTAAGTCATATCAAGCATATTTTCTTAACACAATTGTATAAAACTAGAAATCAATAATAGGAGGAACTTTGAAAAAATTATAAACACATAACAATTAAACAACATTCTTCTGAACAACCAATAAGTAAATGAAGAAAAGAGAAATTTAGAAATTTCTTGAGACAAACAAAAATGGAAACACAACATTCTAAATCCTATGGGGCACAGCAAAAAACAAAAAGCAGTTATAAGGTGACATTTTTAGCAATAAATGCATACATCAAAAAGGAAGAATAATCTCAACTGAACAACCTCACATTGCATGTCATGGTACTAGAAAAACAAAGACAAACTAAACCAAAAATTAATACAAGGAAAGAAATAATAATGATCAGAGATAAATAAAATTCAGATAAGAAAAATTACAAAAAGTAAATGAAATAGTTAATTTTCTTTTTAAAAAAAGATAAATGAAATTTAAAAAATCTTTAGCCAAACTAAGAAATAAGAAAGAAGACCCAAATAAATAAAATGAAGATGGAAAAAGAGACATTACAATAGATACAACAGAAATATAAAGGATTCATAAGAGAATTATGAACAATTATACAGTGACAAATTTTATCACCTAGAAAAAATGGATTTCTGGACACATACAACTTACAGTGATTGAATTATAAAAACTTAGAAAATATAAACAGACTAAATATGAGTAACAACACTAAGTCAGTAATAAAAATTCTCCTATAAGAAGAAAAAATGGAGCAAGGACAAATATACACCTCCTGCAATTGTCCCCTCCATAGGAACACCAAATTGAACAACAGTCCACATAAGAAAGAACCTCTGTAAGAAACAAAAATCAGGCGAGTGATCACAGTATCTGGTTTTAACATCATATCAAGGAAAGAGACACTGAAAAGGGTAGGAAAGTCAGTATTGCATTGCCTGTACCACACTGTTCTCATTTCCTGGCTGCACCAAATTTTGCAGAGAAATAATCTGTGTGCTTGGAAGAGGGAGACTAAAGTGATTGTAGTACTTTACATTAGTACTCAGTGCTGTGCTGTCACAGCAAAACACAATACAGGACAGAACTCAGCCACTACCCATGGAGGGAGCATTCAATCCAGCCCTAGCCAGAGTGGAATCCTCTGCCTCGGCAGTAGAAACTTAAATTCCAGCTAGCACCACAACCACAAACTAGAGTGCCCTGTGGTCTTGAATACATTTGAAAGGCAGTTTGGCTACAAATACTGGAGTTTCTGGGCAGGTCCTGGTACTACATTGGCCTTGGAGCCAGTGGGCTTGGGGTGCATGCAACCAAGTGAGACAACAGCTAGTGCTGGCCAAGGGAGTGCTGGTGTCACCCCTCCCCAACTGCATGCAGTACAGCTCACAGTGGCTCCTTCTGCTTGCAGAAAGGGGAGAGAGAAGTAAAGAATATTTCATCTTGCAAATTGAATATCAGCTCAGCTACAGTGAAATAAAGCATCAATTATAGACTTAAAGCTCCCATTGTAGGCCCTGCCTCCATGATGACATTTCTAGATTCACTCTGGGTGAGAAGAGAACCCACTGCCATGAAGGGAAGGACCCAGCTCTGGCAGAATTTACTACCTACTGACTAAAGAGCTTTGAACCTTCAGTAATAAATATTGGCTGTAGCCAGGCAATAGTCACAAACAGGCCTTGGGTGAGACCCAGTACCATGCTGCCTTCAGTTGTGACCCAGCACTTTCGCAGCTGTGATGGCCATGGAGAGAGACTGCTTCTGTTTGAAGAAAGGAGAGGGAAGAGTAAAAAGAACTTTATCTTGCAACTTGAGTACCAGTTCAGCCTCAGTAAAATAAAGCACCAAGGAGACTCCTAAAGCCCCTGACTCTAAGCTTTAGCTTCTGGATGGCATTTCTAGACCCACATTAGGCCATAAGGAAACCCACTTCCCTGAACAAAAAGACATGAAGTATTTACCACCTGCTGACTATAGAGCCCTTGGGCCTTAAATAAACATCAGTGGTAATCAGGCAATTGGTGCCACAAGCCTGGGGTGGTAGAAGCCAACGGGAGAGACTCCCTCCACTTGAGAAAAGAATAGAGAAAAGTAAAGAGGACCTCCTCTTGCAACATGGGTACCAACTCAGCCACTGTAAAGTAAAGCACCAAGCAGACCCCTAAAGTTCCCAAGTCCAGGCCCTAGCTTCTGGATGGCATTTTTAAACCCACACTGGGCCAGAAGGGAAAATGTTGTCCTGAAGGGAAAGATCCAGGCCTGGCAGGATTCATCATCTGCTGACTAGAGAGCCCTTGGGTCTTGAATTAACATAAGTAGTAGCCAGGCAATAGTCACCAGGAGCCTTAGGTGAGTACTGTGCTGGCTTCAGCTGTGACCCAGCACAGTCCCAGTGCTGGTGAATGAGGGGTGCTTGCATCACTCTTCACCCAAATCCAGGCAGTTCAGCCTGAAGAGATACTTTGTTTGTATAGAGGAAAGTAAGGTAAGAGAACAAGAGATTCTGCCTGGTAGACCAGGGAATTCTCCCAGAAGTTACCATGGAATACCAAGGTTGTACCTCTATGAGTCTGCAAGAGTCACAGCATTACTAGATTTGGGATGCCCCTAGAGCAGATAAGGCAGCAGTGATGGAGACTTAGATTACAATACTCAATTTCCTTTGAATACCTGCAAAGCCTTTTGGAGAAAGATGGCTATAAGCAAGGTCAGACTGTGAAGATTAGAACAGACAACTAACTCTTTAATCCCCAGATATCAGTGAATATCCACAAGCATCAGGACCATCCAGGAAAATGTGACCTCACCAAACAAACTAAATAAGACACCAGTGACCAATCCCAGAGTTACAGAGATATGTGATCTTTCAGACAGATAATTCAAACTCCTATTAGATAAATTTACCAAAGAGACGGAAGTAACTAAAAAGATTCAAGCAGGAATTCTGGAGCTGAAAAATTCAATTGACCTACAGAAGAATGCATCAGAGTCTCTCAACAGCAGAACTGATCAAGCAAAAGAAATACACAGTCAGAGGAGACAAAAGAAAAAAGAATAAAGCATGCCTATAAGATCTATAAAATAGCTTCAAAAGGGCAAATCTAAAAGTTACTGGCTTTAACAAGGAGGTGCAGAGATTGGGGTGGAATATTTATTTGATGTGATAATAACAGAGAACTTTCAAACCCTAGGAAAAGATACAAAAAGTCAAGCACAAGAAGGTTGTAGAACACCAAGCATATTTAACCCAAATAAGACTACTTCAAGACAATTAATAATCAGACTTCCAAAGGTCAAAAATAAGGAAAAGACCCCAAAAGCAATGAGAGAAAGGAAACTACATTTAAAGAAGAACTAATATGTCTGGCAGCACACTTCTCAGCTGAAACCTTACAGGCCCAGGAGAGAGTAGCATGATGTATTCAATGTTTTGAAGGAAAGAACCTTTTATTTTAGAATAGTATATCCAGCAAAAATATCATTAAAAAATCAATGATAACTAAAGATTTTCCCAGACAAACATAAGCTGAGGGAGCTGTCCTACAAGAAATGCTGAAGAGATTTTGTAATAAAAAATTATATGAAGGTACAAAACTCACTAGTAACAGTAAGTACATGGACAAATACAGAATATCCTAACACTGTAATTATTGTGTGTAAACCACCCATAACATGAGTAGAAAGACTAAAGGGTAAACCTATCAAAAAATAAGTGCAATTTTATAAGACAGACAGTATAAGACATCAATAGAAACAACAAAAAAAGTTAAAAAGCAGAGGGTATGAAGTCAAAGTGTAGAGTTTTATTTATTTATTTTATTATTATACTTTAAGTTCTGGGATACATGTGCAGAAAGTGCAGGTTTGTTACATAGGTATACATGCGTCATAGTGGTTTGCTGCACCCATCAACCCATCACTGACATTAGGTAATTCTCCTACGCTATCCTTCCCCTAGCCCCCAACACCTGAGAGGCCCCGGTGTGTGATGTTCACCTCCTTGTGTCCATGTGTTCTCATTGTTCAACTCCCACTTATGAGTGAGAACATGCAGTGTTTGGTTTTGTGTTTCTGTGTTAGTTTGCTGAGAATGATGGTTTCCAGCTTGATCCATGTCCCTGCAAAGGATGTGGACTCATCCTTTTTTGTGGCTGCATAGTATTCCATGGTGTATATGTGCCACATTTTCTTTATCCAGTCTATCATTGATGGGCATTTGGGTTGGTTCCAAGTCTTTGCTGTTGTAAACAGTTCTGCAACAAACATACATGTGCATGTGTCTTTATAGTAGAATGATTTATAATCCTTTGGGTATATACCCAGTCATGGGTTTGCTAGGTCAAATGGTATTTCTGGTTCTAGATCCTTGAGGAATCACCACACTGTCTTCCACAACGGTCGAAATAATTTACACTCCCACCAACAATGTAAAAGCATTCCTATTTCTCCACATCCTCTCCAGTATCTGTCATTTCCTGACTTTTTAATGATCGCCATTCTAACTGGTATGAGATGGTGTCTTATTGTAGTTTTGGTTTTGATTTGCATTTCTCTAATGACCAGTGGTGATGAGCTTTTTTTCATATGTTTGTTGGCTGCATAATGTCTTCTTTTGAGAACTGTCTGTTCATATCCTTTTCCCGCTTTTTGATGGGGTTGTTTGTTTTTTTCTGGTAAATTTGTTTATGTTCTTTGTAGATTCTGGTTATTAACCCTTTGTTAGATGGATAGGTTGCAAATATTTTCTCCCATTCTGTACAATGCCTGTTCACACTGATGATAGTTTCTTTTGCTGTGCAGAAGCTCTTTAGTTTAATTAGATACCATTTGTCAATTTGGCTTTTGTTGCCATTGCTTTTGGTGTTTTAGTCATGAAGTCTTTGCCCATGCCTGTGTCCTGAATGGTATTGCCTATGGTTTTAGGTCTTATATTTAAGTCTTTAATCCATCTTGAGTTATTTTTTGTATAAGGTGTAATGAAGGGGTCCAGTTTCAGTTTTCTGCATATGGCTAGCCAGTTTTCCCAATACCATTTATTAAATAGGGAAACCTTTCCTCATTGCTTGTTTTTGTCAGGTTTGTCAAAGATCAGATGGTTGTAGATGTGTGTAGAGTTTTTATGAGTTTTCTCTTTGCTTGTTTGTTTTTGCAATCAGAGTTAAGTTGTCATAAGTTTAAAATAATGGGCTACAAGATATTATTTGCAAGTCTTTTTGACCTCAAGTCAAAAAATTCTACAACAGATACAGAAAAAATAAGAAGCAAGAAATTAAAATATATTGCCAGAGAAAGTCACTTTTATGCAAGGAATACAAGAAGGAAGGTAGAAGGATAAGACCATAAAACAACCAGAAAACATATAACCAAATGGCAGGAGTAAGGCCTTGCTTATCAATGATAACATTGAATGTAAATGGACTAAACTCTTCAAATAAAAGACATAGAGTAGATGAATAGATTTTTAAAAATGACTTAACTGTCTACTGCCAAGTAACATATTTCAACTATTCAGACATATGTAGACTGAAAACAAAGGGATAGAAAAGAATATGCGATGCAAATGAAAACCCAAAATTACCAGCAGTAGCCATTCTTTCATCAGATAAAATATTTTTAAGAAAGAAATTATAAAAAGAGACAAAGAAGATCATTATATGATAAAGTGGTCAAATCAGCAAGATGATATGATAATTATAATATATATACACCCAACACTTTAACAATTATAAATATGCATACACCCAACAACATTATAAATATATATACAACCAACATCCCACTTTCAGCATTAGATAGAGATCCAGACAGAATATCAACAAAGAAATTTTGGACTTACTCTTCTCTACAAACCAAATAGACCTAATAGATATTTACGAAACATTTCATCCAAGAGCTGCAAAACATACATTCTTCTCCACAGCAGATGGGTCATTCTCAAGGAGACACCATACGTTAGTACACAAAACAAGTCTTAAAACATTCAAAATATTTGAAAGAATATCAAGTATCTTCTCTGACCACAATGGAATAAAACTAGAAATCTATAACAAGGGGAATTTTGAAAACTATACAGACACATGGAAATTAAACAATATGCTTCTGAATTACTAGTGGGTCAATGAATAAATTAAGAAGAAAATGTAAAAAAATGTATTGAAACAAAAAAATAGAAACACAACATACTAAAACTTATGGGACATAACAAAAGCAATACAAAACGTTTATAGCAATATGTGCCTATATGAAAAAGTAGAAAAAAATAAAATAATCAACCTAATGATGCATCTTAAAGAACTAGCAATCAGAGTTAAGTTGTCATAAGTTTAAAATAATCTTAAGTTTAAAATATCCTTCTTTGTAGATGATATGATATTATATTAAGAAATGATATGTAGATGATATGATCTTATATTTAGAAAAACCTAATGCCTCCACCCAAAAGCTACTAGAACAAATAAACAACTTTAACAAAGTTGTGGGATGCCAAATCAATGTACAAAAATCAGCAGCATTTCTATACGTCGGCAGCAAAAAAAAATCTGAAAAAAATTAAGAAAGTAAGAGCATTTCCAATAGCTACAAATAAAACAAAACACCTAGGCATAAACTTACCCAGAGAAGTGAAAGATCTCTACAATGAAAACTGTAAAAAATTGATGAAAGAAATTGAAGAGGGCAGAAAAAAAGGAAAGATATTTTATGTTTATAGATTGGAAGAATCAATATTGTTAAAATGTCCACACTACTTAAAGCAATATACAGGTTCAATGCAATCCCTATCAAAATACCAATACTAGAAAAGCAAAAGCAAACCAAACCCTGAATTAGTAGAAGAAAGGAGATGATAAAGATCAGAGCAGAAATAACAAAATTAATGAACTTTTAGACAAAGAAAAAAAAAATAGAGAAGACTGTTAGTTAAAATCAGAAATGAAAAAGGAAGTATTACAATTGAATTATAGCAATTAAATGATTATTAGAGACTACCATGAGCAAATATATACCAATAAATTAGCACACACAGACACGTGAATAAATTTCTAGATACATACAACCTGCCAAAAAATCCAAAACCTAAATAGACCAATAACAAGTAACACGATCAAAGCCATAATAAAGCATTTTCAATCAAAGCAAAGTCCAGGACCCTATGGCTTCATTGCAGAATTTTACCAAACATTACATGAAGAAATAACACTAATCCTACTCAAATTATTTTAAGAAGTGAGGAGGAGGGAATGGTTTCAAATTCATTCTACAAGGCCAGTATTACCCTGATACAAAAACCAGACAAAGACACATCAAAAAAACAAAACTACAGGCTAATATACCTGATGACATTACGCAGAGATCCTCAACAAAATACTAGCACAGTGAATTGGACAACACATTAAAAAGATATTTCACCATGGCCAAATGGGATTTATTCCAGGGATGCAAGGATGATTCAACATACACAAAACAATGTGATAAATCATATCAACAGAATGAATGACAAAAATCATATGATTATTTTAATTAATGCAGAAAAAGCATTCCATAAAATTAAATAACCCTCCATGATTTAAAAAAAGCCTTAAAAACTGGGTATAGAACACCTCTATACGATAATAGCCATATATGACAGGCCCACAGCTAGCAATATACCGAATGAGGAAAAACTGAAGGCCTTTTCTCTAAGATTTGGAACAAGACAAGGATGTCCACTCTCATCAACGTTTATCTACATAGTACTGAAAGTCTAGCTACAGCAATTAGACTAAAGAAAGAAATAAAAATTATCCAAATATAAACAGAAAATCAAGTTATCCTTCTTTGTAGATCATACGACCTTATACTTAGAAAAACCTAATGACTCCACCCCAAAACTACTAGAACAAATAAACAACTTCAGCAAAGTTGTAGGATGCCAAATCAATGTGCAAACATCAGCAGCCTTTCTATATGTCAGCAGCAAAATAATCTGAAAAAAATTAAGAAAGTAATAGCATTTCCAGTAGCTATAAATAAAACAAAACACCTAGGCATAAACTTACCCAGAGAAGTGAAAGATCTCTACAATGAAAACTATAAAAAATTGATGAAAGAAATTGAAGAGGGCAGAAAAAAAGGAAAGATATTTTATGTTTATAAATTGGAAGAATCAATATTGATAAAATGTCTATACTACTCAAAGCAATCTACAGATTTAATGCAATCCCTATCAATATACCAATGACCTTCTTCCCAGAAATAGAAGAAATAATCCTAAAATGTGTATGGAACCACAATAGACTTAGAATAAACAAAGCTATCATGAGAAGGAAGAACAAAACTGGAGGAATCATACTACCTGACTTCAAATTATACTACAGAGCTATAGTAAAAAAAAAAAAAACGGCATGATACTGGCAACAAAATAGACAGATAGACCAATGGAACGGAATATAGAACCCAGAAATACATCCATACATCTAGAGTGAACTCATTTTCAACAAAGTTGCCAATAACATACATTGGGGAAGGGCAATTTCTTCAATAAATACAGCTACGAAAATTGGATATCTATATGCAGAAGAAACTGGATACCTATCTATCACCATATAAGACATTGAATCAAAATAGATTAAAGACAGATCTAAGTCCTGAAACTCTGAAAGTATTAAAAGAAACATTGGGGAAACTCTCCAGGACATTGGACTGGGGAAAGATTTCCTGAGTAATACCCTATAAGCACAGGCAACCAAAGCAAAAAATGGACAAATAGGATTTCATCAAGTTGAAAACCTTCTTCACAGCAAAGGAAACAATCAACAAAGTGAAGAGATAAACTACAGAATGGGAGACAATTTTGCAAACCATCAATTTGACAAGGGATTAATATTCAGAATATATAAGTAGTTCAAACAACTCAATAGGAAAAATCTAATAATCTGATTTTTAAATAGCCAAAAGATCTGAATAAATGTTTCTCAAAAGAAGACATATAAATGAGCTGGGCATGGTGGCTCACGCCTGTAATCCCAGCACTTTAGGAGGCCAAGTGCTTTAAATCCAACTTTAGGGCGGATCACAAGGTCAGGAGATCGAGACCATCCTGGCTAACACAGTGAAACCCCGTCACTACTAAAAATACAAAAAGGACAGTCTCTTCAATAAATGATGCTAAGAAAACTGATATCCACATACAGAAAAATGAAACTAGATCTCTATCTCTCAGAATATACAAAAATCAACTCAAAATAGGCAAAACACTTAAATGTAAGACTTGAAATGCTAAAATTACTAGGGAAAAAAAAAAAAAAGGGGAAATGCTCATGACATAGGTCTGGACAAGGAGCTTTTGCATAAGATCCCCAAAGCACAGGAAACAAAAGCAAAAATAGACAAATGAGACTACATCAAACTAAAAATCTCCTGCACAGTACAGGAAACAATCAGTAAAATTAAAAGACAACCTATAAATGGGAAAATATATTTTAAACTATGCAACTGACGAGGGTTTAATATCCAGAATATATAAGGAAGTCAAACAATTGCAAAATAAATAAATAATTTAGTTTAAAAATGGGCAAAAGATGTGAGTAGGGCATTTCTCAAAAGAAGAATACGAATGTTCAAGTATATGAAAAAATGTTCAATATCACTAATTATCAGGGAAATGCAAATCAAAACTTCAATGAGATATTACCTAACCCCAATTTAGAATGATTATTATCAAAAAGACAAAAATAACAAATATTGATGTAGATATAAAGAAAGGAGAACACTTATACATAACTTGTGGGAATGTAAATAATCACTATAAAGGTTCTGCAAAAAACTAAAAACAGAACTACCTATGATCCAGCAGTCCTACTGTTACGTATATATATCCAAAATATAGGAAATCAGTATATCAAAGAGATATCTGCACACCCACATTTACTGCAGCAGTATTTACAATGGCCAAGATATGAAATCAACCTAAGCATCCATCAACAGATGAAAGGATAAAGAAAATGTGGTATATATACCTAACAATACTATTCAGCCATACGAAAGAATAAAATCCTGCCATGTGCAGCAACATGGATGAACCTGGAGGACATTGTTTAAGTAAAATAAGCCAGGCACAGAAAGCAAATACCACATAATCTAAATTATATGTAGAATCTAAATAAATTGATCTCATAGATTTAGAAAGCATAATAGTGGTTAGCAGAGGCTGGGGAGGGGTGCAGGAAGTGGGTTATTGGGAGACATTTATCAGTGGGTACACAATTACAGTTGGATAGATGAAATAAGTTCTGGTATTCTATTGCACAGTAGGATGACTATGGTTAACAATATTATATTGTATATTTCAAAATAGCTAGAGGAGAGGGTTTTTAATATTCTCACCATAAAGAAATGATAAATATATGAGCTGATGGATATACTAAATACTCTGCTTTTGTTTTTACCCAATGCATATGTGTATCAAAATGTTACCCCATGCCCTATAAATGTGTATGATTATTCTGTGTCAATTAAAAACAAAATAGAAAATGTGAGGATAAAACTGATAGAGGAACAGACAGAGAGAAGAAGACAAATATAGTTGGAAACTTTACCACCCTTTATCAGCCATTGATAGTTCACACAGGCAGAAAATCAGTAAGGAAACAACTAACTAAATAGCACCATCAGTCAGCCTGATCTACTTGACATTTATAAACATATTTCATTCAGCAACAGCATAATAAAAATTATTCTCACACTCTCATGGAACATTTACCAAGATAGACCACTGTAGGTCATAACACACATATGATCACATTTAAAAGAATAGAATTCATGCAAAGTATGTATGATCATAACAGATCATAATAGAATTTGTCGTAATACAATTAATCTGGAAACACAGTACAGAGAGCTGGGAAATCTACAAATACCTGAGGAATTAAACAACACATTTCTAAAAATTCTGTGAGTCAAAGACATCTCAATAGGTTCATATATAAATATATATATATACATGTATATATTTCAACTAAATGAAAATGCAACTTAAAATTTGTGAGATGCAGTGAAAACAGTGCCTACAAGGAATTTCATAGCATTAAGTGCACATATTGAAAGAGAAGAAAGATCTAAAATCAATAATCTAAACAGAAAAATTTTAAATTAAAACAAATAAAATTTTAAAAAAATAAAAATTAAAGCAGAAAGAAGTGAAATTGAAAACAGAAAAGCAATAGAGAAGGCTCACAAAACCAAGAGCTGGTTCTTTAAAAAGTTTAATAAAAGTTATAAACCTCTAACTTCCCAACTTCATATAAATAGAAGACAGAAATCATCAATAGCAGAAAGGAAAGATGTGTCAATGCTACTGATACCATCAACATTAAGAAAATAATATAGACATAATATGAACAAGTCTATGATCAAAAATTCGTTAAATCAGTCTAAATAGTGCTAGAAAATTTAGTTGTACATGTACCAAAAAATGAATTTCTAAACAGACCTTATACCTTTCACAAAAATTATATCAAAATTCATCAATGACCTAAATATAAAGGCAATAGTGTAAAATTTCTAGAAGAAAATGTAGGAGAAAATTTAATTGATTATATATTTATTGACTACATACAACAGCAAAATCACAACCTATGAAAGAAAAAAATTGATAAATTAGACTATTAAATTTTAAAAATTCTACTGTAGTAGAGACATGAGAAAATCAAAAGAAAAGCTATATGCTGGAGAAAATATTTACAAGCTACACATCTAATAAAAGACTTGCACTCAAAATATACAAAGAACACTGAAAAATAAGGAAACGAAAATCCACTTAAGAAATAGTCAAAAGATTTGAACAGATGTCTCACCAAAAAATATAAACAGATGTCAATAAGTATATGTAAAGATGCTTGGTCAACATCTTTGATCATGAGAGAATTGTAAATTTAGTCAAAATTGAAATAACTTCACACATCTATTAAAATGGCTAATTTCCAAATAGCTGACAAATGATGTTGAGAATACAGAGGAAAAAGAATTCCTCTTTTTCTTGTTAGGAGTAGAAAATGGTACAGCCACTTTGAAGATGGTTTGGCAGTTTCTTACAAAAATAGTCTTATTATCTACCAACTGTGCTTCTAGGTATATATCAAATGGTTTGTAAACTTCTGTCCACACAAAAACCTATACACAGATTTTTACTGAAACCTTATTCATAGTAGCCAAAAACTGGAGATTATTGTCATTAGACTTTAATAGATTAATGGATAAAGTGAAGTTCATTCATACAATAAAATACTATTCAACAATAAAATGAATGAGCCATCAAGCCAGGCAAAAATATGAATAAATATTAAATTAATATTGCTAAGTAAAAGAAGCCAGTCTGAAAAGGCTACATTCTCTATTATTCCAATTATTTGACTTTCTAGAAAGGCAAACTACAGAGACTATAAAATGATCAATGATTGCTAGGGGTCAACTGTAGGAAAGAGGAATAGGTAAAGCACAGAAAATTTTTAGTGCAATAAACCTATATACTAGTAAGTACATAATATCATACATTTGTCAAAACCCACAGAACTTTACAGCACAAAGAGAAGACTTCATGAAATTTTTAAAAGAAATTATTTAGAAGGTTAAGGGTATACAGATACGTAATGCAGAATGTGATGAAATAATCTACTTTTATTGCATATTTCTGAAACAATTTTACTGAAGGTGGAGCAGGGAAAAAGTACCGACCTAAGTAAGTTTGGAAATGAGTGGAGTCTATAAGACTAAAGACAAAAGCAGCTGCACATAAGCACTGTAATCTATTTGATAAAGTTGTTTCCTAGGGTTGCAAGTTAACAATTTGGATACTACTTTGCATGTATACTGGAATTGAACAATTAAGTAAATGGTTTTGTATGATGGAGGCCAGTTTTCTCACTGTTAGAGTGGGAATTTACAGATAAGCAAGGAGATCTAAGTAGTGGGGGATTGGAGTTGCAGGAATCAATATATAAATACTGATTAGTTTAATACTAATCAGTTTAATGTTGTTTAGTTTAATAAAGGTAAATTGTTACATATAGAATATTTGTATGTGTATGTATGTACAAGTGTTTAGTATACACATATATTTCTGGGCTCTGTTAGCTAAGATAATCTCAAATAAATGACATATCAGTAGCAATAAGAAAAATAGTACTAAAATTCTGCTTTGTAATGCCATTCTCTAATCAAAGGAACCAGTGCATTCTGGAGAAATGGTTGATTCTCATACTGAGAAAGCTTATACACAAGATGAGCTTGGAGAACCTCGTAGTGCCAGAAAGCAAGGGAGTGTGAAAAGAAAGGAAACGAGAGGAGAGGGGAGGGGAAGAAAGCAGGGAGAGAAGGAAGGAAGGGAGGGAGGAAGGAAACAAAGAAAGAACATTGATGAAAGAGCTCCCAGGAGTAAAAGCTGGAAGCAATGTGAACAATCTAATGAAGTATTACTGGATCATAACCCAAAATAGAAAAAAAAAACATTCATTAGTCCATGCTGATATAAACAAATGTATTAAAACAAAGGTTTATATAAATTTTCAGCAAAACTGGACTCAGCAAAGATGAGCACAGAGGCTGAAGGTCAAGGTTTGGTCAAGAAGAGGGCTTAGATAGATCTAACTAAAGTTTGGTCAAAGAGAGAGTCTTTGCCAAGGATTTATGAGAACCCTATGTATTATCTCAACTTTTCCGTAAATCTAAAACTTTTCTAAAAATTTAAGTTGAATAGAAAAACAAACAATAAAAAACTTCACAAGGAAAAAAAAAGAGCTGTCTATAAATGGAATGAGCTACCTTACATTAAACAGTGTTCCTTCTTGTTATTAAATTTTCTAAATAAGGGGTTGGAAGATGTATTAGGATTCTTCAGAAATTGGTCATCACAGATGAACACTCATAGAAACTGTTAGGAAGAGAATTAAAATGTTTTTGTGGTAATTGATCCCATCCCACCCAAAGATTCTAAGACTTTCTTTCCTTCATTTTGAGCTACCCAAAAAGGAAAAGTTAGGAAAACATTGTCTTCTATAGTGCATAGACCAGATGTCTTGCAGATAGAATTTACAATAATCAAATGCATATTTCTTTTTACAAAGTTTGTTCAGAAACAGGTTCCAATTAATCCTCAAAAAGATTCAGAAGAAGTGTTTTTATAGTTAATATTATCAGTAAAAATTAGAGGTTGGGCTCCTTGGTTCATGCCTATAATCCCAGCACTTTGGAAGGCCAAGATGGGAGGATCACTTGGCCAGGGGTTCAACACCAGCCTGGGCAATGTAACAAGACCCTGTCTCTACAAAAAATAAAAATTTAGCCAGGTATGGTGGTACATGCCTGCAGTCCTAGCTACTTGCGAAGCTGAGGCAAGAGGATAGCTTGAGCCCAGGAGTTCAAGGCTGCAGTGAACCACGATCACACCATTGCACTCCAGCTTAGGTGACAAAGCAGGACCCTTTCTCAAAAAAAAAAAAAAAAAATCAGGCTTCAAATGAGTAAATATTTTCTCAAACTATCCTGAAAATCTAATATATAGAATTTTGTTTCCAAGTGAAAATCTATTTTTTTTATTTCAAACAGTCACCTTATAAGCAAACAAAAAGTAAAACAGGCATTTGTAAATTAGGAAATATTGGAACAATGCTTGTCATGGACACCTGATATAAATTACCATAGAAGAAAACTGGAACTCAGGATCATTTGTATTCATCACAACACTGACAAAAATTATTGATAAATATGGGATAAAGAGCCAGATGTTTTATCTTAACCACAGGGTGGTGTTTATTATTAATAAACTAGCCATTAGGAGCTCCACAGGGGTTGATATGAAATTAGGAAAACAAATTTGGTCAGTCATGCTGTTGATTGTTGAGGGAATGTTAAGTCATTGAAATATAAAGTGTCCATTGATTCTGTCTTCCAAACTGTGCCCTTACAAACAAGTGTTTAAAAACAGACATCATGAGTTAGAAACTGTGTGTATAATAAATACCTACTACTAATTAGGTAAGGAAAATAGTAGGGAATAATAACAGTTATTGGCCATGCCCACTAGTGATGTGCTGTTAAAAGTCCTCTGTAGTGGCATTACAACCTCCTTACGTAGTTTTATTTTTTCCATAGCATTTATCAATTTCTAACTTACCACATGTATCATATACTACAGCTGCTGTAACAAAGTACTGCAGCCTGGATGGCTTCAATAACAGAAACCTACTTTCTCACAGTTCCAGTGGCTAAAATCCCGATATCAAAGTGTCCACAGATTTGCTTTTTTCCCCTGAGGGCTTTTTTCTGTTCCAGGCCTCTCTTTGACTTGTAAATGATTGTCTTTACCACATGCTTTCACTTCATCTTGCCTTTGTATGTGTGTGTCTGTGTCCAAATGTTCTTTTCTTAGAAAGACATCGATCATATTGTATTAGGTTTCACCCTGATAACATCATTCTAATTTGATTACCTCTTTAAAGACCCTGTATCCAAATGTGGTTACATCATGAGGGTCTAGGGGTTAGTACTTCAACATATGGGTTTTGGGGAAGACACAATTCAGCCCATAATATTGTATAACTCATTTTTAAAATGTTTATTAATTATTCTCTCTCCCACACCAATAACTAGAATGTAAGCTTAGAAATAGAAATAGTACTTTTCTGTATTTTGTTCAATGGTGTATCTTAGTTACTGTGAATGATCCATGACACTTCATGGCCACACAAATATATTTCTATACATTGAATAAATATTCTTAATGGTATCAAATATTATTGACTACTTAGAACATGCCAAGTATTTGGCATGGATTGTTAAAAATCATATGGTGTAGGTACTATAATTAATATCCTCATTTTAAAATTGAGAAAATTTCAGTTTTGTGAACTGTGACAGTCATCCAATGCATCACAGTTCATGAGACTTGGAGCTGGGAGTTGAGTTTAGGATACCTGGCTATATGATCATCATGCTTAGACTCCATGCCATGATGTTCCTCAGCTAATAAAACAGTGATTTTTGGTCAGTGGCAGAGAAGAAACAAAGAGATTTGCTCATATAAAAAACAATATAGAGAGTTACTGCATGTATATTTAGAAAAACGAAACTCCCATTAAAACAAAAATGGGTTGTGATAGGCAGAATAGTGGGCCCCCCAAAGATGTCCATGCCATAACCCCAGAATCTGTGGCTATGCTCATGGCACAATATCTTTACATGCCAAAAAGGACTTTGCAGATGCAATTAAGGGTATGAACCTAGATAATCCCAGATATGAGCCCTTAAAACTGAACGAGGAAGGCAGAAGAGTGGGTCTTCAGAGAGATATGACATTAGGACTTGACTGACCCACTGCTGCTGGTTTTGAAGAGGGAGAAAGACACAAGTTAAGGAATGCTGTCAGCCAATAGAAGCTTGAAATGGTAAAATGGATTCTCCCTTGAAGCTTTCAGAAAGGAAGGAAGCCTTGCTAACATCTTGATATCAGCCCGTTGAGACCTGTGTGGGTCTTTTGACATACTGAATTATAAAACAAATTTTAATGTTTATACCACTAAGTCCATGGTAATTGGTTATAGCAGCAAAAGAAAATAATACAGGGGTTAAGAACATGATTAGGAATTTCAGAAAGAAAAGAGATTAAATCTGAGCTAATTTATTAAATTTCACTAGTATTTAAGGGAATGAAAATAAAAACAAAGTAACATATTGGTTACCCTTCATAAGATAGACAAAGATTAAAAGAATAACATCTACTGCTGGTGAGCCCCTTGAAAAATAGGCATTTTCATGCAGCTTGGCAACATGTATCAAAGACCTCACAAACTTTCAGGAATTCATCATTTAGAAGGTTAACCTAAAGGTTTAATTAGGCAAAAGTACAGTGGTGCAGAAGAGAATGTCCACTGAAGCACTGTTCATAAGAGCCAATTATTATTTCCAGGAACACTGTTAATGATTCTGTACTACCTGCAAACTCTTCAGCCCAGGCCCTAAGGCACTGGTCCCAGGTTCCCTTTCAATTTTCCTGTTTTCTCCCTTCCCTACAGGATGTTTACATTCTGATCAAATTGAACTACTCACTGTTGTAGAACATTCATCTCACCTTTGAAAAGGATTTTCTTTTATTTTTTATTTTTTATTTTTTATTTTTTGCTTTTTTTTTATTATTATACTTTAAGTTTTAGGGTACATGTGCGCAATGTGCAGGTTAGTTACATATGTATACATGTGCCATGCTGGTGCGCTGCACCCATTAACTCGCCATTTAGCATTAGGTATATCTCCTAATGCTATCTCTCCCTCCTCCCCCCACCCCACAACAGTCCCAGGAGTGTGATGTTTCCCTTCTTGTGTCCCTGTGTTCTCATTGTTCAATTCCCATCTATGAGTGAGAACATGCAGTGTTTGGTTTTTTGTCCTTGCGATAGTTTACTGAGAATGGTGATTTCCAATGTCATCTATGTCCCTACAAAGGACATGAACTCATCATTTTTTATGGCTGCACAGTATTCCATGGTGTATATGTGCCACATTTTCTTAATCCAGTCTATCATTGTTGGATATTTGGGTTGGTTCCAAGTCTTTGCTATTGTGAATAGGGCCACAATAAACATACGTGTGCATGTGTCTTTATAGCAGAATGATTTATAGTCCTTTGGGTATATACCCAGTAACGGGATGGCTGGGTCAAATGGTATTTCTAGTTCTAGATCCCTGAGGTTTCACTGGTATTCCCTTTTCCTAGAAGCTACTGCCATTTCCAGTCTTGACCTCTTAAAAACCATCTCAAATGTCACCTTCTTCAAACCCTCCCTGTCTAACTTCCTTCCAAACATAGGTGAATTTTTCCTCCTTTAAATTACCACATGATTTTTATACTTTTTTTTGTTTTGTTTTTGAGACAGACTGTTGCTCTGTCCCCTAGGCTGGAGTGCAGTGGCGCGATCTCGGTTCACTGCAAGCTCCGCCTCCCGCATTGACGCCACTCTCCTGCCTCAGCCTCCTGAGCAGCTGGGACTACAGGCGCCCGCCACCATGCCTGGCTACTTTTTTTGTATTTTTAGTAGAGACGGGGTTTCACCGTGTGAGCCAGGATGGTCTCAGTCTCCTGATCTCGTGATCCTCCTGCCTTGGCCTCCCAAAGTGCTGGGACTACAGGTGCCCACCACCACGCCCGGCTAATTTTTTGTATTTTTAGTAGAGATGGGGTTTCACCGTGTTAGCCAAGATAGTCTTGATCTTCTGACCTCGTGATCCGCCCACCTCGGCCTCCCAAAGTGCTGAGATTACAGGCATGAGCCACCGCGCCCGGCCAATTTGTATACTTCTAAGACACATATTATATTTTTACTCTGAGTTTAGTTATTGGTATGCTTGTTTCATCCTTATGCTAGAATGCAAGTGCCTTGAAGAAGCAGGAATTATGTTGCAAATGTCTTTATATGCCTTGTAGTGTCAGGCAAGCAGAGTGCCTTACACACACACACACACACACACACACACACACAAAGAGAGAATGAAAAATAAATATACATAAAATAGAAATAGAGACCATCTAGCTTCCCTTTTCTTCCAATTTCTATGCCTTTCTTTTCTTTTTCTTGCTACTGCTCTGTCTAGGACTTCCAGTACTATGTTAAATAGAAGTGACAAGAATAGGTATCCTCCTGTTGTGTCTCATTCTAAAGGAAAAGCTTTCAATTTTTTATTATTGAGTGTGATGTTAGCTGCAGGCTTGAAATACAGGCCTTTATTGCAAAAAATTTCTTGTATATCTAATTTGTTGAAAAGTTTTATCATAAATGGATAAAAATTTTGTCAACAATTTGAATTTTGTCAAATGCTTTTCCTGCATCTATTGAGAGAGTCATATGGTTTTTATCCTTCATTATTATTAATATATGTATTTTATATTTTATTTGTACTTTTATTTATAAAATTGCATTGGGAAAAATCTGCAAAAACATATCAGTCTTTTTAATTGTGATTATCTCTGGGTAATGAAATTTCGGCTATGTTATTTCTTACTACTTTTTGCAAATCTGTACTTTGAAATGAATATTTCTTGAAATCATGTCTAATTTCTTAAAGCATGAGCCTAGAGACCACTGTATAGTATATGGCAGAATATATCAGAGGAGAGAAAAAAAACTTCATGAAGACAATAGTACTGGGAGTAAAGATAAACTCTACTAAAAATAACTATTGGTGGTTATGTACAACTTACTTTGCTAAATAGTTTACATGGATTAATTATTATTTTGTCTTACTTAGTATTTTCAAGAAGTTTGTAAGAGAGACACTATTATTAAACCCATTTTTCAGATGAGAAAACTGAGGCCCCAGGATTTAAACAGGGTATTAAAAATTAGAGCTAATAGGTTCCTTAGCAAAGATTTGAACTTGGCCAGTTTGTCTACAGGATTAGGATGCTTACAAAGAAAAGAGAAAGGCTAAGAAAAAGAAAAGCAAGTGAAGGTAAAATGGGATTAGGATTTATAGTAAAGCCAAAATTTACATGTGATCAGAGGAGACAATATGAAGCTACATTAGTGAGTTCAGTTCAGGTACTGACATTCGGGCTGATGGCCAGGGCTCAGTTGAAGTGAGGCTTCCCAAATTCATGAAAGGTTAGAGTGAACTTGAGGGAGACTATTTGGAGTTAAGTATATTTTGAAAATGAGCTTTTCTAAATTTGTTGACCCTACCAATTCTGAATATTCATTATAAGCTCTAGGTTCACAACAGAATAATTCTTTCTAAGCCTGTTCTTGGAAATAAATATACTTGTTTGGAAATTTCACAGCTCTATCTCCATTTATGCTCCATACAAAAAGTAAAGAAAATCCAGGGCTAGTTATTGCAGCTGTGGAAATATCTCACAAGTTGTGATTTAAATTGAATATGAAAATATTTCCTAGAGATACCAAATACATATTCTTCCCTGAGTCACTGCAGAAGCATTTATGAATCTCTATATAATATATTTGCTCTGTTGTTGAAAAGTTACTGGCATTTCTCTATTTTGAATATTTTTAGATAAACCAGTCTGACAGAAGTTTTTCTTTACTTTCCTCTGCCTATTAATTACAATCATGTGTGTTTGCATATGATGTGTGTATTTATGTGTGTATATTTTAAAGGAAGCATTCAATTATTTAGTCCTCTCTGCTGAACTTGTCTAACAAAACATGTGCTGTAGCAGATGACAAATATGTCTTTCTTTCAAAGCACACCAAAACAGATACCAGTGGCATCCATTCATAAGCTGGGTATCTTGTTATGTCACTAGTACATTGTCAAGTCCACAGTATAGCTAGCTAAGGGCAAACCACAAAAGCTCTGTAGTTTTTGAAATGTTTTTATCTTATCAGATCATGGTTTTAATGTCCCACTTAACTAAGTCATTGTCAACTAGGAGACTACAAAATATCTTCTGGGAATGGTTACACTATTTATTCATCAGGGAACTAAGATAATGAAGTCATCCATCAAAGTTAATGCTTGCATGGATGTGTGATGTTTTCTTGTTGTCCTGACCTTGGTGTGTGTCTGGTGTGCAGATAAAACCTTTGATGGATATGTGAGCAGTTATAACTACCTCAAGGCTTGAACAACCCAGTGTGCTCCAAGTGAGAACTGTATGTTTTATCCTTCTGCTTTCAATCATCTTGACTTTCTCCTACAAAGTATCACTTTAGTCTAACCACTCAAGCTGAATTAGTTATTCTTGGCATTCCCTTAGTCCCTTTCAGCTACCCCATTAGAATCCTTAGCACAGTATATTATGAATATCTGTCTCACTTACTACAGTGTGATCTCTTCAAAGGGTTGGATTATATCTTACTCAGTTTTGTTTTCCTTTTACCAAGCCTAATTATTATCATATAAAAGTTGACTAATACAAAATGAGTATATTACTTAAATAATTTATGTTTTCACACCATTTGGTATAGATATTGCTAGAAGGATAATCTTTAAAAGAAAAAGAGAAATAGAAAAAAAGAATAATTTATTGAGTACAAACCAAGTGGCATAAAATATCTCAGAAAAGATGTTATCTCACTAGATTTAAAACCATGTAAAATTGTTTAAGCCTAGACTATGCCATTTGAGAGCAGAAAAATGTTTGAAAAATAATTTTACTTTCCTGTCAGTTTCTTCAGCTAAAGCATACAAAGTTCAGAATATCTTTTGTGTAGGATTGCTGTGAAAATAAAATAGGGAAAAGTTGTTTTAAAATGATTTGTGAACTGTAATGTACTGTAATGAACTGGTGCACACATAAAATCTGTGATGGATATATGAGCAGTTATAACTACCTCAAGGCTTGAACAGCCCAGGGTGCTGAAAGTGAGAAGAACACTATTGTAATGAACTGTAATGTAATGTACTAACAAATAAATCTTTGCTTGATCAAACTTCAGTCAGGCTCCTGAATCTTCTCCTAGGACCATCTGTGTACTTCCTTATAAAAACCCTGTTTCACAGAGAATCCTGCTGAGTTAGTTTAGCAAGAATTCCCCACCCTGGATATCTGATCAGGTTCCTTATTCTCCACAATCTCCCAAGTAACGTCTGATCATCCTGTCCTGTTTTCAGTAACAATCCTGCTAGGTCAGGATTAGCCAGAATCCCAATGTTTCCTCTTAGTAATTTTCCATGCACTGATACCCACTCTGTTCCTTGGCTGTAGATTGTCACTTGCTCATCCTGTATCAGAATTGAGTCCAGTTCTATGCTGAGGTCCCTTTTCTCTACTGCAATAGTCCTAAATAAAATCTGTTTGTACCATTTTAACTACTATCCAGCTCTGTTATTGCTTTGACAGTACAACCACAAAAGAAGGTATCATAAAGACTTTCACTATTGTTAATGTTAAATTTAGATTTTTCTCTTGATTGACCTTACACTTGATACAGCTGGCTACTCCCTCCACTTTGAAACACTGGTTTGGTTTCCATACTTCACCTACTTATTCATTCAGTTAGTCTTTCTTGTATTGTCTCATCACATTCCTCACCTCTTGAAGCTGGAGTTAGTTCTTACACCTCTTTTCCTATCTATCTGCACTTGCTCTTGAGAGGATCTCATTCAGTCTTCTGACTTTAAATTTCATCTGAAGCTAAAAATTCCTAAAGCTTTATTTCCAGCTCAGTCTACTTGCTCGAATGCAGATTCACACATCTGTCTATTAAAAATCTCCACCTGGGTATATAAGAGACACCATCAACTTAGCATGTCCAAAACTCAACTCCTGATCTACCTCCAACCCACCCCCATCTGTTCTACCTACAGGCTTCTAAACCTTAACTAATGAGAACTCCACTCTTTCAGGTACAGAGTCCCATAATTTGAAAATCATCCTTTCTCTCACACACCACGTCCAATTCATCAGAAAATCATATTGACTCTGCAGTCAAAATGTACACTATATCTGACCACTTCCAGTACCTCCACTGTCACATCCTCATTTAAGACACCTCGTCTCTTGCTTAGGTTATTACAATCGCTTTGCCACTGGTCTTTTTGCTTCAATTCATTCCCTTCTACTTGTCTGCTTATAGCCCTTTTTATCCTACAAATAGTAAAACCAAAACTTTTTGCAATAGTTCACAAGCCCTATGTGATTTGCCCCTCTCATATTATTACCACTGTCATCTTTCTGATGTCATCTAATGCTCTATCCCAATTCATTTCTCCACTTCAGCCACATTATTTCTCAAACACACCATCCACCCTCCAGCCTCAAAGACTTTGCACCTTCTCTTTCCTCTGCTTGACTTATTTGCCTCCTGATATCCACAGGGCTCATTTCCTTACCCCATTGATGTCTTTATACAAATTCTACCTTGTCAGTGAGGCCTTCCCTGATTATCCTCTTTAAAATTGAAACCCCTACTATAGACAATAACTATTTAATTGTACATTTTACAATAACTAAAAGACTATAATTGGATTGTTGGTAACATAAAGAATAAATCCTTGAGGAGATGAATACCCAATTTTCCATGATGTAATTATTTTGCATTGCATGCTGTACCAAAATATCTTATATGCTCCATAAATACATACACCTACTATGTACCCACAAAAATTGAAACTTTAAAAATTAAAAAATAAATAAAACAGAAATTCCCAACTTCTTATCACCCATCTCTGCTTTGTTGTTCTCTAAAGCATTTATCATTTTCTAAAATTATTTGCTTATTTACTTAATTATTATTTGTTCCACTCTGCCACCAAAAATGTATGCTCCGTAGGCGGGGCTCTGTGGCTTACGCCTGTAATCCCAATACTTTGGGAGGCCAAAATGGGCAGATCACCTGAGGTCAGGAGTTCGAGACCAGCCTGGCCAACTTGGTGAAACCCCATCTCTACTAAAAATACAAAAATTAGCCGGGTGTGGCGGTGGGCACCTGTAATCCCAGTTACATGGGAGGCTGAGGCAGGAGAATCACTTGAACTGGGAGGTAGAGGTTGCTGTGAGCTGAGATCGTGCCACCTCACTCCAGCCTAGGTGATAGAGCAGTACTCCACCTTAAAAAAAAAATAAAACATTTAAAAATATTTTTAAAAGTGTGCTCCATATAAGCAAGGCATGTGTCTCTGCTTTATTGGTGACTATTTCCTAGTGCATAGTAGAGTGCCTGGCATAGAAAGACATTCAAGAAGTGTTTAAGTGGATGAATGAGTTATGACAAAATATACTGCCCAAGTAAGCACTAACCACTCATTTTTTAAAAATTTTTATTTGCAATGTCTTATCTCATACCTGTTTGCCAAAATCTACTGTTATATAGAAAGCTATATACAGCTTTCTTGAATTTCGATTGGGATTGCATTGAATTTTTAGATCAGATGTAAAAGAATTGACCTCTTTACAATATTTAGTGTTCCAACCCATGAACATTCCTCATGTTCATCTATGGAGTAACTCTCTCTGTATATAGATCTTTGATTTCTTTCATCAGTGATTTGTAGTTTCCTGAACTCAGATCCTATACATAATTTATAAGATTTAGGTGTAACTTCTCCGGTTAAAAGTTACCTTAATTTATGAATTTATCTTGTTTGTAAATATAAATGTATGGGACTTTCTATTTATGTTTACATTTTTGTATTTATGGAAAACCTTTATATATTTATATAATTATATACAATTTGTATCTATATTAAATATATAATGTTAAGGTTTTTAGGGTAATACATAGCACTAAGTATAGCTTACTGCAATTCAAGAAATCCTAGAATAGGAATTAAAAGACTTGAAGATTTTGTGGGGAGAGGTAGAGCAGAAATCGTTAGTATTGATTCAGCCACTTGCTACAGGTATACCTGACCGACTACTTCTCAGGTCATCATGGGGATTATATGAGGTCTGTGAAAACATTTTGCAAACATAAACGTCTATAATATTATATATAAAGTATGAGTAGGCAACATAGCCATCAAACAACAAGTAATCTTAACATTTGCAACTCTTGCTTATTTAACATAGAATACCATAAGAGTAAATATTTGGGAACACTAAATGTTACATATTAAACACAAGACCACACCCAGTATACCACTTTCTGTTCTAAAGCAACTTTCCATATTATCTTCTTAATTTTTAACAGGCATAATAATGTGTTTGAATATGGACTAAAAATATGTATGTATTTATAAGCACCCAGTGTGAAGAACAGCTGTGGTGCACCCTTAAAATAGTATATTACATGCATTGCTCCTCATAAATATTTTAAAACTCTCATTAAAGAGGAAACAAGAAAACTTTATCCAAAAGTGCCATTTCAGTGTTGCAGCGTATCTGTAGCAGCATATATCATAAATTTATATTGAAATTCTATAACACAAATAGGAGAGTTACAAATGAGATATAAGAGGAAACAAATCATTTAAATTGCAATATACATTTTTCACTTCAGAATTGTAACGATCAACAATGATCCATAACAGATTATTACCTCAAACTGTAATAAATCTTCTGCCCTCATATTATAAGCACTTAAGACAGTCTTGGGACCACAGTGGCAAGGCTTATATTTCACCTTGTCTTCATATAATCTAGGATATACATCTATGAGCCTGTAATATGCTTAACACATATTTCCATGCATGGCTGAAACTAAAATCTATTGCCATGGGGCTTAAAATTCAATAACAATTGCTCTTCACACTCCAAGAGAATTGAAATGGCCAAAGGAATCATCAAATACACATATAATAATAATGACACCAGGTGACTGTTCACCTTTAACCACTGGAGGAGAGGCAAGCTGTAGAATCTGCAGCCTTTGGAAATGGATCCTGATGTTCACCTTTTGTGTGCAATGCATTGAGTTACCTCTGAGTTTCTCTGCTCATATATCCAGACACTCTTCCTTGGCAGGGAGAGGTCAGAAAGCACCAGGAGATTAATCTTCTTCTACTTTTCATAATATATGCAAAGTTTCTCTTATGCAGTTTTACATTATAAACATGATTATACTCATCAATGTACAAATTAAATTGAATACAACAACATAATATATCATTGGAAAAAATGAGGTGGAGGGGAAAGAGAGGGAGGGAGAAGTTGGAGAGAGATTGAGAGAACTTACTATTTTGGAAGACCGGATCAAAAAAATGGATTGAAAAAAAATATGACTTTAAGGAATTAAAATAGAAAGTACGTATGCATAGAACAAAATTAAACTCCACTGAAAGCTTTGATCACTGTGCTTCTGCAGTATTATGGTTTTACAGTTTTACTGCATATCATTAAAATTCAGAAATATTGGTACTACCACTTATGCATCATAAAGAAGTATTCAAGCCATATGGGATGACAACTTTTTATGCCTCCACATATGATTAATCCCGACAAGACAAAAGTGTTACAGTTTGAACATAAACTGATTTGGAAATAGACTGTAGATAATTTGCTAAACTGTAATTCATTTTTTTACTTTTATTAAATGTTATTAATAGTTAACATGTATTGAGTATTTAACACATGTAAGGCACGGTGCTAATTCCCCTCTGTGCACCAATTCATTTATTAACAATGCCATTACTGAGGTTGGTGCAACTATTTTCTCCATTTTACAGTTGAGAAAACTGAGGCTTAAAGGGATTAAGAAACTTGGTCATGATTTTACATCTTATATATTTGAAGCCAGGACTGGGACCCAGGTCAGACTGACTCAAAACCCCATTCCTTCACCTACTATTGTCATACTATGTTTATTAAAAGTCAACTTTATGCCAGGCACTGTAGTAGGTAACAGAAAAATAAAAATTAATAAGATACTCTCCCTTTACTTGTTGAGCCTATAATCTAGCGAGAAAATATAGAAGCAGTGTGTAATACTATAGTAAGTATGAGGATGAAGTTTCAAACGTCATACAAGTTTGAGAAAATACTGCACAGAGGGGCTAGTTTTAGGGCAGTCACTTCAAGAATCTGCAGGCATTTGCTAAAAAGAGAAAGGGTCCATGAGAAGTTCCTAGAATCCTAAATACAACCACCAAACAAAGAGGTAAGAGAATAAAACTTTTTTTTTTGTTTTCTGCTTCTGTAACAGGAAGGTCAATATGAAAGTGAGGCTGCTGTGCTTGTGGCAGTTGGCAGAGATTTTATATGTTGGTTGCAATAAAAGGGTATAAAAATAGGAATGTGATGAGAGATATAAGGCAGATGTTCTGCTAAAATTAAGTAAGCATTCTCAGTTTTCAGAATAATATGGCCTAAGGGTAAGCAAGTCTGAGAAAGCATATTATGCTTTTTAGATTTAGGAAGAAAGATGGGGAGTTTGGGCTCAAGACTTGTAATTCTTTTACATGCAAAGATTGCAAAAAGCAACCCCAAGGCACTTAGGTATTGAAAAAATCAAAAACCTTTTGCACTCCTTCCTATTTGGCAAAAGGAAATCTTTCCTATATTATTTCCATGCCCAGGCCTACCTTATTCAAAATCTTTTACAAATCATGGTGTCTGTAGTCTCTGACTGGGTTATGGCAGTGTTGTTTTGGACACTGTAGGTGGCAGAATTATTTGCTAAGTGGTCTGTCAAGTGAGCATACAAACAGTATTTAAGACTCTGGGCACCGATGACAGGAATGAGGAGACAAACAAACAAATAATTATTCATAGTCCTTGTACAATTTCCCTTAACCATATTCTGATAATTCTAAGATTTAGTCACGAGAAATGATCCCAACTCCTGACAGAAGGTTTTTAACTTCCTTTCTAAGGTAAGTTTTTCAAGTAGCATTAAAATTTTCTAAATTTTTCACTAGTTTTCCAGATCATTTGGTGATGTTAAAAATCCAGGACAAATTTCTAGAACAGAAATGCTGAGGACTGCACAGGTGCCATATCTGCAGGCTTAAACAGTATCTACTGCTGCTTTTTTCTTTTTTTTTTTTTTTGAGACAGAGTTTCACTCTTGTTGCCCAGGTTGGAGTTAAATGGAGCAATCTGGACTCACTGCAACCTCCGCCTCCTGGGTTCAAGTGATTCTCCTGTTTCAGCCTCCTGAGTAGCTGGGATTACAGGCACGTGCCACCACACCCGGGTAATTTTGTATTTTTAGTAGAGATGGGGTTTCACAATGTTGGCCAGGCTGGTTTCAAACTCCTGACCTCAGGTGATCCACCCGACTCAGCCTCCCAAATTGCTGTGATTACAAGTGTGAGCCACTGCACCTGGCCTACTGCTCCTTTTATGTACTATAACTTGACGTCTTTTTGACTACTTCTTAAAGTATATATTTACAATTTCTGTGACACGATCCGTCTGGTTGATATTCTTTTAACAATAGCGTGGAGTACTTGACTAACAAATCAAACCTCTTTAAAATCAGTCATTATGAGTGCACTGGGGCAAAAGGTTTCAGTCCCACAGTGTTTTTGAATGGTCAGTTTGTCTAAACTAATTTCAGATTCATTATTTGGTTCTTCTAGAATTTTAATGTGTCAAATATAAATAGAGTATTACCTATATGTGGGGCATATATCTTTCTTGCTATGTTATAAGCCTGCTAACAATTACTAATGCCCTGACGTGCTTTCTAATGTATAAACAGGGAGCCATCCCAGGGACTAGTTTCAGCAACTGGATACAAGAGTAAAACATCAACATACCAGGTAATGGTTAAATGCCCAGGACTTATTCTTTAGATATTAGTTTAATATTTGTGGGAAATATGAGAGAGTTTAAGTGAAGTCTTTGGACATAACTACTGATTCTCTCATTTGAGTTAAAACTTATATTGGCTATCACGGTAAACAGAGTTTCCGAAGAAGTCTGAGCTTAAGTCAACCACAGCAAAATAAATAGCTTCATGTGAAAGGGGAAAATATCAGTATGGGGATATGAAATGATAAGAAAATGAGGGTTGACAATTCAGTTAATTTCCTAGCAATAGTGAACTAGGCAATATCCTTGGCTATTAACTATTATTGTTAGCAAGCAAAACATATGACATGGATAATTAACCCCACTAAATTAGACATAACACTCTAGGCCACAGGTTGGCAAACACTTTTTTTTTTTTTTAATAAAAGGCAAGATAGTAAATGTTTTAGGCTTTGTGGAGCATAGTCTGTTGCAATTAATCAACTCTGCTGTTATAGTACGAAAGCAGACATGACAGTATCCAAAGAAATGGGTATAGCTCTATTCCAGTAAAACTTTATTTACAGGAACAGGCATCTGACTGGATTTGGCCCACAGTCCATAGCTTTCTTCCTGTTTTAGAATGAAGGACTTTGTGGGTGCTCCAAGCAGGATTCTAAGAATAGCACCCAATCACTCTCACCCTTGTGTAATCCCCACTCCTTTGAAATAGGCAGAACCTTATACAATATGATGAAATGTCATTCCTGTCATTATTTCAAATTACATGGCAAAAGGGATGATTACTTGGATTTGCCAATTCAAACACATGAGTTCTTTAAAATTAAAGAGTTCTCTCTAGTTAGGAGTAGGAGAGAAAGTCAAAGAGATTTGAAGCATGAGAAGGATTCAACCCAAGGCAGTTTTCCATTGCTGGGATGAAGAAAGCCTGTGACCAGGAACTTCAAGAAATCTCTAAGCCCTGAAAGCAGATCCCAGCTGACAACCAGCAAGTAAACAGGGATCTCTGCCCTAAAATTGCAAGTAACTGAATTCAGCCAACAAAGCAAATGTTTTGGGGAGGAGATTATTTCCCATAACCTCCATGAGTGTCCAGCTTATCCAACACCATAATTACGAACTTGTTAGCCCTAAACAGAGGCCCTGCTGAAAATATCTAAACTTTTGACTTGCAAAATATGAGATAATAAATGAGTGTTGTTTAAACTATTAACTTTCTGGTAATGTTTTATGCAAAACTAGAAAAGGAACACATTTTATTTCCCTATGGATATGGTATTTACCCAGAGCTACAGATCAAATATCTGTCACAGTTTTGAGCCCACGGGCTTTTATGGATCCCCAAGTTTTACCTTGAACGTGGTGAAACATTCTGCCAATGGGATTGAAATAAAAATAAGGAGAAGGTAACTAAGTTTGCTTTCTCTAGAAAATCTAAACCATAGGCCATCAAAACTACATCCAGTTATAGGATTCCATTTTCACAGTAAATATGTCCTTAACAGATTCTAGGTACCGAATTACTGAGAACATAGCATGTCAAGATCTGCAGTGAGATAGTTAAGGGTTGGGAGGCAGGTAGATCTTGAAAGGTTTAAAAATATCCACCATGGAAACATATTTTTACTCAGATGAAGATATAATAGGAAATTCATGGAAAGTGTATTTGATGTGGTAGCCTTTATATTTACAAAATAAGTTGATATTTGAAGAGTAGCATTGGACAAAGGCCAATGAACATCACTTAATGTTGGTTGTTCTTTCCGCTGGCCAGAGCTGGGCAGTTATTTCATTTCATTTTTTTTAGTACTCATTAGTTTTCAATACCTAATGTCCCTGGCAATGGGAATTATCTCTTAGGCCTTTAAATTGTCAAGGGTCTGCTCTGGATAGCATCTCTTTTTTATTATAGAATCTCTTATAAAAGCTCAGCTAAGAGCTGTAGTTCCTGAAGGGTAGTGATTTACTATTATATTTTCTCTTTTGTTTTCCAACAAAGCTACTTCTGTTTTAACCCAGCTACAAATATGTGAAACAGAGTACTTGGTGTGAAAGTTTCAGGTCTGACACATGACTCTAATAGTTAGATAATTCCTAAATTCTGAAAGTGATCCATCTTTTTGATATTCATACAGTTGAATCAATGTTCATTCAACTGTGGCAAGAAAGTTTGAGGGATGGCCACCAAGAACACTATTGTTACATGCTGGGCCAAGGTAAATTTTACTTATTAGCTGTTTCCAATCTTCTTGATGGTCTTTTCAATTCATGTTCTGGCATTCCCAGAACCAAAAAGGAGTTGGGCCAATTGGTATATGTCAGGTAGTAAAGGAGTACAAGTCTTTAGGAGAGTCTGGAATTCTTTAAATAATTGACTCCCTCTTATTCTGTGGAAGATGTTTAATGATATTTCAAAACCTTGAGAGCTGCTGATTTAGGGTACATATCAGCAAACTATGATCCATGAGTCAAATCAGGGCTGCTACCTGTTTTGTAAATAAAATTTTACTGGTACACATTCAAGCCCATTTGTTTACATATTGTTCATAGCTGCTTTCACGCTCTAGTAATAGAGTTGAGTAGTCATAATAGAGAGCATATGGCCCACAGACCTAAAGTATTTACTGTTTGGCCCTTTGCAGAAACACAGTGTGGGCTCTTAGGTCAGCTTTTCTTGATTCAAATTCTGGTTCTGCTACTTATCATCTGTGGGATTGTGAATAAGGTACTTAACCTTTCTGTGCCTCTAATTGTTCAACTGTAAAATGTGGTAATGCTTATGCAGTGTTCTTTACTACCTATAGCATATAATTAGGGCCCTAATCTTAACTACTATTTTTAAGTTTATTCCAAGCAAAAGGTATGTGAAATTTCTCACCAAGAAATATTTCTTACTACTATGTATCTTCTGAACTGTAACCACATTAGCTACCATTGTCAGTCACTTACTGTGTACCAGTGAGTGTTGGAATGGCTTACACATATCTCATTTAATTTTAAAAATAGGCTTCTGAGGTATTAACTACCACATTTGAACAAAGGGAAAGTGAAAGTCGCATGCATCTTTATGATTATGTACACAGATTTCATAAGTTGTAAATGATAACATGTTCAGATGCTACATACCTGCAGGATGCATTTTCCCCATGATCTGATTAAAAGGACAAAGATCTGTGTCATTATTAGACTCATACAGATCTTCTGCCTGGACTTTTCCCTTGGGAAGACAGAACTGGAATTTCATATGTAAACTTTAAAATGCAAACTTTACTTTGTAAACCCTTGTGAAATGTCTGTCAATTAGTGACATTTACTTAAAATTATAGCAATCTTCTTGACCCACTTCAGAGGAAAATTATGAGTGACATCAAGTGACTGCAGTTCTCCTTAGTAAACAGCTATGCGAGATGGTAAGACAGAGAATCTTTGAGGACATCTGAAGCATGCTGAGCTGGTGAAAATCTCAAAGGGGAAGTGAGTAAGGTCACAGCCTATGAGCTGTGACCCATTTTAAAACATCCCCATTTCAGAGATATGAAAACTCTGGTAGCTTACCTAATTTTTTCAATGTCATATGAGATTGTCAGAGGCAGTGTTTTATTAGGTTTCCGGCTTCTTAACTATTTCTCTATATTTCTCTCCAAAATGTAGAAAACTGAAATTCTAACTGAAGGTAGTTTATTAATGTCACCTATTGTTTATAGCATTGAAAAGGATAGTTCTATATGAATATAGTGATCAATTTTACAACATTCAACACACATTTAAGGAATAGCAACTGTATAATATCACTTTGTGCAGTGCTGTGAAGATACAGAAACACTGCCATGGCCATCTAGGAGTTCAGGATCTAGTAGAAAGGGCAGATAAAACATAAATACAGGGGATGACAGCTATAAATGTTGTAAGTACAAACAATATGTTCTGATAATATTCTCAGGGAGAATAAGGTAAAAGATTTTCCCCATTCCAATCTAGGTTTGCTGTTGATCAATATAATATTAAAACTGCAACTACCTCTGATATATTCATTCCAGAAATTTTGCTAGTTCATCTCTGCAACTATAAAATATCAACGTTCACATGAATTTTTATAAGAATATTTTGTCCATATTTTTCTACCTGACTTCTGGTTCTCAGCCATAGAAATGTGCTGCCAGAATAGGTTGTATAGCTTCCAAAACTGATGGAAAATTATCAAAAATTAATAAATTACAAACATGGTTTATCCCACCTAAGATAAATCAAACCAGAATGCATGAACATGGCTGGTTCTCAAAACAGCATCTGTAAATTCTCAATAAAAAGTTCCCAATTAGATTACAGATGACGTACTTTTTAATTCCTTACATTTCTCCTGATTTTATGTTTAACATAAATCAATCATGACATCCCCATCTAGAGGCAAACCAAAATGTAATTTTGTATAAAAACATTAATCTTTGTAGTTAGTACAAATGCTATAAATTTTGTTATAATATCATAATTCATTTTATGTTAAAATGGAGAAAAATCATCTGTGTGGAAAAATTAAATTTTACCTCAAATGACAGTTTCAAGACTACTAAGAAACAAGGATATCCTTACATTCAAAATAGTAAAGTTGATATATTGATACATATTGTATATTTTAATTCATTTTTATATATATAACATTGATACTCAATATAACCATCAAGGTAATTTGAAAATAATATCACTGTTGGATAACTGGAGTGTGACAGTTTAGTGATAATTTGCTTGTATTGTATGCTGTTAGGTAAAAGATGATAATAAGAATTTTACTTTCAAAAACAGATTGAGAAAAAATGTGAGAGACAGACTGACAGAGATGGAGAATAAAAATGAGAGAGAGAAAAGCAAACATTTTCCTAGGGGGATAAGGGGAGAGTCTTGTTTAGAAATATTGACTTTTCTTTGGCTTGTCTATTTCTAACCTGACCAATTTATTTTTTCACAGAATCCTTTGAGAATTTGACCATCTCTTCAGAAATATGCACTGTTTTAGATAGGTTATTAGGTCCCCTAAATTTCATTTATGGTACCCTGGTTAAGAAGATAAGTTAAAGAAGGTGAAAATTCCTCAGTCCTCCTTAGTTAATGTTCATAGTCACACAATCACTCTCAATCATTGACAGTACACCAGTAAAATCAAGTTTCTGAGGACCAGATCATGATTCATGGTTAATTTAGCAATATCAATATTCCTGGATGGGGTGCTTTCTGGACTGGCATGAGGCTTTTTTCAAACAGCCCCTGTTTTGCTCTGTGCTTCATATATGAACACGGAATCTCTAAAAACAACAATGGAAAAATAAAAATACAAAACTTATTATGTACCAATGCTATTCACAGGTGGCTTATTCTTGACTACAGAACACTGTATTTATTTGACAAGAATGTTTTTTACTAAAATTTCAAGAAAAAGACTCTGAAGTATCATTGATCTCAGTGAAACTTCTGAAATTTATATTTTTTCATCAAAAAACTTTTCATCTCTAAAGAATTTTGAGTGAATTTTTAATTAAATCCCGATAATCCCACTACTGAGCTAAAGAAGATATGCAATTAATCTATAAGCATTGTCCATGTTGCTCAACTTTTTTACTCATCAGCAAAAATATAATTTTGAATGTATAGAAAAAATATATAGAAAGTTGCTGTCATATTATTGTAAATTACATCTCTCTCACTCAAAGAGAACTTTTTAGTGGGATAGATAATGTGTATAATATGTAATATATGATATGTATGTATTATTTCTCCAACTATTATAACATTGATAATATATAATCAATGTAATATATATACAGTGATACAGTATAATCAATATGTAAAATCCATATGAAGTCAATATCACTATTTCTACCATATATTGTTACCTAAGCACACTCATATGCATGATTCATGTTAGCATATACATTTTTTACCCAACAGTTCAGTATTTGTCAAGGCAGAGTAACTCTACTTATAAAATTACTCTTACAGAAAAGTAACCAAGGTGAAATGTAAGTGTATTTCTTTTAGTCTGTCATAACAAGTAGTGCTAGCCAGATTTAATACTTCTGTTGGGACTTATACCACGGTAATATTATTTTTTCATTCCAAATTGCTACCCAGAATAGGTGAAAAACAAGAGTATCACATCATCAGCTAGGCCAATAAGAAATCACAGTGTCCTGGTATGACTCTCAATGAGGCTTTTTCTTATTCCAACAATGCAAAACATAGAATTTATGCTGATAATGAGATAGAACCTTAAGAAAAAGAAGGAACTATCTAGACAAAGATAAAGCCAGGATAGTTTTTGGAGGGGAAAGAAATTTAACCTTTTTTTAGGAAAACTGCAAAGCTAACAATAAAGGAGAGGTGGCATGGCTAAGACTACCATGTGAAGCTGGAATAATGGCCCTTATCTTTGCTCGTTAGTAATTAGCAAATTGATGTATATAATTTAAGATTACACTGGAATTCTCCATATACATGTACAGCCTACATGTTAAATATTTGCCACGCATGCTTTAGAGTCTTGTATCTAAAGAAAATTCTTAGCATGATTTGACTAAAGAGTCTGCAGATAGAATAGAGGACACTGGTTAGTACAGTCTGTGAATATTCCCATTTAGTATTTTTATATCTAATGAAAAGGGATAATCATAAGAAATTTATATCAGTTACTTGGATCACGTATCTTTTGCAAAACACAAAAAACAATATCTAATGATAGCTTACTTGTTATTGCTCCTCAGATACCTCCCAGTTAATTCTTCAAATTTTCCTCAATCCAGTTCCTAATTTGGAGTTCTTTGTTGTCATTAATGGTAAACAACATCTACTCTAAAGTCCCTAACAGAAACATGAAGCTATTCATTCTGTCATTCACCCATTTATCTAATTTTTATATGTTAACTTTTAATATCACTTACATTAACCTCCATTATTCCTAAACTTCTTATGACTTTCATAGGGCCAAACATCAATATTTTCTAAGATCTCTCCAAATGATTTTACTGTTTACCAGGGGTTGATAAACACTGCATTGGAAGGATGGACTGAATAATGCAAAAATGCAAGAAAAAATGGCACATCCAGGATACGTAGTTTCTCTTCTTGAATTTTATCATTCCAAGTGTTCTTTTTTTAAAGTAAAATTATTTTCTTGCAGTTCTGGAGGCCAAAAGTCCAAGATCAATGTGTCAGGAGGTTTGGCTTCTTCTGAGGGCTCTCTTGTTGGCTTGCCTTCTCACTGTTTTCTTATGTCGTCATTCTGTATCTGCATGTGCACCCCTGATATCTCTTTGTGTGTCCAAATGGCTTCTCATAGAAGGACACCAGTTAGTGTGGATTAGGGCCTACCCAAATGGTCTTATTTTAACTTAATCACTTGTTTAAAAGCACTATCAACAACTGCAGTCAAATTCTGAGATATAGGGGTTGGCCTTCAACATGTGAATTTTGGAGAAACACATTTCATTCCACAACATTGCCATAGTAAATGGAACACAAAAAAGGCAGGGGTTGCAATCCTAGTCTCTGGTAAAACAGACTTTAAACCAACAAAGATCAAAAGAGACAAAGAAGGCCATTACATAATGGTAATGGGATCAATTCAACAAGAAGAGCTAATTATCCTAAATACATACGCACCCAATACAGGAGCACCCAGATTTATAAAGCCAGTCCTTAGAGACCTACAAAGAGACTTAGACTCCCACACAATAATAATGGGAAACTTTAACACCCCACAATCAACATTAGATAGATCCACGAGACAGAAAGTTAACAAGGATATCCAGGAATTGAACTCAGCTCTGCACCAAGCAGACCTAATAGACATCTACATAACTCTCCACCCCAAATCAACAGAATATACATTCTTCTCAGCATCACACCGCACTTATTCCAAAATTGACCACATAGTTGGAAGTAAAGCACTCCTCAGCAAATGTAAAAGAACAGAAATTATAACAAACTATCATCAGAGTGAACAGGCAACCCACAGAATGGGAGAAAGTTTTTGCAATCTACTTATCTGACAAAGGACTAATATCCAGAATCTACAATGAACTCAAACAAATTTACAAGAAAAAAACAAACAACCCCATCAAAAAGTGGGCAAAGGATAAGAACAGACACTTCTCAAAAGAAGACATTTATGCAGCCAAAAGACACATGAAAAATGCTCATCATCACTGGCCATCAGAGAAATGCAAATCAAAACCACAATGAGATACCATCTCACACCAGTTAGAATGGCGATCATTAAAAAGTCAGGAAACAACAGGTGCCGGAGAGGATGTGGAGAAACAGGAACACTTTTACACTGTTGGTGGGACTGTAAACTAGTTCAACCCTTGTGGAAGTCAGTGTGGCAATTCCTCAGCGATCTAGAACTAGAAATACCATTCGACCCAGCAATCCCATTACTGGGTATATACTCAAAGGATTATAAGTCATGCTGCTAAAAAGACACATGCACACATATGTTTATTGCGGCACTATTCACAATAGCAAAGACTTGGAACAAAGCCAAATGTCCAACAATGATAGACTGGATTAAGAAAATGTGGTACATATACACCATGGAATACTATGCAGCCATGAAAAAGATGAGTTCATGTCCTTTGTAGGGACATGGATGAAGCTGGAAACCATCCTTCTCAGCAAACTATTGCAAGGACAAAAAACCAAATACCGCATGTTCTCACTCATAGGTGGGAATTGAACAATGAGAACACATGGACACAGGAAGAGGAACATCACACAGGGGCCTGTCATAGGGCGGGGGGAGTGGGGAGGGATAGCATTAGGAGATACACCTAATGTTAAATGACGAGTTAATGGGTGCAGCACACCAACATGGCACATGTATACATATGTAACTAACCTGCATGTTGTGCACATGTACCCTAAAACATAAAGTATAATTAAAAAAAGAGGTATGTTCTTTCAATGCTTAGTTATTAAGGGTTTTTATCATAAAGGGATGTTGGAATTTATCAAAAGCTTTTTCCATGTGTATTCAGATGATCGTATTGTTTTTATTTTTAGTTCTATTTATTTGGTGAATCACGTTTATTGATTTGTATATGTTGAACCAAACTTCTATTCCAGGAATGAAGCTGATATGATTATGGTGAATTACTTTTTGATTCACTATTGAATTTGGTTTGCTAGTATTTTGTTGAGGATTTTTGCATCTATGGTCATCAGGGACATTAGCCTGTAGTTTTCTTTTTTCATAGTGTCTTTGCCAGGTTTTGGTATCAGGTTGATACTGGCTTCATAGAGTTAGGGATGAGTCTTCCTCCTTGATTATTTGGAATAGTGGATTTAATGGATTGGTATCAGTTCCTCTTTGTACATCTGGTACAATTGAGCTGTGAATCTAGTCCAGCTAGTCTGTTTTTTTTTTGGTTGGTAGGTTCTTTTTATTACTGATTCAATTTTGGAATTTGATATTGGTCTGTCTGTTCAGGGTTTCAATTTCTTCCTGATTCAATCTGGGTAGATTGTGTGTTTCCAGGAATTTATCATTTCCTCAAATTTGTGTGCATAGAGGTATTCAAGTAGTCTCTGTGGGATCAGTTGTAATGTTACCTTTGTCACTGCTGATGGTGCTTATTTGGATCTTCTCTCTTTTTATCTTTGTTAATCTAGTTAGTGGTCTATAGATCTTGTTTAGCATTTAAAGAACTAACTTTTGGTTTCATTGATTGTATGGATATTTGGGACTCAATTTTTTCAGTTCCACTTTTAATTATTTATTTTCTTCTGTGGTTAGTTTGTTCTTGTTTTTCTAATTCCTCTAGGTGCGAGGTGAGATAGTTAATTTGAGATGTTTCTACATTTTTGAAGTAGGTGTTTAGCACTCATAACTTCCCTTGTAACATTGTTTCTGATGCATCCAAGATTTTGGTATGTTATATCTCTGCTTTCATTTACTTTAAAGAATTTTTTGATGTCTGCCTTTATTTCATTGTTTACCCAAAAGTCATTCAAAAACAGGTTGTTCAATTTCCATGGAATTGTGTGTGTTTTAGAGATTTTCTTGGCATTGATTTCTGTTTTTATTCCACTGTGGTCTGAGAGTATGGTTGCTATAATTTTGACCTATATGGATATATTATGACTTGCTTTCAGCCGGGTGCAGTGGCTCATGCCTGTAATCCCAGCACTTTGGGAGGCCGAGGCAGGCAGATCATGAGTTCAAGAGATCAAGGCCGTCCTGGCTAATATGGTGAAACCTGTCTCTACTAAAAATACAAAAAAAAAAAAATTAGCCAGGCACAGTGGTGGGCGCCTGTGGTCCCAGCTATTCTGGAGGCTGAGGCAGGAGAATGGCATGAACCCAGGAGGCGGAGCTTTCAGTGAGCCAAGATCCCACCACTGCACTCCAGCCTGAGAGACAGAGCGAGACTCTGTCTCAAAAAAAAAAAAAAAAAAAAAAAAGACTTGCTTTTTGGCCGAGCATTTGGTCCATCTTGAAATATGTTATGTGTAAATATGAGAGGAATGTATATTCTATGGTTGATGAATAGAGAATTCTATAGCTATCTATTAGGTCCAATTGGTCAAGTGTTGAGTTAAAGTCTGGAATTTCTTTGTTAGTTTTCTGCCTTGGTGATCTGTCTAATGCTGTCAGTGGGATGTTGACATCCTCCACTATTATTATGTGGTAGTCTAAGTCTTTTTGTAGGTCTAGAAGTACTTGTTATATAAATCTGCGTACTCCAATGTTGGGTGCATATATATTTAAGATCATTAAACTTTCGTGTTTAATTGAACCCTTTATCATTATGTAATGCCCTTCTTGGTCCTTTTTTACTGTTGTTGGTTTAAAGTCTTTTTTGTCTGATATAAGAATGGTGACTCCTGCTTTTTTGGTTTGTTTTCTATTTGTATGATAGGTCTTCCCTAATCCTTGATTTTGAGCCTATGGTTGTAATAACATGTGACATGGGTCTCTCGAAGGCAATAGATGCCTGGGTTTTGCATTTCTATGCAAATTTTCACTCTGTGCCTTTTAAGTGAGGCATTTAGACCATTTACATTCAAGGATAATATTGATATGTGCGATTTGGGTCTTATCATGAAGTTGTTAGCTGGTTTCTTTGTAGTTTCTATTGTGTGGTTGTTTTATAGTGTCTCCAGGCTATGTACTTACATGTTTTTGTGGTTGTAGGTATTGATCTTTTGTTTCCATATTTAGAACTCCCTAAGGATCTCTTGTATGGCTGGTCTAGTGGTAAGGAATTCCCTTAGTACTTACCTGTCTGAAAATGATTTTATTTCTCCTTCGCTTATAAAGCTTAGCTTGGTGAAATATAAAATTCTTGGTTGAAATATGTCTTCTCTAAGAATGATAAAAATAAGCCCCCAATCTCCCCTGGCTTGTCAGGTTTCTGCTGAGAAGTCCTCTGCTAGCCTAAGATTCCATTTATATGTGAGCTGACCTTTCTCTCCAGCTGCCTTTAATATTTTTAATTTAGCATAACCTTGAACAGTGTGATGACTATATGCACTGATAATGTTCATTTTGCATGGTATCTGACAGGTGTTCCTTGGATTGCTTATATATGGATGACTACCTCTCTGGCAAGAATAGTGAAGTTTTCTTGAATTATTCCATCAAATATAATTTCCAAGTTGTTTACTTTTTCTCCTTTTCTCTCAGGAATGCCAGTAATCTGTAGGTTTGGTCACTTTACATAATTTTATATTTCTTGAAGACTTCATTCATTTTTTAAATTCTTATTTATTTACTTCTGTCTGACTGGATTTGTTTAAAAGACTGGTTTTCAAGCTCTGAAATCCTTTCTTTTGCTTGGTCCCGTTTATTAATAAAGCTTTCAATTGTATTTTGAATTTCCTTAAGATAGTTTTCAATGCCAGAAGCTCTGACTGATACCTTTTTAAGACGTTCATCTCTTCATTTCCTAGGTTGCTTCAGAAGTACATTTGTGTTGATTTTCAACCTCGTCTTGGATCTCATTGAGCTTCCTTGCAATCCTTATTTTGAATGCTTTATCTGTCATTTCTTAATTTTCATTTTTGTTAGGGAACATTGTTGGAGAGTTAGTAAAATCCTTTGGTGATGTCACTACATTCAGATTTTTTTTATGGTGCAAGAATTCTTGCATTGGTTCCTTCTTATCTGAAGACTCTGGCACTTATAATTTTTGTAATAATTTTCTTGCAAGTGGGATTTTTTATTTTTCTTTCTTCCCCTATATTATTATTATTTCCCTTTCACTTCCACTCCTCCATAGTGGGTCTTTTGGCTTTGCTTCCACAGCCCTATGCACTTCTTTCTGTAGGTTTTATAATGGGCTATGCAGTTTTTCCTAAAAGTCAGTAGACAGTGTTTGTGGGTAAGAGCCAGGTGCAGCCAATATGGCTGTGTATATACTTGATCCTTGTTTACTGGCAGAAGCTCTCTTTTGTCTCAAGCAATGTCTCAAATGTCTCATTGTGGAATACATAGTGGTCTGAACTCCCTGCTCAGCCCCAGGAGGTCAGTGGGGGCCACAAAGTGTGGGGCCAGATTGGGCAATTCCACCTACAGGTCCCTCAATGGCAGGCAGACACACTAGTGCCAAGGAGAAACCAGTGGGTAGCTGCCAAGCACCTAGAGGTGTGCCTAAGTGTGGAGCTGAGAAACCTCCTCAGCCCCGAGTTCTGTGCATAGGGATTGGGGGTGGCCTAAACTCCTAATCTAGGCGTGTGGGTGCTCCAGATGCCCAGAGATCTATGTGGGCATGGTGTGAATAGAGGACCCCTGCAACAGGATCTCTGCACAGGAGTTTTGGGGTGACTCAGGCTGCTGATCCAGGCAAGCTGGTGCTCTAAATATCTGGACATTCTGCTTGGGTGCAGAGCAAAGTGCACTGCACCGTGACTTATGTCCAGGTAGGGTAGGGCAGCTCAGGCTACTGAACCAGAATAATGGGTGTTCCAAATGTCTGGGGATCTGCCTGGGCATGAAGCTGAGAGGGACTCCCTGCACCAGGATCTCTGCACACGAAGGGTGGGGTGGGTCAGACTGCTGACCCAGGTAAGCAGGTGCTCTGAATGCCTGGAGATTTGCCTGGGTGTGGAGTGGAGAGGTCCTGATGCACCATAATCAATGTTCGTAACAGGTTAGGAAGCTCAGGCTGCTGGTCTAGGCAAGCAGGTGTTCCAAATGCCTGGATTTCTCTCTAAGAGTGAAGTAGTGAGGGCCAAACTGCATTTCTCTCTAGAAACATACTATGTATTGTTTTATCCAGGCAGTAAAACACAATCTCAGCAGAGCAGATCTGGGCACACAGCAATGTCTCATGCAGATCAGTTCTCAGTTGCCAAGCTGGCCCTGGCTGCAAGTCTTGCCACCTGGGAAAACCTGTAGCTGTAGAAGCTCTCCTCCCATCCCAGGCTTGTAATAGGAGACAGCACAATTCCAGCAGCTACTGCTGAGACACTTTCCACAGTTCTGACCATAGAAACCCTTACCCTGCACCAGAGCAGGAGCTCCAGTCTCTAGCCTGAGATTAAAATGCGTGTGCAGCCATGCCGTCAGGTTGCCAAAGAATGGCTGACTTTGTATGCACTCAGATTGAAAATGGCATTCTGCTGTCAGTCCTGGGTCTTGGAAAATGTTTGCAGTTCTTCCTAATATCTTTCTTTCACAGTATCCCCAAGCCTCTCCCCAAGCTGACTTCAGGGCTTGGGAGAAGCAAACTGCTCTCCCTCGGCATGGGTCACTTGGATCTCCAGTGCAAAGGTGAATTACAGAGAAAGACTGCCTCTCTCATGTACTGGGCTTCACTCACTTTTATCAGCCAGACGCCATTACAGTGGCTGTTTGCCAGTGTTCTCCTCTCCAGGATCAGGTGTGTCCTTCAAGATTCTGGTGGATTCTCATTTTCCTTCTTAAATTACAGTTCACAGAGTTAATCTTTATGAACCATCTTGCTATTTCCAAGTGGCTGAGACACACTAAAGGCCTTTAATCTGCCCTTTTGGAAAAACAACAACAACAATATTCAATTGGTCTTAACTAGAAAAGAGAGAAACAGAATTTTGACCTCATGGCTGATTGATTAATGATTCTAACAGCTAGCATTACTCAATGTGCTGAACAATTTATAAATATTATCTCACTTAATCCTCCAAACAATAATGTGATTATGTATTATTATCCTAATTCTGTGGAGAGGAAAAAGTTAAGAACTTTTCAAAGCAATAAATAAGGAAGTCAGGGACATTGCCAAATTCAAAGACTCCAAACTCGTACTGGTCACTACTCCATTTCTCTCTTTCTAGAAATGCACTGTGAATTGTTTTAGCCAGAGAGTAAAAGAGGGTAAGGCTACATACATTTTTTTGTTGTTAAAAGCCCGGTATGTTGAAGGTACAATATAGGTTTCTTCACCATAAAATTCAGTACTATAGAGATAGTCAGTGATGGATGATGAAAAAATTTCCTGTTCCATCAGTTTCTGCATTAATACATCTAAATGTGAGGTTTCTCAAACTTCCCACTTCCAGCAAAGGTGACCTCAAGACAAATTCTAAGATTAATAATCTCTCTACTTTCTTCAGCTCTTTTCTTCTGATCATATAATAGAGGCTAATTTGCAAGACCCTCCTTAGCATCCTTAATGCCTGTATGATTTTGAAATTAGCAGCAGGTGTAAAATGAGAAGAATGGTGTGTGTGTAGGAAGGGGTCAATTGGAAAATGTTTCCCATTGTCTAATTTTTCTATCTGAATATCATGTGCCTACTATCCTGTATATAAAATACATACTCAACATCAAATAACATGATATCTTCATTCAAAACTACTGTCTTCATACTACTCTTCCTGATTTTATGTTGGATTTTGTGAAGTATCTGCTTGAAACCTTGGTTCCATTTGGGAAATTCCTCAATGTGCTAAAATGAAATATAATTCAGACCTGTTTTATTTTTTGCGCAGCCTTTGAAAATGCTGCAAGTGCTGACTCCCTGATGGCCACAATCTCATTAAAATTTTTGATCACCACAGTCTATACGTACCAGTTAGTCAAATGGTGTGAAGTTCATCCTTCTTGAACACAAAAGTATTAAGCAAATCGCTAAAAACTAGCACACTATTAGAAGAACCAGATTAAACAGCAAGATAACCAGACAGGTTCTCTGAACACTGACTTAAAAGAAGCCTGAAAATATTACCAGTACTCTCAAATTACAGAAAAGGATTTGTAAGAACAGAGTAAAACGTATGTCTCAAAAGCATATTTCAGTAGGAAACTGAGGTAGGAGATGAGGCCGATTAGTGACCTGCTTGCAAAACAATTGGTATTGGCTACTCTTCCTTCTACTAAAAGTATTCTGAGGCCAGGCATGGTGGCTCATGTCTGTAATCCCAGCAGTTTGGGAGGTCGAGGCAGGTGGATCACTTGAGGTCAGGAGTTCAAGACCAGCCTGGCTAACATGGTGAAACCCTGTCTCGACTAAAAATACAAAAACTAACTGGGTGTGGTGGCACATGCCTGTAGTCTCAGCTACTCAGGAGGCTGAGGCAGGAGAATTGCTTGAACCTGGGAGGTGGAGGTTGCAGGGAGCACTCCATCCTGGGTGACAGAGTGAGACTCTATCCAAAAAAAAAAAAAGAAAAAGAAAAGAAAAGAAAACTATTCTGAAATGCTACAACTTTGGTTTTCCTAAATGGTGGAGAGGAGGTTAAGTGCTATCACTAAAGCCATCTTCTTCATCCTCCATTCCTCATGCTGTTCTTACATTTTCATTTAGTAAATGTTAAATAAATATTTGATGATTATGTATTTGAAGTTGGAGGGCAGGCTGGGGCAATTTACTAGCCTACTAAAGACATCCATAGGTTTCTTTTGTCCCTCTAGAAAGAACAGAATGCTAACAATATGACAAATGCCTACCCTTTTACTGGCAGAATGAGGAAATTAAGTGCATTATCAAGGTCCCTCAAATCAAAAGCTCCTCACCCATTAGGAACAAAAGCACATAGTCCTTTTTCCCATCCCAAGCTCATTAAATCTGTTGATTATTCATATTTTAGTAATAATTGTCATCCAAAATGTCTAATTATTTTCATCTAATTTCCAAGAAATATTAAAATGCGGGAAGAGAGAGAAATGTAGATCTGAACTGCTACAACTCTAGATCAAACCTCACCATTCCTTGCAATAATCTTCTGAAGGTATCACTGCTTCTACTTCACCTGATAGCCTCATATTCATGCAGTAGCCACCGTGATCTCAAGCTAAATCATCCCATGTCTCTCTGAAAAGCAAAACAAAACAGAAACATCAGTATCTCTTTATCTTCCCTGAATGCAATAAAAATCTTTACTTCAAAATATGGTGACCTACGTGGTCTGCTCCAACTATTCCAGCTAGCTTCCACTTTCAAAACCCCTCAGGCAATAAACAGACACCAGTCTTTGTGTTTAGGTATGTCCTACGTTGTATGTTCCTGTGTGCTTTCAACATATTGAAGCTCTTCAGAGCTCTCATTGAACTCCAGTGAGCTCCTGTACCTCTGCAAGCATCTACTCAGACAATGTGATTTTAGTCTTACTTTTGCATGAGCACCCCTTATCTCTACAAATGATCTCATTTGTCTGAGAAAGAGGGATAAAAATCCTAAGAACTTTCTAGGCTTTTGCACCACTCTTCTAGAACTTCCCCATTTGTAGTCTCTGCTTATGGAGGCTGAAAGGGTATTGCTGGTGAAGCTAAAAAGAACAGTGTGGCCACCTCCTAACAAAGAAGAATCTACTAGCTCTGTCCAGATTATGGGGGCACTTACCATCTTTTTTTATATGCTTTGGGACATCAGTCAATAGAAAACTTTTATTCAATATCATTCGACAGTAATTATATGGCCGTAGTGAGTCTTAGTTACCTAAATTTCTACATGCAGCATCATTTTGTAGTCAGCCAGGGAAAGTAATCCAACCAAGTGACATATTAATCACCCCAGGCTCAGAGACATTAAGTAATTTTCTTTAAATCACAATTCATTTGTGCCACAGAAAGTAAGATTTGAATTCAAATTCTGGCTCCTCCATTTACAGTTTATGTGACCTTGGGCAAGCTTTTTATCATCACTCATCGCAAGGGTTGTTTTCTTAAATGTAAATTGCAGATATGATACAAACTTAACTGGGTATTGTGAAGATGAAACAACATTAGCCTTGTAAAGTTCCTGGCTATGGCATATACATAGTAATAAAGGAGCTATTAATTACTGAATGCCTATTATGTACAAGATACAGTATTAGGACTTCATATGTTACTACATAAGTCTAGCAGTTTATTTAATAAGTCACCTAAACCTTTAATTTTACATTTACACAACTGTGGTTACACTATGGAGTAGAAGGAATTTGTTTTCAAAACCACACAGGAAGACTTCATTGGCATTTTACTTTTGTACTGTCTATTTGGGCTACTTTTCTAGCCTAACACATCAGAATTAATCCTCTTTTCAAAATAAGGATCCGTGGTGAAAAAATTAAAGGCAATACTTTCCAGCAATCACTAAGTTGCTTCTATGAATAATCTTGTGGAAAACCTCCTTATTTTCTTCATTTTACAGATTATGTCAGTTTTAACTTAGAGTGACTCCTTTCAAGAACTTGCAGCTACTAGATGGAACACACAGGTAATAAGCTTATGTCTTCTTACTCTGTATCTTTACCATTTGGGGACTATTTCTTGTGAAAACTAGACATTAGTGTAGACTGTCTCCTCCTTTTATAAGTAATTATTTCAACAATAAATTTTGTTAAGCTATCTAAAATGTCACATATTTGACTTTTTGCTAGAGTAACCTGTTCACTGATCAGTGTACAGAATCAAGGAGGCTGTGGTCTGTAACTCAGACGTTATTCTTTCTTACTAGCAGCACAGGGCTGCCATCTGCCAGTAATACAGGAATTTGCAGTTTTCCTAATTGTAACAACACAGTAGAAAAAGAAATGTTTTTCACTGATTTGCTTTTGGGCTAAATTTCTAGAAATGTGCTGAAATGTTGAAACTATTCAACCCACGCCCAAATTTGAGAATCTCAAAACAATTAGGACTAGAGGACATTTCTACCTAAACCAAGCCCTAGAAATTTGAGAACAAAACGTGTTTCTCCACATGATCACAATCTTGAAAAAGATTACCTTAGAAAGTTCATATATGAAGGGAAAACTAAAAAGAAAAGCACGTTTCTGAAGGAAGCATGCAAAAATTTACTGTAGCAACTAGACCCTGGTCTAGGTCGATTAGACAGAGATTCAGAACTTCCCATGTGAAATAATCCCCTATGATGGCTGACATAATGACACAAATTGGGTGGTTTAAACAACAGAAATTAATTTTCTCACAGTTCGGGAGGTTAGAAGTTCAAGATCAAGGTGCCAGCCAGTTTGATTGTCAGTAAGGGCTCTCCTTTTGGCTTGTAGAAGACTGACATCTCTACTGTGTCCTTACATGGCTTTTCCTCTGTGCACACTCAGACAAGGGAGAAATCTTTGGTGTCTCTTCCTGTTACTATAAGATCACCAGTCCTATTGGATTAAGGCCCCACTCTTTTGATCTCTTTGAACTTGTATTACCTTCTCATAGGTCCTATCTCTAAATAGAGTTACATTGGAGATGAAGGCTTCAACATATGAATTTGAGGGAATTCAGTCCATAATGATGGCACAAACTAACGTCAAAATAAGTCCATGCCTTCCTAATGTTAACAAGTAATACCTATAAAGCATTTAATAGATGCTAAGCTCAATTTCAAATGTTTTACATTAATTAATTCTAATGAAAATATGAGGTAGTTAAAATTCTTACTATCTCTTTTATAGAGAGAGAACTAATAACATAAATGTAAAGTACTTTTCTAAGAGCCAATATTCAAACCCAGGCAATCTGGAAGGAGTCCATGTTATTAAATTATATGTACTGCCTTTCCATCCCTAGATACTTTAGATGTAAACAGAAGAACATGATCAGAGAAATAGCACCTAGGCTATACCCTCCAAGAAGCAAACTCTGAAATAGACTGATGTTTTAAAAATACTCATCCAGGTAGCAGGGTAATAGAAGTCTATTCCTAGATTTATCATACTGCTTATGATTTTTGAAAAGTCAGTTTACTTTTCTGGGCCTTAGTTCTTCATTAGTAAAATGAGACAGAGGAGAAAACAATAATTAAACACCCCTGCCAGACTAAGGTGGTGGTGATTGAGGGAGTGTATCTTCAATGATGAAAGTGATACAAAATCATTTAAACTGGTGTTTTCCATCTCAGAAGCTTTTCCTTCCAGGACCATCCCTACCCAATAGCCTTTATGGATTTGACGTTTTCACACCTCTATGTACTCTATAACAAGGTTTTATTAAGAATTGTCTAATTACCCTCTCTCATTTACAACCCAGGAGAATTCCCACTGGGTGTGACAAGACACAAGACAATAGAAAATCTAATTCAAAAGCTCCCATGTGTTCATTGAAAATGGAATTTCAGAGTCCTGCTTTATCCTATACAACCTACAACATTGTAAGACAAACAAAAGGGAAAATATAGTGCTGTGAAGGGAATGGAAGTACACAAAATACAGGGGTGAGTATATAGTGTTGAATCCATGTTTTTGTTTGGATTTGTTGTTGAAATTTTTGTTTGTTCTTGTTTTTGGTCTATATACACTCCTAAAAAATAGTTCAACTAAATAAAGAAATCAAATTGTTGTTAATATGCTAACTTCTTCCATAGACAAGTCTTCTTCGCTTCCATTTCCATAGAGAAATGCTATTATTAACATTATCAGATCTTTCTTTCTAACAGCAACAAATAGCAAAGCTTTACCTCTTTAACATAGAAATAAGGTATGTGTTTGAAAAAAATCAATCAAAATCAGGGTCCTAGGAACAAGTAAATCATTAATCTATCTTGTCGCCATGATGGAGACTGTTTGATTAACCTTTTGGTGCCATTATGTCTGAAGCCCAATTATTATGATTAATTTATTTAGCATTAATATCCTCACCACTAAGCCCAAGCGTTGGACAATCAGAGGTTAAAGAAATCCAATAAAATATTATAAAATATTCTTAAAGTAATAAATAATTCACTGGGATATCCAAGTGTTGATGAAACAGTACAAAATCTGTCTGATCTAAGTTAAATTACAAAGAAACCTTCCAATCTTAATTTGTTTTTTCACAATGGCAGTGTAAATGGCAAAAGTATGTGTTGAAAGGGCACCTGAGTATTCCAAAATGCTTACCACTTACATTTCTCAAAATACACTGTATTAATTTGCATTTATTTTATGCAAATATATGCAAATAGGATTTAACATAGTCGAAGAGAAAATATCAATAAAAATAACTAATAGAGGCAGAGAGTAGAACAGTACAGGGGCTGGGTATGTGTGAGAAATAGGAAAATGATGGTCAAAGGTTACAAACCTTCACTTTCCTCCAGTGCAACCATATCTTGCACTTGTCCGAGAAAAAAGTAGGAGAAGGCTGCTTCAAAAGGAGAACAGGACTGGATTCTTTCAAATTATTCCCTTGATGGCTTTGATATTGCAGGGGCAATGGAATATAGTTACAAAATCACCAGATGGACAAGTTCTGGGCATCAAATCATAGCATGGTGACTGTAGTTAATAGTACTGTATTGCATACTTGAAATTTGCTAAGGGAGATCTTAAATGTTCTCATCATACACAAAATGATGTGAACTATGTGAGGTGATAAATATGTTAATTAATATGTTAATTAAGTTGATAGTAATAATTTCACAGTGTATGCATATATCAAATCATCACATTGTACACATTAAGTATATAAAATTTTTATTTGTCAAGTATACCCCAATAAAACTGGGGGCTGAAATAAGAATAACTAAACTAATACTACAGTTATAAAATTAAGATCCATGTCTATGAAGCTAGATAATGATTTCAAGATCAATTAGGGATTCCACAATTGTCACTGGTATAGGAGGTCAAGTTTTTTGTGCCATTCCTTAAATTTGGTATTTAAACTAAGCTGATCTTGAAGTGTGATAGATTAGCTCTTCAGTTCACATGTAGTTGTAAAACATTCAATTAGAGCATAGAACTCTTGTTGAAAATAACAAATGGTGAGTTTGCAACTGTATTCCATTGCCCCTGCAATATCAAAGCCATCAAGGGAATAATTTGAAAGAATCCAGTCCTGTTCTCCTTTTGAAGCAGCCTTCTCCTACTTTTTTCTAAGACAAGTGCAAGATATGGTTGCACTGGAGGAAAGTGAGACAAAAGTGGAGTTAATGGTTTTGACTGACATTTCTATTATGTGTCCAGCATGAAAATATACACGAGATAAAATTACATATAAAACATGGACATTAAACGGTATCAGTTATCCACCTGGTTAATCATATATTACACAATGAATTTATATCTACATGTTATGTACAATAATATCCATATATATATATGGTTTCACAGATTAGGGAAAAATGAATTTGCTGGTGGTGGTCAGGAAGGACTTACAAAGGGGCGAACATTTGAGAGGGCGTGAAAAGAGAAGTAGACTTTTGGGTGGCAGAAAAATTATAGTGCTGAAATATCCTAAACAGAAGACATATCAGGGAAGCAAGAAAGTCCACAGTATATTATAGGATGGCAAATAGTTTAGTGTTTGAAAGTACAGAGTGAATGCTGAAGTGGACAGTACTAGGACATAATGCATGATTGTGAAGAGTCATACTAAGAAGTTTAAAATGCATTGTGTAGGCAAAAAGGAATGCCCCCAGATTTCCATGTTCCAAGGTTTTTCGTTTGTTTGTTTGTTTGTTGTTGTTGTTTGTTTTTGTTTTTGTTTTTAGCTCTATGTGGATTTGGGAAATATTTTTTCTCTTAATTTTATATTGTAACTCATTCTTTCAGAAAACACTTATTGAGGAATTACTATTGGTATAATGCAAAGGTAAATGAATATGTGCAGTATTTAATTATTGCACTAAAGGAGCTTAATATCCTGAAAAAAACAAGACTTATCAGAATGAAAAGTTAGGCCCAAGGAAAGGTAGTTTACAGATAAATGCCAAATCAGAAACAAAAGCAAATAAATTGAGTTTGTCTTCTGTAATGTCCAGTTCTCACTTATTTCAACATCTTTCCAACATACATATATAGTGGAACCCAAGAGGCAACGGAAGACATAAAACGCTTGGGAAAGCTAATCAAGTCTACAGAATAGATTCTCATCCCTATCTCACCCCTATTTCATATGTAGAGACATTACAAAATTTGATAGACATTATTTTTATTATTATAACCTGCTCACATCAAGTTTTAACAGACGTAAGGTATACATGAACACTTTGTATTTTAGAGTAATGATCTGGATGCTAAATATAAATCAAACTTTCTTACCTCTCTTCCTTCCAATGAATCACTTTACTGTCTAATGTTCATGGGTACACAGCCTATCAGCTCCTGTCCTCTAGAAAACATCTATTGTTATCTGTTCCTCCTTATCTCTTTGCCCTTTATTCCTTAAGTTCTAAACTGTTTTATTTATTTTAAATTGATTCTGTAGCACTTCTCAAGTGGATACTCAAGATCAACTCTTACTGTTTTCTAGTTCTTCTATTCCTCATTTTGCCTTTCCCTAAAACCTCTTTCCTCGTTTATAAGCACAAGAGTGAGGTCACCCTTGATATTTTCTAGCAGCACTCTTTTTAGTTTTGTTCCCCTTAAAGACAACTAGCAGACTTGGAAAGTGACTAAACTTTCACATGCAATCATAAAACAAAGACTAAGGGAAAAATGATGTGGTAGTCTAGTTTCAGAAGACGTCTTATCCTAGAAAGACAGAACCTCCATTATAGGATCAATGAGCAAAATGAGTCAGAGGTAAGGTCAGTGAATATTCTGAAGCCATTAATGGTCTACAAGTCAGAGCCTGAGAGCTAACCTGGTAGTAATGTGCTGGCTCAAGGGAAAGACCAGATAATGCATTATCATCAAGTAAATTTGGAAATATTACAAATGACATTTTGTCAACTGTAGGTTCTGTCTTATGCCTTAGAGCATGTTATACTTCTGCGCTGAGATGTGTTACACTGGTGACTTTGTACATTAAGTATTTTTGTTATTATATAATTAAATAAATATAGACAAAAATTTGTCTTTTGAGAAATTCAAGACACATTGCCCTTCATGAAATAAAAAAGTTACATCAAAATTATTTCTCTGCAGTTTTTCTTTGAAATATGTAACCAAATATGGTAAATACAATCATAATGAAGCCACAAAGGGTCATTAAGTGTCCAATTCATGAAGTTTCAGCATGCCCGAAGCAAACTTTTAAAGAAAAGTACACATCCACACATATGTGCATAGGTTTCAAAGAAAATCAAATGTGGCAAATGGTAAATATTTGAGAACCTTGTTGAAGCTATGTGGTTGTTCATTACAGTATTATTTCAGCTTTCTTCTAGTTTTGATTTTTTAAATAAAAACTAAGAGAAAGAGGAAGGAAGGAAGAGAAGTAGGGACAGAGGGAAGGAAAGAGGGAGGGAGAAAAGGAAGAAAAGAGGAGAGGGTAGGAGACAAGAGGGAAAGGGAGGGAAGGAGACAGGGAGACCAGGTACCTTTCCCTTCTCCTCAACTGCAGCTTCCAAGGACCATCAGATAAGTTGAACCTCTATGGTTCAACTTCAAGCTATTCTGTGGTAGTTTGTTTGAGTACATGTCCTAGCAAGGAGCTAACAGACAGCCTTCTAACTAGAAAAGGTGGTTAAGAAGTCCAACAACTGGGACACCAGCTAAGAGACTGACAAAATGCAAAAAGCAAAGATGTATATAAACTACTCTTAGTAGCCAGAAAAAAATCATGATGATGTGAAGGAAGTTCTCATTATAATAAAAGCTTGCAAAGCTACATCATTGTCCAGAGTGACTGCAGAGGCCTGTTATTTTCATGTGCACAAGATGAAAAAGACAAGAGTCATACACCCATAAAACTCACAGTAAAGTTGCATTCAGTGGCCATGGCAGATCATTACATCGTTACGAACTTACATGCTTCTCAGACATAGAGGTTCTTTGATATTCCTGTGAATAAGTTATTGGCAGAATTTATAATCTGAGGTGAACTGAAGTACCTATTGCAGAATGAAGAAACTGTAGCATGCTTTCCTCTAACGTAGTTATAACCAAGTGGTTTTATTAATTGTGGACTAACTAAATGAAGAATGTGCTTCGATTCACAAAAACTAAAAGAAAATCTGAGAAGTAGAAAGGATGAATTTGGTTAGTGATATTATTATTTAATTTCTTAGCCGCATATTCTTCAGATGAATGATAGAGTAGGTGAAGTGTCAAGATATCTGAGAGTTGTTGCAAACAGGAATAAAAAAAGGAAAACAAATATGCTGAAATATTTATATTTTAAATACAGAATGAACATTTATATTCTTAAATCTAGAATTTTAAATCTAAAATTTATAATTTTTAATATTTAATTCTTAAATCTATTTGGCAAATATACATGTTCACTGTGCTATTCTTTAATTTTCTCTTTATGTTTGAAAAATATTAAATATAATATGTCATATATTAAATATTATATGTTAAATATTATATATTAAATATATATTAATGTTATATATTAAATATTAAATATAATGTTATATATTAAATATAAAATGTTAATATATTAAAAGAATAAAAGTAATGTTTTTATGGAAATAACTTAGCACCTACGTAGTTTAAGAATACATAAAAATGACTTAGGCTAGCTTGTGGTTCCACCATATATATTGGTTTGCTTATTTTTTTCATTTTTTCAACAGGTTTTTAATGGTTCATGTGCCTCTAAATTTTAAATCTTATTTGTTAATTTTTGGTTTGGTCAAGAGTTGAAATATTTTTGTTTATTTCTACAGCTCTCAGTTATTCCTGTTTTTTGGTGGTTCTTAAAGTCAGCACTTCTTAAAAAGTTTCCCCCCGCTGCTATTTAAACTGATTTTTATGTTACTTCAAATTAAATCCATTATTTCTAGTCTATCAATTTTCCAACTTGAATCAGCACCCTTTAAAAGTCCCATCTGCTAACTATTGTAAGGCAGTTTTTTATTCTGTCTTTTTCTCTTCTGTGTCTTGCTTCCTCAGGTGCATTGGAAGCTCCATTCAGACATTCTGGACTGATCTCTACCTACCAGAAATGTCTTGGCCATTCTGTGCAAAATCCAGCATCAGGCATCCTTTTACTCCCACAAGTGTACTATCAAACTTATAAATGCTCAAATTTCAAAGAGTTTTCAAGCCATGACCAAAAGTTAACTCTCAAGAGAGACAAGAAAAGTCCCTCAGATATAGATACAATAAAACAGAGCACAGTACAAGGATATGAGAGAGTACTAATTGAAAAATCCCTTGGTCTGGAGCCGAGAGAATTACAATCAGTTTATCTCTGGCCTAGATGTACTGTGCCACCTTGACCAAGCCACTACACACTACTTCACTCAATTACAAAATAGGAGAAATGAATTAAATAGACTCTCTGGGCCATTTCAACTGGATTTTACAATAATTTTATTGTGTTATGTTTACAAAATTAATCTATCCACAAATTGTAGAAAATTTACAAACTATTTAACTTATAGAAAATAAAATAAATGTTACTCATCAAAAGATCTTAGAATTACCCACTTTTAAATTATTGGTGTGTATCCATCTAACTGTGTGTGTGTGTGCACGTGTGCGCATACAGATATTAATATGAACAGATTTGTACTCCAAAATGTATGTACTATATGTATGTATGTTTTGCATGTATAAAATTGTATGGGCTATATGTACAAAATTGGTACATACAGCACATTGAGCTTTGTATTCTACTTTAATAATACTCTATGATCATTTTTCCTATATTAATATTAAATGTCATTGGGACACTTGTCTTTTAATGACCATATCGCATAATCTGAGTGTGATAATATATACCCATCAATTTTGGTAATCTACATTTTAGGTTTTAAAGGAGAATGCTAAAGAAATACCTCTATAGTATACAATATTGCTTTCTATTTCACGGGCTACAGATTTTATCATAACAAGTTTAACGTCACCAGCATCAAAGTTCTAGTATTTCTTATAGCATAAGAAAAAATAAAAGAGTCTTTTCTGGAAGTATTTCTCTCTTGAAGAGATAATACCTCACTAGATCTTGGAAAGCAATAAAATGGAATTTTGTGTGTGTGTGTGTGTGTGTGTGTGTGTGTGTGTTTGAGACGGAGTCTTGCTCTGTTGCCCAGGCTGGAATGCAGTGGCGCAATCTCGGCTCACTGTAAGCACTGCCTCCTGGGTTCACGCCATTCTCCTGCCTCAGCCTCCCAAGTAGCTGGGACTACAGGTGCCCACCACCACGCCCAGCTAATTTTTTGTATTTTTAGTAGAGACAGAGTTTCACCGTGTTAGCCAGGATGGTCTCAATCTCCTGACCTCGTGGTCCGCCTGCCTCAGCCTCCCAAAGTGCTGGGACTACAGGCGTGAGCCACTGTGCCCAGCCTTGTGTGGTTTTAAATAGCTTTTTCTTCAAAAAAAAAAATTCTAAATGAATAATTATACCTTTATTAGTAGAGCTATCCTTTTATTTTGCTTTTGGAAAACAACTCCCCATGGTTTTCCACGTTTCTGAACAATTTGAAAGAACTGGCAATAATGGCCTTTGTTCCAGATTATATAGTCTAGTTTGTTTCATTTTGTTTTGTTTTTGCTTGTTTTTGTTGTTGCTGTTAGCTATTCTGTATAATAAAGACAATTCTCTGAAGAACAAAGTTCAACAAATTTGCTTGCAGCCCATTATAATAAAAGATTTGGTTCTCTAAGCTTGACATTCTTCAGCTATGTTGCAGCATCTACTTGGGCCTCTCTACTTTGGCCCGATGAGGGAATTGGGAGTCAACAGGATCTGAAATGAATATGAATCCCATGTTGATCCTGTGCCGTAAGTAATGGAGTCCTTTTTCTTTGATCCAAAAATTTTCTTGTCTTCTGCCAGAATCCATAAAATTTTTGTGGCAAGCTAATTTCTTAGCTATTAAGTAGGGTAAACTCTCAGGCCCTTCACACTTCTTAATTGTTGCCTTATAAAAACAGAATGGTCATAATGAGGAGTAAACTTTCACGGACAAAAGAAGCTAAGGTCATTTTAAAAAACAAGTCACTAGTCTAGGGAAAGTATTTATTTTGTACTGACTTCTGATGTTATAGTCTTACTGCTAAATATTATAATTAATAACTCACCAGAAAGTAATCATTGCTCAGGACTATTCACACAGTATTTGCATATAGTAGAAAATATTTCTTTTCCACTTTATTTTCTACATCCTGTTCAATTCATTAAAGAAGCTTTACAAATTAAAAAAAAAAAAAAGCAAACTAAATAGGAAGCTTCCAATTTAACTTTAGGCAAATGGTCGGCATATTTATAATTCAAAAGACAATTATAATTTTCAAATCCATATACAATTTCTTCAACATATTTAAGAGATGTGATTTTTGTTTTTGATAGAAAGTAATGAGGCTTTCCCTGAAAGATCTATCTCCTATGACATTAAACTATTACCTTCTTTCTTATAAAGGTGATTCTGAATATAAAGAAGCTGTTATGTTCCCTGAATCTAATTTATATATGTGTGCATATTTGTGTGCATGTATTCCCATAGATTGCTCATCACCTATATCATTTATGCTATTCAAATATTTGTAAGTAATTATTACAGCCTTCATAAGTGATTACATAGCTAGTTTATTTGGAATTACATTCTTTACTCTCGTTTTACTAATCCAAACTCTGCCCTCTAGAGTTTTAAATGTTACCATAATTTTATCTATGAAAGCTTTTCCTTGGGGTTAAGCATATATGGGATCTTCACCCCAGCAACCTCAGGATCCAGGGCCAAAGTCTTGATATCATTCAGCAAAGGCTGTGGGTTCACTGTTTGTAGCAACCTATTTAGAGCTCCATTGAACTTTAAAGCCCATCTGTCCTAGCACCTTCAATGAAAGGTAATGAAGCTGACTCTCTTGAGTTTAAATGATTTGCCCAATTCACAAATAGACTATTTCAGGATTATCTCTGCTATTTGATGGCAAAAATTGAGGGAAAATTCACTATCAATTTTGCTATTAACAGGCAAATTCTTGAGAAATTCGGAAAACGTCAGCTTCATGAAACCTATAAAAAAAGTAGAAAGTACATAACAATTGCCATGATAATTACACTGGAATTTACGTGTATATAATGACATACAGATTCTTTCTAAAGCAAAAAAAAAATCCAAAGGACCATTTAAAAAGTCATCAGCTGAAATTTACAAAAACCTAATACAGAAATTAAAATTTTATTCTGTGAAAATATATTTCAATTACAAATTATCACAGCAAAAGAGAGGTTTGTTCTTAATAGGTCAGAAAAGTACTTATTTACATTTTTTCTTGCAAAGAAAAACTTAAAGTATATTTGCAGATGTCAGGATGAAGGAGATCTAGACATGTCAAAACTAAAAGGGCAATAATCGGTCATACCTACTGAAATAAAAGTCCATACAGCATAGAAAAAAGAGCTGTCAATTCTATTGAGAGTTGGGGCGATCAAGAAAGAGTTCATAGAGAAGTTGATTTTTAAGCTAAGCTTTGAAAGACGAGAGTATTTACAGACCATCAGCATGTTTATCTAGGTGCCCCCTAGATAAAAGAGGCACCAAAATAAATGTGCAAGGGCATAAGGTCATGGACAAGCAGCATGCTTAGTAAATGTGTGGCTTCAGTTTGGTGGATCATAAGTGCTGAGTGGGAAAACATGAAGGAACAAGTAGGGAGAGAAGGCAAACTGGAGAAAGATGACAGTAACTTTGAAGGTGAAAAACATGTAAATAGTTTGGTAAGGAATATTAACCACTGGAATCAGAGTAAACACCTGTCCTGGTTGATCTGGAACTTCAGGGTTTCCAGGACACAGGGCATCAATGTTAAAATAGGGAGAGTACCAGGAAAACTGAGACAATTGGTCACTCCAAATAGAATAAGAACAAAAATGTGTTTGTCATGGATGCTATTTTCTTAAACTTCATTTCAATTAATCTATAGTATATTAAATTTTCTGTTAATAATACATCATTAGCTTTGCTTTCACATTTTGGTTAATGGAATGGGCTAAGTTCAATTTCTAAATGTCAGCCAATGTATTACCATAAAAATACTTTAAAAAATATTTAATCTGAAACTTAATCCAAAATTATTCTCCATTCCTCAATTTAGGTAGAGCTATATGTGGCTCCAGAAATTCAGGAGAATTGGAGATCTTCTTCTTCCTGCAAATATCTCCATCACCTGCCCCACCCTCCTTAGTAGCTAGTTCCTCTAATGCATTGGGCAAGTAGGAAAGGCAAGTAGAAAAAAAAAGGTTCTGCTTGTCAGATTTATATTGAAACATTTCCCTTAATGAGCAATCTCATTGTCTAAGGATTCCTACTTTTTATCCATCAACAACTTCTCTATGTCAACAGGGGTAGCTTCAACAAGCCGTTGCAATAGGTCAGTCCTCTAGTTTCTATGTGATGTACTAACTGTGCTACTTCCAGCTACTCTCTCTGGATCAGGCACATTGCATTATCATTTAGCCAGATACCATTCAGATTTGTGGTAGCAAGCATAGAAATGTAGTTGTAAAACAGTCTCCGGGATCAGACAACAGGGATTCAAAAGCTCATTTGACTAATTAGCAATTTAGGAATTTACTTTAAAAACTCTGTGCCTCGGTTTCCTCAACTGTAAAATGAGGATAATAATAATGTTGTTTAGTACTCATTAGAGTAGTCTAAAATACCATATAAAATAGACCCAATGTGTAAGAGTTCAATGACAATAAAAGTTCATTTCTTACTCACATAGTAACCCAGAGCAGTAATGCCGATTATGAACCACAGTTCTTAGGGTGAATCAGAAAATGTGTTTCTTCCCACATGTAGCTTTGTCATCCCCCCAGGGACTTATTCTTGATATATCAGCCTGCTAAGGGCAAAAGCAATTGAGGAGAATGCCTATCAGCTTTTTAAGGGCTTTGGCCCAGAAATAGCATGTATCTCTTCCTCTCACATTCCATTGGCTAGAAGCTATCACAAGGCCACACCTAGCTTTATGGATGACTGGGAAATGGCATGTATAGGAATGTTTAGAGATTTAAATATTATAATAAATAAGGCTTTGAAGAATGCATGACACAGTTTAAGTGCTCACTAAATAATAGTTACCAATATTATTGCTTTTATCACCAGTAACTTTGCTGTTCCACTTAAAGACTTTTCTCTCTGGCAATGTGTATAAGAGGGCATCAGTTTGAAATCTCAGCAGCAGGAATGATACTGAGTAAGGAAGAGAAAATGATGACTTTGCTTTATAAATTCTAAAAGTAATAAAAAAAACTTAAGGAATTTAATATTCATGAATTCATACTCTAAAAGTAACTTCAGCATCTTTTAAAATAAAATCATGCTGGTAATGGAAATATTTCGTGCAAGTTATCCACATCCTTAAAGCAGTGACACTTCCCACTTGGAACATGTGTGGCAAGATGTAGTCTTGGATTTAAGACCATTTCTTTTGATAGCTGTGTATGAGCATTTTTTCCTGGCTGTGCAAGATTAATTGACACTGATCACTTCCTCTTAACAGTGAACTAAAGTGGTTTGTGGATAACACTGCTGGACTCTCCACCCTTTCTGTATGACCTTCAACACAGTGAAGCCAACTCCTCTCAAACTCTTTCATTAATGAGCTGATGTTTCCATTTTGAGTGTATCTTGCAAACTCATTATGAAACTTCTGCCTGGCAGTCTTAGAAGTTAATAGACTTCAAATTGCTATTCAGCAAGGTGTTTACATTTACAAAGCACCAGGTAGCCACCTTTATGGCTTATATTTAATTAATAAAATTATATTCCCAAATAAACAAAACATGTAAGCATGCCAATTATATTAGTTGTTAGCTGAAGCTAGTAATTGTCTCCCCACTGGGGAGCTCCCCATTTTTATTTCAATAATTCTCTTTCCTGACAGAAAATAATCCCTTACAAAATTACCAGGTACTGTATGACACCAACTAAGCTAAACGTGCGCAATCCGCTTTACCCCTCTTAATGTGACTATAAAAATTTCAGACAAAGAAGATAAATGAAGCCATTTTCTAAGTTCTTGACTTTTATATCATAATTTTTAAGTGTTCAGGATAGACATGCTATTCTCCAAAATCCATAAGCAGATATCAAGTTTGAAGTTTATCTTCCCTCACTGAAGAGATTTTACTTCTTTTCTTTCATCCTAAAACTCCCTTTACTAGTTAATGATTTAAATGTTTTTTTAGTTCCATGGCAAGTTTGACTTTCTAATGACATATTATTTTCTGTCTATTTGAGTTGTGGGAAATTATTCAAATTGCAACAAAAGAATATTATAGAAACTTGAAAACTCATTAAAAAATGAGTCATTACTTTCATTCATTCAAAAAAAGTTAATTGGACATTTACCATGCAATGAGACACTGCTGGATCCAGAAATACTGTGTGAGGGTAGATAGGAAAGTCTCTGCCCATGGAGTTTACTGAGAAGACAGAATGGATACAACTTAGCTAGGAAAAGAGAGGAGCAAGGATGTTTGAGATAGGAGAAAACTTTTCTAAAAAGGTTGCTGTGGCCCAGAGATTGTGTGCCTCAGGCCTTTGAAAGGAATACCTCTGTGTATATTCAGAGACAGAGAGAATATTTATCTTTCTGAAACAGATATAGACTATCCTTGGATATATAGGGCCATACTCCCTTAGCACTTCATAAACTCTGTAGGTGTATTTAAAGTTCATAAATATTATTCTAAGATAATATTCAGATAATATATAAAAATATAGAAGTTATTAGTGGCAATGATTACTTGCTAGTTTTCCAGTCTTTTCTGAGCTCTTCTGGGAGGCTATAAGATCCAAAATTTAGAGAACAATGAAAGTAAAATTCACTCTCAAAGGGAAAACAGGAGAGAGCTTTGAGTAAGTTTCCCTTACTGTTCAGGCCTGCAGGAAGGGAGCAGCAGCTTCAGGAGTGAGGGTGTGGAACTCTGCCCAGCCTCTTCTCCTCTCTCCCCTTTGGATAAAAAATCTTAATCTGCAAGGGGAAGGAAGGACAATATCAAACCAGTAAAACTGATATAAGTGCCCCTTTAATCCTGCAGATTTGTTATAAAGTTTAAATATAAAAATAGGAAGATATGCAAGAATAAGCTTCAAGTTATATGAAATGCTATAGAAATTTAATATAATGCTATCAAAATATTTCATGAATAAAATAATTTATGAATTCAGGAGACAATGTAGCAGTAAATCAAAGAAGTTACCTATTTTGAAAAACTGCATTTCCAAAGGAGAGAGAAAAACTGAAAAATAGCTATTCCAATCCTGCTTTATGCAGTCACTTAAAGTAAAACTGGAAGGGAAGACATTACTCTTCAGGACTTCATTCTCTTTTCTTTAGAGTAGTTTACAACAGTTGTCAAAGCTAGCATTAATTAGACAATTTTAAGTAAAAAGTTTATGTAATTATACTTAATTACACAGAAAGACAAAATTCTTAATGTTTCAGTTAGATAAATTGTCATAAAGTAAAAGCAAACAAGAAAACAAACAAAAACCATGTAGCCAACTCCAAGATTAAGAAACATAAAACTACTGCCAGCAGTTTCTCTGTCAGGAAAGAGAAACTACATCACACTGTGAAATTTTGGGGTGGCTTGTTGCACAGCAGTGGAAAACTGAAACAGACTGTACTCTTCTGAGCCATGGACACTTTTGGCAATCTAGTGAAATTTATAAACCTCTCAGAATAAGGTTTTCAAACTCATAAAATAAAATACAGAAGAAATCAATTATATTGAACTACAGTTACCAGATTATAATATATTTTGTACTATAGCAAATTTGTGCATCTTTACTAATACATTGAAAAACAAAAACCAGGGCCAGGCATGGTGGCTCACAACTGTAATCCTGGCACTTTGGGAGACCATGGTGGGCAGATTACTTGAGGTCAGGAATTTGAGACCAGCCTGGCCAACATGGTGAAACCTCATCTCTGTACTAAAAATACAAAAATTAGCCCAGCATGGTGGTACATGCCTGTGGTCCCAGCTACTGGGGGCTCTGAGGTGGAAGAATCACTTAAGCCTGGGAGGCAGAGGTTGCAGTGAGCCGAGAATTTACTAAATCAGAATATGCACTTAAAAAAGATCCCTGGGGGAGGGACCAAGACAGCCAATTAGAAGCATCTTAGTAACCCATAAGTCCAACTTGTACCATCTGGAAAGGTGGGCACAATCTCTTTCACCATTATCCTGATTTCTAACACCATAAATTAGTTTTGCCATTTTTAAACTGTATATACCTGTAACCATATGTATATAATCTTCAATCTGACTTTTTTTGTGTTCTGGTTAATTGTACATAGTCCAGTTTCATTATTATAGTAGTCTATCATGTGAGTATATCATAATTTAGGTATGCTTTCTACTACTGAAAGACATTTGTATTGTTCCAGGTTAGAGATAATTCAAATAGCACTGTTAATAAAATTATTGTCTATTCTTGTCTATTCTGTTTTTTAGTAAACATGTGGACTTTCTTATGCTTTTTTACTTTGGAGTATATACCTAAGGCAGGAATTGCTGATAATTTTTATATATATATATATTTAGCTTTAGTGGATATTGGCAAAGCATGTTCCAAGGTGATTTTTTTTCCTGCCAACAGTGGATAAGATGTGGATACTCCACATCCTTGCCAATATATGTAGTACTATCACATCTTATATTGTTAACCATTTTTGTGTGTGTTTGGAGTGGAATCACTTTGTGGCATTAATTTGCATTTCCTTGATGACTAATGATTTAGAGCCTCACTAATCAAAGTATGGCCTATTAAGTAACAGCATCTACGTCACCTGAGAGCTTGTTACAAATGCAGAATCTCAGGTCCCACCTCAAATTTACTAAACCAGAATATGCACCTTAAAAAGATCCCTGGGGCAGGGGCCAAGATGGCCAACTAGAAGCATCTGTGGTCCTTGGCTGTCACGGAGAGGAAGGAAAACGGTGAGTAAACTCAGCATCTTCAACTGAAATATCCAGGTTCTTGCATTGGGACTCACTAGGCAATTAACTTGACCCACAGAGAACAAAGAAAAGCAGTGTGGGGTGATAGCCCACCCCGGAGTGGCATGGAACCAAAGGAACCCTCACCCGCAGCCAAGGGAAGCAGTGAGTGATTGTGTGACCCCACCCAGGGAATATGCTTCTCCCACAGATCTTTGCAATCTGCAGATCAGGAGATCCCCTCGTGAGCCCATCCTGCCAGCACCTTGGGTCTAATACACAGAGCTGTTTGGAATCTCAACAGAGTGGTCACTCAGGCTCACACAAAGACCTGGGAGTTTTACAGTCTCCAGCCCCAGGAATCCCAACAAGGTGAGAGTTCCCTCAGCACATTCCCTAGGAAGGGGGCTGAATCCACAAGAACCAAGCACCATCCTTCTGGGTCCCACTTCCATGGCACCTCACAATATAAGACCCACTGGCTTAGAATTCCAGCTTGTCAGCACAACAGGCTGGAGACTGCCTGAGACGGATGAGTTCATAAGCAGCGGGGTGGCCACGACTTCTGTGGTTAGGTTGACTCAACCATTCTAGCCTGCCAGCTCTGGGGAGTCTAGGCAGTCCTGATAATGAGGAGTCCCCCACAAAACAACCCAGCTGCTATGCCAAATCATGGCCAGACTGCTTCTTTAAGTGGGACCCCAATCCATCCCTCTTCACTGGGCAAGGATGTTAAAACAAACAAACAGAAGGCAACATTAACAACATTAACAAAAAAAAAAGATCTCACATAAAACCTATTCAAAGGTCAGCAACCGCAAAAATTGAAGATAGATGAGCCCACAAAGGCGAGAAAGAATGAACACAAAACCACTGAAAACTCAAAAAGCCAGAGTGCTTCTTTTCCTCCAAATAACTGCAATACCTCTCCAGCAAGAGCACAGAAGTAGCCTGAGGCTGACTTGGCTGGATTGACAGAAGTAGCCTTCAGAAAGTGGGTAATAATGAACTTCGCTGAGCTAAAGGAGCATTTTGTAACCCAATGCAAAGAAGCTAAGGATCATCATAAAACAATACAGGAGCTGATAACCAGAATAGCCAGTTTAGAGAGGAGTGTAACTGACCTGATGGAGCTGAAAAACAAAACATGAGAAAATTATAATGCAATAACAAGTATCAATAGCAGAACAGACCAAGTGGGGAATCGCAGAGCTTGAAGACTCTTTCTAAAATAAGACAGACAGACAAGATTAAAGAAACAAGAATGAAAAAGAACAACAACAAAAAAAACTTCCAAGAAATATGGGACTATCTAAAAAGACTGAACCTTATTGGGATACCTGAAAGAGACAGGAGAATGGAACCAAGTTGGCAAACAAATTTCAGGATATCATCCAGAAGAACTTCTCCCACCTTGCAAGACAGGCCAATATTCAAATTCAGGAAATCCAGAGAACCCTAGGAAGATACTTTATGAGAAGACAAACCCCAAGACACAGAATCATCAGATTCTCCAAGGTCAAAATGAAGAAAAAATGTTAAGAGCAGCCAGAGAGAAAGGCCAGGTCACCTACAAAGCGAAACCCACCAGATCTCTCAGTGGAAACCCTAGAAGCGAGACAATATTGGGGACCAATATTCAACATTGTTATAGAAAATATTTTCACCCAGTATTTCATATCCAGCCAAACTAAGCTTCATAAGCAAAGAAGAAATAAGAACCTTTTCAGACAAGCAAATGCTGAGGGAATTTATCACTACCAGGCCTGCCTTGCAAGAGCTCTTGAAAAAAGCAATAAATATGGAAATGGAAAACCATTACCAGCCACTACAAAAACACACTGAAGTACACATACCAGTGATGCCATGAAACAACCACATAAACAAGTCTGAAAAAAAAAAAAAGCTAACATCATGATGAAAGTATCAAATTCACACATAGCAATTTAACCTTAAATGTAAATGGGCTAAATGCCCCAATTAAAAGAAACAAAATGGCAAGCTGGATAGAGTCAAGACCCATTGGTATGCTGTCTTCAAGAGACCTATCTCACATGCAAAGAAGCACATAGGCTCAAAATAAAGAGATTGAGGAAAATTTACCAAGCAAATGAAAAACAGAAAACAACAGGGGTCACAATCCTAGTTTCTGATAAAACAGACTTTAAGCCAACAAAGACCAGAAAAGACAAAGAAGGCCATTACATAATGGTAAAGGGTTCAATTCAACAAGAATAATTAACTATCCTAAATATATATGCACCCAATACAGGAGTACCCAGATTCATAGAACAAGTTCTTAGAGACCTACAAAGAGACTGAGATTCATACACAAAAATAATGGGAGACTCTAACACCCCACTGAAAATATTAGATGGCTCATTGAGACAGAAAATGAACAAAGATATTCAGGACCTGAACTCAGCTCTGGATCAAGCAGACCTGATAGGTATCTATAGGACTCTGCGACCCCAAAAAAACAGAATATACATTCTTCTCCTCACCACATAGCACTTTAAAATTGATCACATAATTGAAAGTAAAATACTCCACAGCAAATGCAAAAAAAAAAAAAAAAAAAACTGAAATCATAACCTGCAGTCTCTCAGACCATAGTGCAATCAAATTAGTACTCAAGACTAAGAAATTCACTCAAAACCACATGACTACCTGGAAATTAAACAACCTGCTCCCAAATGACTCATGGGTAAATAATGAAATTAAGGCAGAAATCAAGATGTTCTTTGAAACCAATAAGAACAAAGAGGCAACATGCCAGAATCTCTGGGATGCATCTAAAGCAGTCATAAGGGGGAAATTTATAGAAATAAATGCCCACATCAAAAAGCTAGAAAGATCTCAAATTAATGACTTAAGAACACAACTAAAAGAACTAGAGAACAAAGAGCAAACAAAACCCAAAACTAGCAGAAGACATGAAATAACCAAGATCAGAGCTGAACTGAAGGAGAAAGAGACATGAAAAACCCTTCAAAAACTCAAAGAATCCAGGAACTTGTTTTTTGAAAAAACTTAATAAAATACACAGACGACTACCTAGAATAATAAAGAAGAAAAGAGAGAAGAATCAAATAGTCACAATCAGAAATGATAAGGGGGATATTACCACTGACCCCACAGAAACACAAACAACCATCAGAGAATACTATAAACACCTCTCTGCACGTAAATTAGAAAATCTAGAAGAAACAAATAAATTTCTGGAAACATACACTCTCCCAAGATGGAAACAAGAAGAAAGTGAATCCCAGAATAGAACAATGACAAGTTCTGATATTGAGGCAGTAATAAATAGCCTAGCAATAAAAAAAAAAAAATCCCAGAAGCAGATGGATTTACAGCTGAATTTTACTAGACATCCAAAGAAGAGCTGGTACCATTTCTACTGAAACTAGCCCAAAAATTAAAAAGAAGAGACTCCTCCCTATCTCATTTTATGAGGCCATGATCATCCTGATAAAAAAAACCTGGCAGAGATAGAACAATACAAAAGAACTTCAGCCCAATATCCCTGATGAACACTGATGCAAAAATCCTCAATAAAATACTAGCAAACTGAATCCAGCAGCACATCAAAAAGCTTATCCACCATGATCAAGTCAGCTTCATCCCCGGGATGCAAGGTTGGTTCAACACATGCAAATCAATAAATGTAATTCATCCCATAAGCAGAACTAAAGATGATAACCACATGATTATCTCAATAGATGCAAAAAAGGCCTTCAATAAAATTCAACATCCCTTCATGTTAAAAACTCTCAATAAACTTGGTTTTGAAGGAACATACCTCAAAATAATAAGAGCCATATATGACAAACCCACAGCCAATATGATACTGATTGAGCAAAAGTTGGAAGTATTTTTATTGAAAACCAACATAAGACAAGGATGCCTTCTCTTATCATTCCTGTTCAACACAGTATTAGAAGTTCTGGCCAGGGAAATCAGGAAACAGAAAAAATAAAGGTATTCAAATAGGGATAGAGGAAGTCAAATTATTTTTGTTTGAAATAAAATGATCCTATATCTAGAGAATCCCATTGTCATAATCCAAAAGCTTCTTAAGCTGATAAGCAAATTCAACAAAGTCTCAGGTTACGAAATCAATGTGCAAAAATCCCAAGCATTCCTATACACCAAAAACAGGCAAGCTGTGAACCAAGTGACAAATGAACTCTCATTCACAATTGCCAATAAAATAATAAAATACCTAGGAATACAACTGAAAAGGGAAGCGAAGGACCTCTTCAAGGAGAACTACAAACCACTGCTCAAGGAAATCAGAGAGAACACAAAGAAATGGAGAAACATTCCATGCTCATGAATAGAAAGAATCAATATTGTGAAAATGGCCATACTGCCTAAAGTAATTTATAGATTCAATGCTATTCTCATTAAACTACCATTGACATTCTTCACAGAATTAGGAGAAACTATTTTAAAATTCATATGGAATCCAAAAAGAGCCCAGATAGCCAAGACAACTGTAAGCAAAAAGAACAAAGCTGGGGGCATCAAGTTACCTGACTTGAAACTATACTACTATAAAAAGCTACAATAACCAAAAGAGCTTGGTACTGGCACAGAAACAGACACATAGACCAATGGAACAGAATAGAGAACTAAGAAATAAGACCACATACCTACAATCATCTAATCTTCAACAAACCTGACAAAAGCAAGTAATGGGGAAATGATTTTCTATATAATAAATGGTGCTGAAAGAACTGTCTAACTGTATGCAGAAAATTGAAACTGGACTCCTTCCTTGAATCTTATACAAAAATTAACTGAAGATAGATTAAAGACTTACATGTAAAACCCAGAACTATAAAAACCCTAGAAGAAAATCTAGGCAATTCCATTTAGGACATAGGCACAGGCAAAAATTTCATGATGAAAACATCAAAAGCAATTGCAACAAAAGCAAAAATTGATAAATGGAATCTAAAGAGTTTCTGCACAGCAAAAGATGTGAACAGATGACCTATAGAATGGGAGAAATTTTTTGAAATCTGTCCATCTGACAAAGATCTTATATCCAGAGTTTACAAGGAACTTAAACAAATTTACAAGGAAATAAACAACCCCATTAAAAAGCGGGCAAAGGACATGAAGAAACACTTCTCAAAAAAAGACACTGATGCAGCCAACAAACATATAAAAAGAAGCTCAAATCACTGATCATTAGAGAAATAAAAATCAAAACCACAATGAGATACCATCTCATGCCAGACAGAATGGCAATTATTATGAAGTCCAGAAACAGATGCTGGCCAGTTTGCAGAGAAAAAAATAATCCTTTTATACTGTGAGTGGGAGTGTAAATTAGTTCAACCATTGTGGAAGACAGTGTGGCGATTCCTCAAAGATCTAGAGGCATAAATACCTTTTGGCCCAGCAATCCCATTACTGGATACATACCGAAAGGAATATAAATCATTCCATTGTAAAGATACATGCACATATATGTTCACTGCAGCAGTATTCACAATAGCAAAGACATGAAATCAACCCAAATGTCCATCAGTGATAGACTAGATAAAGAAAATGTGGTACATAATTCAGCATGAAATACTGTACAGCCATAAAAAGAAATGAGATCATGTCTTTTGCAGGAGCATGAATGGAGCTGGAAGCCGTTATCCTCAGCAAACTAACACAGGAAGAGAAAACCAAACACTGTATGTTCTCAGTTATAAGGGGGATCCGAACAATGAGAACACATGGCCACATGGAGGGTGGGGGAACAACACATACTGGGGCCTGTTAGGGGTAGGGGATCAGCAGGAAGAATAGCTAAGGGATACTGGGCTTCATTCTTAGGTGATGCGATGATCTGTGAAGCAAACCCATGGCGTATGTTTACCTATGTAACAAACTTGCACATCCTGCGTATGTGTCCTAGAACTTAAAATAAAAGTTGAAGGAAAAAAAATAATAAAAACTTAAAAGATTCCCCATTGATCTGTATGCATGTTTATGTTTGAAAGCCTCTGAAGTAGAGTATCTTTATATATACTTACTGGAAAATTGAATACTATGTCTCAATAAAGGTATTTTAAGTTCTCTTTCTCTGTGAGAATCTAAAAAGCTGAAAAGAGTTTCACTCTCAAACTTATAGCAAGAAAAAAGCCAGGCAAAATGCAAGTACAAAACTTTTCTTGAACCAAAGAATTGAATCAAATAATTGAAGTATCAGGCAACTAATTAACCTCAAATCTGTAGAAAGGTGCCCACAGGGTATGAACACTTGTTTACCTCGGGCAGGCAAAAACAGACACTTGTAAAAATAATTCAGCTAAAATGCTTGATGAATTTCTGAGGCTTAGTATGGGCTGACAAGAGAGTATGAAGGCCTTGGTAACTTTATTTTATTATTTATTTTATTGTACACTGTAGGAACTCTAGTACAATGTTGACTTGAAAAGATTTATGGCAGGCATCTTTTCACCATCTAAGGTACAAACTTTCAATAACTCACCATTGAATATGATGTTTGATATTGGATTTTTTGTATATACTCTATACCAGATTGAGGAAAGTATGTTATACTCCTAGTTTACTAATTTGTTTTTGTTTTTGCCTAAATGACCATTGAATCTTATCAAATGCATTTCTAGTGTATATCAAAATATTATATATAATTGTTCTTTTTTTTATATTATTGCCATGAATTACAATACAGGTTTTCAAATGTTAAATGACAATTGCTTTCTTGAACTGAAGGCATAAAATGTTGTGCTATCATTTTCATACATTATTGGATTTGATATCCTAACATTTTGTTTAACAATTTAACACAAATATTGATGAAAATAGTGGTATACAATTTTATTTTCTATTAATAATCTTGTCAAAATTTGATATGAAGGTTATGAAAATCTCCAAAACCAACATGAAAGTGTTTTTCATTCTTCTTTTCTCTTGAGAATTTTTATGTTCCTTAAATCTTTGGAAAAGTTTACCATTTAAGGTGATGTTATCTGAATTTTCTATTTGGAAAGGTTTTAAAAATAAATATGAGGTTTTTAATAAATATAAAAATTCAGATTTTCTCTTACTCCTTGTGTCATTGCTGCTACATTGTGTTTCACTAAGTTTTTCCATTCCAACAAAATTTTTAAAACTATTAGCTTAAAATTATTCATAATATTCTCTCATCTGTGTAATATCTGTACTTTCTTTTGAAGGTTTTTTTTTTAATTCCTGGTGTTGGTAATTTTTGTGTTGTTCTAATTTTTTTTGTCCATCAGCTTTGCTAAATATCAATCAATCTTATTAATCTTTTTAATGAACCAATTTGAGATTTTTTAGATTCTGTTTATATTTATTTTCAGTTTCTTTTAGTTCTGTTCCTAATTTTCTTATTTTCCACTTTAGCAACTTGGCTTTGATTTGTTATTGTATTTCTACCTTTGGGAGATGGAATTTAACTTAAATGATTTTCAACATTTTTCTTTTTATATTTTATACATTTAAAACACCACATTTTTATAAAGTACTGATGTTGTTCCATCTCCCTGGTTTTGATATCTCACATCTTCATTATCTATCATTTGAAACTGTTTTCTCATTTTGAGTCCTTCTGCCACCTGGAGCTAATTCAAAGCATACTGTTTAATTTCAAAGAATTTAGGGACTTTCTAATTATCTTTATGTTCTTGATCCCTTTATTAATTCCATTGCACTAAGAGAAGAAACTCTGAATTGCACTATTATTTTTATGCCTTAGCAGATGGTCAGTTTTCATAAATGTTTCATTGTTTACTTAAAAATAAATTGAAATTTGTTGTTAGGTTTAGTGTTTTACATCTGTCACTTAGAAAGAGTGTATTAAATATTTTCAGCTTTGCAATTTGATAGAAATAATTTATTTTTTATAAATTAATAACTGTACAAAGTTATGAGATACATGTGAAATTTTGTTACATGTATATAATGCGTAGTGATCAAGTCAGAGTATTTAGGGTTCCATCATCAGAGTACAATAAATTTTTGTCAACTATAGTCACCGTACTCTGCAATCACACATTGAATTGATTCCTTCTAACTGTATGTTAGTACCCTTTAACCCACTTCACTCCATCCTCCCTCTCTCCCCACTCACCGTTCCCAGTCTTAACTATCTTTTTACTCCCTTCCTCCATGTGATCAAGTGTTTTAGCCACCATACATAAGTATGAGAACTTCTCATATTTGTCTTTTTGTGCCTCACTTATTTCACTCAATATACTGACCTCCAGTTCCATCCATGTTGCTGCAAATGACATGATTTCATTCTTCTTACAGCCAAATAGCATTCCATTGTGCATACTTACTATACATGCATTCACTGATGGATTCTTAGATTTCATATCTTTGCTATTGTGAACAGTGCTGCCATAAACATGAGAGTACAGATATCTCATTGATACATTGCTTTTTTTTTCCCTTTGGGCAGCTAGTAGTGGGATTGTTATATTGAATGGTAATTCCATGTTTAGTTTTTTGTAAAATCTCCATACTGTTCTTCATAGTGGATGTACTATTTTACATTCTCACCAAGAGTGTGTAAGAGCTCCCTTTCCTCAGCATCATCACTACCTGTTACTTTTGGTGTTTTAATAACAGCCATTCTGACTGAAGTTACATGGTATCTTATTGTGTTTTTCTTTTGAATTTTTCTGCAGATTAAAGATATTAAACATTTCTTCATATACCTATTGGCCATTTGTATGTCTTCTTTTGAGAAATGTCTATTCATGTCCTTTGCCCACTTTCTTGATGGAATTGTTAATTTCATGTTCAATTGTTTGTGTTCCTTGTACATTCTGGATATTTGTCCCCTGTTGGATGAATAGTTTGCAAGTATTTTCTCCTATTCAACAGGTTGTCTCTTCAGTCTTTTGTTTACTTCTCTGGCTGTGCAGAAGCTTTTCAGGTTAGTTAAATCCCATTGGTTTATTTTTGCTTTTGTCGCCTGTGCTTTTGAGGTCTTAGTCATAAATTCTTTATCTGGATCATATCTGGGGGAGTTTTGTTTAGAGTTTCTTCTAGTACTTTTATATCTTCAGGTGTTACATTTAAGTATTTAATCCTTTTTAAGTTGATTTTTATATATGGTGAGAGATAGGGGTCCAGTTTCACTCTTCTGCATATGGCTATACAATTTTACACCACCATTTATGCAAGAGGGTGTCCTTTACCCAGTATAATTTCTTGTTAGTTTTGTCAGAGATCAGGCGACTGTAAATATGTGGCATTATTTCTGGGTTCTCTGTTCTGTTCCATTGGTCTGTATGTCTATTTTTATAACAATACAATGCTGTTTTAGATGCAATAGCCTTAGAATATGTTTTGAAGTCAAATAATGTGATGCCTTCAGTTTTGTTCTTTTTGCTCAGGATTTCTTTGGTTACTATGGCTTTATTTGGTTTAACATAATTTTTAGGATTTTTTTTCTAATTGTGTGAAGAATCACATTTGTATTTTGATAGGAGTTGCACTGAATCTTCAGATTGCTTAGGACAATATGGTCATTTTAATGATAATAATTCTTCTAATTCATGAGAATGAAATGTTTTTCTATTTGAGTCATCTCCAGTTTTTTCAATGAATGTTTTGTAGTTTTCCTGTAGAAGTCTTTCACCTTCTTGAGTAAATTTATTCCTATGTATTTTATTTTTGTAGCTATTGTAAATGGCATGCAAATTTTTTTGGCTAGATCATTATTGATATATAGAAATGCTACTGAATTTTTGTACATTAATTTTGTACATACAAACTTACTGAATTCATGTGTCAAAACTGAGACTCTCTTGGTGGAATCTTTAGATTTTTCTAGATATAAGATCATATCATCAGTATAGAGGAACAATTTGACTTCCTCTTTTCCTGTTTGGAAGTCTTTTTTTTCTTTCTTTTGACTTAATTCTCTGGCTAGGAATTCCAGTGCTATGTTGAAATAGGAGAGGTGAAAGTGAGCACATTTGTCTTGTTATAGTTCTGAGAGAAAAGACTTTCAACTTTTCCCCATTCAGTATGATATTAGCTGTGGGTTTGTCATATACGACGTTTGTTATGTTGAGGTAGCCTCCTTCTATCCCTAGTTTACTATGAAAAAAGCAATTTTATCAAGCACTTTTTCTTCATCTGTTGAGAAGATATGGCTTTTGTCCTTTATTCTGTTGATGTGATGCCTCACATATATTTATTTACATATGGTGAACCATCTTATATCCCTTGTATAAATCCTACTTAATGATAGTATACTATCTTTTTGACGTGAAGTTGGATTCAGTTTGCTATTATTTTCTTAAAGGTTTTTGCATCTGTTTATCACGATATTGACCTACAGTTTTCTGGATTTTTTTGTTGTGTCCTTGTCTGGTTTTGGTATCAAGGTATCAGGGTGATGCTAGCCTTGTTGAATGAGTTAGGAAAAATTTTCTCCTCTTTGATTTTTAAAAATAGTTTCAGGAGAATTGATATTAGTTCTTCTTTGTACATTTGTTAGAGTTCAGCTGGGAATACAACCTGTCTGGGGATTTTCTTTGTTAGAAGGATTTTTATTACTAACTCAATCTTGCTACTCATTATGGGTTTGTTCAGGAGACCAATCTCTTCCAAATTGAATCTTGGGAGGTTGTGTTTTTCCAGGAATTCCCCCATTTCCTCTCAGTTTTCTGGTTTGTGAGCATATCATTGTTCATAATAATCTGTTAATCTTTTGTATTTCTGTAGTATTAGTTGTAACGTCTCCTTTTGTATTTCTGATTGTATTTATTGGATCTTCTCTCTTCTTAGTTTAGCTAGTGGATTATTAATTTTATTTGTCTTTTTGAATAACCAACTTTTTATTTTGTTGATCTTTTATATTGTTTTTTGGCCTCTCATTTAACTATGCTCTGATCTGTGCTATTTCTTTTCTTCTGCTTACTTGGGGTTTGGTTTGTTCTTGTTTTTCTAATTCTTTGAGGTGCAAAATTCAGTTGTTAATTTGTGATCTTTCTACTTTTTTGATGTAGACATTTAATGCAGCAAACTTTCCTTTTCACATTGCTTTTGCTCCATCCCAGAGGTTTTGGTATGTTGCCTCTTCATTTTCATTTGTTTCAGGAAACTTTTTGATTTTCTTCTTAATTTCTTCATTGACCTTATGGTCATTAAGAAGCGTGCTGTTTCATTTTCATGTATTTGTATATTGTTCAATGTTCCTCTTAGTATTGATTTCTATCTTTATTTCCTTAGTCTGACAAGATACTTGATATATTTCAATTTTTTAAATTTTATGACACCTGATTTGCATGTAGCCTAACATATGGTCTATCCTGGAGAATGATCCAAGAGCTTATGCCAAGTATGTATAGTCTACAGTTGTGAAATAGAATGTTCTGTAAAGGTCTGTTAAGTCCATTTGGTCTAAAGTCCAGTTTAAATCCAATGTTTCTTTGGTGAATTTCTATCTAGTTAATCTAATACTGAGAGCAGGATTCCCCACAGTTATTGTATTCAATCTGTCACTCTCTCTTTATATCTAGTAATATTTTTTATGAATCTGGGTGTGTCTGTGTTGGTTGCATATATATTTAGAATTGATTAATCCTATATCTGCATTTCTTTTTATAATTATATAATGGCCTTCTTTGTCTTTTATTTTTTACTGTTTTTAACTTAAAGTCTGTTTTATCTGATGCAAATTTAGCTACAACTACTTGATTTAGGTTTGCTTTTATGCAAAATTTTTTTCCTATCCCTTTACTTTCAGTCTATATGTATATTTACTGATAATGTAATTTTATTATAAGCAGCATATAATTGGATTTTTTTATCCATTCAGTCAATTTATATCTTTTACATGGGGCATTAAATATGTTTATGTTCAAACTTATTATTGATATGTGGGCTTTGCTCTGTCATATTGTTAGTTATTTTCTGTTGGTTTTGTATATTCTTTGTTCTTTTTCTCTTTTTTTTTGTCATTGTGGTTTGGTGGATTTCTATAGTGGTACCATTTGAGTCCCTTCTTTTCCTCTTCATATGACTGCTTTACCAGTGAGTTTTATACTTTTGGGTGTTTTATAATGGTAAATATCCTTCTTTTGCTTTTAAGTTTTGGGCCCTGTTGAGTTTCTTGTAGGGCCAGTCAAGTCGTAATAAATTTTGACAGCATTTGCTTTTCTAGAATAGACTTTATATTTCTCCTTCATTTATGAAGGATAATTTTGTTTGATATAGTACTGTTTGCTGAGAAGTTTTCTTTTTCATTTTAGCACTTTGAATATACCACTTCTGACCTGTACGGTTTCTGCTGAGAAATCCACTATTAGTCTAATGCAGTTTTTTTTCATTGGTGAGCAGATGCTTTTCTCTTGCTGTGTTTAGAATTCATTCTTTAGGTTTGCCTTTAGGTAATCTGACTATAACATGCCACAGAAAAACTCGTTTTGCATTGTATTTGTGAGATGGTTTGGATGTTCTCTCCATTCCCTCCAAATCTCATGTTGAAATGTGACTTCCAATGCTGGTTGTGAGCCTCGTGGGAGATGTTCAGATCATAGAGGCATGTCCTTCATGAATGGCTTGGTGCTGACCTCATGGAGTAGTGAGTAATTCTTGCTCTGAATTCACACAAAATTTGGTTGTTTCAAAGAGTGTGGCACTGGCTCCTTTTATCTTTCTTTGTCCCCCCTCACCACATGATACACTGGCTTCTCCAATGCCTTCTGCCATGATTGGAAGCTACCATCAAGAGCAGATGCTAGAGCCATGCATTCGGTACAGCCTGCAGAACTATGAGCCAAAATAAACATCTTTTCTTTATAAATTGCCCAGTCTCAGGCATTCCTTTATAGCAATGGAAATAAACTAACACAATCTGCCTGGGGATCCCTGAGACTCCTGTATCTGAATGCCTAGATTTTGTGGTAGACTTGGAGAGTTTTCATCTATTATTTCATTAAACAGACTTTTCAAATCCTCTTATTTTGTCTTCACCCTTGTGAATACCAATAACTTGGATATTTGATCATGTTATGTTGTCCTAAATGTCACAAATTCTTTGCTAATTCTCTTTTAGCCATTTTTTCTACATTTTTGTCTGACTGGATTATTTCAAAAGGCCATCTTCAAATTCCGAGATTCTTTCTTCTGCTTCAAATTTTGAGATTCTTTCTTCTGCTAGTCTATTGTTGAAGCTCTCAAATATATTTTGTATTTCATTTAATAAATTGTTCTGTCCCATATTTTCTATGTAGTTCTTTCTTAAAAAAAAAATCTATCTTTTTGGTAAATTTCTCATTAATATCCTGAATTGTTTTCTTATTTGTTTGTATTGTTTTCAGAATTCTATTTCACTGAGCTTCTTTAAAAATCAGTATTTTGAATTATTTACCTGGGATTTCAAAAATTTCTATTTCGTTAAGATCTATTACTGAAGAATTATTGTGTTCCTTTGGAGGTGTTATATTTCCTTATTTTATCATGTTTCCTGTTTCCTTATGTTGACATCTGCACGTCTTGTATAAACAATCTCTTCTTCCTATTTTTGAATGTATTCTCATAGCGAAGGAATTTTTCTGAAGATGTATCTATGGTTTTCACTGGGTGGGGCACTTTGGCTTTGATTGCAGATGCATACAGTAGTGTATTCTCTGTATGGTTTATTTGGCTGTAAAATGCATTAATGCTTCTGTGACTTTTCGCAATGGTTTAGGGTACAGTTATTATTGGAGGCTGTAGTGAAATTGTACTGGTGACTAGAGTGCCAGGTGTTCCAGTCTTCAGGCTCGAGTGGGGACAGTGGTGAGCTGCAAGTGACTATTCTTGTGTCCCAGGGGGATTTACACTGGCAGCAGTGTTGACAGTTACTGGTAGGCCAATTTTTGGACTTCCAGGTGGCTTGCTCAGATACTGGTAGTGGCAATAGTAGGCTGGGTGACTATATGGGTTTTTCAGGCCCCTGGGCAGCCAGCATGTTGTGGGTGATGGCAGTAGCAGTGGCAAGACAATTATCTGCATTTCGAGCAGTGTGCGTTGATGTTGGTTGTGGCTACCATGAACTGGGCTGGGTGAGCCAGTCTCCAGGCCTGAAGGTAACTCTTGCAGGTTGGTGCCAGCTGAGGTAGTAGGGATTGGAGACATAGGTTCAACCTCAGCCTCCTGGGAGGAGTGCTCAGGTTCCCAGTGTGGTAGATTGAATTGGGAAACCCCCAGTGCCCCAGACTATGTGCTCTCTCTTAGGCAGGGGCAAAGTTGGGCAGAGAGGTCTTGTGGTCATCCTTCCCAATGGTGAGAGCAGGCACCAGCTATAGTGGGTGGGAACAGAGCAATCCAGGCCACAGGCAGAGTGTTTGGGTGAGCGGCAGTTATAGCTGCACTGAGGCTTTGCCACTGGAAAGGGCTGGGCCTGCTTCAGTGGCCACAGACTGAGCCAAGAGGCAGAGAATATGCCTGTCTCTCATCACCCTGTCCTGGTGAGGCTCACACCTCCAATTCTAGCTGTAGAAGTCCTTGCTCAGTTTGTGACTAAGTTCCCACTGCAGCTTGCACCCCACTCACATACTAGATTGAGTTCTGGCAGTGCTTGCTTTCCAGAACCAGCAGCTATATGTTTGCTTGCTTCTCAGCCCCAGCTGTGGGAGCAATCCCGGCTTCTACCACAGTCCTAGCAGTGAGAGCCGGAGCATCCCTAATGCCTCAAACCCAATGCTGCTAGGCCCCATGACAGTGTGCAGTCTGTCAAAAGCTAGGTTTAAAAATGGCACCTTGCTGTAGCCACCAAAGTCTCAGAAAAGGTATGGGACCCAACATGATCTCCCTCTAGGAAACTCCCTGTGATAGGTTCAGGGCTTGAGAAGGTCAAGGGGCTTTCCCATGGCCTGGATTCCACAGTGGTGGTGTGGGCCACTGGAAGTCTCTCACTTACCCTTTCCCCATTTTGGGAAGTAAATTCCTGGCTCCCAGCCAATCTTGGCAAAGCAGGCTGCTATTCTTTATTGTCCTTTTTTGAAATATTTTATATCTGTGCCGTCAAATATGGTAGCCAATAGTCACAGGTGGCTATTGAGAACTTGAAATGTGGCTAATTAAATGGAGAAGCTAAAGTTTTACTTATATAAAATTGATTAATTTAAATATAAGTGTAAGAACCATTATAATTATAAGACACATGTTATATAAATATGTTTATAAAATAAATATAATAACCAGCTATATTTAGTTAGAATTTTAGTATTTTCTTTACTTTCAAATTTTCTGTCTCTCTATATTCATGGAATTACTAATAATAATTATTTAATACTATCATCAGTGATCTCTATTATTCAGATCATTTATGTACCTATTCCTAAGATCTGTTTTTATGTTTCTTTTTACTGTCCAATCATATGATCTTTTCTATTGACATGTCTTGTAATTTTTAAATTATTTTCTAGATAATGTTGTATAAATCATTCAAAGGCTTGAGATGATGATATCATCTGTGAGAGAATATTTACATTTTTTCCTATGCTTATACAATAGGAAATTAATCATCTTAATCCAATTAGGAATACTGAGTTGAAATTCTAGGATGCTCACATCAAAGTGTATTAAAAATTAATCTACCTCTGGTTTACCCCTGTTCCTAAAGCTAGCACTTCAGAATTTTTAACTGAGAATCTTGTCTCTTAACCATGGGCTCTTCCCCCAACATATATTTATCTGAATTGGAAGATGCTCTGCTCTTCACGTTTTTCCCTTAGTTTCTAGCATCCCTCACACATATAGATTCCTAATTCAGCAAATGGCTTGAGTGAAATAGCTATGTGTTTGAGGAAACACAAGCCTTCAATTTTTGTCACTCTAATATTGAATAACAAAAGTATGGCTGAAATGTTCCCCCAGCAGTGGGCCTCTCCCATGATAAATCTATATTTTAAGCTTCTTAGTCATACCCCAAATTATAAAATGTTTCCAAATAAAAAGTTGATTGCGAATATTAGCTATCTACTATGAGATACTCCTTTCTTGAAAGTCTAAGTTTTTCTAACTTTGAATGATTTTCCAGCTCTCTGATTCCTTCCATTATATGATTTTCCATTAACTCGGAGTCCTTAAATTGATCTCAGCAGGAATGTTGAGATACCCAAAACTACTTCATTCTATTAAAAAATGAACATATAATTGGTATGTCTTTTCCTAAATCAGTATTTTTTACATACAATTTGAGAGGGGTGAAGTTAGGGAGTCTTTTTTGCCTTAACTTTATCCCAGAATATCTTTGTCCTACCTGATTACATCCAATACAACTTTCTATAAAATATTTTATCTCAGAGGTAATAAAATAGAACATTAAGCTAGAACATAGAAACTCTTTAACCTGTAATAACTGGTATTTTTTTTCTAATTTTAGATTTCATAGCAGCTAATCAAGACTTAATAGTACCTACAATAGGGATAAAATACATTAGGAATTGCTAGGTGCAAATAACAAGTCTCAATTATTCTCCCCAAAATCAATATTATCATGGAAAACTAATACTAGGAAAAATAACACAGCTGACAAGTCCACCCATCATCTTCTAAAGACCTCTTCAAAGATACATTTTTTCTTGGCTATTTTTATTTCTCTACTTAATTATGATTAATTCGATTATTATTTTTTAAATTAATTTGATTAGTCTCTATCTATATTGTACTTCTCAGAATATCTATACATTTCATTAATCGTTATTTTTAATTACATGCCTTACTCCCAATAATTTTAAAGATTTTTTTATCTCCTGGTACTAGACATTGTCTGGTATGTAACAGGTTTTATATAAATGTTATTTTTTATTTGCTCCCCTCCCTGGTAATATGTGTTTCTTTGTGCCAAGATGATTTGGCATATTTTTTCTTAGATGTTATCCTGATTAGCACCCAAGTAATGCTATTTTTTCCTGGGAAATATGTCTTTTTATATATGCTACTCAGATGGACAGATGTACTAAGTCCTAGATTCACATCTGAGGTTACTCCACAAGATTAATAATTCCTAATGCTGCCACAGCCTGCTAAACTGTGCTAATCTGATAAAGGCTGTTGGGAAAACACTTAAGAGATTAGAGATTTGGAGTTAAGTAACTCTAATTTCAAGAACTTATTTTGCACAAACTGCTTTATCTGTAATGATTATTCCCTGAAATGCATAAAATGAAGATTAAATAATATTCAAATGTCTTTACAGTCATAGCTTTATAGAAGCTGACTTCAACCTCTATCAATAATGTTATCTTTTACTACATATATTCTAAATTTCAATCAAAGTAAAATAGTCATAATTACCTAAATCTAGTCCTACACTTTCCTGCCTCTGACTTTGCTTAGATCTTTGCATCACCAATAATAATCCCTACTGATACTTCTTCCTCTCAACATCCTAACTTTCAACTTCAACTCAAACTTTTTCCATAAAGCGTTCCCTGATCTGCTATTGAGAATACATTTCCCTTTTTTCTCTAAAGTTGTAGCCTTTTGTTTACACTTTGTGTTACATTTTAGTCATTTATGTTTATATACAATTGCTCCTACCAGCTTTTAAGTTCCTCTAAGTTGAAAACATTATTAGTTATTTATTGCTGTATAATAAATTACCCTAAAATTTAGTATCTTAAGGCAATAAACATCTGTTGGTCAGGAATTAGGGAGTAGCTTAGCTATATGCTTTGACTTGGTTTTTTTTATGAAGGTTTTAGTCAAAATTTGACCACAGCTGCAGTCATCAGGATCCGTCTTCAACTTGGCTCATGTACATGGCCATGGACAGGAGGTTCCAGCTCCTCATTGGTTGTTAGGGATAGTGCTCAGTTACTTATTAAGCTGCTTGAGTGCTCTTCAATATGACAGGTAGCTTCCCTCAGAATGAGTGACCCAAGAGGGAGAGAGCAAGAAGGAAGGAAGCTAAAATGCTTTTATTACCAAGCCCCAGAAGTCATATATCATCAATTCTGCCATTTGTTCTTTGTTAGAAATGAGTTATTAAGTATAGCCCAAAGTCAAGTGGAGGAAGATTAGACTCTACCCATTGAAAAAAAGAGCAATGAATGAATAATTTGTGAATACATTTTAAAACAACCACAAGAATAATATCTCATTAATATCCATATAATTGTATCATCATGCCTTGTGAATTTTGAATAAATGAATGGATTGATGAATTAATATTAATCTGTATATAGTGTACTTGTGGATTTATTTTTTATATACTCCTTATAGTCACTAGAAGGCAAGAGAGAGGTGGTATTTATATTGATGTTTACATTTATAGTGACCATACATCCTAATTTGCCAGGGACCGATTCAATTAATACCAGTTGTTCCAGCATCTCATGCCACTCAATAATTGTTCTGGAGTTTTCCTTTAAGTGAATGATTGCTATCAACCATTAACATAAATTGGGATTGTTTGGTCTCTTTACTTTCAGAAACCTGTAATTAAGAAAATTATCTCTTCAACACATTTGAAACATCAAAGATGCCTTAGACAACTGTAACAGATACAACATAACCAATACTTCAATTGGAGGACAAATGGAGAGTCCTACGGAGTGAAGCAAAATATCCTCAAGCAGGAATAACTACGAATAGCTGACTTCACCTAGTTTCTGGCAGTAGTGGAAAAAATATTCAATGCTGTTGCACCTGCCAGTTACTTCATTAATAATCAGTTGTGCCATGTTCTGTGCAATATCGCAAAGCCACAAGATGGCTCTTTTAGTGAACACTGTAGTAAATTGTCAGCTATTTATAAGTGAAATATGAGAAGGAAAAAGATATTCAGTATTTAGATTGTGTAGGAAGAATAGTCTGAACATTTTGGCTATATGTGTTCTTGCCATATATTGTATTTTACTTTATTTTTTTATTTATTATACTTTAAGTTTTAGGGTACATGTGCACAACGTGCAGGTTTGTTACATATGTACACACATACATGTTGTACATGTACACAGTACATGTTGGTGTGCTGCACCCATTAACTCGTCATTTAACATTAGGTATATCTCCTAATGCTATCCCTCCCCCCTGTCCCCACCCCACAACAGGCCCCGGTGTGTGATGTTCCCCTTCCTGTGTCCATGTGTTCCCATTGTTCAATTTCCACCTATGAGTGAGAACATGTGGTGTTTGGTTTTTTCTGTTTGCGATAGTTTGCTGAGAATGATGGTTTCCAACTTCATCCATGTCCCTACAAAGGACATGAACTCATCCTTTTTTATGGCTGCATAGTATTCCATGGTGTATATGTGCCACATTTTCTTAATCCAGTCTATCATTGTTGGACATTTGGGTTGGTTCCAAGTCTTTGCTATTGTGAATAGTGCCGCAATAAACATACGTGTGCATGTGTCTTTATAGCAGCATGATTTATAATCCTTTGGCTATACACCCAGTAATGGGATGGCTGGGTCAAATGGTATTTCTAGTTCTAGATCCTTGAGGAATCACCACACTGACTTCCACAATGGTTGAACTAGTTTACAGTCCCACCAATGGTGTAAAAGTGTTCCTATTTCTCCACATCCTCTCCAGCACCTGTTGTTTCCTGACTTTTTAATGACTGCCATTCTAACTGGTATGAGATGGTATCTCATTGTGGTTTTGATTTGCATTTCTCTGATGGCCAGTGATGCTGAGCATTTTTTCATGTGTCTGTTGGCTGCACAAATGTCTTCTTTTGAGAAGTGTCTGTTAATATCCTTCACCCACTTTTTGATGGGGTTGTTTTTTTTTTTCTTGTAAATTTGTTTGAGTTCTTTGTAGATTGTGGATATTAGCCCTTTGTCAGATGAGTAGATTGCAAAAATTTTCTCCCAGTCTGTAGGTTGCCTGTTCACCCTGATGGCAGTTTCTTTTGTTGTGCACAAGCTCTTTAGTTTAATTAGATCCCATTTGTCAGTTTGGGCTTTTGTTGCCATTGCTTTTGCTGTTTTAAACATGAAGTCCTTGCTCATGCCTATGTCCTGAATGGTAATGCCTAGGTTTTCTTCTAGGGTTTTTATGGTTTTAGGTCTAACATTTAAGTCTTTAATCCATCTTGAATTAACTTTTGTGTAAGGTGTAAGGAAGGGATCCAGTTTCAGCTTTCTCCATATGGCTAGCCAGTTTTCCCAGCACCATTTATTAAATAGGAAATCCTTTCCCCATTTCTTGTTTTTGTCAGGTTTGTCAAAGATCAGATAGTTGTAGATATGCGGCACTATTTCTGAGGGCTCTGTTCTGTTCCATTGGTCCATATGTCTGTTTTGGTACCAGTACCATGCTGTTTTGGTTACTGTAGCCTTGTAGTATAGTTTGAAGTCAGGTAGCGCGATACCTCCAGCTTTGTTCTTTTGGCTTAGGATTAACTCAGCAATGTGGGCTCCTTTTTGGATCCATATGAACTTTAAAGTAGTTTTTTCCAATTCTGTGAAGAAAGTCATTGGTAGCTTGATGGGGATGGCATTGAATCTATAAATTACCTTGGGCAGTATGGCCATTTTCACGATATTGCTACTTCCTACCCATGAGCATGAAATGTTCTTCCATTTGTTTGTATCCTCTTTTATTTCATTGAGCAGTGGTTTGTAGTTCTCCTTGAAGAGGTCCTTCACGTCCCTTTTAAGTTGGATTCCTAGGTATTTTATTCTCTTTGAAGCAATTGTGAATGGGAGTTCACTCATGATTTGGCTCTGTTTGTGTGTTACTGTGTGTTATTGGTGTAAGCATGCTTGTGATTTTTGCACACTGATTTTGTATCCTGAGACTTTGCTGAAGTTGCCTATCAGCTTAAGGACATTTTGGGCTGAGACAATGGGCTTTTCTAGATATACTACCATGTCATCTGCAAACAGGGACAATTTGACTTCCTTTTTTCCTAATTGAATACCCCTTATTTCCTTCTCCTGCCTGATTGCCCTGGCCAGAACTTCCAACACTATGTTGAATAGGAGTGCTGAGAGAGGGCATCCCTGTCTTTTGCCATTTTCAAAGGGAATGCTTCCAGTTTTTGCCCATTCAGTATGATATTGGCTGTGGGTTTGTCATAGATAGCTCTTATTATTTTGAGATACGTCCCATCAATACCTAATTTATTGAGAGTTTTTAGCATGAAGCATTGTTGAATTTTGTCATAGGCCTTTTCTGCATCTGTTGAGATAATCATGTGGTTTTTGTCGTTGGTTCTGTTTATATGCTGGATTACATTTATTGATTTGCGTATGTTGAACCAGCCTTGCATCTCAGGGATGAAGCCCACTTAATCATGGTGGATAAGCTTTTTGATATGCTGCTGGATTCAGTTTGCCATATTTTATTGAGGATTTTTGCATTGATTTTCATTAGGGATATTGGTCTCAAATTCTCTTTTTTTGTTGTGTCTCTGCCAGGCTTTGGTATCAGGATGATGCTGGCCTCATAAAATGAGTTAGGGAGGATTCCCTCTTTTTCTATTGATGCGAATAGTTTCAGAAGGAATGGTACCAGCTCCTCCTTGTCCCTCTGGTAGAATTCGGCTGTGAATCCATCTGGTCCTGGACTTTTTTTCGTTGGTAAGCCATTAATTATTGCCTCAATTTCAGATCCTGTTATTGGTCTATTCAGAGATTCAACTTCTTCCTGGTTTAGTCTTGGGAGGGTGTATGTGTCGAGGAATTTATCCATTTCTTCTAGATTTTCTAGTTTATTTGCATAGAGGTATTTATAGTATTCTCTGATGGTAGTTTGTATTTCTGTGGGATCGGTGGTGATATCCCCTTTATCATTTTTTATTGCGTCTATTTGATTCTTCTCTCTTTTCTTCTTTATTAGTCTTGCTAGCGGTCTATCAATTTTGTTGATCTTTTCAAAAAACCACCTCCTGGATTCATTGAAATATTTAACTATATGTCTTAGTATTTTAAATACCTGTTTTTATTTTACAGGCAACTCTAATGGCAGGAATGAACTAAATTTTTATTTGAATTAAAACTCCGTTTAGAAATGAACTAAATTTCAATTTCTCAAGGAACCTGACAATAAAGGTATAAAATTCAAACACATTGAAATTTACTGTCTGCCGTGGAGACTGCAGCAAAATCACTGACATACGGCTATGAGAAGACATAATTCTGCTGAAAAGGTATCAGTATTATGTTCAAAGGTTAGTATTATAAGAAGGATGTGAAAAAGATAAATCACATGGGCATGTGCAGAAGGTATTTATATATTATTTGGTGAAGCATTTTTTATTTGATAGAAATTGATTTTACTATTTTATTTATTCCAAGTATTTTTGTGTATGTTTGAAAAACAAAGTGATAGCTCTTAACGCACTGGCTCCTTTAGCAGAAGGAGAATTTTCAAGATAGGTGGGTGATGCCAGTGTTAGTATTTTAGTGTTATCAAATGCTTGAAATGAGAGTATAAATTATGACAATAAATGTTCAATATTTTCATGCACATCAAAAAATCAAAATAAGGCTTTTGAAAGCTTATTCAAACTGATATATTTTCTTTCAGCTTAAACAAATTTTGTAACTGGCATTTAATAATTGTACATACTTATGGATTACAGAGTGATGTTGCAATATACGTGATGTATAGTGATCATTTCAAGGTAATTAACATATCCATCATTTCAGAAATATTTATCATTTCTTTGTTATGGAACATTCAATAGCCTCCTTCTAGCTCTTAGAACATGTATAATATACTACTGCTAACTGTAGTCATACTACAGTGCTATATAGAACAGTAGAACTTACTCCTCCCATGTAGCTTCAATTTTATCTCATTTAACAAATCTCTTTCTATCCCTCCTCCCCGCTAACATTTCCACCCTCTAGTATCCTCTTTGTACTTCTAGCCACACTATTTTTAGCTTTCACATATAAGTGAGAACATGTGATGTTTAACTTTCTGTTCCTGCCTTGTTGCACTTAATATAACGTCCTCCAGTTCCATTAAAATTGCTATGAATGACAGGATTTTATTCCTTTGTGTGGCTGAATAGTATTCCATTGTATAAATACATTAAATTTTCTTTATCCATCTGTTGTTAGAAACCTAGGTTGATTCTGGACCTTGGCTATTTGAATGGTGCTGCAGTAAACATGGGTGTGCAGATGTCTCTTCAACGTACTGATTTTCTGTCCTTTGGATACATGTCCAGTAGTGGGATTGCTGGATAATATGGTAAATCTATTTGTAGATTTTTGAGAAACTTCCATAGAGTTCTTCATAATGGTTATAGTATTTTACATTTCCACCAACAGTGTATAAGAGTTCTCCTTTCTTTACATCCTCTCCAGTAGTTGTTATTTTTTTAAATAATAGCCATCCTAACTGGAGTAAGATGACACCTCATTTTGTTTTTGATTTGCGTTTTCCTGATGATTAGTGATGATAGCATTTTTTCATATATTTCTGGCCACTTCCATGTATTCTTTCGAGAAATGTCTGCTCAGATCATTGGTCAATTTTTTAATTTGACTCTCTTATTTTTTGCTGTTGAGATATTTGAATTCCCTGTATATTCTGGATATTAATCTCCCGTCAGGTGAATGGTTTGTGAATGTTTTCTTCCATTATGTAGGTTTTCATTTCACTCTGTTATTGTTTCCTTTGCTCTGCAGAAGCTTTGTGTTTGATATAATCCCATTGGTTTATTTTTATTTTTGTTGCCTGTGCTTTTGAGGTCTTATTCATAAAATCTCTTCCCAAATCAAGGTCCTAAGGAATTTCCCCTATGTTTTCTTCTAGGAGATTTATAGTTTTGGGTCTTACATTTAGGTCTTTCATCTATTTTCAATTGAGTTTTGTCAAAGGTAAGACGTTGGGATCTAGTTTCCTTCTTATACATATGAATATACAGTGTTCCAAGTACCATTTTTTGAAGGGACTGTCATTTCTCCAGTGTATGTTCTTGATGCTTTTATCAAAATAATTTGTCTATAGATATGTGGATTATTAGTAGGTTCTCTATTCTGTTCCATTGGTCTGTATTTCTGTTTTTATGCCAGTAAGTGCTATTGTAAATTAAGTTTAAATTATCAATATTGAAGATAAAAATACTTTAAATAGTATAATGCAAATATAAATATTGGTGGAATATAGCATCACGGTGAATCCAATGTTTTGTCTAAATTAACAAACCTATGTGACAGAAATACATTTTGAAGTCTTTGTAAAATATACCTAATTCAGTGTTACATCCAAACAAGCTCTGACAGCCTATCCAACTAAATAGATGCTATAGTTGATAAATTTTACATATACCAAAACAACTACAAAATTTTGATGATCATCAAGGAATTGAATATAAATTTTAAAAAGTACTTTTACTTACTGTCCTTAATCAATAGGATTTTAGAAATGTTTGAACCACTATATTTACACCTTTCAATTTAAAACATTACAATTAAGAATTTTTTTATCTGGCAGAATTTGTTCTGAGATTACTGAATACATTGTGTTTCCTCACTTTGAAATATTAACATAGACAGACAGTGGTCAGTTGACGGTATCAACAATTTCAAATGTATTTATTAACTGCTTTTTGCATAAAAATAATGCAGGCAATTTTGTTAAATGTATTAGGCTGTTGCAAAAGTAATTGTGGGTTTTGCCACTAAAAGTAATGGCAAAAACAGCAATTACTTTTGCGCCAACAAAATAAAATTAAAATATCAGGTTGATAAATACAGTCTTTAGAAAAAAACATGTAACATAGCATTAGAGACATTTCTTAAGTTAATATACTTATAAAATATGTAAATATACATCAAAAATTAACTATACTGCTTCTGTTACTTTTAATGTTCAGATAATCAATAGAAAACCTTTTTACTCACTATAAAATGCTTGGATTTATGCTATTCTTATATTTTAGAAATAATTTTATTTTTGAAAGTACTTGTTAAATAGAATTATTTTATATGTCCATTGACATATAAATATGTTAGTCAATAAATATTTCAAAATATTAGAACTATATGAGTATCATTTTAAAGATTCTATTAGTCCTCCTTTACTCTCAAAGCGATCATGGACAAACAATTAATTATATGGCCAATCTACTTTTATTATTTTTATGTTTCTATTATCATCACTAAGCCTCTGCTTCATCCCCTTTCATATTACCAATTTTTATAATCTTTGACATATTAAGAATGACTTCCTGTTTTTTCTTGGAAACTAGTGTCTTTATTTTTCAGTTGACATGAACTACTACCGTGCAATTCTATGTTGACCAACACTTCTTTGAAATTGTGAAAAAGACTAAATCTCTAGTTTCCTTTCAATAAAATAAAGGCTTGGAAGACTGATGAAGGGCTAAATTTAATTTTTACAAGTTACTTACTATGGAGCCTTAGAACATTACATAATCTGTTAGCACATTATGTAATATTATTCCTTATCTGCATTACAAATATAATAATGCTTACTTCATAAGTTTTCTGTAAATATAATATCATAACTCACCAAGTTGGCAATGATTCAAAAGCTTGATAGTACACTGTTGGTGCAAACAAAGGGAAACATGAACTCTCATACAGTGCTGGTGGGATTGCAAATTGATACAACCCATATGGAGAGGAGTTTGGCAATCTTTTACTAAACTGCATACACATGTATCTTTTGACTCAGAAATCCCAATTCTAAGAATATACTAGGAACACCTCCAAAAATAGAAAAATACATATGCACAAAGTTAGTCATTCTGTATAATTGATCATTGCAAAATGCTGGAAAACAGCTAAATATTCCAGCATAGAAGATCCACTGCATGAACTACGGTACCTACAAGCAAAGTGATACTATAAAGCCTTTTAAAAAATAAAATGAGGAACAATTCTATGAACAACTATGAAGGGATTTCCAAGAGACATTGTAAAATTTAAAAAGTAAAGTATGAAGTGATTTATATTAATACACTAGCCTTACCAGGCACGGTGGCATGTGCTTGTAGTTCCAGCTACTCAGGAGGCTGAGGCAGGAGGACTGCTTGAGCCTGGGAGGTCAGGGCTGCAGTGAGCTGTGATCACGTCACTGGACTCCAGCCTGGGCAACACGGTGAGACCCTGGCTCAAGAAAAAAAAAAAAGAAAAAAGAGGAGGGTGATGGAGAAAGAGAAAGAAAAGAAAATATAGAGCCACGCACAGTGGCTCATGCTTGTAATCCCAGTACTCTGGGATGCCGAGGTGGGTGGATTGCTTGAGGTCAGAAGTTTGAGACCAGCCTGACCAACATGCTGAAACCTCATCTCTACTAAAAACACAAAAATTAGCCAGGTGTGGTGGCGGGCATCTGTAATCCTAGTCACTCAGGAGGCTGAGTCTGGAGAATCGCTTGAACTCGGGAGGCAGAGGTTACAGTGAGCTGAGATCGCTCCACTGCACTCCAGCCTGGGTGACAAAGCAAGACTCTGTCTAAAAAAAAAAAAAAAAAAGAAAAGAAAAATGTATACATTTGCTTATCTTTCCAAAAAGAAATACAGAAAAGGTAAACCAAAAAACAATGAAATTTATTACATTCAAGGGTGCAGGAGAAACAGTGGAATGGATATGGAAAGGAAAGACATTTATCTGAATATACCTTTTTTGCATGATCATGAGGGTCTTTTTGAAAAGATTGTACATTAAAAATGTTAAGTCTACAAATTAATCTAATTCAAAGAATTCTTTTCATAGAAGTATCATAAACACACTGAAGAAAAAAAGGAAAAAAACTGAACTCAAGTAATTTATAAGGGCATTCTTTGGCTGGGTGATTATTATCAATCTTGGGCAGTATGGGTTAGTGAAGGGAGGGGACTACTACAAACAAACCCTGGGCCACTATTTTATTTTTTAGTCATATGAGCAAAGCAATTTTGAAATCATTTCAGATATATTATAGAATTGAGAAAATAAGTAAATGTATTGATGTTGGGAGCCAGGGTTGAAGGAGGGAAATAAAAATATAAAATAGGGGAAGAAAGAACCTTGTGGAAAGGAATTAAATTTAGAGATACTGGTGTAAGCTCATGGTTTCAAATGTATGTATTTGAGTGTGTATTTACATGTACATATGTGTATATATGTACACATACATATATATGCATACATATGTGTATAGATGTAGATATAGATATATAAATATATGGTCACACACACGTATGCATGTATTCCCTATCTCTGACCACTGCAGGGGTCTATAAACAGATATATTCATTAACAATACACATATCCAGCAACTCAGAGATCTTGATTTTTTAAATCATATTCCCCACTTAAAGGAAAAACATTTTCAGGGCTACTATGTTATAATTAAGGAGCTCTCAAAAAAAATGATGAGGACATGTAACAGGGACACAAGTACTAGCTTAAAGGGGATCCACTGTTTAGATCTGGAAAACTCTGAACACCAAGATTATTAAGTATAATAATTAAAAACAATTGAAAAAATAGAAATCCATGCACCCAAACCAATCATTAACAGTTAAATATGTATGTACATACATACACAAATACATAAAAAAATGTACAAATGGGAGGTGGTTAAGTTCCAGCTAATAAATGTGACGCACATGCTATAATGGGAAAATTATCATTTTTCAAACATATAGTAAAATTTTATTAATTTAAGAATCATCAATGGATGATAAGCTTTGGGGGAAATTTCAGTGAGCCAGTGAGCACAGAATATTTTCATGCCTTAAAAGTGTTTCTCACATATTGCTTATTATTTGCAAAGGAAAATGTAGTAAATTATACAGTAGAGAAATCAGACATCCCCTTGTCGGGGTATTGAAAACTGATATAACCAGTGAAGCAAATGAATGCCATGTGCCCTCAAATGTGATTTTCTGAGAAGTGCACGACTTCACCTAAGTATTATTCCAGCAAGAAATAAATAATGTGAATCTAATGATGAGGAAACATCAAGAAAGCTCAGGTTGAGGAATCATTTATAGAATACAAGCAGTAGATAATGTATTTTTATTTTGTTATATTTTCCCCATTTTAATTTTAGAGTCAGGAGGCACACGTGAAGGTTTCCTTACAAGGATATATTGTGTGGTACTGAGGTTTGGGCTTCTTTTGATTGTGTCCCTCAGATAGTGAACATAGTACCCAATAGGAAGATTTTCAACCCTTGCCCTCCCCCTTGCTTCCTCCTTTTGGAGTCCCCAGTGTCTATTGTTTCCAACTTTATGTCCTTGTGAACCCAAGATTTAGCTCTTGCTTGTAAGTGAGAATGTGCAATATTTGGTTTTCTACTTCTGCCTTAGTTTGCTTAGGATAACAGCCCCCAGCTGCATCAATGTTGCTGCAAAGGACACGATTTTATAGTTTTTTTTTTTTTTTAAGGTTTTTTAATGGTTATGTAGTATTCCATGGTGTATATATACAATGTCATAAAGACCAAAAAAAAAAAAAAAAAGGCTATGGTAATGTTTTAAAATTAAAAATACTAAATAAACAGACAAGATAACTTAATACAAGACCTGCATTCTTCACTGGTACAAAATTAATGCAATAAAGGAGACTACTCAAGTGAAAACACTGAAATACAGTCCGTAGATTACACAACACTATTAAATTACTGTTACAGTTTTTGACTGTTCTATGATTATATATGGTAAGTAATATAGTATTCCTAGGAAATATACAGAACTATCTGGTAGTAAAGGGCTGTAGTTTACTTATTAAAATAATGTAAAATGTTTACAGTAATTTAATCTATAAAAAGATGGTGTTCTTTGTACTGTTCTTATTCCTGAACTTTTCCTGTATGGCTGAAATACTTTTCAACTATATTCAGTTATAAAAAATAGCAACAATTAACATTATTGAGTATTTGCTATATAACACACTAAGTACATAAATAGTGTTCTTTTAATTAATTATAATAATAACCGTTTCAGTTAGGGTCTTCTGTTTCCTCCCTTTCACAAGTGAAGACACTGAATTTAGGGAGATAGTGGGTTGAAAGTGACTGAAAAATATTAAAAACTAAAAGAATAGGTTAGCATTCTTAACTTCACACATTATAAAATTCTTTTTCTTAAAATTATACAACCCAGCTGCTTTCTGCTGTTTGTTTCAGTAACACACACACACACACACACACACACACACACAACCTCTTGCACACTCTTATTTAAATTCTGTCATGTGAAAAATTTGCAGCTCAAAATAAAAAGACTCTGACAGGACGAAAGGGCTACGGCTAGTCTGTCTTCTATTTATTATCTTTTCCTTCGAATACCTCACAATGAATTGTTTATTTCATTGCCACTGTGAGTAAGCCAAGACTATTTCTTGTTCTAAATTTCATTTCACTGGTATTTTTGTAAATCTTTGTGAGCAAGCAGTCATGAAGAGACCTCCGCAAAGACCTGAAAGAAAAGTAAACTCTAAGCATAGACTTCAGATCATCCTTGTTGAGTTCAACAGTGTTCTCGGAAAGCTATTTGAGAATCAATGTAATTGAAAAGCATCAAGGTCTTTCTGCTTTGTATCTGCATTACTTTGATAGAAGTCAGTCTTTATATAAAAATAAAACATTTTTATGATAAAAGAAAGTGTGAGGTGATTTCATTTCTTTGAGATGCAAGGAAATATTTAGACATGTTTAAACCACAAGAAACATATATTCTTCTCAGAATGCTATACTCTAAACAAGTAATACACCCTAAAAAAAATTATTTTCCATGCTTCCTCTAAATGCAGAAAATGGAGAATTACCTTGAAGAAAGTACTATTTGGATACATTGAATATTATAACACAATGTTCTGATATTAGTCACCTATATTATAGATAAACCTCCATACCCCAATAATAAATTCAAATTCTTATCTCCCCATTTCATCCTTCTTGTATATGATTAAAACATAACAATTTACCACTATTTTCTTCAAGTATAATATGAAGTAACAATGAAATAAATAAATCTAAATATGTATATAATTCTTGAAAATCAAGTTTAGAACATAGTCTCAATAACCAGGGATTTAGAAGCGAGGTATGCCCAACATGTTGGATTCTAATAGTTGTTAACATGTTAATCCTTTTGGGCACAGATAGATATTTATTCTCCACCCTCTGCTTTTGTTTTCTAATTCCCCACCCAAACCAGAAAACTAATTGTTTCTATAATGCCTGTGTTATTTTGGAATTTTGTGATTTCAACTTTTTATTTTATTGACATTTGCTTCATATTTTCTTGGTATTTCTTTTCACGTGTTTTATTTTCCATTTTTCTGTATATTTTTCCTTTTTCTATATCTCATATAAGTTGCTGGCTACTTAAGTATTCATAATGAGAGTCAATATCTTTTTCTTTTTTAAAAAAACTTCCGACGTATAATTATTGCTATAATAGGATTTATTTTGTCATTTTTATTTCATATTATTCACTAATTGTAGTTTTGATTCTTTTTTTTACTCTCTGGACATTCACAATTCCATGACAGTTAAGTAAGTAAAAAGAACCAAACTTCAAAGCTGTGTATAAGTGAAGCCCCATTTTTGGTATCTTCATATTACACATTCAAATAAACAGCAGTCTAACTCCAGAGGCCTTGAAACAATGTGGCTCTTTGCAGCATCATTGTATTTTATTAGAAATACAAGCAAATAAGTAAAGTAACAGGAGAATACATAATTAATTCTGATGATGAAATTAGGAAAGCTGAATGGAAAGAGAGCTTAAATCAATTATGTAAGCTAATCTATTAGAGGACTTTGAGAAGGATCTTGCACAAAGGAAGCTAGGAAGAACTATTGACATCTTGGCAAAATAGTAATAATTAGAATTTTAGGAATTCGACATATTTAGGAAAATCAGTAATTAACCTTACAACAATTGGTTATGTTGCTGAGACATTTTTGTTAGATTAGGTTTTGGAGAAATAAAAGAAAATTCCAAAAAGACCCTGCAGCTAAAATGTAAGTGCATGACTCATATACCAAGTGGATTCATGTTAATTTCAGTTGAAAGGGATAATGTGGCCAAAGAGAAAGTGGGGGTTGGATGGCGTGTATTAGTTTTCTATCACTGCTGTAAAAATTCATCACAAATGTATTGCCTTAAAACAATACAAATTTATTATTTTACAATTCTGTATGCAGAAATCCAACATGGATCTCAACCGGCTACAATAATTTGTCAGTAGGGCTGCAATCTTTTCTGGGAGCTTTAGAGAAGAATTCATGTTCTTGACTTCTGTAGCTTCTAAAGGTCCACTGCTTCCCTTGACTCATGGCCCCTTACTCAATCTTCAAAACCAGCAACATTGACCCAAGTCCTCACTCTGCAATCTCACTGACCCTCCCTTCAAGTCCCTCTTCCACTTTTAAGGACCTTTGTGATTACATGGGTCCCCATTTACAATCCAGAGTAGTCTCCCTATTTTAAGGCCAGCTGATTGGCAATCATAATTTCATATGCAAACTTCATTACATTTCCCTTTGCCATGTAAATTAACAAATTATGGGGCTTCAAGAATAAAGATGTGACCATGTTTGGGGTGACATTGGGCATTATTCTGCATACCATAAGAGGTAATTCTGCTTTCCAGGCAATATTGAGATTGGTGTACCATCCTCTAGGAGACAGAAGTATGAACAAATGTTCCAGGAAGCTTCAGCATGTTCTCCCTTGTTCTTCATGGTAAGCTCTTTAATCCCAGCTGAGGCTAAGCCATGGACTCTGCTTTATTGCCCTATACCTATTAAGAATAAAGTATGTTTCTGCCTAGGGCTTTGGCACATGCTTTGCTTGTGCTATCCTGATTAACTCTCAAAGCTTGATTCCCAAGATTCTTTGTGGAACCTTGCCTTCAAAAGCATCTACAAGAATAAATGCCACCACTCCACAAGACTGAGTACTTCATGACGCAAGATAAAAATGGCCACTGCCACTCAGACTGCTACAGCAAGTTGGAAGTCAAAAGTTTCCTTTTCAATCTCTACCTTAGCTTTAAAAAAAAAAAAAAAACTGTAAGTCTATGAAATGAAGGATAATGAAAAGGATGAAAGCGGTCAAAAAATTCCCCAAAGCCATTAAATGATATTAAAGAATTAGCCATTTCTGAAAATATTTGTAACACCAAAATATTATTGACCAGAGTTAACTGAAGTTATCCATAAGAAAGAATCCAGTAACGGGGAGAGGAATCAACACGTAAATTACTTTGTTGTATTTACATCAGGTAAAATGGCTTAACAAAATCAAGACAAATTACTGCCCTTTAAATATCAGATTTATTGCAGTGGGTTCTATTTCATTATCAACTTATTTTATTATTTAATAGAGCTGTTCAGTATGAACACCCTTGCAACTCACTGAAAACATTTCTTTGTATGCTCATGAGGCCTTTTTGGATTAGAGTTTGATTACAGTGGGCAGATTATAGAAGGATATGCAAGATAATAGGATGATTCATAGAACAAGTTGGAGATAGACACAACCAAAAATCAGCCAAAAGGGCTGAAAGGCCGATACAAACAAAGGTAGGCACTTTAAAAAAAAGAAGAAGAAGAAAAAAAAAGTTTTGGTGGGAGGTTCCAAATCAAACTTTTTTTTATTACTGACATAAAAATATAAAGATGAGGAAAGGGAAAAAAATTCCTCAAGTTTTTAGAAATTAGCTTCCATATCAAGATCAATGAAACATGGCTAGTTGGACTCAATTCAATTAATTCCTGAATAAAATTGAAATATGTCCTGTGTATCAGCACACTTTCTCCCCTGACCATTGTAAATACTCCCATGTTCCTCACAGAGGATCTTTAGGACCCTGCCATCTACCTTGTTTTATACCTTTACAGACAATTACACCTGTCTTCAGGCATCCTGTGAACTATATTTTATAGTACTTCAGGTAAAATCTAACTACTTTATATACAATAAGACCATCTCTTTGATTTATACTATATTTCTCTAGAATCTTACTTGCCTCTTTCAATAAAGAATCGTAGTAGATTTTAAGCCATGGGGAACAGTTTTATAATAACTCCCAACTTTATTTGGAATTCTTGATTTCCAAGCTAATATAGCTAATGGATTTCTGTAGCTTGCTGCAGAATTTATTTTTTCTATTGGAGTTTTTCAGAATGTGTTACTTTATTTTTATTGGAATTAAATTTTAGTTGCATCTCAGCAAGTGCATTAAAAAAAGTTTCTTTTTCTCAGCCTTCTGTTCTTTTTTAGGCTATTAAATCTCCTATCTACAGGCATCTTCAAACCATAGTTGCACGCATATATTGAGCAGAAATTAGTAAAAGATTATCAGTATATTTTACTCCTTGATATAAAGAAACATGAGACTTTTGCAAAAGCAACTGAAGAAGAACTTTTGATATAGGTAAAAATTAAAGAAAGTAAAAGCAAGTAGATAAACAATATCTGAAAGGACAATAAAGGAAAATGCACTTTTAAAGTTTCTTCCTTCCCCACCATCTCTAGCTTGCGGAAGATATTGCTCCATTACTTTCACCTGATCACCCTTAATTTGTCTCCCAGTTCTCCCCTTCAGCTGGCTTCATAACTTGTTCAGGCCAGAAAAGAGAAAACCAATATACTTGAGTAATATAAGAAAAATATGTTTTTAACTGGATCTGTATTTATATGGAGAATAAACTAATATGGTTCTTTTATAGTTTGAAGACCACAAAAAATAATCAGAAGGTAGAGAATTATGGACTTGTATATCTTCTAGAAAAAAAAGTAAATTGCTGTTCCTTCCCTTACCTATCTCAATGGTGCAATATTAACTATGTTAATAAAATTGCTGATTTTGATTTTGGAGTTCCTGCAGTCTAAGGAAGAGAGGTAACATCAGGCCTTAAAAAGAGAAAGGTCAGTGGAATGCAAACCTGAAAAGGTCAGGTTACAGGGGTGGAGGCAGCTTTGCTAGACTGTCCAATTCCATGTTAGTAAACACTATGCATCTCAATAGAGAGCTGCAGAGAGCCACACAGCACCTAGAGACCATTCAGACACTCGAGTGAGGGCTGCACGCGAGCTGGAAGAGGTTTTTACTAACCATCTTTCTTGTTTCTGTCCGTGAATACTTCCTATGAAAATCAATGCATCACTGCTTTATTTGTCCAGAAAGACTAAAATCGATCTATGACCTGAAACTTTACTTTACCCTGACAAAATTACTCCCTTGGAAACAACTTTCTCCTTTATCGGTGATTAAGTTCTCTGTGACAAAGATTAGATCCATGAATAGTTAACCTTATACTTGCGCAGGACTGAATGGTATTAGTTTGGGATATTCCCCTAAATTTGCACAGATGTGAGAACACAACTTGAAACATGAATTAATACCTCTGAGCCATTAATGAAATATGAAATGTCTTATAGAGAAGGTGCCATTCTCTAGATAAGGAATCAGTCGCTAACAGAGACCTCAAACAGGAAGTTATTTTTCCTAACAGAAGGGATTAACATGTTCTTTCTGTCACTCAAGGCACCACCATGCCAAATGAAAGAACAAGCAACAATTGCTCATATCAGAGAAATGCCTTTTTTAAATATTATCATCAAACCTGTGTGTCAATTATATTATCGATCATGCTCAAAAACCCTTTGCATTATAAAGTCCTAAGCTAACCCCTTTAAACATTGTTAGGCAAACATATTAAAGCTAGTTTCAGTTAGGATCTTGACAAATGCATTAAGATGTTAGAAGGAAAAGGATGTTAATAAACATATGTATGGTTGGCGGAAGGGTGTAATATTTCATGGTATTTAAAAACACAGGCTCTAAAGTCAGACCAGATCCTGAACTCATGTTCTGAGTTAGAATTCCAGCTCTTCGTATACACTGTATGTTCATAAAAATAATAAAAGTAATAACATTTCTAGTATTACTATGTGCCAGACATTGCATTGGCTGCTTTGCAAACACTATCTACAATCAATAAACATACTTTGCTCATGCAAAGTATAAGTACTTTATTTACTTTTTTTTACTCTTTATTTACTCTTGCTGCCACCTCGCTCTCTCATGCACATATGCCACTATCTAAACTTTAAAGGAAAATCACATGTTACAACCTCTCAAGTTTTGTAATCTTGTATGTTGTGACACCTTCTTTCACTACTATACGTGGGCATAATTAATTAATCATTCCTTCTAATATTTTCCCATAATACACTTTAGATCAGGCTGTTGTTTCACTTCTTCATGTGCTTATACTTCTAAAAGATACACGAACTTTACCATGTGCCTTGTACAAGTTTCTTTCCTATTGTTCCTATAATATTGTTCCAGACTTTCAGTATGCCCTGAAAAATATTATTTTATTGAAGATGAGGTACCTGACACTGAATTCCAAACTGTAAACACATGAAAAAAAGTGATTCTGGAACTGTAGAATATGGTTCATAAAGGTTCAAGGTTGAAAGGGAAGAAAGTAAATACATAGTTCAGTCGGTGCATTGGAGAGAACAATACTGTAGCAGGAAGAATCAGGAAATGTTTTTCAAATACAGCAGAGATGCTTTTTCATTAAAATAATTATTTAGCAAATGGATGTTTGCAAATTCCTTGCAACTAAAATACAAAAACATGAGAACCAAGATTAAAAATAAAACACTAACCCAAACACCTGTGAACAAAAGAAGATCAGTGGGTCTCTGCTGATAAGAGAAGGATCACAAGATAAAAATCAGAATTACACCACTTCATGTAATGCCTGTTGATTCAAGTGCAAGAAAACAACTTTATTGTTTTATAGAGAGGTGTATTTTTGTTAAATCATGTATGCCTATAGATCCAATTGAATCAACACTCTAAATATTTACTATGATAGAGTAACAGAAGGAGATAATTCCATATGGTTATTCCATTTGGTTAGTGCTGGAGAAAACTAATTAATTTATTCATTTATTATTTTCAAAATTATTTTGTCTACTATGAGTCAAGCAAAATTTTAGGTACTAGAGATATAGCAATTATTAAAACAAAGTCTTTGCTCTTATGGACTGCATAGTGTATTGGAAGGAGATAGACTATGGTCAAATAAACATATAAAAATAAAGTATATTAAAGTGCTATATATTAAAGTATATTAAGGTGCTATATATACAGATGCTATGGATAAAAATGAAGCAGACGAGGAGAGTCTAAAGGGTGCTATTCTGTGCAGGGTAATCAAGGAAGCCCACACTGGTTTATGTTTGAGTGGTAATCTAAAGATGGGAGGGAGGAAGTCCTTTGGATGTTGGGAGAAGCAAACGAAGAACTGCAAAAATTTGAAGCCATGCAGTCTCACTGCTCCCAATCAGTACTCTGCACTTCTTTGTAGAGCAGAGCTGTCATGAGGATTAAATGAGATAATATATACAAGGGATTTAACACAGTCTTTTCAAAACATCTAATTATCAGAATGGCTATTACTAAAAAGTCGAAAAACAACAGATTCTGGCGAGGTTGTGGAGAAAAAGGAACACTTTTACACTGTGGGTGGGAGTGTAAATTAGTTCAATCATTGTGGAAGACAGTGTGATGATTCCTCAAAGACCTAGAAGCAGAAATACCATGCAACTCAGTAATCCCATTACTGGGCATATATCCAAAGGAATATAAATTATTCTATTATAAAGTCACGTGCACAGGTACGTTCATTGCAGCACTATTCACAATAGCAAAAACATGAAATCAACCCAAATGCTCCTCAATGACAGACTGGATAAAGAAAATGTGGTACATATACACCATGGAACACTATGCAGCCATACAAACAAACAAGATCATGTCCTTTGCAGGGACATAAATGGAGCTGGAGGCCATTATGCTTAGCAAACTAATGCAGGGTCAGAAAACCAAATGCCACATGTTCTTACTTAAAAGTAGGAGCTAAGGGCTGGGCACGGTGGCTCACGCCTGTAATCCCCAGCACTTTGGGAGGCTGAGGCAGGTGGATCGCCTGAGGTCAGGAGTTCAAGACCAGCCTGACCAATATGGAGAAACCCAGTCTCTACTAAAAATACAAAATTAGACGGGCATGGTGGCGCATGCCTGTAATCCCAGCTACTCAGGACGCTGAGGCAGGAGAATTGCTTGAACCTGGGAGATGGAGGTTGCCGTGAGCCAAGATCGTGCCATTGCACTCCAGCCGGGCAACAAGGTGAAACTCCATCTAAAAAAAAAAAAAGTAGGAGCCAAGTGATGAGAACACATTGACACACAGTAGGGAACAACACACACTGGGGCCTGTGAGATGTGATACTGGGAGAGGGAGAGCTCATGGATGCTGGGCTTAATACATAGATGATGGGATGGTCTGTGCAGCAAACCACGATGGCACATGTTTACCTATGTAACAAACCTGCACATCCTGCATTTGTACCCATAAACTTAAAATACAAGTTGGAAATGCATAAAAAAAGAAACAAATTACAAATGCTAACATAGACGAACGCAAATATAGACCTTTCAGTCTACAGTAATTTAATAATGACACTCTTTATTGGCTATAGAAATATGACAGATATGCAAAATTGTTACTTACTAAAAACCCTGCAGAATATTATGTTAAAAATAAATACTTTTCAGCTGTGAAAATATTGGCAACATAAAAGGAATTTTCATACCAATCTCTGTAACTTAGGGGTAAAAATAACAGTCAAAGAACAGAACAGGAAACAGTGGAGTTTCCTGAGCAGTCATTGGTGAAAATTTTTCTATGTTGAGTGCTAAAAGATTTTTTACCATGTGTTTTACCATGAAACTTTCAATAAAATTTTGTGTTTTACCATGAAACTTTCAATAAAATGTGTTTTACCATGAAACTTTCAATAAAATGTGTTTTACCATGAAACTTTCAATAAAATGTAAATAAAAACCCAACCCAGAACATTTTCTCTTATTTGTAGAATTTACACAGTTTAGAACTGCACATGCCCCTTGACGTCCTCAACGCATTCCAACAGCCAAGTGGCAAATGTGCCATGCTGACTGAGAATGCCTCGCCTGCCTGTGTGGCTGCACATCATGACCACATATGTAGCAACCCATCAGTTACAAAATGCTCTGTTGGCACAGCCTCTTCTGGCAGTGGCCAAATGGTTGCTCCTGAATTCACACTTATAGAAAAGCCAGGCAGCTTTCTTGACTGTGATGGCATAACTCATAGGCAAGCTAAGATGAGCTCAGAGGTACTATATTTTCATGCACATCACAGACTAGTTCAATTAAGTGTCAATTTTGTTATTAAATGGAGGAGGTTACTAGTTGTGATGGTCATTAGCCTCCATAAATTGACTGTTTCTGAGTCAACACTTTCAGGCAAATGGCCCTCATCAGCTTCTAACCATCGACTTCAATACAGCGTCAATCATTGCACCACTCTCTCATCAAGCACATCTCTGAGCAAAGCCTTCTGTTTCCTTAGAGCCATTCCCCTCCTGAGCACCTCAAAGAACTTTGTGGAGTCAGCAGATCAAGTTGACTTGCAAGATTTTCTTTTCCCATTATGTTCTTTTTAAAAGCCATGTCAACCTATTTTATTTCTCAAGGTCTTCCACTCTCTGAGACTTACAGAAACTTGCAAAGACTTCAGAAATTTTGCCAGATGATTAGTCTTTAGCCTTGTTGGTAGAGCCTATTATCCTAAAAGCCCAGGTACTCACTTTGCTCACATTATCCTTCTAGTGAATTATCTAGATAACAGTGTAGATATAATTTAATATAAACTGTCACATTTAATTTACACACAACAACCCAGTATAACAGCTATTATTATCTCCTTTTAAATATAAGGGTGAGGTTCAAAAAAGTTTAGATAATTAACTGTTTTCAAAACTTTTGTTCACTCTACTGTGCCCGTACTTTTTACTTACGATACGTGAGAATACAAGCAAATGATTATAAATAAATGCATTCAAGAAGTAACAGACAGATCTCCTCTAACGCTAGGGCTGTTCTGGTGCAAGTTAGAGGTGATTCCACCTTTTTCCCATATGGCTCAGCTTTATGTTTTCTCATAATCTTCTCCAAAGTATCTATATGCCCTTTTATTGTTCTCTTCTGTTCATAGGCGTTTTGTGATAGGTATAATTACCAACAATGAAAAAATCCCCTTTTCAGTTATATACATATGAAATGCCACATAAACTATTGCCACAATTTGATTCTCAGAGCTTGTTAATGGAGAGAGATTAAAACAATGCTGACTCCTGATTTTTTATTGAATTAATCTGTGGTCCAATTGCTCAATGATGGTCAGCAGCGCTATTCTGCATTTAATGACTCTGAGCATTGCAAAGTACTATTGCTAGCAATTATATATTTATATAGTAATAATATTTATATTTACTGAATATCAAAAATGTCCTGATTGATATGCTCTGAAGATAAAATACATCAAAATAAAAATGTAAACATATAAACTCATATTTATGTTTGTAGCAAAGTGGCTCTCAGGCCCTCAGATTAATGCCTTCTTTTAAGAAAATTTTGAAAAGTTGTTGCAGTTATTATTTTTGATTAGATCATCATTTAATCTTTCTACTTAAAATAACAGTAGTTTATACACCACAGTTACAGTGTTATAATAGTCTGTGTTTTTCTATGTGGCATTACTAGTGAATTGTATACCTTCAGATGATCTCTTATTATTCATTAACGTCCTTTTCTTTAAGATTGAAGGACTCCCTTTAGCATTTTTTGTAGGAGAGGTCTGGTGTTATTGAAATCTCTCAGCTTTTGTTTGTCTGGGGAAGTCTTTATTTCTCCTTCATACTTGAAGGATATTTTTGCCAGATATATTATTCTACTGTAAAAAGGTGCTTTTTTATTTTTCCTTAAGCACTTTAAATATGTCATGCCACTCTCTCTTGGGTCTGCAATGTTTCCACTGAAAAGTCTGCTGCCAGATACATTGCAGCTCCATTGAATGTTATTTGCTTTTTTTTTCCCTTGTTGCTTTTAGGATTCTTTCTTTATTTTTGACTTTTGGGAGTTTGATTATTAAATGCCTAAGGTAGTATTCTTTGGATTAAATCTGCTTGGTGTTCTGTAACCTACTTGTACTTGCATATGGATATCTTTCTCTAGGTTTGGAAAGTTCTCTGATATTATATCTGTGAATAAACTTTCTACCTCAATTTCTCACTCTACTTCTCTTTAAGGCCAATAACTCCTAGATTTGTCCTTTTGAGGCTATTTTCTAAATCTTGTATGCATGATTCATTCTTTTTATTCTTTTTTCCTTTGGTTCCTGTGACTGTGTATTTTCAAATAGCGTGTCTTGAAGCTCACTAATTCTTTCTTCTGCTTGATCAATTCTGCTATTAAGAGACTCATACATTGTTTAATATGTCAATTGCATTTTTCAACTCTAGAATTTCTGCTTGTTTCCAATAATTTCAATCTCTTTGTTAAATTTATCTGATAGAATTCTGAATTATTTATCTGTGTTCTTTTTAATTTCTTTGAATTTCCTCAGCACAGATAATTTGAATTATCTGCCTTAAAGGTCACATATTGCTGTTTCTCCAGGATTAGTCCCTGGAGATTTATTCAGTTCATTTGGTGAGGTCATGTTTTCCTGGATAGTACTGATGCTTGTCGATGTTCATTAATGTCTAACCATTGAAGAGGTAGGCTTTATTGTAGCTTTTGCAGCCTGGACTTGTTTGTGCCCATCCTTCTTGGGAAGGCTTCCCAAGGATTAAAGGAGAATTGGGCCCCAAACTCAATAATGTTTTGATTCTGGCAGACTTGTAGAGGTACTAACTTGGTGGTCTTAGATAAGATCTGGAAGAATTTTCTAAACTGCCAGGCAGAGACTCTTGTTCTTATCTCTTACTTTCTCCCAAACAAACAGAATCTCTCTGTGCTGTGCTACCTGGACCTGGGAGTAAGGGGACATGATCATCCCTGTGGCCACCACTGGGACTGCACTGAGTTACACCTGAAGCCAGCAGAGCACTGGGTCTCACCCAAGGCCCACTGTAACCAGTACCTGTCTACCACCCATGTTCACTCAAGGCTCTGGGGCTCTCTGATCAGTAGGTGGGGAAGCCAGCCAGGTGAGTTACCTCAGATCTCAGGTAGGTTCAGAGATGCTGTTCAGGAATCAGGTATTACAGTCAAAACCCTTAGAAATTTACCTAATGTTCTATTCTACTGTGGCTAAGCTGGCAATCAAACCACAAGACAAAGTCCTTCTCACTCTTCCCTCTCCTTTCTACAGGCAGAAGAGGCTACCCCTTTGGCCATCACCACCACCAGCCTATGAGGGGTTCTACCAGGCCATCACCAATGTTGACTTAAAGTCCACGGGTCCTTCAGTCAGCTTGTGGTGAATGCTGCCAGGCCTGGGACTCACCCTTTTAGGAAGTGGGTTATCCTATGTCCCAGTGAATGTCCAGAAATCCTGATCAAGAGCCTATTCCTGGACTCAGAGACCCCAAGAGCCTCCTTGGTGCTGTACCTCACTGTGTCCCAGCTAGTACGTAAGGTGTAAGACAGAGTCCCCTTTACTTTTCTCCCTGCTTTTCTCAAACAGAAGGAGTCTTTCACCATAGCCACCACATCTTGGAATATGCTGGGCCACATCTGAAGCCAGTATATCTCAGAGCCCAAGGCCCATGGCATATTACCTGGGTATTGTTGTTGGTTATTCAAAGCCCAAGGGCTCTTTAGTCAGCAGGTGATGAATCCTGCCAGGACTGGGTCCTTCCCTTTAAGGCAATGAGTTCTCCTTTGGACAAGGGTTTGTCTAGAAATGTCATCCATGAGCTGGGACCTGGCATGGGAGGATTTATGACTCTGCCTGGTACCCTAACATACTGTAGCTGAGCTTGTATCCAAAACACAAGATGGAGTCCTCTTTACTCTTCACTCTGCTCTCCTTAAGCAGAAAGAATGAGTCATTTTTGTTACTGCAAGCTGTACTGCCTGGGGCTGGAAAAGAGATGGCACAAACACTCCTTTATCCATGCCAGGTGATGTCTCTTTAGGTCATGTGCCACCATAGTCCATGATCTCTAAATCCAGTCCACCACTAGAAGTTAACTAAGAATTGCAGTCCTTATGTCCTAGACTGCCTTTTGAGCTTACCTAGAACCCTAGAGCACTTTAGCTTATGTTGGTGAGGCCTGCCAACTGATTGCAACTCAATTTCCAGCCACTGGGATGTGTGATGGGTGATTCCCCTCTGGATAGGTCTGGTGCAAATGTTCTCTCTGTGTGCACGTGCTGGCTAAGCCCAGCATGACTTTGCTCTCCACTCTAACAGGGCAGCATTGAGTTCAATTTAAAGTCTCACAATCTCTGTGCTCTCCCTCTCCCAAGCAGATTTCTCCATGCCATGTGGCCACTGCTAGGCTACGGGGACAAAGTGACATAAGCACTTCCTTAGCTGTCTCATCTGGTATCTCAGTAGGTCATGTGCCACCCCTAGTCCACTGGCTCTGAACCCAGTTCAGCACTAGCACTTGCCTAGGAATTGCATTCCTTGTGGCCTAGACTGTTACTCAAGTTCCTTAGGGCCTCAGAGTACATTAGCCTGTGGTTGCAAGACTTGCCAGAACTCAGGGTCTGACTGCTGGGATGGACAATTCTCTTCTGGCTAGGGCAGGTTCAAATGCTCCCTCTATGGGTGGGCATTAGCTGGGTACAACCGGTTCTGCTTTCTGCTGTGACAGGGCAGCACTGAGTTAAAGTCCCCTAGTATCTGTGCTTTTCCTGTCCCATGTGCACAGATTCTCTGTGCCCAGTGGCTGCTGCTGGGGGATAGGGGAGGGTTGACTTTTGTGATTCAAGATTGTCTCTTCTACCCCTTTTCAGTGCCTCTTTTAGCAATATGAAGTTTAAGCAAGGTACTGTGAGTGCTCACCTGATTTTTGGTTCTATTGATGATGCTTTCTGTGTGTAACTAGTTGTTAAAATAAGGTATTTTTGCACAGGATAGGCCACTTTGCTCCATCCCCTGAAATGATTTTTTAAATGGTTAGCAGTCAACTTCCATAGCAGCTAGGGTATGAGGGTATAGGGGTATAGGCTATTAAGGGGAAGATGAGTAGTGCAGCATCCACTGTGGGAAAATATTTTTCATTAAACAATACATTCAGTATATAAATCAACAAATAAAATATTCAGACATTCGAACCCATTCACAGAATTACTGTGAATGTGACAACATCCATAATTATGAATTACTATGAATGTAGGGGAACACAGGACGATTATGTGGAGGTTCAAATCCCATAACCATTGCTCCTTTCATTAACATAATTTTTCTAAAACCAATAAATCTTGTGAAAATTCTGAATTAAAAAAGGCACTCTTTCTTCAAGTGCCACAGTAATTACATTTTCAGAAATTCAGTCTACATTAAAACTATGTAAAAAAAGGTGCTTGTGACTAAACCAGAGTCAGGTTCTAGCACTGAATGATAAACAAGGCTTTCACCTTTAGAATATCTAGAGGGATATTTGAAAGTCATGAGCAACTTTATAATATTCTTAATTTTGTGATTCTGTCAACATTAATGATTCTCCTGACTCAAACACTAATGCCAGTAACAACCTCTCCCAATCATTAGGACACACAAAATTCTCTCATCAGAAATTTCCAACCTGCTTCCTTGAAATTTCCAAAATATCTCTTGGTTATGATACAACCCAACCAAGAACTATTAGTATAGGCAAATTAATCTTTAGTTAATGAAGTGGGGACATGCTTATGTTTCATGATTAAATATCCCACATTTTCCAGTTACATTCCAAGGGCACCCTCGAAAGACTCAAACACACACACACATATTCCCATTCAACACATACACACGTACACATAGGGGAGAAGAGTGTTGGGAAAAGTATGGGGCTAGTATAATAACATAAGAGCTACCAAAATGCTATATATCACTAAGTAGATGCATGTTACTTTGTAAATCGAAAATGGAATCTCAAGTTCTATTTACTGGTCTGATTATTATACTTTCATATATACTTAGAATTATATAATTCATTTCTAAAAATTTCAGATAGCAGCCAAGAAGAGTGTCAATTAGAACATAATGACATTCTAACATTATGGACAAAGATGCAGAGAGTATAATAATTAACAGAGAGGGAAACGGTCAAAATGAATTTAGAGAATGAACTGCTTTTCTTATTATACCATATTTGCAAAGTGAGTTGCAATAGTTGACCTCCCTTGGACTCAAAATTGTAGCCATTTGGATCAGTTCTTCTCTTAACAATTATAATAATAATTCAAAAACTTATTTGGGAAGTCATACTACATTGAAAAGTGTCCATAAAAACTCTTGGGGTCTTCGAGTAAATAATAATCTGGCTTTCCCTTTTTGGTGCATCTATGTTATCATGTGTATCTTAAAGAATATAATTCAAACAACTTTGAAATTCAAACTCAACCGAGTTTCTCCCAAAAGAAAATGGAGAGCAAAAAGGAGAGGCACAGAAAGAAAACAAGATTGTCATCTCATTAGGCAGAGGATTGAAGAAAAATGTATTGGAATATGTTCATCATGCCTAACTGCCTTCACAGACTGCATATACTTGCCTTATAACCTGGACATGCTGAAAAAGGCTTTTAGCTACTGCATAAATTATTTTTCCTTGAGAAGAAGCAATAAAGAACCAGAGGAGTCTCAGCAGGCTGAAGTATCTAGACAAAGCTAGATTTATGGGGAAATAACTGTTACTAATAATAATAATTACTACTCAGAGAAAAAGATATCCTTCATTAAAATCACCTCCTTTTCTTATGCTCTGAACATCATTTCCTGTGTCTTCTTTGAATATATTTTCACAATTTTCATCAACTTCCCACAACCATTTAACTTGCTATCCTGTCTTCCCTCCTAATTTTTCCTATATATTCTTTCCAGATTGATCTTAAATTGCTCTCTTTAGTTACTCCAGGGGAAAAAATATTTAAAATATGAATCATACGAAGTTTAAGCCATCTAGTTTGCTTTCAAAGTCCTTAACAGTTTGTTCTATCCAATATTTTCATCTGTATTTTTTAATATTCCCTGAAATGAGTTCTTCCCACTGTTCTACTCAAGCCTATGTGCTAAATGTAGTTACCAAATTCTAACAAGACATCTTCAAGTATAGTGGAGGAATATTCTGGATCCTCTACTTAGGAATCTAATGTCAAATCAGTTCACTATTGTGCTCTTAAGTTACAGTGTTATCATGTCATTTTACTATTTCTTATCTTTTGAATAGAGTGACCCGGAATAACTAGATATGTCATTTGTCAAGAATCTTTACCTTACTTTTTGTCACTGCTGTGGAGGATCAATATAATTTACATATTCAACTGAAATATTGATGCTGTATTGTCGTATGGACAGGAAATTACTTGAGTGTCAAGAAGTTGAGCTAAATGTCACAAGAAGACAGGTGCTCAAAAGGACGGGGTGTTCCAGGACAAACGTTTGAAAGTTAAAGATAAAAATTTTAAAGGATAAGCCTAATTCTCCCATTTTTTCCAATAATGATTTCTATAATTGTGATCAGAAAATGTAAGATGTTACCATGTTACAATGCAGTTAAGTTTAGGAAAATATTGTGAAAGCTTGCCTTAGAAGAACGCTTAAACTTTGGTCTTACTATCTTACTTTGGAGCTAGTATGGAGACATCAACAGCTCCAGTTCCCATAGTATCCAAAAGAGCTTCAAGAAATCTCCTAAATTTCCTGAGCCAGACTAGTTCTTCTTTTTATTATTTTTAAGTATCTACAGAACTCCGAAGAGATGCTATTACCATAAAAGTAATCACAGACACTTACACATTTCATGTATGCTGAAACTTATTATGTTTCCTCATGCTTTTTTCCCATGTGGAATATTACTAGGACTCTTCAGTACCAATCAAAGCCCTGTAAATTATTTGAGGATTAGCTCAGTCTTGCTTTTTTGGTTTGTTTTCATGAGCTTCTATTAAATAAGAAAGATGATTTGATTAACAGAATGGAAACCAATGAAAGTAGTTGTTTTTACCTCATGGATGTATAATGCCCCAAAATAAAGAAAACTTTATAAAGGATTCAAACCCAAGGTTAAGTATTCAGACTACCCCTTCCTTTTCTTGTTTTTCTTTGAAATCTTCTCTGCTTATCTTTGAAAATCTATTCAGTCTCTTTATTGTATAATAAAGCATATGTCTGATATTTGTCCCTAGTTCCTGAGAGATAACCTCTAAATTCTTGGAATTTACCAAATAATACGAGTATCTTTGTTGTTCATGGTTAGTCCTTAGATCATACCTGAGTCTGTGCTGAGGAGATGACTCAGGATAGGGCCAGAAAGATGAATCATGTGATTAGAGGGTTACAGCTTCTAGCTACTTGGTATCAGCCTAACCTCCCAACTGCTGGGAGAATAGAAGGGCTAAAGGGTGAGTTGAATCACATGGTCAAGGATTCAATCAATAATGCCTACATAATGAAGCCCCAACAAAAACTCTAGACACTGAGCTCAGTAGAGCTTCCTGGTTAGGGAAGACATGATATGCTGGGAGGGTAATTAACCCTTATTCCATGGGGAAAAGACACTGAAGCTCTGTATTCTGAACCCTCTCAGACCTTGCCCTGTGTGTCTCTTCATTTGGCTGGTCCTGACTTGAATCCTTTATAATAAAAATGCCACCACAAATTTAGTGCTTTTCTGAGTCCTGTGAGTCATTCTAGTAAATTATTGAACTTGACGCAGTTGTTAGTGGGAACCTCCAAATTTGTAGCCAGTTGGTCAGAAGTACTGGTTGCCTGGGGATACCTGAAGTGCAGCAGGTATCTGAAGTGAGAGTCATCTTGTGGAGAACTGAGCCCTTAACTCATGGTGTCTGCAGTAACTCCAGTAGGTTAGAGCCAGCACTGAACTGCAGTACACCAGTTGGTGTCAGAATACTCATACTTCTCTTTTCAGGTCTGATACTTCTGCCTGTATATTGCTACTTTACTCTCCCATAACTTTGGTTTACATGAGCCCTTAGCTTGATAGCCACCTTTGGAATATTTTAATCTCTTTTGTTGAGGCATAACGACTGCCAGAGCCTACTTCCTATCTTTTCAACTGCACAGGCAAACCTCATTGACCACTGATAATATTTTGCTCAATTTTGACCAATCAGTGGATTTAGACTAAGTAAAGAATTATTTTCTTGCTTAGAGGAACTTTTAAGTGGCAAACAGTGTTTTCTGCATCCTCTTCTCAAAGGTTCAACATCTAATACAAAGATTTTCCCTGCATATCTTGTGGGTCCATTTTTATCCCTTAGTGTTCTGAAAATGAAAGCAACATTTCATTGCTTTCCAGATGAAAATTAGTGTATTCAGCCCATTAAAAACACACAATATAATCTAAAATCAATACTTTTATATGACAGTATGAAGCATTTTTATATTAATAAATGTATTAACAGTATTGGTTCTAAATCTGAACCTTCTAACCATGGGATATAAAGTCCTGCTCCCCAACAAACCTGTTTACGTACAAACTATATACTTCCAAGTGCTCAATTTAGCAAAGTGTAATAATTTTCTCATCAATCAAATAGTGAACAAACCAAAACTTTTGGTTTAGTTAATCACAAAGGAAAAGGCTCATTAGTCCAGTTCATATGTCGCAAATTTTAAATCAAAGGGTATTATAGCTGTTTGAATGCCCAACTAAGATCCAAAGACAGTCTCATTGAAAAGTGGATATGTCAACGCTGTGAGCAATAAGAACGACAAACTCTCTTGATCTAATTTGTCCCTCCTCAATAACACATGACTTTGGAGATCAGTTCCTTATGTTTAAATGCTTCAGTCTCTTAGTGTCTCTGAGCTTGATCTCCTGAAAGACAGGGAATATGATTGGCCCAGCTTGCACACTATCAGTTCAATCCACTGTGAATAAAGAAGCTGGGATTACTTTGTACCAGTACGGTCACATCAGTTTACCAGGCATTTTAAGGTGGGAACTCAAAAGGATACAGGCTTGGAGGCAAAAAGTATTATGATTACAACTGCCCAGATTTACCTCATAATGTATTTTTTTTATTATTATTGTTGTTGCTGTTGTTGTTATGTGTTAGGTTTCCTATAAGTATTACCTCCATAGTTTAATGTGGAATATTTTAAATTCATCATCCAGGACTGACACAGTACAGGCCTCACAATAGATGATTAATAAATCATTGGTGATAGGCTATTAGAAAATGAGATTATACTTAAATCTTTGTCCATGGTGAGGATTTGGGAGATGATTGTTTAAAAAGGCTCTGGAAAACAAATAACATTTTATCAAAATGTATCACTATATGTGCCAAAACATGTGAAATGCAAAACATATAGTAAACTGAGAACTAGAACTGGTGTGATATAGTGAAAAGGGCCTGTAATTAACGAGGTAAAAGACTGAGATGCAATTTCCAGGTCATTCTTAACTATTTTTATGTCTATTATCAAGTTATTTTCGGATATTCAGTTTCTCTATTGGTAAGTAAGAGATCTGGGGAAAATGGATTTCAAGTTGCTCTTAAATAATTCCCTACAGATACAAAATGTTGTGTGATCTAGTGTAATAATTTCAATGCTCTAAGTTAATATTAAAGAGATATCAGTGTTCTAGAAGTATAATGAAAGAAGGCATGAAGAAAGAAATTTTTAAAAGACATATATTTATTGTGCCCTATAGTTTTTATTATGTACTTGTTAAGGTATTCTTAGTTATATTATTTAATTTTATCCTCATAAATATTCCATCAAAACTAGCTTAAGCATTCAATGAATATATTGGATTGCATAATTGAAAAGTCTTTCAGGCATGGCTTAGATTCAGAGTCTAACAAAACAGCATTTAGGTGTATTGATCAGCTAGCTGCGCTCTTCCATGGGTTGCCTTCATTTTCAGAAGGGTGTTTCCCTTCAGAGTAGCATGATCACTGCAGCAGATCCTGCCTACCATCCTGCAGTCTCATCATGTGATTAAAAAAAAAAAAGCGCAACTTAGAACCAAGATTTTGGGGATGCCACATGCCCAAATCAGACTCTATGTTTATCCCTGAACCAGCCACAGTTGCCCAATTAATACATTGATTTGTTCTCAATCGATTTGCTGCATCACAAGTAACATGAAATACATAAAAAGAGTAGAAAAAAGTGAAGGAAACTCCAGGCCCTATTTCTGGAATTAGAAAGCAGAAGTTAGACAGAATAGTGGATTCATTCATTCAACAAATGTTTAATGGCCACTGTCCATAAGCTGGACACTATACTGGGCACTGGGGATATTGCACTAAATGATTAGACAGTGTCTTTGGCTTTCATGCAGATCAGGTTGGTGAGACTAGGAGACAGAAAAACCTATTTTGAGAGTTGATTACTATTTCTGTTTCTCCAGGATCCCAGAGAGAAGGCAAATGCATTGAAGTAGGCCCCATATTTTATGCCACATTTCCCACAGATTTCCCACATTTTAAATTCATAAGCAGCACGGGAACCAGAGGCTAAGAAGCTGTGTTGAAAGTGGTGCCTAAAATATGTTTTAATAGAATGGAAATGTAGACACAATTCAAAATGTAGAATGAGGCTAAATGGAGTTTAAATGTTTACTTTTCTAGCTTTATCGAGAAAGTGTTACAAGTAAAGATTGATTGAAAGCACTTCAAATTTCTACATAGAAGCTATAATGTCCTTTACACTATTTAAACAATCCAATTGTTCTATTTCTTACTCTTTATTTTTAATATTGTTTATTCTGTTTTCTACATTACGTATATGCATAATTTAGTTTTTGTTTTTTGGCCTCTATAAACATGTAGCTTACAGTCAAAGTGATATGATTTAACAATTTAACTAATCTCACTAACATGTTTTTTCTATTCTAGAGAATTCTTGTCCAGGAAAATAAAACTGTAAATAACTTTGTTGTTCATTTTAGGAAGTTCCCATGAAATCATTTAATGAATATCAAATTATTCACCTTCTAAACAGACAATGTCAAAGAACTGTTTGCTACCTAGGATTTCAAGATTTTTATATTCTCAACTTAAAATTCTTACCTTACTGTGTCCGTCAATCCTTAACTATTAAATCATGGACCTTATCTTAATGAAGCCCCTGCTTCAAAAGATCCACCTAAAACCAGGCTCTAAAACCTTAAATCTCGTCTGCTTCTGCCCTCTCTACTTACAGATGCTACTGCGTCTGGAATTGGTTCCTTCCGTTGGGTTCTCGTTCTAGCTGACTTCAAGAATGAAGCCACGGACCCTCGCAGTGAGTGCTACAGTTCTTAAATATGGTGTGTCCGGAGTTTGTTCCTTCAGATGTCCAGATGTATCCAGAGTTTCTTCCTTGCGGTGGGTTCATGGTCTTGCTTGACTTCAGGAGTGAAGCCACAGACCTTCCCAGTGAGTGTTACAGCTCTTAAAGGTGGTGCCTCCAGAGTTGTTTGTTCCTCCCCGTAGGTTCATGGTCTTGCTGACTTCAGGAGTGAAGCCACAGACCTTCACAGTGAGTGTTACAGCTCATAAAAATAGTATGGACCCAAAAAGTGAGCAGCAGCAAGATTTATTTTGAAGAGCAAAAAAGCAAAGCTTCCACAACGTGGAAGGGGACCCAAGCAGGTTGCCGCTGCTGGCGCAAGTGGCTGGCTTTTATTCCCTTATTTGGCCCCGCCCACATCCTGCTGATTGGTCCATTTTACAGAGCACTGATTGGTCCATTTTACAGAATGCTGATTGGTCCCTTTTTACAGAGTGCTGATCGGTGCGTTTACAAACCTTTAGCTAGACACAGATCGCTGATTGGTGTGTTTACAATCCTTTAGTTAGAAAAGTTCTCAAGTCCCCACTGGACCCAGGAAGTCCAGCTGGTTTCACCTCTCACTACTAAGACTCTGTCAAGGTAGTGAGCTCCCTTACAAGCTTTGCCTGAAGAGGTGGTTTTGTTGGATTTTTGTGCAGCCAGAGAGAGTTTAACTACTCTGATTCTAACTTGGAGTTTGTGCATATACTTGTTGAAATGATTTATGAATGGATTGTAGGTTCATTCAGATTTTGAATAGATCACATTTTGTAGTACTGTAGTTAAGCTATAAAAATAATGTAGCAAATTACCAAGAATCATGTTAATAAAACTCTTAAGGCTATATGATTTCCACATGATTTCTGTTGTCTTCTTAAAGAATATTTTAAAGATTTCTGAAGAAAGAAGTGGGTATGGTCTGAAAAGAAATGTGCAAATCATTTGCAGACAAAGAATGAAATTTAAATTGACCAATTTGACTACTCATTGATACTTGATGAAAAGCACTGTATCCAGGATTACAAATTTAGATTCTTTATGAACTGTTTTCTAATGAAGTATAGAAAGTCAATCCTCAAAAGCCCTCAAAGGCTTTTGTGCAGTCTTTTATTTTTCTCAGCAGCTGTAAGTGCAAAAAATCCTTGTTGAAATTAATGCAAGATAAGGGGGTATCACAAACACAATCTAGTATCCAAGGAATATTTACTTTAAGCATTTTGGTTCATTTAAGTAACTGCAAGCAATGGCTTGTCTTACTACCTCCTTAAGGGAATTGCCTTCCTAAAGCTTAAGCTTATTTTTTGGTGTGTGGTTAAAATGTCAATTTTCCGTGATTACATTAATCTCAGTGCCAGGATTAGAACTCAAAATTTAGAGTCTCAGTCTAGAGTCGATTAGACAAGAGAAGAATTATAGTATTGACTACTCTGTCTTCCAGAGAGAAATAATGCAAATAGGTATAGCCTTAGGGTCACAAAATTATACGTTGGCCTCTCAAAGTCCTGGTATCTCAGGGGTTTTTTTGTATACAGAGAAGGTAAATTCAATGAATAGTTGGCAAAATAAGTGGCAATCTTTAAATTCCAGCAGCAGTCTTTGCCTGTGAGAGAAAAGGATTTTCTCACACAGAAAAAGGAGAAATCCACAATTGCATCCTATGGCAAGGTATTCCAAAGACAGGAGTAGTTCAGATGGAAAAAAAGGACAAAAGGTAGCCAGGTGATTTGGGGCTCGCTCCTACTGGGCAGTTAGACAAAATAGATTGTGAAATGCTTTTGCATACAACAATGCCCTATAAAAATGCCAGCCCATTAATCATGGATGATTTTAATTACTGTGATATTGATTAGTATAGCAACTATGCAAAATCTAAGCCAGACACTGTGCTTTCCTGAGCTTGCTTTTTTTTCTCTCCTCTCAGTTTTATGAACAGCTGGCTTAACCAAAGCCTATTTTAAGACCCAAAAAAGAGCAAACATGAATAAAATAAAGTTGAAGGTTGTAGAGGGGGTACAATGAGACGTTATTGAATAAAAGAGAATTCTGGTTTCTCTTAGAAAACTTGGATTTTTCAAAAATGCTCTGCAAAATATTATGCCTCTAGGGAATGATTCAGTCAATTTATTATAGTAAATGCATGATTGGTTCTATTTGGTTTTATTTCCTATATAGAATATTTGTAGTTATTTTAAAAAATATATACGTGATATATTCTTTAAACTATATATGTGCATCCCTGTACTTTTGGGCCTATTCTCTCTACTTCTGTAGAAACATTGTCTTCCTACACATGCTTTTAGTTCATGCAAATGGCAGTAAAAAAAAGTCCTTTGATTTCAGTGAAATAATATATCTGGTATTATATCAGATTCACATATGAGTACACTACAACTCAGTTGTACAGAGAAGCATAACTTCTTTAATTTTCTATAACTGATCTAATGATCTGTATAAACAACCTACTGCATAGTAATAAATAAAATTTCGATTTAAAAACTCAAACTTTCCATTTAATATTCTTAATTTCTTTTAGTTTTAAATACTCCCTTAATTCATTGAAGATTTCGGATAAATGCTCAGAATTTCAGATTTAAATTTCCTGTCCACATGGCCCCTCAAGATGACCTCTGCATGTCTAGGGTGGGAATTGTAATAGACCTTATGGAGGGTGAAGAAGGAAGATGGCAGAGAGGCCAAAGAAGACTTGATGTTCTTACAGGTAAGTCCTTACTCTACCTTCCCAAGCAGATTGTTTATGCAGCCAGGTCTCATCATTTTTGTGGTCCCTGAATTAATATATCTTGAGATGCTTCCAGTACTAATTAGCATTAAGCTGGTATCTGATGATGAATTCCCAACTTTTCTCCTTTTGGTCATAAAAATCTCTGTACACTGCAATCTCCTCATTCTCAGCTCCAGCTAAAGTATATTAATCTAGCATATCTTTGGTTTTCCACAGGAACATGAAGAAACTTTTGGGTCCTCTGCATTCTCCAGTAGGCTAAGGGGAGCCAGGATCCCTGTCTTAGGCTCATCAGTCCAGCCTCTTCCCCAATATTCACTCACAAATCAATCTAATCTCTTCTCTTATGGTCAGACTGGCTCTGAGACAAGTGAGTATCTTCTCATACAGGATTTCAGCCTCTCAGGAGCTCTCCTATGGAAAGCTGGCTTCTCATGAGGGTAGTGAGGTAGGATGAAAAGCAAGAACACTGATGTGAGACTTGCCTAACCCCTTTTCCTGTCTTTCCTACCTTTTCTCAGAAGGATAGTATATTCAAAGCAATAAGCTTAACAGCCTATGATAATGCATCTGAAAAAACATACAAAAATAATTTTTCATTTAATAACACATTTTTATGCCAAAATATGCTAAAGTGCCTTATTTAATCTTCATAGCAACCTCGTAAATAGATACCAATTATAGCCATTATAATGAGAAGTTTCAGTGCTCAAGAAGGGTAAATAATTTTCTAGTATCACACAGCTAATATATGTTATTCATATCCATCTATGTCTGACTTCAGAATGATGTCCTTAAGTTCTATGATCAAATGGAAGAGGGCAAAGAAATGATTCACCCATATATATATACCCCCCATGGAAAACAAATATCCAGAAAAAGAAGACAAGACCACGCAAACATAAAAACTGAAAACATGAAGAGTTTTTAAGTTATAACATGATACAATAATTGTCTGTTGTTGGAATTTATAATGCATATGTTGGGCCAATAGCAGTAGGAAAAATCATTTAGCAATTATAGAATATTGATGCTTTTTTAGAGTCCCTAAGTAAAGGACATCCATGTGTAGACATAAATAAATTCCTAGATCTTGAATAAAAATATTGATATTAAGTCACTTTGTACTTGAAATATCTAAAGCAGTTTTTGTTTCTCACACGAAACTTTAATAAAATACAGAGAGCTGGAAAAGTTCCAGGAAAAGGCCCTAAAGCTGGATATGTTGGATGGATTATGTGACCTGGTTTGAAGGGAGTGATTACCTCATCACTAGGGAAAAATGAATTGTAGGTGACCCATGACATGTAGTTGTTCATAGCACATAGTTTCTTATCAGTGAGTAGGACTGAGAGTTCAAGTGGCTGCTGCAAGTGAGCACTATGCTGGCAATGAGAAATACAGAGACTGAGGTGAGCTGGCCTTCTTCTGCTTGAACTGGGTAGCATGAAGAGAGAAAATTATAGCTCAGGGCTGTAAACACTTGGCTTTATTCTGCTTCTCAAACTCACCTGTGCCAATAGGTTTAGTCTTATTTGAGTCTTTTAAAAGAATCTCTTATCTCCCATAGCCACTGACTGAGATAACAATAAATCAGACACACAAACCAATTCAAGGAGTTACAGAATTACACAGTAATTTGAATCCCTGACCTTGCCAGGTCTCTTGTATGAAAGTCAGGGCACTGACTGGGAAAGACTGAGCCTCTCAGAATCATAAGAAAATATTTGGGTGAATTATAATAAAAATAAGTCTTATAAACTCCATATCCCATTGATGTTTCCTTGCCTATAGAAGTAGCTGCTCTTTACCATTTTGTCAAAGAAAATCATGCCTTGCTTGAAGACACTGAAATGATCTTACCTACATCAGCCAGGGTCCAGAAAAAAGACAGAAACCATACCAATTACTTGAACAGACAGAGAATTTAATATAAAAAATTGCTAAGTAGAAAAATAGTAGCCAGGTAACTGAGAGGATAAAATGAGAACTATGAGGTATTATAAAGCTGGGGCTGCAGAAGACAGCTTTTGTCCCTAAGTCTGAGGGAACAAAGGGAATGGTGGGCATTATTAAAACTTAGAAACTTACAGGAAGTAAGCCTGAGACGCTGGGACCCAGACCTTTGAAGAGGGGATGTCGGCCTGCTAAGGCTGGTGAGTTAAAGTGGGTGCATCGTAAAGTTGGTTATACTAATGTTGGAAAAATTACACAATGGATACAGCTGACTCCACTGGAAGAAACTTCCACTTCCCGGATGGAGAACCGTTGCTGGGGTTACTTTTACAGGAACCAGAAGAAGCAAACAGTAAATTCACGTGGAGGAAACTGGAAGAAGAAAGAAGCTTCTCTTTCCTCTAGACGTGCAGTCTCTTTCTAGTGCCCCTTTATTGCAGATCCTAGCACAGAGCCCGGTGGCCAACCAGCAATGTATTTGCAGAGACCCAGCTCCAGGATCATGAGTACAGAAGGGTGGGTTGGAAGCTGACAGTCCCTTAGTAACTGTCACATTACCTTAGGCCATTACTTCAAAGGACTTGTAGATTATCCTCATGCCCTTTTGCTGCCACCCCTTGTGGCTTTCAAACTCATAACTAGACTTACATCCTAACAAGCCTCAGGAGGACAAATGTAAAATCTGACTTGAGAGGAGATGGTGCACATATCAGAAAGAAATAGCTGCAAGGTTTTCCTGATTTATACAGTCACAAACTTAGGGAATATGTATAATAATGGATTCTGTGGCTTCTGACAAGGGAAGAATGAACATATTAGAGAACGTGAATTTATGATTAAAGATGCACATACACAAAATTTTGGATTCAAGTCCATCTCCAGCACTAACAAACTTTGTGACCCTGGACAAGATGATTAATTGTTCTTTGCCTAATTTCTCACACCTATAAAATGAGTAAAATAATTATATTGGCCCCATGAGACTATTGCAAAGATTAAATTAATTTATATATGTATCTGTTTAGAGAAGTATCTGGAACATAGTTAAGTACTATAAGAGTGTTAACAAATAAGAGACACAGGCAGCTAAAAGTGACTTGAATTGTCGGATGTTTAAATGAATGTTGGATACATCAGTTGCCTAAATTAAATCAAGTTTTTAAAAACTATTTTTATAATATGATGGAAGAAATCCAACAACTTAAGGAGATAGGAGTTCTGGAGTACATTTTTTATTACCTATTTACCCACTCTCATCTATATCACACTGTAGGGTCACTAAATATATATTATTCTAGGCTTCCTAAAGGGATTTGCAGCCATTTACCAAGATGGGTCTACATTTTACACAAAGAAAAGAAAGGAACCTTGGTTTTTCAAGGATTACCATACAATGGCTCCCAGTTAGCAATAACACTTGGATTCTCCTATGTTACTGACCTGTACGAGTCAGAATAAGAGTGTATATAAAGCAAATAATACAGAGTTTAGCTTGAGTTCAGCTCTTACAGCAGGCCTATAAAACAACTCTCTGTTTATTTCTATCATTTTTGATTGCATAATTGGAATTGGATTACATAATTACATAATTGGCAGCTAGATGAATTTCCACACTGATCCCCCCTCACTCATAGAATGGGGACTATTTTGCTTATAAGGCCTAGGTAAAAGTCCTTGAATGTCCCCACTCCACCAAAATGATCAACCAAATTCGATCTTGCATCCCTGGTGAACCACAAATACTAGTGCCACTGTAAGTCTTGAAGGATGCCCAGGTGGTGATTTCTCTCATGTCTCAATTTAAGTAGCAGAAGATAGATTGCCGTTGTGAAGAGAAGATGGATTGGTCTTGGATAAAGAGAGTGAATTATTTTAAGCTTGATCAGGGAATTAAATGCAATTGGGCTGCTGTTCCTCCTGTGATAGCTTTATTGTAGCAAATCAACATTCTGCTGAAAACTGGTAAGCAGTTTTGAAAGTGCAAATTCTTTTACTTCCCCCATCTTAATAAGCAGATCCAGTTTAGCTTCAGGTCAGAAGTACACCTTTGCTAGTTCACCTCTTGTTCTCTGCATAAACTGGCCCCAAAAATCTTGATTATCTCACTATTCTACAGGATATTAGATGGGTCCACTGCATTGATAACATTGTGTTGACTGAATTTGGTGAGCAGAAATGTTGTAAATGCCTATACATACATATAGATGTGTGTGTGTGTGTACATACATGTAGGGATGTGTGTGTGTGTGTGTGTGTGTATGCTGGAGAATGGGAGGTGAACATCACAAAAACTCAGGGTGCTATCTTAAGGTTGGACAGAGATCTGGGGATGTTGAGGTAACCATCCAAAGTAAAAAACGATTGACTTAATATTACACAACTATTACTCACCAGCTTCCTCAGTACTGGAGAGCAGGGATGTTGGTAATGTTGGGAGTTGACATTATGTGATTTTAAATCAGAGTCCAAGGATAGCTGGCACGATGGCTCATGCCTGTAATACCGACTACTCAGGAAGCTAAGCCAGGAGGATTGCTTGAGGCCAGGAGTTTGAGATCAGCCTGGGCAACAAAGCAAGATCCTCATCTCTAAAAAAAAAAAAAAAATATATATATATATATATATATATATCCATCCAGGGTGACAGGTACCTGCAGTCTCAGCTACTCAGGAAGCTGAGGTGGGAAGATCCCTTGAGCCTAGCAGTTTGAGACCAACCTGGACAATACAAAGTCCAATTATATCACCTTATTCCATTCTTTTCATCCTTACAACACTTTTGCAATTACCTAAATCTTGTATTAAATTTCTACCTGCTTAAAAACACAACAATACAGGGTTCTGTTATTGTACTAAACCTTGATGGGTACTGAATTGCTACTATGAACAAATTACCACAAATTTAGCAGATTCAAACAAAACTCATTTATTATCTTACAGTTCTGGAGGACAGAAGTCTGAAATGGGCCTCACTGGGCTGAAATTAAGTCATCCACTGGCTGCACTCCCTTTTTAAGCCCCTAGAGGAAAAATTACTTTCTTAGTTTTTCCAGTGTCTAGAGGCTGCCGCAGACCTTGGCTACGTCCCCATTCCTTCCTCAAGGCCAGCAATAGTCATTCCAGGTTTTCTCACTTTGTGTCACTCTGATGCTAACTCTCCACCTCTATTACTTATAAGGATCCCTGTGATTATATTGGGACTATCCAGATAATCCAGGATAATCTTTCCATTTCACAGTCAGCTGATAAGCAAATTTAATTTCATCTTCACCTTAATTCCCCCTTTCAATGTAACATAACACATTCATAGGCTCCAGGGGTTAGAATGTGGTCATCTTTGGAGGATCATATTTTGGATACTACAGACACCTTTTGTTTACCCCCAACATCATGTTATCATGAAAAAGAAGTTCCATTTAGTAAGCTTCTTGGTCTCTTTTTGACCTCCCAGAGTTCAAGTTTTACTGAACTTGAAAGACATAAATGAGCACATATGGCTCATCTCCTTCTATATTCCCATAGGACTCTGGTGGGGTACTGAGAGTATGCATGGCGCTATCTGTAAAATGGTTCCTGGGGAGGCAGGAAGCTGTGTTACTAGCTGGATGAATAATCCTGGGGTGCCTAATCCAGGGTCAAGTGATAACCAGACCTTTACCAATACATCTAAGGTACATTGCCTAAAAATTATCAGTGGTTAAATATTATATCTCCAACTATCTCTCCAGTGTCTACATCTCAATGGATTCTCAATTCTGACATATAAATTAGGAGTGTCATATATTATCTTCATAATGTGCCAAAAGAAAATGATAATATCAGCCGGGTGCAGTGGCTCAGGTGGCTCATGCCTGTAATCTCAGCACTTTGGGAGGCCAAAGTGGGCAGATCACGAGGTCAGGAGATCTAGACCATCCTGGCTAACATGGTGAAACCCCGTCTCTACTAAAAATACAAAAAAAAAAAAAAATTAGCTGGGCGTGGTGGCGGGCACCTGTAGTCTCAGCTACTCGGGAGGCTGAGGCAGAAGAATGGCGTGAACCTGGGAGGTGGAGCTTGCAGTGAGCAGAGATTGCACCACGCACTCTAGCCTGGGATACAGAGCAAGACTCCATCTCAAAAAAAAAAAAAAAAAAGAGAAAAGAAAAGAAAATGATAATATCTGTTACATAGGTAGTTATAAGCATTAAAGGTTCTACAAATTTAAATGCTCAAAATAAGTAAGTCCTTAATAAATAATAGTTATATTAATACTATCATTATCTAGGCCAGTTAAAGAGGACAAATAGAAATAACTAAAGGTTTTAGGTATCAAATGAAGTGGGATTTGTAAAACTATTTAATGAAATGTTGAATAGAAGTGAGTTTTTAAAATTAAATCATAATTACTGCATATTTAGCTTCAATATATCTGTTTCTTATCACTAAGAATACAAAAGGTGAATGGGTAATACGTTTTCTGGAATGCCTTGTCCTTATCATTCTTTGTAAGAAATGCTTTCAACTCTTCAAGGCCAGTCTAAATTGCAAAGTCTATTATGAGAGGGTTTGTAGTAGTCAATTGAGTTAAATGTAATAAACTGACAAGGCTGTAACATGAGGTGTATATAAGTATTTCTAATGATCTGATTTGTCTATCATCTATACATTACAATTTTGTTCTATTTCTTTTAGAATAAAAACTACCGAAAAGGCATCATCTAATTCTGTGCCTTCAGAAATAATATACTATGAAGTTTAATATGGCTTTTTATTGATCCATTTTTTCATAATTATGATCAGATAATTTATTAAGTAGTTCTATAGAGGGCCATTGTATGACTTCTTTGCTGACCTATATGTTTAATTTTGGGAATAAATTTCCTACATTTTTTGTCAATTTTTATATTTTAATAAAAAGAGAGTAACATTTTTTGCAAACAAAATTATTAAATAAAGATGATGGATGCCATTTCTAAAGTTAAATTCTTATACTAAATAACAGATTTAAATTATATTTATTATTACACTAGGACTTTTCAGCTGCATTTGGATTATTTTATTTTTTGGCATTAATAAACATTTTGATATTTTTTCAAATGTAGTTCATTATATTTAAAGTGCCATAAAATTTGTTGGCTAACTATGCTAGAACCTTCCACCCCAAAACCTGGCTAAATCCCACTAGTTCCTTCACAATGATTTATATACTGCTTCATCTAGGTAGAGTTCTTTGAGTATCCCTTAAACTTTCTTGGGTACTCTTTCTGTGCAACTCCACATATTTCTCTTATCAATTGCCCTTGTTTTTGCTCATTTGTTTATTTTTCTGTCTCTCTCAGTAGAAGGTAGTATCCCCCACAGCAGAAAAGCATGTAAACTTGCTCATCATTTTATTCAAAGTGCCTAGTACAGTAACGTACACATTATGTTCCATTTACATAATAAGATGCATGATACTTACTATTTATTTCCTTAAGTTTATCAAATATTTATCACTGATTCATAATGGAGACAAGCACTATTGAGGTGGTATTGTTGCAACACAAATGGTACATTTTAGTGTATGAATTGCATTCAGGATCAGAAACCTATTTTAATGGATACATTTATATTAATGTCAAAAAAAGACAAAAGTGTTTCATTAACTTCTCACTTTGAGCGGTAATTTGAATATAACATGGTAATAGGCTGTTTTCCTCTTTCCCCAGGAAACCAAAAACCACAGCTTCAGGATCACCATGAGCCAGCCAAAGTAGCAAATGCAGAGCTTTCCTCCAGATACTACATTTTTGTCATTATAATAAGCCCATGAGTCACTAACTAACTTCTGGTCATTTTCAGTTTCTAATATTTAACACACAGTTTGAAATGCTGGTTGCTTCCAGCTGAAGCTAATTAGTTTGGGTAATATGTTAAGCAACTTTATCAGATGTAATATCCCTCATTCCTCTTCAAATCAGCATACTGTTTATCATATAATTTCTGTAATAGCATTTTTCCTATGATCTGATACTAAGGCCATCCTTGTGGTGGAATAAATAAGGCCAACCACTGAATAAATTATAAAATAAGAAGTAGATTCCAGACATAGCTGCTCCACTAGGCGGTATGTTCTCTGGGCAGCCACTGGGGCAGCACCACCCCTGCTGGGGCACCCAGCCTCATCTTTCAGTGCTTGCTTTGCTTCTCTGGTGAGTTAGGACTATGTCAATGGCACCAACCAGGAAGAATTCAAACTGGTATTGATCAGAGTATTCAGAAGCTTCTGGGTATTGTAACACGAATGGAATATATTTTCATACAGAAAAAATATTGCAATTATCTGTCCAGAAACCAGAGCAAAAAGAGGATGTCTCAGAACCAAGGAATGAATTACAGGAAAAGATGTGCTGGTCCAGAAGTAATTGACAAAACTGAGGCATTGGCAGCAGATGCTGCAGGACATTAAGGTGTAGTACAAAAGCCAGCCGACATCCCTCAGGCTCCTTGGCCTACCTTGAGCAGGTGTCTGCCAATATCCCTGAACCTCTGAAGCTGACTTGAGCAGAAGGGCGAAGGCTGGCAGACTGAATGTGGGTTAGTGTGATGCAGCCCTGTGCAGGCGATTTGCCACACATCCCTGGTGATCTTAACATTTTGGAAGAACTCTTTGCCAGAGAATGAAGTGATTTTAGTTTAATGCCTCCACCTCAAAATATTTCCATTATTTTTATAAACTGTTAATTTCGTGAGCACATTATAAAATGCCTATAGCTTGGGTAAATCAAGTAAAAAAATATTTTTTTGTCTTTAGCAAAGTTTAGACTGTTAATGTGATGACACAGATTCTACTTTATGCGGTTTTTTGTTGTTTGTTTTTTTAAGTTTTTGGATAACTTTTCGTCTTTTTATGTGTGTCTCTCATTGTTTGTTTAAGCTGAAGAAAAAAATTAAAATAGCCTGAGAATCAGGGGATGAGGATTTTGGTTGCAGGCCTTTTATAATAATGACCTTCAGTGGTAGTGTAGAAAAATATTTAAATTTTCTGTTTCAAGACCTAACTTCCTCAAAAAGTGGAATCTAATGGAGCAATATTTGCAATGCTTCCAGAGCTCTCAGAATGAGGATTTTTTTTGTAAACAGGTTGGAAGAGGATTAAAATATCCTGGGTGAGTGTAGCGATATTACAGTAGGATATTTAGGTTGATGCTGACTTTTATTTGGGGTAAAATTATATTTTGTGTGGTGTTTATTTACTTTTGATGGGGTGGGATGTAATAAAAGCAGTGATATGCTAAATTTTGTTGCTTTCTACAGTCATGAGTCATTTTAACCTAATGGAGCAGACCTTGTCCCCAGTAGCATGACAGTTGGGGCATAGGTGGGCTATGAGGGGCTAAAGTTTGCACTGATGGTCTCTTTTTGTTTGGAATTTTGTTCACTTACACTGTTTTTGTTTTACATTTGGGGAAGGAAAACATTTTACATTAAGGAAAATTATTGCTAGTGGATTTGATTCTAAGGGACCTCCACCAGGGGCATGTGGTGCCTCTGCCTTTCGGAAGATATTTTGCTGTCTTGTTAGTTTCTCAGGCCACTTCGGATTCTCTGTTGAATTGCTGTTAAGAAATACAGACCGGCATTGTGTTTGCCTCTTGTTGGGTCGGGTTTTCCTGAGTTTTATGTCTCTTATCAAATCGCATCCCTTTACCCATAACAAATGCTTTACTGTCTTCTGAACAGCTAGTACTCCGGGGCCCCTATGTCTTCTCTCGTTTTGTTTTCTTCAGCCTCGAGAACCCTTTCCCACACGCATTAATGTCCACTCATGTTCTTGGTCAGACCTGGATGCCGCCTGGTCTCTGAAATCTCCCAGAGCCCTTTCTGCTGCATCCCCAGGGCACAGGACTTTTATCTCTTCTATTGCTTGGTTCTTCCTTGTGGTTAGTAATTTGGATCTGTGTCTCTGCCCCTCACTAATTTTACACCCATGGGAATTAGACATTATTCTCCTTAAATATACAGGGACCATATATTATCTTTTACACATGATACTTATTACTCAGTTTTGATTGCATGTGTATGGTATCTGGCACATGGACTTGTGACTACCAGTCTGAGGCCAAGAAATTCCCTCAGTTGGAATATATACATTCAACAAAGCTTTTGAAAGCTCATACTATTGGACCTCAAGATTTTAAAACTCGTCATCTCATAGTAATTAGGAACTCTGATTGACAGCTTTAGATTTCTTGATAAACCGATAAGTTTGAGGCATTCTTTCAATGTGGTTCTCTGTGAAAAAATTGGGAAATAGTCTACGTGGTACTTAGTGAAAATATTTTGAATTAATGTATGTACCAATTATTGGCATTTCTTTATTAAATTCAAAAGTTTATTTTCAGAAACAAAAACAAATTACAAACCAAAAGCCCATCTTTAGTAACTTTCATTCCACTTAAGTGTCCCCTTTAGGTTGTACTAGCCAACAAATACCCAATATTAACCTGTTGTATAATAATTTAGTATCCCATAGGACCAGGCAATGTTAAAATCCTTTCTAAATACACGTATACAAATTTAAATCCACGTACTATTGTTATCTTATGTCCCTTTATCTTAAATGTGTCTGGTAAATATTAAGTTAATATAACAATTGTGCGAAATCTCTCTACCTCCAAAATCTGTGTACTTCCCTCCATAAAGGTTAGAATCAAAAGTTCAGATGCTATATAAACATCAAGTTTCTTTAACATAACTTTCCTTCTTTCAATAAATGTTACAAATATTATATATGATATAAATGATATATATCATATATCAGATATAAATATATATGATATAAATGATATATATCATATATCAGATATAAATATTTATGATATAAATAGTATATATGATAAGTATTATATCATATTATAGATGACAGGGATGATTCTAGACACTGAGTATATGGTAAAGAACCAGATAAAAATATCTTACAAAGTTATTGCTACCCCTAAACACAGCAGTAAACATATGACATTTTTTATCTTGTTTTATTTTTTAAATCTATCCCATTGTCTTAATAACTTGGATTGATATTCAGTTCATCTTACTTTCATATCCCATTAAGTCTCCAGTTCCTATTGAAATTCCTGTTGCTCTACATCTCTACTCCCTATACACATACCTATCATACTCTGTGTCCCATTCATTCAAAGTTCAAATAGATGATTGAAGGCATCAAAGATGTTAATGCTGATAATGACCTGAAATGTAAGTCATACAATAGCCAATAGCCAATATCCCCCAACACATTAGCATTACAACAAACAATTGAGGAGAAAAGAGAAAAGAAAAACAGAAAGAGTGATAAAGTGAACATTTGAGCAAGTTTGAAAGGCAGGAGGGAGGGAAGGAAGGAAGAAGGAAGAAAGGAAAGAGGAAGGAAGGAAAGAAGGGGAGAGGGAGGGAGGAATAATGATAATAATAATACAGGTCAACATTAGTTGATTGTCAGTGATACCCAAACTATGACTGTCATTTGGAGGAATCAGCCCTACTTTGTACAGTTTTCACTGTTCCTGAATAGAACTTGGCATGTAGTCATTTGTTTTCTGAAACTGTTGGATGGAAAACCATTTATTTATTGGCTGAAGCCCATAAATAATATACCTGAGCGATGGTTTAAACCCCAGAATTTGTGAGCAAACTTTATGGAAACCACCTATATTGGTTTTCTATTGCTGTGCAAAATAGTGCCACAAACTTAACAGCTTTAGCCAACATATATTTATTATCTGACAGTTTCCAAGAACCAAAGGTGAAGTACTGGCTAGCTGGGTTTCATGGGGCTGAAATGAAGGTGCTACCCAGGGCTGCAATCTCACATGAGACTCTGAGTCCTCGTCAAAGCTCATTCATCTTGTTAGCAGGATTCAGTATTTTATGAGTGCAGGGCTGAGGTCCCCATTTTCTTGTAGGCTGTCTGTCAGAGATCATTCTCAGCTCCTAAAGGCTACCTCAGGATTTTGCCATTCAAACTTCTTACAACATGGTAGCTTACCTCTTCAAAACCAGCAGAGCGGGCAGGGTCCAGTGGCTCACACCTGCAATCCCAGCACTTTGGGAGTCCAAGGTGGGCGGATCACGAAGTCAGGAGATCCAGACCATCTTGGCCAACATGGTGAAACCCGTCTCTACTAAAAATACAAAAGTCAGCTGGGCATGACGGCACATGACTCTAATCCCAGCTACTTGGGAGGCTGAGGCAGGAGAATCGCTTGAGCCTGGGAGGCAGAGGTTGCAGTGAGCTGAGATTGCATCATTGCACTCCAGCCTGGGTGACAAAGCAAGACTCCATCTCAAAAAAAAAAAAAAAAAAAAAAAAGTAGAGCAATAGAGCAATGACACTCAATTATGTTAATATAGAATCTTCTGTACTATACTATAATCACAGTCCACACTCAAGGGTTGAGGATTATTCAGGGCATCTCCAACAGGGTGCAAGAATATTGGAAGCCATTTTTGATTGCTGCCTACTGCAATACCCTTAAAGTTTCCTATTTTATCTTTTAGAAGTAACCTGGTTCTTCCAAAGACTTGCTTGTGAATAAATAATGTGGAAGAGGTATGGATTCTTTAATGCAGAAACTATTTAGCTGAATTCAGAGAAAATCTACCTATTTTCCCTAAGATTATGTTTTTTCCTTCTAGAAAAGCATTTCTGCTAACTTTTACTCCTAACAATGGCAGCAAACTCTTTTACAAAAAGCAATCTATGAAATGTCATTTAGGATTATGTTTAAACTACCAGTATTAAACTATATCAATGATGATGGCTTACAGTGCTGAATCATGACAGTCAATTGTTTCCATGGAATTGGGTGTGTTTTTCTAGTTTCCTTCCTAACACTACATTCAAGGAGTTTTTAAGACCAAAACATGCTACAAAATTTCCTATTTATCTTTTATATTTCAGAATTGTGAAATATGCCAAGTACAGAATATTCTGCAAATTCTTCAAATACTCTCTTACCTTAAATATATTCAATATAGAAAAAAGACTTGAGATGTTCAGTAAAATAGGACTGGAGCTTTATAGACCTAAACCTGTTCAAAATAAAAACATGTTGAATTCTATGTATAACTAGTAAAGACAGAAGTTTTTCTTTAAAAAACAGATTCATACATTGAGTGATGAAGCATACAGGTCTAATATTCAATGAATATTGTATCCTAACTGGAGAAAAAACTGACTGTAAGTCACTCAGACACACTGAACCATGGTAAAATAATCTTTTTTATTAAACTGAGTGGTTTCTTTTCACAGGAGTAATATCATTAGCAAAAAGGATTTGAGTGTTATTTTTTGAAATATATATATTGTAATGTGAAGTAAAGCACAAGATCATAATTTATTTTGTATCTTGTGAAGTACAAAATTATGATTTATGGCGTCTATTAGGAAGAGGGGAAGTTTGGGCATGTACATACCTGGGGAAAAACAAACATAGTCATTATCATGAAGTTAAGATAATGCAAAGTAGCATAGAAGAGGTCTTACTAGATATCTGGTAGATTTAAAACAAAATCATCATTATTTTTCTTATTTGTATAGGTAAACATGTAAAAAATGTTTTTATTTTCAAAAATCTAACATGTCAGTTAATATTCTAGACTTGGATACATTTTAGTGTGGGTAGAATTGAAATGAAATGAGGAAGAAAACTCTTCTGGTACCGGATAAATTTGTGATTAGTCTCCCTGAGAGAAAACAAACCAAGGAATCAGGACCATAAGGCAGACAATTTAATTTAATGACAAGTGTTTCTCTGCATGACAGAATCAGGACTGTATTCTTACCTTCCTCACCAACTGAATAAAGGCATAGTCCTTCCCTAACTCCTAAATTGAAAATTATGAGAATGTTTAATTCTGGATTATAAATGAGGAAGCTAATTCATTAACCTAAGAGCTTCCTCTGTAAGATGTTTGAGTCTGTGCAAGCTCTCTACTAAACCATTCTTTAGTCATTTTCTGCTGAATTTACATATTACTGCGTTGTTAAGCTTCTTTGCCCCTCCTTTCACTAATCAATTTTAAAAACCTTTTAGCTTTCCCTTTTATATATAGTCATAACCATCAACGAATAATAATATAAACAATTATTTATTGATTTATGTTTTAACTCATTCCTTCATTCATCTATGTAAACATCCATTCATTGAATATTTGGAAAGTATAAGTATCAGTCAGGGTTCTACCATAGAAATAGAATTATGAATAGTAATTGGAGATATTAGAATATATATACATATATGTTCATTTATATATATAAAAATATACATTAATTACAATGAATTGGCTTATGTGATTGTGGAGACTAGCTAAGCAAGTCTAAAATATGCAGGCAGGCCATCAAAAGAACAGGTTGGAAACTCGGGGAGGATCTGAAACTGCAATCCACAGTCAGAATTTCTTCTTCCTTATGAAAATCTCAGTCCTTCTCTTAAAGCCTATCAACTGATTGAATTAGACCCACCTAGATTAATGACAATAATGCCCTCAAAGTCAACTGATTGTAAATATCAATCATATCTACAAAATTCCTTCATAGTAACACCTAGTGTTTGACAGAATAACTGGAGACTATAGCCTAGCCAAGCTGATATACAAAACTGATCATCATAGTTTACTCTTGTCAACGTGGTACTCATATACATCTCCTTAATCCATATTTAATTTTCAAATGACGACAATAGCCAGGTCATACTTCCACCTAACACGGTACCTATTCTGCATACCACTAAAAATGCATTAATCCTTTCCCTAGAAGATAATTCAAATATTTGGGTGATGTTAAGTCTTTTACTTGATATCCTGTAACTTAAATAGTGATATAAAGTTAATTATGATTAATACATCTTTTGTTAGTTAATAAGTAAATAAGAGAGGGAAGAAAAAAATTGATAAACACATACAAACATACTCATATCAAAATAAGAGAAATATGCTTGATGATTTCAATCCTCATTCTGCAACTGGCCATGGGGTTATAGCTGGTATTTATAACTACCTTCTTACATTGCCATTTTATGTTGCCTTTACCCTCAAAAAGCACTTTAGTTGGTATTATAGATTGAATTGTGTCCCACCAAATTAATATATTGAAGCCCTAACTTCCAATGTGACTGTATTTGAAAAGAAGGTCTTTAATGGGATAACGTTAAATGAGATTATGAAGATGAGACCCTAATCTAATAAGTCTAGCTTATAAGAAGAGGAAGATATATCAGGAATGCATATGGACAGAGGAATGGCTGCATAAGAACACAGCAAAAGGGCAGCTATCTGCAAGGAGGGAGAGAGGTCTCGGGAGAAACCAAACCTGCTAACACCTTGACCTTGAGCTTCCAGCCACCAGAAGTGTGAGAAAATAAATTTCTGTTGTTCAAGCCACCAAGCCTGTAGTATTTTGGTATGACAACTCCACAGACACACAGTCATGGTTCTTTGCCCAACTGAGTTAACCAAACTGTCATTCCTGAAAGGACTATGCCATTAACACTCTTGTCTAAATTAAGTTGTAGTTTTCTATGGACTTTAATCATCATACGGCATGATAGTACTAAGATATACCTTGAATGATCTCTTGTAGTCCACGTAATCTTCCTGACCTCTATTACATAGTGACAATCCCTTGATAATTAAGGGACTACCCTGGCTAAGCCAAGAGTAAAGTGGATTATAATCACCCAGCCAGTACAATAACTCTCTACTTTTCCTGTTGATTCAGAGGAATGAGGAGCCTAAAGTGACCAGATGACACCCTTAACTTTCAGTTGGAAATAATCATTTCTGGTAGAAACACTTGTCCTTTTGGAAGTAAGACCTCTATATAAGAAGAGAAGAATGTCAAGGGGATGAGAAGCAAAATATTTCTAAAGCCTCACTAGTGGTAATAGTGGGCAGTATCACTCCCACATCCACCTGTTGATTCCTGGACCTCTGGATCCTGGCTATGGAGATAAAACAGCACCATATATTGAATGCTTACATAGAGAAGATAGAGCCTTTTGGAGGACATTGCCCCGGCCCTGCAAGGTACTGCTGCCTGGCTAGTGCTATGATTGAGTCTTCAAATGCCCATTCCACCATTCTATCCAGCCAGCTGCTTCTGAATGATGGAACATATGGTGAGATCAGTGAATTCCATGAGCTAGGCCTACTGCTACATTGCATTTGGTGTGAAATGATTTCCTTGATCAGAAGAAGGCTATGAAGAATGCCATGACAGTGGATACATTATTCTTTAAGTCCACAGATGGTCATTTTGGCAGAAGCATTTTGTACAGCAAAGGCAAATACATATCCAAAGTAAATTGCTATACCAATTAGAACAAAGCACTGCACCTTCCATGGTGGAAGTGGTTGAATGCAATCAACCTTCCACAAAATAGCTCTCTATCACACCCAGGAATTATACCATATTGGGGAATCAGTGTTGGTCTCTACTATTGGCAGAAAGGGCACTCAGCAGTGGAAAGATTGGCCTTGGTAAGCAGAAATCCACACTGTGTTTCATGCATAGCCTCCATCCCTGCCACCACAGGTACTTTTTGTTCATGAGCCCATCAGGCATGACAGGACTGCCTAGGGAAAGAGGCTCACTGGTGTCCACAGAATGAGTTGTCCTAATCACTTAATTATTAACATCCCTCTCTGCTGAAATAACTTTTTGGTGAACATTGACATGGGGCAAAAATAACTTCAAGTTCTTAACCCATGCAGAGAGATCTATCCACATACTTTACCTCACATACTCAGACTTCCTTATCATCAATTTTCCAATTATATTTCCTCCAAGCCAAACCCTTGACCACAGCCTATTGATATAAACACATTATCGCTAACCATTTCTTTTTTTTCTTTTTTTTTCAGATGGAGTCTCGCTCTGTCGCCCAGGCTGGAGTACAGTGGCGCAATCTCGGCTCACTGCAAGCTCCGCCTCCCAGGTTCACGCCATTCTCCTGCCTCAGCCTCCCGAGTAGCTAGGACTACAGGCGCCTGCCACTACGCCCGGCTAATTTTTTTGTATTTTTAGTAGATACGGGTTTTCACCGCGTTAGCCAGGATGGTCTCGAACTCCTGACCGTGTGATCTGCCCTCCTCGGCCTCCCAAAGTGCTGGGATTACAGGCATGAGCCACCGCTCCAGGCCCATTTCTCTCTTTAAACAAAATGGAAAACCAGGTGCACCGCTAAAAGTGTTGCCCATTGGTTGGATTTTTTAAACTACTCCCTTTCAGAGATGTCTCAGTTCTGCAGCTGTATTCCATTTTCAAGTGGTTCCTGCATATCATGCAAGACCATTTGTAAATTAGGCCCGAGTTTTATCTTCCCCAATCAACTGATTGTAGAGAACTCCTCATAAGGCCATAGGTATGGGCTGGGAGACAGTAGGTAATATAGTGAAGTACGGACCATGGCATTTATACAGTTTCCTCATTTAGCTTATTTATGCCTTCAGGGCTTGCTCAAATCTAAGCTCGTATATACTACTATTTGATAATGTATCCCTATACTGTGCGTTCCTGAAACTTTATGGCTTGATGGGTCAGATAACCCCCAAGTTCATGATGGGCAGTTCAAGTTTCTGGTAACTTGCTGGTCCACAGTTAAGCATTTTTTAGCCTCTTCTAAGCTGAAGCATCAAGCCACAGCAGTTTCTCAAAGAGAGTAATTATCCACAGTAGATGAAAGTGCTCTGCTCCAAAATGCTAAGGGTCTGTGTTGTAATTCACATAATGAGGGCTGTAAAAGGCTATAAACAGCATCTTATCTACCACTGACACTTGGAGCAACATCAGATTTGCTGGCTTATACAGACCAAGTGGGAAACCAGCTTGCAGGAAAGCCTAAACTTATTGCAGTGTTTTCTCTTATTCTGAGCCCCACTCAAAACCAAAAGTGTCTTGGGTTACTCAGTAAAAGGGCTAGATAGCACACCCAAACGCAGAATATTTTGCCTCCAAAATCTAAAGGGGCCCACTAAGGACTGTGTCCATGTTGGGGTTAGGAAGACCAAGATGTAGCAACTCATCCTTCATCTTAGAAGGGATATCTTTACATGTTCAACACCACTGTACCCCTAGAAATTTCACTGAAGTAGAAGGCACCTAAATTTTTGCTGGATTTATTTTCCACCCTCTATCACACAAAATTATTACCAATATGTATACAGCAGTTGCTATTTCTTTCTCACTATACCTGATCAACATAATATCGTCAACATAATAGACCAGTGCAATGTTTTATGGAATGGAAACATGATATACCCCAGAGGTGGGAGAATCAAGGTGTATTGTTGGCCTTGCTGAAAGTAAACTGCTTTTAGTGATTTTTACAAACAGGTAAAGAGAAAAAAGAATTTGCCAGATCAATAGCTGCGTACTAGATACCAAAGGGTGTGTCAGTTTGCTCAAGCAACAAAATTGCATCTAAAAGAGCAACTGCACATGGAGTCATAATATTGTTAAATTTGTGATAATCCATGGTTATTCTCCCTGATCCATCTGTTTTTTTCACAGGCTAAATAGGCAAGTTGCATGAAGATATTGTGGGAATCGCTGTCCCTGACTCTTTCAAGTCCTTGATGACGACATTAACTGCAGTCCTTTCAGGAATGTAGGAGTGGCTTCTAGTTTACTAGTTCCAGGAATGACATCCACTTGGCCGTTTCCTTCCATAATAAGCCTCACTCCACAGGTCAAGGAGCATATGTGTGGATTTTGTCAGTTGACAGGTTATGTCTATTCCAATTGCATACTCTGGAACTGGGGAAATAAACACAAGGATTCTGCAACCCATTGGACCCCTGTGAGATGAACCAGAACCTAAAGTTACATTGATCACTTTGATAGTTAATTCAGTGTATCACCTTGGCTAGGCCATGGTACCCACATATTTGGCCAAACACTTAGATGTTTCTACGAATGCATTTTTTTAGAGAAAATTAACGTTTAAATCGGTAGACTCTGATTAAAGCAAATTATCCTGCATAATATGGGCAGTCCTCATCCAATCTGTTGAAAGCTTCAAGTGAAAAAATACTGAGCTCTTCTGAAAAAAGGGAATTCAGCCAGCAGACTGTCTTCTTACTGAAGATTATCTTCTGACTACAATACTAATTCTTCCCCGAGCTTCAAGCGGCTGACCTACTCTGCAGATTTTGGACTTACCAGCCTCCCCAATCACGTGCTAATTAAAAAAAATAAATCTATATCTATCTATCCATCTCTCCCTTCCCCCACCCACATTGGTTCTGTTTTTCTGGAGAACCCTAACACAATCACACATACTCCATAAGCCTCTACTCTTGATTGGTTTGACTGTTGGACCACAGTGACACTGTGAGTGTTTTAGGTTTAGCACTAGTTCAGGACCAATGTTCAAGACCCAACTACCCCCATTGCATTTAGATATGCCAGTTCCATGGCAGCAGCTCTCACTATAGTTTCTGATCCACTGAGAAAAGTGACCAAAGAGTTCTTCAATGATGCTTAGACTCCTCTCACAAACCTACTTCTCACAGTTGTGTTGAAAAGTGTGTCCTATGAACCCTCTTAGGTTGGGTGAGTAGATCTGACATGATTACATCTACTCAAAAATTTCAATCTCTCTAAGCCTTTGGATGACTTCCTCTACAGTATGCCAAAGAAGTTCTGGCATATAGTGTAGGCCGTCTTTAGGTCTGTATTTCATCCAACCATATAAATTGTTAGAGCCCTTTCTCACACATCAAGCTATAAGATTGAATGAAGAATCTCTGCTAACTGGACCTGTATCAATAAACTCAGTTTGATCCAACTTTATATCCTCTCATTGTTATCCTACACCCTTAATATTTACTCTTACATATATTCCCCAGGTTTCTCTGTATAAACTGGAAATTCATAAAACTCTTTAGGTGAGTATCACACCTCTTCATGGATCACACTTGGTACCTTACCCTTTGGGAACTACTGGGACTTACGTCTAGTGTTAGGTCTAAAAGCAAAGAGAGGTGGCAGTAGTATTAGCAGTAGCTATTAAGCCAATTTCATTAAGTGAGACTATTACATGTTCTTCAGGCAAGGTTCTTCAGGGTTAACCTTTGCAGACTGGGGTGGGAGGCCTGCTTCTACTTGCACAAAAGACTCAGCAGAATTTAGGGTTTTGATATCCTCAGCTTCATCAGGGTCTTTTCATTTGTCCCCATTCCCATGGTCTGGATTCAATTCCTTCTCAGTATATGCCGTCACTCACTTTAACAGCAGACACCATACAAGATTGGTCATTCTATTTATGTTATAATTTAACCACTCTCTAGATGAAACTCTGAGTTTTCTGGGTTTTGTTTTTAGAAATCTCAGCCCTGCAGCTATAGGAAATAAAAGTTGCTTTCAGGTCAGACACAGGTGCTTACCGGTTATTTAGGTAGAGCTTGAATTGGAAATTTGAAACCTTGATCGCATTATTTTCTTTCCTGCCTTTCTCTAGCACATTTAGGGGCAACCAGTCAATATCTTAACAGTCCTAAGTTTAACGTAAATGTTCTGTGGTATCAAATACATGGTCACCTATGTATAGTATAATAATTATATGTATATTTATGTATAATAATTATAAAAGTCAAAACCTGGACTTTTATAATTATTTCATTAAGAGTATCCAATGGTTATATTTTGTGTATTTCTATTGTCACATCATGCCATGGACTACCAGTGCCTTCTTTACCACTAGAAATAGAGTCATTAGTGCCACTAAATGTAACCATATTAGAGAATCTATTCTAGGAAACCCAAAACCAATTCAGAAAACACATTGTCAAGATTCTAAATCCACTTTTGGTGCTCAAATAAGTCATGTTTTCACTACAAAAACAGGACTAGTGTTAGAGAGAGAGGGAAGGAGAGATTTCTTGCATGGAGTTGTTTACTTGATTATGGGATCTAGCCAGCCAAGTCTGAAACACACAGGAAAGGCCATGAAGAAGTCTAAGCTAGAAATTCTTGGGCAGGAGCTGAAGCTGCAGCTGGTAAGTGAAATTTCATCTTCCTCATGAAAACCTTACTTCTGCTTTTAAGACTTTCCAACCTATTATATCAGGCTCACTTATATAAATGAGGCCCACTTTTTATTTAAAGTCGACTGATTGCAAATATTAGTCATATCTATAAAATGCCTTCACATTGCCACTTTTGGGGTCTGATTGAAAAACTAGAGATTATAACCTAACCAAGTTGACACATAGGGACTGACTGTCACAGTATCAAATGTATGCCAAGTATCGTGATAGACACAACAGGCAATCAATATAATGATGAAGCTATGTTTGTCCAAGAGTATACTCCCTTGAGTAGAAATCTGTATTATAGACACCAATCCTGCCTGTTCTGTAAACTGGGTACATAGTGAAAAAGCAATTTTATATAATGGAGAAAATCAGTCCACATATCTCCTGGGTCAAGACTTTCATGTGACTTTCTCTGACTACTTAATTGACTACTAGTTGTAATATCTATTACTGTATTACTTATTGTATGAGGCTAAGATAAATGAGGTCCATCTTTTATTTAAAGTCAACTGATGGTAAATATTATTCATATCTATAAAATGCTCCTACAGAATTCATATAAGAAATAGTTTTTATGTTCAATCAAAAGTATTAAGTTGTCATATTTGACTATTCCATGAGTACTCTTGCTCCCCATCTAGTAGTTAAGCTCCTCGAATGAAGAAAATGTATAGTGCTTGGGTATTCCCCTGACCTCTTACCATGCTTTAAACATATGATAGGTTTGTTGACATGAAGTAAAAGGATTGGTCCACTACTGATTTAAACGATATTTTATCAATATTTAAAATTGCTGTAAACTCAGTTCTTTCATGGGTTTTAAAATAAACAAATAAAATAAAGTGGTTGGAAACTCATAAGTAGGGAATATGAATTACATTGGCGTGAAAAGAGGAATTAAAACAAACCCCACTCTGTTATTACCCAACAACTTCATCGACTTTTTTATATAAACCCTTCTCCCTGAGGATGGGCCAACATACATCACTTGCCTGTGAAGGGCTAAACTGAGACTCCTAAACCCAACTTCCCAGTGCCTCCTCCTAAGAATGTCATTACTAATCCAAAGAGCTCAACTAATGGAGTTTAAAGTGACAGAGTTTTTTATAGAGTAATAAAATATTTTAAGAAGTACTTCAGAGGCTTCTAATTCGCCCAGTAACATAGTAAATATAATGAACATAAAAATTATCTTTGCAGCTGTTGTGTCCATAACAATAACAAACTCTCAGCACTGCAGAAGATGAAAATAGCATCTGTTATTTTGATTCACCCAATTTAATCACATGGAGTTTGAACATTTGCCATTTTATAAGTTTTGTTTGTTGATTTACAAGATTTTTATAAGATTATGTGACATCCTATTGAACATATACTTAGCATGGGCCCATTTGCCTCACCCTACAGGGTCCCTACACATAACCAAAAGAGCTCTTCTGTGTAACCGCAACAAGATATTTAGCATTACACTGTAAAGAACTCTGTATGAAAGAAAGAAGTCAGATGGTGAATTCTCACAATACAAGGGTATGGTTATTTCTATACAATGTTAATAAGCAAAATTAATAAACAGTTCCCAGCCTCAGATTTTCATATCTGCACATATTACCTTGATAATGTCTACAGAAATTTACTAAGATCACCAATGATGCCTTTTCCCTATACAACAGATATTGAAGCAAGATTGAAGACTACTTTTATTTTAATAAATCACAATCTTTTGGATTTCTTTTTCAACAGAGACAATAACAAATTGATTTATAAAACTTCTAGTCTGAAAAAAACTATCTGGAAATAATGAAAATCCATTTCTGTAGCTTCCCCTCTTGAAGATTTTTGTGTCTTGCCACTTTACAATACTGGGAACCGTAGGCACAACTGGCCTCTACCTCATGAATTTCAATGTTAGTCTATTAGTAATTATGTAATATAAAATAGCTCTCATTACATTTCTATGTTTAATGTCTAGAAAATACATTCACAAGTTAAAATGAAATGCTTATTTTTTCTTTAAATTTTCGTTTTGTATGCCCTTATTATATTAAAAAAGCAAAAATTGGCTAAAGGAGTTTATGCTTTCTGTGCTAGTACTGTGCTAAGCATAAGAGGTTGAAAATCAAAGAAGACATTGTTCCTGATCTAAAAGATCAGGATAGCTTTGAATAAAGGAGGTGAATGAAAAAAAAAAAAAAAAAAAAACCAATTTCTTTGCCACCACTCTCCCCAAACATAAACTCTCATTAGTATTTAATGAAGATTGTTGGCCAGAGAAAATTTTTACAGTAGACATTTACAAATGACATCACAAAATTTTAACTCAAACTCAGAAGATAAATTTGAAATGAGAAAGTGAATAAAGAATTAAAGAACTTACTTTCTCCTTGCTATTAGAGAAGGCAGGTACTATGTTCAATACACTGCACCCTCTGCCAAAAATAAAAATAAAAATAAATAAAAAATAAAAGCACTAAAGCCAAAACATATTTTCCTTCTGAAGTTCATCTTTTTTTTTTTTATTGGTGGCCTGGCTTTGAAGATAATGTTCTGCAATGATGTGTTGATGGTTGGGATGTGCCAACTGTTGTTTTGATAGTGCTCATGTCATGTGCCCAAACATAAAAAATTGTTCTGAAATAAGTCTCTCAGCATGATGCAGCTACTATTGCTATTGCTGCTCCTTGTAAAGATTTACTGCTCTGGAGTATGCTTGTTAAGAAGAAATAGAAGAATTTGATATCTAAAATAAATTAGTCTCTGGGCCTCCAGAGGATATCTTACTTGTCCATTCTTTTCACAGACAGGATTGATCATTTTCTCTGGAAAAGAAGGAGCTTAAAAAATGACCAAAATGGGCTTTCAAATGTGTATAGGGCAGGGAGGAATAACAATTGACTAAAATGAGGCTGCTACCTTCCCTGAGGTCATGACAGGACTGGAATGGACTTTGAAATACAGCAGGAGGGATTTAGGTTTCCACATTTGAAAGGAAGTTTACTGATAGAGGTAAGAGACTCCATTCTTCCTGACTGTCCATCTGTCTTGAATAATTAATATGTCATCCTGCTCAGTGGATGACAAATGATAAGAGCATAACATATTGAATGTTTCACAAGTTGGTACAGATTCGTATGAATTCCTTATAATTACACATGCCAAGTAATTGTAATTGATAATCTTCATTGTGAGACTGAGAATATCTGGTTAACATGCCACATCAAAACATGTACCTGGAAAAGCTATAACTTAAAAACAACTTGCTAGAAATATATGTCATGTTCAACATGCTTGGCCACTTATTGTATAAGTTCTGTAAGAAAGAGACAAACTGCTTGCCTGACTTAACATAGAAAAAAATAGAACTATAATAAAACATTTTTTGCCTACAGCCAGAAATCCAAGAATACTGATCACCTGATCATCATAAATTTTGCAGAACTGTGAAGTCAAAATTATTTGTCTGATGATAAAGCTAGTGCTCACAAAATCCAGGAGGCAAGAAACAAGAATGAAAACTGGATCAAGGAGGCCCGAAAGAAATGAGTCTGACTTGCTAGGCATTTCTCAAATACTTTACTGCCCCAAAAAAGTAATTTCCTCCATCATCTAGGATGTAGCCTGTTAGTGGGGGCTGATTTGTTCTATTTCATCATTTTAGACTGAGGAATGAGTAGAGCTCTGAGGCCTGCCATTAAAAGATAGAAGCTGTAAGAGCAGATGCAGTTTTAGTGACCCCTCCTCTATAAGATATCTGGCTTGGTTTCTAGACCAAACTATTACCAGAAATTGAATTAGCCAACTAGTAATTATGGTAAATCCCAGCAAAACATTGAATCTTTAGTTGTTCACAAAACATGTCAATCCCTAGATCCCCATAATTTTTACTAATATGAAGTGGGCTTTTAATGGATAGAATTCCTAAAATAAGAAATACATATCTAGCCCCACTAAAGTAAGGTGATGGAGGATGAATGAAAACAGATATTCTCCTAGGAGGCAGGACTTGGAGCAAGCAGTGGAAGACCAGGGGCTAACTCCACTGGAGAAAAATTAGTCCCTGTTATTCTGGTCCAAAAAATTTTGAAATATGCTATAGAATGGTGCTATTTTGTTTTATCCAAGCTTCACAACTGTCCCATAGTGAACCACTAACATCCATCCTCTTGTGTGGTCCCTTCCATAGTTAACTTGGGCTTTTCCTTGTGACTAGCTTTAACTATGATAATGCAGTGGAAGTGCAGCTATGATAGCTCAGAGCCTAAACTTTAAGAAGGCCTAGAAGAACCTTCTAGAGACCCCTGAACCGCCATGTAAAATGTCTATCTACCCGACTGGAGGGACCACATCAAGACAGTCTATGTGGAGAGACCACACAAATAAAGAGAAGACCTGCTCCATGGAAATAGAGGGAGCCCAGCATACCAGTGTAGCTCCAGATGATGCTGGCCAGCCCCAGCTGCCATCACACTGCAACCACAAGGGAAAAAACAAGTCAGGCCCACAGAGCCGTGAAAGATAATAAAGTGGTTGTTTTAAGCCACTATGTTTTGGTTGGTTTTGTAAGCAGCAATAGATCAGTGGAACACAAGTTACCACTTTCTTTTATTGTTTTACATTTCTAAATAAGTATTATTACTGTGGTTAGCCCTTTTTTTTATTCCATACTTTATGGAAGGTCTGAGAATTTGTTTAACTTAATCATTTAGGCATAGACTATGGACTCTGTGAAGCCACATTTAGACAAGACTGATTAGAATGTTTACCACCCATTGATCCTGGGATCTGGAGCTGAATGCAGCACATGAGTTGCAGTTATGATGAAGATTATTAGAACAGATGTCTATATTAAGAGGAAACACACTTAAAATAATTTGTAAGAAAATGAATGCAGATGGGGCATGGGGACAATATTTATTTGTCAGCATTTTCTAGTGTCACTTTCCTATTCTTTCTGTTAACATAATCTTTTTTGGTGGGAAACCTATTGCATATAGTTTGGGGTGTACAGATGTCATCTTAGTGTCACCACAAATTCTGGGCTTTGAGAAAAGACTACGTAGTGATTGCTTTACTTACAGAATATGCATCTGAGACTACAGCCAGTCATTTGCCTACCACATAGGCAGAGCCTTTTTCAGAGAGAAACCAGATAGAGGAAAAGACAGAAAGATAGAAAGACAGAAAGACAGGAAGGAAGGAAGGAAGGAAGGAAGGAAGGAAGGAAAAGAGAGAGAGAGAGTCTTGACAACACAGTTAAATCACCCAAACAGGTGATAACTTCACCTTCCTAGGAATATAAGCAGATAAACAGCTTTTTCTTTCTTTAATATTATTATGATTGTTGCTATTGTTTGCTTTTGAGTTGTTTTTCCATTATTTCATAGAAGGAGTATGACTAATGTCATTTTCACAAAATATTACTATAACTTTCCTTAAGAATCAACTATAATTTTTATACTGAACAAGTGAAGCATAGATTCTCTATACCATCTTTTTTTTTCCTGGGAGAGTTGTTACAAGAGGGTCATATTCTGTGATATTGCCCAATGTCATAATGACCCCTATGAATCCTTTTCAACAGATTTTTGCACAGCGTTATTTCCCCTGGATTCTGACAGTTTGTGCTTCAGCAGGGCCCTAATTCAGGCGCGGTGCCTGGAGGCATGCACACCAAGGAAAGCATTATCAGTCAACCTGGCAGACCTGGAGCACGGAGCCCAAGTACAGGGATATGTCTGGTTTAGAAACAGGAAATCACCTGAGCTATCATAGGCCTCAGTCTGGGAGTGAAATCACTGGGAGACAAAAATCAATAAATAAAATAAAAATTAAAAAAAATAGCGAACCTTGGGTTTAATCTGAATCAGAAACCTGTGGCCTGAAGTCATAACAGAGAGTAGAGCCCTGCAGGGTGTGGTGGCTCATGCCTGTAATCCCAGCACTTTGGGAGGCTGAGGCAGACAGGTCACTTGAGGCCAGCAGTTTGAGACCAGTGTGGCCAACATGGTGAAACCCCATCTCTACTAAAAATACAAAAATTAGCCAGACATGGTGGCACACACCTGTAATCCCAGCTACTCAGGAAACTGAGGCAGGAGAATCACTTGAACCCGGGAGACTGAGGCTGTAGTGAGCCAAGACTGCACCACTGCACTCCAGCCTCGGCAACAGAGTGAGACTCTGTCTCAAAAAAAAAAAAAAAAAAAAAAAAGTCGAGCCCTAAAAGCTAGATTACAAGGGCTAGTCATGAAATAAAATGGAGTAAATCACCATAATAGGATTAGAGGCTGCAAGGGTCCTACCCAAAGGAATCTTGCTAAAGATATACCCTGTCACTCACTTAGTATGTAAGTGTGTGAGCACAGGCATATACATATATGTAGATTGAAGAAAGGCCTCATAAAGATGACAACAACAAGAAGGGGGTCCTCAACTGCTTTACTAAAATATGAACTCTTTGACTTTGCTTTTTAAATAAATGTTTTCCAACATGCTCCATGGAATACTATTCTTGTATCATGCCCCATAGTTAATAAGACTGAGAAACAACACATATGAGTATAAGATAGGGAAACAAAGCATATTATAGGCTTCTCTTATAGATTCCCAACAGACATAACAACATTAAAGGTTGTGAGAAGTTCTATAGTAAAGAGATTGTTTAACATTTGTTAATATAACATAGTTCAACTCATTCAGCAGATATTAAAATCTCAGCAGATCAGTTCATTAGCCCTTAGTCTGGGAAAAGATTGTTCTATTGAATGCTTTCCATGAAATTGCCATGCTATTCATGACATCAAGCTAGCATGACATCGAGGCTCTATTATGACTCCAAATCACTTTTATAGACTTGTCACCTACTCACTGCTTGCAGAAAAATACTGATCCAGCCATACAGGTTCATTCTTAAATCCTAAGTGCGACATACGTTTTTATGACACGATTCCTTTCCTACATTCAGTAACAGTCTTTACCCATCCTTTAACTGAACTCAAAATTTTACATCCTCTGTGATGTCTCTCCCCATTCCCCATTCAAAATGTGACATTTCTTCCTCTAAATCTTTACAGCAATGTCTTAGGTCTCTTTTAAGCATTAGTTTGACTCAACATTAGTATTATTTGTTGAGTTTAAATATCTTTGTAAGTGTTATTAGAAGTTATCTCGTTATACTCTGTTGCCTAGCACAGTAATATGAATACAAAAAGAAAGCCAAAAATAGGTTAAATTAAATTGAACTATACAAAGTTATATTTAGGAATTTATGAAATGGGAGATAGCACAATGATGATATAGAAAAACAACCATATGTGGCTATACCCAGGCGTCAACTTTTTTTTACTGTTTCATATCAGATAAAAACATGATACTATGGACTCCTCAAGGTTAATCAAGATGGCTCACTGCTACTCCCTTGAGATAATCCAGCATCGTCTCTTCATATTGCACTTTTTCAAACCAGAAAACCGGGAAATGACACTTTCTATGTGTTTAAATATCAGAAATTCTCCAGTGCAATCTTTGGCTCTCGTATTCCTCATTTCAGAATGCTCTTCTGGAAATAATAAGGCACCTGGGCCCCCCATGTAACATCTTTTTCCATCAATATAGTGAAAAAGTTTCACTTCAACATTAATGGGGAATCTCATATTGATTTGTATGCAAAAGTATAATGGGAATTATTATGCCTGTACCTGAGAAGAGACATCGTCATAGCAGGGTGGCATAGAAAAAAAAAAAATCTGCAAGCTTTGAAGGTGGACAGTCCTGAACTGAATTCATGCCCACTACTTCTCAGCTGTATAACTTTAGGGTAGTTCAGTTACTCTCTAAATCTACTTTCTTTATTCATAGACTAAGAACAGTAAGAGCTATTTTGCAGTATTATTATTTAAATTAAATGATAGATTATAGTAAAAATGCCTTACATTTAGACTACCTTATGCCAGATATTTTCCATATATGAAGCTTATATATATTCTTGGTTCTTTATGACATAAACCCATGATATATTGAGCCTAGGCACATATGAAGAAACCAACACTTATTTATCCTGTACATAATAATTTTTGGTAACCTGTAGACAGATACATAATCAGATAATTATCAAATCATCAAAAATAATCAAATAGATGTAATAATAGAGTTATTAGAGTAATTTGAAAACACAAAGAGCTAGTAAATGTTGGAGCCTTGAAGGGTAAATAGCACTGCTTTTTTCTACTTGTCTCTTGAATTATGACAATGAATCAAATAACTAGAAGTGAAAAATATACCTTCTAATACTGATAAATTGCGGGGATGTGGTACATAGTTCAACAGGAGGGCAAAATGGATTTACCAACTCCTATGATGAAACAGAAGTAACCAGTCCTAAGAACTGTGGGCCATCCCAAGGGAAGGGGGTTTTAATACTCTACTTGTGAAATGGCCCAGAGCAGTGATGATTGCAAACTCTCAGCTGGCATGCTGGACCTTAGAGAAGAAAGAGAAAAGTGGACCTCACATGCCTAGCTCATTCTTAGAAAAATTATCAGGCAAAAATATGTCACCTTCCTGGAGTGGAATAAGTGGAGAGATGAAAGAGGCCAAAATAACTTACTACAGTTCTCTTGGATGTTAGAGTGGGAAGGAATAATTTTTTCTCTCTAAAAATACCTAATCTATTTTAGGCAAGATGACATGTATTTGTATTTGCCAGGATTTTCCTAGTTTACACCTGTTTTCCCAGTGTAATTATGCATTGTGTTCCTTTTTATTCTCAAAAGGGTTCAAGTTTGCATGATAAATTATGTGGTCATCTTAATATTAGAGGATAAGGCAGATTTCTCTGGAGGTACAGATTGTGGCATGGTCTTTCAGAATGAGTAAGAGTTATTGCGTCTAAGAGAGAACTGATGAGGCATAGGAATGAGGAAAGTGAGAGGGATGGGGAAAGAGAGCACAAACCTCAGGAAAGCATGGAGAAATGGCTGAACAAAGAAAGTGTGGTTTTTGCTGAAATTACAAAAATGTGTACGCTGTTACAGCATCAAATGTAAGAGAGAAATGGTAAAAGAAGAAAGTAAATTTGCGTTTCTATTGGGAAAAAGGGAAGGTGGGATCCTTTGCTAGTTATGGGCTTTTTTGTAGCACAGCTTAAAATATCAATTATTTTCATTAAAACATAACTCGACTGTCTGGCTTCTAAGAACCTTCACAAAAATATGACTAAGGAGATAGATAGACAGACAGACAGACAGATAGATAGATAGATAGATATAGATAGATAGATATAGATAGATTTCTTCTATTATTTCCCTATTATTATAGCTTGTGGTATGTAGTTTCTTTATCAGATAAACTAAAGGACTATTTTGAGACACTTAAATCATACTGTAAAACATTGAAAACATTATTAGAAGCATTGTTAGAAACATTTTGAGTTTTTTAATTTTTCCAAAACATTTAAAAAATTATACTATGTTTAAACTCATAATATTTAAAAAAATTAAAATTTTTAAAAACCCTTTTCTCCAAATTTATATATTTCAATCAAATTTCACCTTTTATTTATCAAGTAGCACTAAGAACCACTGTAAAAATATTTATTCACTTAACAGAAATGGGAAGACACTTCTTAGTTTCACCCCATTCTGCTTTTTCTCAATTTCTACCCATTAAGCCCCGACTAATCTCCCAGATGTTTTACACTTTATCATTTTGTTATCCACAATAAGATACAAGTCCTAAGTTTATACACAAGGAATTAAAGACTCAAAGATAGGTAAGATAATATTCAACCTAAATCATGTTACCAATAACTATCAAAACTCAACTTTAAATCCAAATCTGTTTGCTTCAAAATCAAATGAGCTTTTGACTACAACATGTTGCCTCCTTTGCATTACCATGCTTTTTATTAGATTCAAAAAGAGTCTTAGAATGTTTCTTTAAACATTATCTGAACTTTAGCTGTTTTTAAATTATTCAACGTACAGGACAGTCATATCAATGAGAAGAAATCAAATGATGATTTAATGATAACCACATTAAATCAGTTGTACACCTGTAAAAATACATCACAACTTCATATTCTGAGAAAACTTTCTCCACCACCATAATTTTTAAGAACCAGAACAGAAACAAACAAGAGGAGGAGGAGATGTTTCCACTGTTTCTCTTCTATAACCCCAAACTATTGTCTGCTGTATCTCCTAGTGTCTCTATCACTACCTTCAATACTAAATCACTATTTAGTGGAGTGTCAAATTATTCCTCTTTGCTACTCACTCTTTTTCTCTTTCACCTCATTTGAGCCAATAGATATGTTGTTTGAGAGGCAGAAAAAAAAATCAGATTTAAATAGTCCTATAGCACTCCTGAGACTGCTCTAAATTTCAAGCTAATCTATTTATATTTTGTCATTAACTATGCACTCTTTAAAATAATTTCCCAATTCTTTCTCACATGAAAAAGTTTCATGTGAAACTCTAAAGAAGTTCTTATGAGTCAGACAGAAAAATATTTCTATTTTGACAGACAATATCTATACATTACCAAGTGCAGCAACAATTTAGGAAGCATGCATTCATTCTAAGACCTGACTCACAGACAAGAACAAACAAATATTAAAGACTGTGATCCTTGAGCTGTATAAAAAGAATCCTGAAATTTCATGCTTTTATAATCTGGGAGTGATTGTATGAGTACTATGTTGAAATGTTAGAGGATAAAGAACAAATTATGCAGGACTAAAAGTTGTTGATCAATGATATTTTGTAATGTTTATTTGTCATGGAGAGTCCCTGAAAAGTAAAATGTCACATGAGACTTTCCAGTATCTCCCATCTATAAAACAAAATGCCTCTTATGTTTAACCTAGATACCTCAGGGCACATTTTAGTTAATACTTTTGTTTCTTCCCAGTATCTCTCATTCAAAATACTCTAGAAAAGCATATCAATAGCTGATTGTTCCAAAAACTGTTTGCTTTATCCTCCAAAAGTCAAATAATTTTAACCTTTTGTAGAGGACTAATTTTGAAAAATTGCAACTGTTTTTTAAGGTTCCACTCTGAACCATCTCCTAACAATGATGTGATGAAAAATTAAATAAAGGACTCAATTAGAGTCCCACTGATAATTAATAGATTAACTCCTCTAACATGGGTAAACTCCATCATGATACTTGAAAACTGAGTTCAAAATATTAACAATGGGTAACAATATTTGCCTAAAAATTTATCTGAACTCTATAGGTAAAAAAGTCAAATTTATTATACCATGAAAATGCCTATTTTTTATTATTTATGCATCAGTTTCGGTTATTTTATCCCTTGCTCTTCAGTTCACCATAGAATTGCATGCCTACTGATACAAGGAAACAGAACAAAGAAAATAAAAATATGTCAAAATTTCTGGCTTTCAAGTAAAATAATATAGAAAAATAGATGGAAAAAAGCAAGGACCACTGCGAAACACCAGAAAATATTTTCTTGTTGAGGGGTGGGGGAGAGCTGGAAGGGAATAAAGAGATCATTGAAGTGACTATGGCTGAGGAAGGAGTCTGAGGCCCACCTACGACTGGGGCTCCCTCCTGCAAAGCTTCAGTGGGGCAAAGGATGACTGAGGCTCCTAATTTAATGGAAAATACAGTTTCCATAGAAATTTTATAGAAATGTCTAATTTTCCATAAAAGAGAAAAGTGGAGAAACATACCTCATATCAGAATCCCAGAGAAGCAGGAAGATCATAGACATGGTTGTATGATCCATTTGGGCAGTTTCCCCACTTCCTGGTATGGAACAAAAGACGTAAAATTACCCATGTGCAGAATTGCAAAGGTATCTAGGCAAAAAAAAAATGCTGCTTTTATTGTGAGCCCATACATTTAAAAGGTGGGGTTGGGTAGAGTGGGTGACCAAGCAACCATCCTCTAGGCAGATACCATGACATATATAAATCTCCCCAGAAGGTAAATGTACCTCTAAGAACATAGAGAATGATCCTGTATTACTGGAGTTGTTTTTTGGTTTTGGTTTTAGCTTTTGTTGGTTTTACCACTCACGGAATAAATTCTAGACATTAAGTAACATAAGTTAGAGAAAAATCAAGAAATGTGTTTATGTTTTAAATTGATACCTGCGATAAAGTATTCATCAAGTATTACATTATCATTATACATTTTTTACCAAATTTGGGTTTAATAAAACTAGATGACATTTATTTTGTATTTACTCTTAATCATTTACTATGTTCAACATTTTATACACATTATCTAATGTAATCCTCAGAAAAATCTGATAAGGTGGGTGTTACTATAATTGCTAGTTTGCTGATGAAGATAATGAGGATTAGAGAAGGTTAGTAAATTACCTAAGGTCACAGAGTTAGTAAGGGACAAAGTTGCATCCAAAGGGACACCTGTTTGCATCCAAATTTAATGCCTTTAATACATGGGCAGTGCCAATTTAATGCAGAAAGGAGACACTCCCTAATATTTCCTAGAAACAAAGAACTTTATCTTATTCTTATATAAAGTGCTATTGCTTAGAATAAATCTCTCTCAAAAAAATTTTAAAGTTTAATCATCTTCATTTCTTCCACTTTTAAATGTGGCCCATACAGATACCACACCCCTGCCTTTGATATAATGGTTAAAGACATATGCTATCCAATTCTTTTTTATGAGTTTTAGTTATTTTCAAAAATAATTAATTTGGGGTTAACTTTTTATGCCCATTTGCTTTTTCTCTCTGGACGTTCTTCAGTGTTCCCTACAATGTTGAAAATTTATTCTTAAAGTGCTGTGCTGTGTAATTTTAATAATCACTCTTTTGTTCTGTCATAAAATGCATTTAATTTTTTAAATAAAATCTTTTTTGTTAAATTCATCTTCACATCATGATTAGTGTTCCAATCCAATAGTCTGAGTAAGAATTCAGAGAATATTCATGATATGAATTTAATTGAGTAAGGAGGATACTCAACACTAATCAGCTGAGAGAATGGTGATTAACAAGGTTAAGGGCAAAAGAAAGAAGCAGGGATTTGGGGAAAAGTTGGATTTCTGTGTAGAGCATATTAAGCATAGAGGTAATTTGGAGATGTCCAATAGACTTGGAGAAATTCAGCTTTGTGTCTCCAGAAAGAGGACAAAACTGGAGGCCAATATAAAATGGAAGAAATGGGCAGATGGCTGGAGTCTAAAGTAAAATTTTTCTGACACTCAAATGTGCTCCCAGGAAGACTGTAGAAATTCCAAGTTCACCAGAATAACCACCCAATGAATTCTGAATCTCTTTGCTGTCATTTTTCCTACAAATATTATTTTTTGTTTGTTTATTGTCAGAGTTTTTTTCTTTTATTTTTAGTTGACACAAAATGATTGTATATATTTATAGGATGCAGAATGATATTTCAATACATGTATACAATGTTTAATGATCAAATCAGGGTAGTTAGCATATTCATCACCTCAAACATTTATCATTTCTTTGTGTTGGAAACATTCAAGATTCAGTCTTCTAGGTTTTCGAACATATACAACAAATTATTGTTAACTATATTCACCCTACAGTGCTGTAAAATACTAGAATTTATTTCTTCTATCTAGCTGTAATTTTGTATTCATTAACCAACCTCTCTCCATCCTTCCCTCCCCTTTCCTCTTCCCAATCTTTAACAACCACAATTCTGTTCCCTACTTTTTTTTTTTTTTTTAGATGGAGTCTTGCTCTGTCACCCAGGCTGGAGTGCAATGGTGCGATCTTGGCTCACTGCAACCTCTGCCTCCAGGGTTCAAGCCATTCTCTTACCTTAGCCTCCCAGGTAGCTGGGACTACAGGCATCCGCCACCACGCCCTGCTAATTTTGTATTTTTAGTAGAGATAGGGTTTCACCATGCTGACCAGGCTGGTCTCAAACTCCTGACCTCAACTGATACACCCACCTCAGCCTCCCAAAGTGCTGGGATTACAGATGTGAGCCATTACGCCCAGCCCTGTTTCCTACTTCTATGAGCTGAACTAATTTTTTAGCTTCCACATATGAGTGAGAACCTGCAGTATTTATTTTCTGTGCCTAACTTATTTCACTTAACATAATGTGCTCCAGGCGTATCCATGTTTCCACAGATTACAGGATTTCATCTTTTTACGGCTGAATAGTATTCCGTGGTGTATATATATCATATTTTCTTTATCCATTCATCTGTTGTTAGATACCTAGGTTGATTCCATATCTTGGCTATTGTGAATAGTGCTTCAGTAGGTATGGGGGGTGGAGATACCCCTGCAATACATTAATTTCTCTTCATTTGGATAAATGCCAAGTAGTGGGATTGCTGGATCATATGGTAGTTCCACTTTTTGTTTTTTTGAGAAACCTCCATGTTTTTCATAATGGCTATACTAATTTACATTCCCACCAATGGTGTACACCAGGTCCTTAAATAATGTTATGTTGTTCAAGGTCGCTTCATTATAACATTGATGGGATAAAAACAAGTTGATTCCTGGCCGGGCCATTGTCCCTGTGGAGTTTGCACATTCTCCCCACAGATGGTAAAAATGTTTCATTATACATCATTTTGCTTAAAGTCATAGTTTCTAAGAACTTAATGGACACCATTAAGTCAAGACTTACTATATAAGAGTTCCATTTTCTCTACATCCTCACCAGCATTTGATACTTTTTGTCTTTTTGAAAATAACCATTCTAACTGGGGTAACATGATATCTCTTTGTGGTTTTGATAGGCCTTTCCCTGATAATCCCACAAATATTCTTTTATCCACTTTCCTATAAATGTGTAAAACCCAACTCCTTTGTTTCATATACGTGGAGTGTCTTTCCAAGCCAACAACAATAGTATCAACCGATCTTGAAGAAGCAAAACATATAAATTTTATGAACACAAAGGATATTAGAAAGACGTTATAAAAACCTTGAAATATACCAAACTAGACTTGTAACACATTTTTCTACAAAAAGCAGAAAATTTTGAATGTTATTGTTTTAAAGAATATCTATGCATATGAGGCCTTTCCTTTCTATGTACTTGTTCAAAGATGTGCTTACTAGAGGAGTAGCTATACTGATAGATTAAGCATTTCCTTTCAGCTTCTTAAACTACTAGACTGGCAATTTTTATACAATATTCAGATGTCTGGAGGTTGTAGGGTTTAATTTAAACAATATTCATATGTCTGAATGTTTTCAGGATTTTAAGCTGAGAGTGAAATATAATTTGTTACATTGCTGCACTTGACAGACTGTTGCCCATTGAAATTATTCCCACCACTGTACTTTTAGGTTTCTGTCTCTAATGAAGCAATACAAGTTGGCTTCACCATGAATTAGCAAAGGTGTCATTAACAATAGTGTTCAATTAATGCTAACATTTTCAATTTGTCTTATACCTCAGATTTTAATGGTTCCTTCTTAAATATTAATAACAGTAGGTACCATTGTAATAGCTTCTATAGAAACTCAAAGGGAGGTGTTAGCTATTATTAGTTTAAATTATAACACTAAAGAAACTCAGGGGTTCAAATTAAAACCGTCCACTATACATCTGAAAGGAAAATGTAAAACTCTAAGAAAAGAACTGCAATGAATGGAACTGGGGTGAGAAGAAGGAAAGTAACATTTTTCTAAATATTTTCTATTTTAACTTTTCTATTTAAAGAGAGACACAAGAACCCATACTTATTCCAAGCCTCAGAAATGTTCAATTATTCATATGGAACAAAAAAAATAGCCCCCAGATGCAATTAGACACCCGATGGATCAGTCCCTCAGAAGGAAACTAAGAATATGTAATGTTTTCTCTTTGATACTCTTACAGAAAGAAGCTCTGTGAAAAATATAGCCATGTCTTGTCTGGGACCTGGAAAGAAGAGATACAAGATACACTGTAGGCATTTTCAAAGAAAGCTTGGCCTTCTCGATTAACGTTCCAATTTTTAAAAAACAGTTATCTATGGCTTTCACAATTTTTATTTTTGCAAGCCCATTACCCTTGAAAACTGATTATCCTGCATTTTCCCAATTAAGATAGAGAGGAGAACCAGATGGGAATATCTGGTGGTATAGCCATTCAAAAGTTACAAAGGCCACAAGAAAAGTGGAGAAGCTGACTGCTACCTCTGCCTAAATAAAAATAACCTAAAAGCCACCAAAATGTTAAGAAAAATGTCCTGTGACATAATTTCTACACTGTTCTCTAATCTGATGAAGGCCCTCTCTTATTCTCCACTCTGCCTTTGCTTAAGCTGTTCCTTCTACATGGAGACCCTTTAGGACCCCTTTTGTCTCCCCAAACCACAGGTATCATCCAGAACCAAATTCATGTTATCTTTCTCTGGAAATTACAAATCCAATTACTCTATCCCAAAAAGGGCTGTCTTCCTCTTTTTTGCACTGATATCTTTGGGAACCTTGGCTTGTATCTTTCTTTCATTGTTTAAATTGTCCCCCAGCTGGAACACAAATACTTTGAGAACGAATGCATCAGTGTCATATCATACCTCTGATAACAGTAATAAAGGAATCTGTAGATACCTAAACCAGCTAACACACTGATCTGCAAGTCTTGGCTTCTCACTTACCAGCTACATAATTCTGGGCAAACACACAAGTGTTATTTGCTTCACTGTCTTTCTTATAAGGACTAAGTAGGATCTTATATGTAAAGTAGTTAGCACATGCCTAGCACACAATAGGAACGTAATAAATATTAGAGGGTATATAATTCATTCAGCAAAGAAAAGCATAGATGAACCAATTTGTAAAACTTTAGGGGGCATTATTCATATTGAAGTCAATGTGAATAGCACCATGCAGCTCTACCTTTATATTGTGAATTGCATAGATATATCATATTCACTATCTTTTTTTCTTTTGTTTGACTCTGTGCTAATCTTTAAGAATACAATAATGAAAAAGACCCAATTTATTTGCTTTTCTGTAAATTACCATCTACTATAAAAAGCAGTTTCACTATCTAACTGTAAAAATGATAGTCATTAGATTCCCCCAATATTTAGTGTGGGAGTTGAGTTCTTTATCCTGACGGCATTTTATGACATTACTTTGCTGCCAACTACCAAGTTCAAAGTTTTGATAGTACATGTCAGACAGACATGATCTGCCAGCATGCATTATTCCTCCCTACTGATTAATCTCTAAAGATAAAATGAACATTTAAAGCCATGGGATTCTCCAAGTCCAAAAGTGAACAAGGCTCTAAAAAGTTAAAACAGTCTTCAATGTGTTTCAAAACCCTCTGTCTCAGCTGTGCCATACAAGTTGTGAGACATGCCTCTTGTTAGCTAAAATTTGAGAATTCCTCTCTATTTTAGTGGCTTTCTTTTTACTTTCTATTTCTTTGCCCTATGCATCTCCTTCTTATTGGTCTTTCATCTCCAAATAATAACTTTCTTCTGACTGGTTACTCATGTATGGTAACCAGTAGCAGATTACTGGTGGAGGTTTCTCTTGTGTTAGCATAAATGGCCACATCAGACACAAATATATCCTTGCATGTCACCATTTGGTGAAAACTGATAATTTTGATCCCATTCTTTTAAAACTATGCCCTAGATTTCAGATATATGAAAACATCAACAATTTTGTCCCACTGAATATTTAGTAGAGATATCATGTATCTACGTCTTAATATTTAGAATTTATTAAGGCAAACAAGTGGATAGGAAACTATCAATAACATGCTTGAGTAGTGGACTAGTTATAAATGCATATGAATCTATATCAGAACAATATTCAAGAGGGACCGCTGGAACTATGTGAAATCAGAGTAAGACAGTACCCCATGCCCACAGCATCACATCTTGCTTTAGCAGAAGTCAAATATGAGCTCTGTAATTCTATGTTGTCCTGGAGAGATCTTCTTTTCTGCTCCCCTTCAATACCCTGGCTTGGCATTCATACCTTTGCTTTGAGATGATTAACATCAATTATACCACGCCTTTGTCCTTAGTTTCATGAGTCACTTTAAAACCAAAAAACAACAACAAAAACCCTTTATCTCCCAAAGCAGACCTTATGACCACATTCTAATCCTATCATAGGTTATTATAGTACTTTTTTTTAAAGCTTATCTCCCACCACTCTCTACTTCCAAAAATCCCCTCACTATATCCAATGAAACCCATTATCATTCATCAGAAAAAAATCCTGTATACCTTTAACCTCTACTCTGAATATTTTCTGTGTTTTCTTGCTTTTATGGAAACCAGTTTTTCTTAGAGCACTTTTTTTCCTTGTCAGTCTTTTCAAGTGGGGAAAGTCTATACTCCTCTGCTCTACATGGGAGACAGATGTGTCCCGTGATCTTCATTGTCAGTTTCAAACTATCCTTCTTAAAATCCCACAAACTTTGAATCTTATTCCATAAGGCCATAACAAGCTTTACTCCTTTTTACCATACTTATCTATGAGAAATAAAAGTGAAAATTCTAAGCCCTCCAACTGGCTGAATGGGTCATCTCTTGGCCATAGGGACCATGGAATAAGCTTGGTCAGCCCTGAAAGGGGTTAGGAGGTCAGACACGCCCTTTTACAGTCCCTCTCTTGCTAACCACTACTAGTCTTTCTTCCTGAACAGAAAGAAGTCCTTTCAAAAGAGTCCACAACCAATATCAACCAACTTTCTGAAACTGCACCTCCTTTTTTCCCTGATAAGAGACCACCAACCGTAGAGTCGTTCTGGCCAGATTATGGACAATGTGCAATAAGGGTTTTCATGTACTCTGCTTCACTGTTTGATGTTAGAAGGCTGAAAACTGCACCCTTGGATCATGCTAATGCTGCCATTTTTTTTGTACCTTAGGGCCATGAAGGGACGTAAAGCCCAATTGTGCATGTGCACATTTCACCTTTAATAAATATTCATGATTCCTCCTATAGTTTACTGAATATGTATGTTCAGCCACCCAGCTCAGCATAAATTCCTCCAAATGTTTGTCTCTGGCTTCTGCACAGAGGCTACACTTTCCAGCCTGTCAGAATGGCCACTCTGCAGGCTATAAGCCTTTATGAGAAATAAAGCTCACCTTTCCAAATCTATGAACCTCATCTTTCTTCAATTGACATCTATAAGCCCCAGGTTCTCACCTCCTTGTGCCTATAAGCTTCTAGATCCTGATTGACTGGCACTTTGTCTTATACCAGCCTTCTAGAATCTGCTATCCATTGATCCCAATATTTTTTTTCTGTCCCTAAACCTCATTCTACATTCACTTCTTATTTTAATCCCCTTAAATTTCATTGTTCATCGTTAAAATTACTTCCTTATATATACCATGAACTTCTTCACTTTTCTTTTACTCCTTAGTCGCTTGAGAAAAATCCATACTGCAGATACATCTATTGATCCACACTACACAACTGTACCTCCTCAGCTGAACATAGTTGGTAGAAAACACAACCACACACTAATATCTCTTTGCATTCATGATCCTGATCTTATTCTGAAGACCACTACAGTCATGTGCCAAATAACATTTCAGTCAACGATAAACTTGATATACAACAATGATCACATAAGATTGTAATGAAGTCAAAAATTTCCTATTGCCTAGTGACATCGGTTGTTGCCTTCATAACATCACAGCACAATGCATTATTCACATGTTTGTGGTGGTACTACTGTAAACAAACCTACTGCACTGCCAGTCATATAAAAGTACAGCACATACAACTATGTACAGTATTTAATACTCGATAACAATAATAAATAACTATGTTAATAGCTCATGTATTTACTATATTATATTATACTTTTTAATGATTATTTTAAAGGGCACTTATTCTTACTTGTGGGTGAAAAAAAGCTAACTGTAAAACAGCCTCAGGCAGGTCCTTCAGGATGTGTTGCAGAAGAACACATTGTTATCATAGGAGATGACAGATCCATGCACATTATTGTCCTTCAATACCTTTCCATGGAACAAGAGGTAGAGGTGGAAGACAACAATACTGATAATTCCAACTTTGTGTAGACCTACGCTAATGTGTGGGCTTGGGTCCTAGTTTGTACCAGAGTTTAAAAAGTAAAATAATAATAAATTTTAAACATAGAAAAATTATGTAGAATAAAAATATAAAGAAATTATTTTTGTAGCTCTACAATGTTTTTTGTGGTTTAATTTTTGTGGACACATAGGTATATATATTTATGGAGTACAAGATATATTTTGATACAGGCATATAATACATAATAATCACATCAGAGTAAATAAAGTATCCATCACCTCAATAATTTATCCTTTCTTTGTGTTACAAACAATCCACCTATACTCTTTTAGTTATTTTAAACTGTACAATAAATTACTGTCGACTGTAGTGACACTGTTGTGTTATCAAATACTAGATCTTATTCAGTCTATCTAACTATATTTTTGTGCCTGTTAATTATCCCCATTTCTTCCTACCCTACTACCCCTCCCAGCCTCTGGGAACTATCATTCTCCTCCCTATCTCCATTAGTTCAATTGTTTCAATATTTTTAGCTGCCTCAAATGAGTGAGAACATGTGAAGTTTGTCTTTCTGTGCTTGGATTACTTCACTTAACATACATGTTGCAGATGACAGGATCTCATTCTTATTATGGCTCCATTATATGTATGTATACCATTTTCTTTATGCATTTGTTTGTTGGTAGATATTTAGATTGCTTACAAATATTGATTATTGCAAATAGTGCTACAATAAACATGGAAATGCAGACATCTCTTCAATAAACTGTTTTCCTTTTGGGGGAACATATACCTAGCAGCTGGATTGCTGGATCTATTTTTAGTATTTTGAAGAATCTCCAAAGTGTTCTATATAGTGGTTGTACAAATTTGCATTCCTACCAACAGTGTACAGGTGTTCTCTTTTCTTCACATCCTCACCATAATTTGCTATTGTCTGTCTCTGGACAAAAGCCATTTTAATTGGGGTGACTCACACCAATGTGTCCTGTATGTGGGACATGGAGTCAAAGGAGATTATTTTGGAGCTTTAAGATTTAATGACTGACCTTCTGTGTTTCTAATTTGCATGGGGCCTGTAGCTCCTTTCTTTCAGCCAATTTATCCCTTTTGGAACAGGAGTATTTACCCAATGCTTATATCTCCATTGTACCTTGGAAATAACTAGGTTGTTTTTGATTTTACAGGCTCACAGGCAGAAGGGACTAGCCTTGTTTCACATGAGACTGGACTTTGGACTTTTGAGATAATGCTAGAATGAGTTAAGACTTTGGGGGGACTGTTGGGAAGGCATGATTGCATTTGGAAATGTGAGAAGGACATGAGATTTGGGGCCAGGGCAGAGTAATGTGGTTTGGATCTGTGAAGGAAGCCAGCAGCAGAATAATGTGGTTTGGATCTGTGGACATGAGAAGGGGCCAGGGGCAGAATAATGTGAATTAGATCTGTGTCCCTGCCCAAATCTCATGTAAAATTGTGATCCCCAGTGTTGGAGGTGGGGCTTGGTGGGAGGTGATTGAATCATAGTAGAGATTTCTCAGGAATGGTTTAGTGCCATCCTGTTGGTGCCTTCCTCAAGATAGTGAGTGAGTTCTTATGAAATCTGGTTGTTTAAAAGTATGTAGAACCTCTCCCTACTTTGCTCCTTCTCTGGCCATGTGATGTGTCTGCTCCCCTTTTGCCTTACACCATGATTGGAAGTTTCTTGACACCTCTCCAGAGGCCAAGCAGATGCTGGCATCATGCTTCCTGTACAGCCTGAAGAATCATGAGCCAACTAAACCTCTTTTTGAAAAAATAATTACCCAGTCTCGGGTATTTCTTTATAGCAATGCAAGAACAGACTTACACAAAGAGTCAGGTATTTATGTTAGTCTTCATACTCTGGGCTTGTTTGTACCTATCCTTTTTTTAGGATGGCTCTCTAGATATTTGAAGAAACTTGGGTATTGTGATGTAAGTCTTTGAACACTCCAGCTTCATTTGCTTTAGGGGGCATCCCAAGCCCAGTAATTTGCCAGCTCTAGCAGACTCATAGATATACCACCTTGGTGGTCTTAGTAAGCTCTGAAAGAACTCCCTAGATTACCAGGTAGACCTTTGTTCTCCTTTCCTCATATTCCTCCAAAGAAAGAGTCTCTCTCTCTCTGTGCTTAGCTGCCTGGTGTTGGGGATGGGTGATGCAAGCATGCCCTTGGCCACAGCCACTGGCTGTGCTGGGTCTGACCTGAAGCAAGTAAAGCACTGGGTCTCACCTAAAGCCCACAGTGACCACTGCCTGTCTACTGCCTGTGTTCATCCAAGGCCTAAGGGCTCTTCAGTGAGCTTCTGGTGGATGCTGCCAGTCCTGAGTCTCTCCCTTCAGGGCAGTGGGCACTCCCCTGGCCCAGGGAAGGTCTAGCAATGCTGTCTAGGAGCCAAGGCCTAGAATCAGTGACCCTAGGAGCCTGCTTGGTGCTCTACCCGACTGTGGCCGAGTTAGTGCCCAAGCCACAAAACTAAGTTCCCTTTACTCTTTCCTCTCCTTTCCTCAGGCAGAAGGGGTTTATCCCCATAGCCACTACAGCTGAGAATGTGCTGGGTCACACTTGGAGCCAGAAGGCCTCTGAATTTCACCCAGTGCTCACAACAAGTACTGCCTGGCTACCAATAATGATTTTTCAGAGCCCAAGGGCTCTTTATTCAGTAGGTGATAAATCCTGTCAGGACTGCGTTCTTCCCTTGAAGAAAGTGGGTCCATTCTGGCCCAGCATGTGCTTAGAAATCTCATGGAGGAGCTAAGGCATAGAAAGGGGGCCTCCGGGCTCTGCCTGGTGCCCTATTCTATTGTGGCTGAGCTGGTCTCCAAGTTGCAAGACAAAATTCTCTTTACTCTTCTCTCCTCAAGCAGCGAGAAGTAGTCTCCCAGGGCTGTGGTTGGGGTAGGGGTAATGCGAGCACTCCCTTGGATGCCTCACCTGGTGTCCCACTAGGTTGTATGCACCACAAGTCCACTGGTTCTGAGACTAGCACAGCACCAGAACTTCCCCAGGAATTGTAGTCCTCGTGGCCTAGACTGCCTGTCAAGTTTATTTTGAACCCCAGAACACTTTAGCCCGCCATGGAAGGTCTTGTCAAAACTCAGGTTTCTGCTGAGGGATGAGGGAGGATTAGTGTAGGTGATTCAAGACCTTCTTTCCTACTCTCTTCAGTGCCTCTTACCTTGATATGATGTTAAAAGCAGGCACTGTGATAATTCACTTGATTTTTGGTTCTTATGAAGGTGACTCTTTGTGTAGAAAGTTGTTCAATTTGGTGTTTCTGCCAGGAGGAAAGCAGCTAGAGGCATCTACTTGGCCATTTTGTTCCACCTCCCCACAATGTATTTGTGTTTTAAACTGTTATTACAAAAGAGTAAAAAAGTTTTAAAAAATTAAAAAGTTTATAAAATGAAAAAACTACAGTAAGGTAAATTTATTACTGATAAAAGAATTTGTTTTATAAATTTAGTTCAGCTTAAGTTTACAGCATTTATGAAGTCTACAGTAGTGCACAGTAATGTCCTCAGCCTTCACATTCATTCACCATTCATTCACTCACTGACTCACCCAGAGCAACTTCCAGTCATGCAAACTCCATTCATGGTAAGTGCCTTACAAAGGTATATCACTTTTTATCTTTTATACTGTATTGGTTTTTGCTGTACCTTTGTTAACCTTTTATCCTATATTGTTTTTACTGTAACTTTTCTATACTTACAAATACAAATATCATTGTCTTACAATTGCCTACAGTATTCATCGCAGTAGCATGCTGTACAGGTTTGTAGCCTAGGAACAATAGGCTAAGCCACATAGCCTAGGTGTGTGAGAGGCTATATCATCTAAGTTTGTGTAAGACCACTCTGTGATGATTGTACAATGATGAAATTGCCTATTGACAAATTTCTCAGAACTTATCCCCACTGTTAAGTGACACATGCCTGCATTATATTGCTGTCAAGCAATTGTGCTACATTTCTCTAAGCTACTCTCCCAGTTCCTAGACAATTACCATATTTCATACTCTTTCTTCATATATCTCCAGAACCTTCTCCTCATAGTCACTCTAATGATTTTATTTTCAATTTCACTTCTACCCAGTCTTAACACCACATCTACCCAACCTTCTTTACATTCGTGCCCACATAATCTGCCTTCCCGCCAGCTTGCCCCATGCTTTTGTAAATGATCCAGATGCCAAGTAAGACCACTACTTTCACTTTTCAGTTCCATCCCATCTCTTCTCCCCTATTTAAGGACACTGCCCACACACTTTTTCCTCGTTCTCCTACATCATCAGTTCCATCTTCACACAGCACATTGTAATTTCTGCTTCTTTCTCTTCATTAAAAAAAAAATGCTCTTTCGATTCCATTTCTCCTCTAGCTAATTCTATATTTTTGTGACTTCATACAACAAAATCCTTTGAAAGATTTATCTGTACTTATTTTCTTCCAACTTAGCACCTCTTGTTTTTTCTCCAACCCACTCGTTTTCTTTCTACTACTTCACTGTAACTCCTGTTCAAGGTAGAAAATAATTTATGATTTGCTTATTCCAACGGTTAAATCTATTTTCATTTCATTTGGCTTATTAGTGGCATTGTACACCACTGATTACTCCTTCTCATGGGACAGAAAATAAGACAAAACTTTCTCTTCTCAGCTTCCTAATTCTACACTCTCCTGATTATTTTTCCTACCTTATTGGCTACTTCCAATAAGACTCTTGCTTGTTCTTTCTCACTTTCCTCAACTTTTAATATAAGATGCTTCAGGTCTCAGCACTTGTACGATTTCTCTTCTCTTTCTATACTTACTCCCTTGTCAATCTTACCCAATATTACAGTTTTGAATAGCATCTAATGATAATATTCAGGTCAGATTTCTTTCTGATCTCCACATTTATATATAAAGACGTACAAGTAAAAATAATGTTGATGTCCCATTTGTGGGTCCAGTAGGCTTCTCGAATTCACACATTCAAAATTGTAGTCTTGATCTCCCTATCAAAACTTTCTTCTACTATACTTTTCCCTTTCTAGGTAAATGGCAACACCATCATTCCAATAGTTATTTTTTTAAAGTATAAATTTTCTCTTATATACCATATCTAATTCATCCACATCCTTGTTCCAAACACATCCAGGATCTGACCACAGGTCTCCACTTCTACCATTGTCTCTCATCTGGATTAATCAACAACTTCCTGACTTATCTCCCTGCTCCTGTTCTTGTCCCCTACAATCTGTCTTCAACACAGAAGTACAACTTCCTGTGTCATGCAAAATAAAAGCAAATTCCTTACAGCAGCCCACACAGTCCTAGGAAGTGTATCCCTTCCCCTTGGTTCTCTGATCTCATTTCTTACTCCCCTCCCTACTGTTCACTGCTCCAGCCACACCGTCCTTACTGCTCCTCAAATACATCAAGCCCACTTTTGCCTAAGGGCTTTGCATATGTTTCTCCCTATGCCTAAAATGCGATTTTCCTAGATGTCCACATGGCTCATTCTCTTGCCTACTCTTGGTCTTTGCTCAAATGTCCCCTTTTCAGTGAAGCTACCCCAAACACCGTAATTTAAATTTCAGGCCTGTCTCCATTATTACCTTTCCTTTCCCTCCACTGTTTTTCTCCATAGTGCTTTGACTCATCTAACATGTTTTATATTTTAATTACTTTTTAAAATATCTTCTTGAATCCTCTTTCTTTCCCCCCACCCAAAGACTTCACTAGAATGTAAATTTCTTTGAGTATAAAAATTTTAATCTGTTGTTCGCTGCTGAATCTCCAGTGCCTGGCTTAGTGCCTGGTAATCAGTAGATGCTAAATTAATGTGTTGAATAAATGAATACAAATCAAAAGAAGTAAAAAAAAAAAAAAAAAGTCAAGCACTTTTGCCTCCTTCAGACATTCCAAGCTCTTTTATCTTCCCTTTCTGCATCCTATAAGCAATTACTTATTTTATAAAACATTTTCTACTAATCACTAATATCTCATTAGGAATTTTAGTTATTCAATTCCTATTTTCATAACACTTTTCTTTTAAATGCCTAATGTCACGTATGCATTTCAAGAGTGTGTACCATCATAAAGAGGCATCAGGTGATAGATGAATGTTAGTGCTTCTTTTCTGTACTCTTAAATTTACAGTCTTACACTGTCCCTTTTTGAATCATCTCTTCTGCCAGTCCTGGTGCACTTGCTAACATTGGTACCTTGTATAACACAATTGAGAGAAAAATGGGGTGAGTGCATCATATTTAAACCCAGTTATGCAGTCACAGTTTTTTCATAGCTGAGTAAAACTGGCCAGGCTTACAGCTAGCTATTACTCACTTGGGTGATTTAGTCTTCTCTTTCAGCCACATAAAAATGCCACCTGCTATTCACTTGATTGAAGATGGAATGATGTGAGCATCTAATAAAGAAGACAGAAAAATAACACAGCATTTGTGATTCATGTGTTCATATTAATGCTCATTCTTTCTCCCCTTCCCTCTTTCCATCTCTCTAAGTCATATCTTTTCCACAACAGATTATGTTTACTCCAATATTGAGCCCATTACATTATTCTATTTTTGCTTCCATTCTGGATTATTTGTTCTCAAAATATATCTCTCTATTCAATTGATTCCTCTATGAAAGAATTATTAACATCAAAGTCACATCAGAGATTTTCAGTGAGGTGTAGCATATTCCCCCAACAGTCTAAAGAAAAGATTTATAATGCCATTGCAGAGGATCATTCAAATACCTTGGCCCGTTAAGTTGCAACTGATGCTTAACAAATGTGCTTTCTTTTGAAGTGCCTATCTTTTCACAGCACAGGATAGCAATATGCCAAGGAGATAGAGATACAATGGGTGAGAGTTCAACTTGAGAATGCTATGTAAGAGAGAGGCTAACTAGAGTTCAAAGGGAATTTCATGCTCATGTACAATCATATCTGAGGCAGTAGACATTCCTTAATCAGACTTTTAAATTCTCATCTACCTAGTCTAAGTCTCATATTTTCACTTATATTTTTAACTTAATTAACAAAGCAGAAGATAAAGTAGTATTTGGACTTATAAAAATGCAAATCAGGGCTGGGCATGGTGGCTCATGCCTGTAATCCTAGCACTTCGGGAGTCTCAGGTGGGCAGATGGCCTGAGCTTAGGAGTTTGAGACCAGCCTGGGCAACATGGTGAAACCCCATCTCTACTAAAATACAAAAAAAAAAAAAAAATAGCCAGGCATGGCGGTGTGCTCCTGTAGCCCCAGCTACTCAGGAGGCTGAGGCAGGAGAATTGCTTGAACCCAGAAGGAGACTCTGTCTCAAAAAAAAAAAAAAAAAAAAAAAAAGCAAATCAGTTACCTAGCAATAGAAAAAGATAAATACATACTCTTCACATTTTACACTCAAATTTAATCCATTCTTTAAGCCATATCTCAATTTTTCTTTGGGAAATACTTTCTAATATAGACTAATAGATGTGTATTTTCTACTTTTTCCTGTAATTTACCATTATTGAAGCATTTATTCCATTCTGTCTCACATATATTATTAATATATGTCTTTCTCCATGTTCAGTTATAAGCTACTTGAGAGCAGAAATTGTACTATCTTCCTGTTTTTACCTTTAGTGACTTTCACAGTGCCCATCATGCAGATACTCAAAAAGTATTTGTTAAATAAAACAACTGAATTTAATTCCAGAGATATTTATTAATACCTTCCTTTGTCAAGCATTCCACTAAACAATAGAAGTAAACCTAGGAACAAGACAGAGTGATTGCTTTTAAAAAGCTCACGGTGCATATTTTAAACCCCAGGTTGACGTGCAGGTCTGGCAATGCTATTGGGCAGCTTATATTCAGGGCTCACGGTCACCATGTCCTTCCTCACTCTGATTTTGGCTCTGCCGATAACTACAGCATCTAGTCCACTTTTTAGAAAATTAAGTTGTTTTGATATTTACAAATACATATTTGCATTGTTGTAAACTTAAAAATGCAAAAGAAAAAGTTAATAGAGGAAAACAAAAATCACCATCATCCTCAGGTCCACAGGTACCCACTGAGAACTCATTGTGAATTTCCTGTCCACTTTCTTCTATTCATTTTGAAAATTTGTAACATAACAAGGGTCATTCTGTACATACAAAAAAAAAAACTCATGGTAAATTAAACTCAATTGTGTGCGGCTATGAAAAGCAATTCAGATGTGTGTAATTCTTAGTTTCGGAGATTATTCCATGTAGACATACCTAACAATTGAAAAAGTCCAAGGCAACCTATGAGAAAATAAAAAGGAGTCTATATCTGACTTAGCATAAGAAAACTGAGTCATATTAGGAATAGGTTTTCATGTTTTTCAACATTGGGACTCTGAGAGTCCTCCCACAGTCTTCAATTGACCTATATCCAAGTTCTAGGGAGAATCAGAGAACACACAGGAAACCTCAATCAGAAAACACTCTCCAGATCTGTATAAATTGAGATTTCCAGAACACAGCAACCTACCTATTTACCTTGTTCTCATGGTACCTGGTCTACAACATCACATTTTCATTTAATCATTTGAAAAATACTAGAAAATACAAAAATAAGTATTTACTTATTACATCATTTCTCTCTTTTTCTTCTTTCCAAAAATTTAACGTAGGGATAGATAAAAAGCCTGAATTTTTTACTATTGTAAAGGGTCATCTTTCTATCTATGGTATTTCTTCCAGGCAATTGTAATATTTCATTGAACCATTATTCTGGGGCAAATATATTGATTCTTTTCATTTCAAAGTAAATTTTTCCTTATGGTTCCCACCACCATTACGTAGAAGTAAGTTTATGTATACTCACTTTTCCTATGCTTATATTTCTTGAGTAATCATTTAATATACATATCTTCTTCCATTATTCTGAGAGTTTTTAGTTTATCTACAATGCCTAGCACAGTGTCTTCCAGGTAAGTGGTGCATAGTGGTGCTATCATCTCTTCAGTGTTTACTAAGTAAATCTTTGAAACTGTGCTAAGTACTTTAAACATGTAAGTTTAACCTTATAAAGTATTGAAAGAGCAATACCACTGTAACCCTATACATATTACCATATATTTGAATGACTATATAATTCCTATATAATCATATATCTAAAATTCTTATATATCTTCATGTATATAGTATAAAAGGTAACTAAAGAGTTAAGAATAATTAGAATTAAGCAACTTGTTTTATTAATTGTGAGTCAAACCACTATATTAAATTATTTTCTCAACTATCTCTTTAAATAAATAAGTTAATAAACTTCATATAAAGATGGTTTTAGGACATACAGTTCTGTTTAGTCATTCTGCCTGTATATCCACTTTGAATCAATTAGCTTTATAAAGAGTAATTTTGAACATGCAATGAAAATGAAAAAAGGCTAATATTTAATAATTCTTGCTAATGGAAATAAACTATGAAAAAAATACACCATCCAAAAGTCATTTGTTTGCGGCTTTTAAGTTAATCATATGACTTTTATATGACAAGTTTACTTTCCTAATAACACATTACTTAGGCTATATATTACTTATGCTAATACTGAAATATTATACCCTGGAATAACTTTATTTTATGTTCTTCATGATAGAAAAATAGAAAGGCAAATTCAGTCCTTATTGTTCATTCTAAAATTAAACATCTTCAGCATACAATCCTTTACAGGGTATACTACTTGTAGATAACTGAGAGATTTAGATCCTAGCCTCCAAGAGTGATTAGAAAATGCTTTGAGGCAGCTGGGCACAGTGGCTCACGCCTGTAATCCCAGTACTTTGGGAGGGATTTCCCAGTACTTTGGGAGGCGGGCGGATCACGAGGTCAGGAGATCGAGACCATCCTGGCTAACACGGTGAAACGCTGTCTCTACTAAACATACAAAAAATTAGCAGGGCGTGGAGGCAGGCTCCTGTAGTCCCCGCTACTCGGGAGGCTGAGGCAGGAGAATGGAGTGAACCTGGGAGGCGGAGCTTGCAGTGAGCCGAGATCGCGCCACTGCACTCCAGCCTGGGCGACAGAGCGAGACTCCATCTCAAAAAAAAAAAAAAAAAAAGGAAAAGAAAAGAAAATGCTTTGAGACTGTGTATGTATTAATCAAATGCCTCTCCCCTCTAAAACCAAGCAGCACATATTACCTTTACCACATATTGGAACTTAATTATTTCTGATCTCAAATCTGCTGATTACTAGCAAGTGTCCTTGGGATACTAATGTCATCTCAACTTCTCTGTTACATGGAAGGATGAGTGCATTTCGATGAGCTTGGCCTTTCCCTTGTGAGCACTGTTTAATCCTTGAACTACTTCTACAGAACTCCAGATCTTGAGAATATAGGAGGAAAACCACTGGACTGGAGAACCTCTGAGGTCCATTTCCAAAGCCAACAATTGAAAACTACATGACACATGGTCTTAAATGAATGTTTTATTTTGGTGCGTGCATGCCTTCGTTTTTCAATTACCCTGAGGGTTACCTTGAAGTCAAAGACCACATTTTACATACTTTACTGAATCCACATTAAATATTCAGTAAACACTTACTAAAGCAATGAATGGACACTACTCCACAGCTACCACATCCAACATATTCCTGAAAAATAGGAACAAAGGCTTGTGTACCTCAGGGACATCTGGTTCACTACTGTGGGGAGTCAACAAAAAATACCTCCTAGCAGATATCCTCTTAACTGTAATAGTTCCTCCTGATAAGGTTTCTGTTCCATTACACACACTATTTGTGCACAAATTGTTTTCTGTAGCTACCTAAAGGATCTTTTCATTTTCATGCCTCTGGTGGTATTCAGTATACCTTTTCTCTGGTTATTGTACTTCCTATGCTACATTCATTCATTTGAGATGACATCTTTGATCTACTCACACTCAGCCACCCACTTTGATGGCCCATGGGGCCCTAGTGCCTGTTCCTGCACTGCAGTTTGATGTCTATTTGGCTATGAATGAAGATGGAAGCAGAGAGAGTGTTATCAAAAAACGAACACAAGGCCTTGGGCAGAAAAGCTCCTTTTGTAGAATATTTGCTAGGACATAAGATAGTGAGGCGGAGAGAGAGAGGCGGTGTCAAGAGATAATGAATTTGCCTGAGGCAAGTTTAAAATAAAATAGACATATAATCAATGCTTTGAAGGAACACAGTGTTGAACAGTTTGTCAAATTAAGCATATGTTTTTAATTTTTAATTAAGTATATAAAACATATATATTCTGTTTTGTAGTATATGTGTGTATGTGCGTTTTAATTTTATGTTCTGTACTTGGAAGAGATTATACCTTTGCTGGAGCACTATCTATGGCCAGGTATATTATGAATTTTTTTAAAAAGCTGCTTATATAATAAGACTGAGTGGTTTTTCTGTATTATTTGTTCCATTCTTTCCATTTCCCTTTCCACGCAGAAGCATTTAACCCTCCACTATGATGGTTACACCTCTACAAAATGATCTAGAAGTAAATTGGTCTACTTGAAAGTGTATTTGCAGCCATTTACCTTAAGGCTTTGAGTTTCAAAAGCTAATAACAAAGTACAGTTGATCCCTGAACAACATGGGTTTGAAGTACACTTTAAACTTTCATGTTTTCCTGAAAAGTCAAAGTATATTTAAGGTAACAACACAATATATGGATACCCAGGAAGTAATAAGAGAGAAAACAAATCCGAAGATGTAATATTTGGAGGGGGGGGGGGTGAGATTCTACCTGATTTATTTGAGATCTTGGTAATGTCAACCAATGTTTATATTCTTGCTGAAAACCATAGGTCATACATTTGTTCATTTATTCAGCCATTCTCTTTAAAACAAAATTGATTCTCTACTACAACCTAATTAATTGTTAAACTACCTTACAATCTAAGCAAGAGATACGGGTAATGAATAGAATTACTTCCATGAACAATAACAGCAAACAAACAAAACACATGCATACATAGTAACAGAGAAGAAAACATTTCTATGCATTACTAGTCAACAGCAATTTGGCATCCTGAGCAGTCAGAAGGGGTTTGGGCTTTGTGCTCTCCACATGTAATATTTTTAACTGTATTATTGCCTCAAAGCCTCAGTTTCTTCATCATTAAATTTGAAATTATAACATTTTCTTTATTATGTTATTGTGAGGGTTAATCAAACTCATGTTTGCAAATCATGTAACATATGGCTCAGAACAGAGTAGGTTCTCAATTGGTAACTCTTTGTTGTGTGATTATTATTACTATTTTATCATTAACATTATTATTATTTGTCTTATCTTGAATAATTTAGTTTTTCTTCTATTTATTTGATAGATATGAACCAGACTTTTTATTCTCGGTCATTAGCCTTCCCAATTCAGTGGTCAGCATTTTCAGTTAGGTAATTCTTCATGCTCTAAATGGAGCCATTTATCAAAACTCACCAGACTTCTTGCTCATGTACAAGAGGCCATCCTGGAATATCCTCTATCCATTGAAATGTGCGCTCAGGCAGTGACACAAGAATCAGTACAGCAAAAACTAATGATCTGGTTCTATTAACGATTGCTCATTTGGGTGGTAAGTGACCTGAGACGAAGAAAACACAATTTTGCCTGCCAGTAAAATAAAAAATCGTTGCCCTTCCAGTTCCGTAGAGATTATAATCAATGATACTTTTTACTAGAATCAATTGAACTACACTGTAGACAATTAAATCCTTGTTTTGATGACATAGGGTAAAATGAAAGCCTTGTATCATTCATGGCTTGTACAAAATTATCTATATAACAGCTTTAGCCTTTAGTACCTTTTAATGTCAGGAGGTCACCTTGTTCATCTGACAGATGGACCTTCTTAACCAAACAATTTTTATCTCTGCATTTAAATAAAAAGTGTTTAAAAGTTTTCACATCCTTAAAGAAGAAAATGGTTATCCTCTGCCTATTCCCAAGTAAAGTTTTTTTGTTGTTCTTTTTAAAAAAATACATAGTGGAATTTTGTTTAAATGGAAATTGGCAACATTGAGATGTCATTTCTAACTGATTGTACTACAGACTAATTACTGAGCACTTTAAAACTCTAACGCCACTTTATTATCTGGGAAGTTATGTTATTAAACATCTATACAACATTTTTTCCAATATGGTCATTTGGATCTAATCATGCCAAAGTTCAGCTTTCTTTTCACAAGAATCATTATGGAATGCAAATGTGTAGAATAAAATTTTTGTTTTAAGTTCAATTCTCCCAACATTTGGGCTTTGTCTCATAAACACTATATTTTCAAATCAAACCACAATTTTGCTTCTGAAAGACATGTACCCTGGGATCCCCCAAACATAGTTAATTTGACGCAACTCAAGATGGTGATGTTTCCTAAACTTCTATGTCATCAGAAAGCTTTCATAGCATTAAAAAAGGGCATATGTAACTAAATTATTCTGCTAGATCTATTCTTCATGCCAAACTTACTGAGAAGTTGAAACAAGAGAAAATGCTCTTTCTTCTATGCCTTTTTCCAACTGTTTAAATTTATTTTTGTTTCAAGAATTACTGAGTACTTGTGACAAACACTGTGCTAAAAGATATATACAGAAAGAAGAATATAAGATGCAATAACTTCCTTTTGATTTTTCATACTCCTGTCTTTCCATACACAAATAAGTTGGTTTGTCCTTCGACTAGATATTCCTGAAGGTGGGTTGGATGTGCTATTTGGCAGGAACTAGATTGAGCCACTTGGATAGCTATAAAAATTCTATCACTAATATGTACTTTGTGGATATTTTGTTCAGCACAATTTATGTCTGCTTTGAAAGAACACAGCCAAATCTTTCTATCAGAAGAAATTTTAGGACACTAATGGTCAGGATCCTATTTAATTGCCGATATAGGAAACAATTCTGGTGTAGGAAGAAATTGAGAACTGACTGAGGTAAGAATAAAAATATTTTTTGGAAATCAAAACTTTTATCTTATAATGAGATTTATAGTTTTAAATATCTGTAATTACTTCTTTTAAGTTGTAAGCACCAGGAAAAACACATGATAATTTTTTGTTATTATAGATTGGTTGATTCATTTGATTATTTTATTTAAATAAATATAAACTTGGTATCTAATTTAAAATAGAATCTGGATAAAAGACCCTAGTGAAACAGATGCTAACAGAACATTATGCACCCCAAACAAAAGTAGAAAGATATTTTATTTTCCCCTTATAATACCCTGGATAAGAAAGTCAAGGTCTTTGTGAAGCTGAATACTGACTAAATCTATACATCTCTATAAAAATTTAACTTGTCAAAATTGAGTTAAGACATAAAAATAAGACATATTTTATATATTTTTTAAAAAATTGAAGCTAAAGCTAAAAATCTTCCCAAAAGACTATACCAGGGCCCAGGAATTTTAATTAATATAAATGAGGTTTTCTGCCTACAAAAACACAGGCACAAGAAGGCTCACAGCAGTTTTATTAATAGCAATCAAATTCTTAAAAAGAGAGTACTCCACGTTTACCTGTGTAACAAATCTGCATGTCCTGAACATGTATTATGAAACTTAAATTAAATTTAATTTAAAAAACCAAGCTTCATGCCTGCAAAATCTCACATCAAAACCAAAAATATTTTAAGTGGAATCATCTAATATTATGCAAAAAGATGAAACTTTTCATGCTCATGTATTCCAAAGCTGTTAATTATAAGGAACTGCATGCCTTACTGATGTTACTCCATACATTAATGAATGAAATGGTATTATTAAATATTTTGCTACTTCCGAAAATAAAAAAGTGCTCATGAGTGTTCAAAAATGAGTAAATACGTTGAGAAGAGGGTAAGTGTTCTAGGCAGAGAAAATATAAGAAATGTGGGAGAATATGGTGTCTTCAAGTCTCCAAAATAATTTTTACTAGAATATTAAATATTAGAGAAAGAACAGAAAGTGAAGAAGCAACGAGCTAGAGATTTGGGAAAGATGCAAATAGAGGAGAGTCATTAATAAATATAAATAAATTTGAACTTTTTACCCAAGAAAGCCATGTACAAGTTTTAAGCAAAGAAGTACTGTGATCACATTGAATTGTAGTTCAGAAGAAGGTTATGGCTGCAGAGAGTAAAATGACTTATGCAGAGGGTGCTCTTGCGGATACAAGGGTATTTACATGATTGGCGCTTTCATAATATTCAAGAATCTACTTAAATTTAACTTCTTAAAGAGGCTTGCCTTAATTTCTCTTTCTAAAAATATATACCACTCTTATAGCCAATTTGGCTCTATGTCTTTCTTATACTCCTGAGTTTTAAAATGTCTTCATTATATTTTGAGTGTTTATTTTCTATTTTTTCCAAAGATGTAAGATCTGTGAGAGGTGAGCCTTTCTTTTTCTATCTTTTCATCACTGAATCACCAAGAACAGTGTTAGTACATAGTAGGTATTCAGTACATGTTATGTGAACTAATAAATGATTCCCAAAAGTACTGTATTTTAGGTGTAGTTGAGCTTTTATAGATGGTACATTCATGCTATTCCCTACCTACTGCTTACACAGTATATTCATGCTGACTTTTAATATATAAATATATATAAGCAAATGACTGATAAGGGGTGAAAGGGGGTCTCAACTATTTAAAAACAAGCTCGACATTCATTTATACAATAAGCCCTCAATTTCTTTGCTGACATCATTTCCAGGAAGCAGGGAAATTTATCAGGGATCTTCAGTGCTATTCTATCCTTATTCTGCCCATCAGTTCTTGAAACTGACGAGAACATCGAGAAGTCAGTGTGGTGATTCCTCAGGGATCTAGAACTAGAAATTCCATTTGACCCAGCAATCCCATTACTGGGTATATACCCAAAGGATTATAAATCATGCTGCTATAAAGACACATGCACATGTATGTTTATTGCAGCACTATTCACAATAGCAAAGACTTGGAACCAAGCCAAATGTCCAACAATGATAGACTGGATTAAGAAAATTTGGCACATATACACCATGGAATACTATGCAGCCATAAAAAAGGATGAGTTCATGTCCTTTGTAGGGACATGGATGAAGCTGGAAACCATCATTCTCAGCAAACTATCGCAAAGACAAAAAACCAAACACCTCATGTTCTCACTCATAGGAGGGAATTGAACAATGAGAACACATGGACACAGGAAGGGGAACATCACACACCGGGGCCTGTTGTGGGGTGGGGGGAGGGGGGAGGGATAGCATTAGGAGATATACCTAATGTTAAATGACGAGTTAATGGGTGCAGCACATCAGCATGGCACATGTATACATATGTAACTAACCTGCATGTTGTGCACATGTACCCTAAAACTTAAAGTATAATAAAAAAATAATAATAACAATTTAATTTTAGAAATTGTGATAGAGGGCAAATGGTATAAAGGCATATCTGTCCCTTAGTATTTTGGATAGCAGGGCTTTCTAAATTCATACAAAAAAGAGATATGATTTTTTTAGTGGGAAGTTCTGAAGGGAAGATATATTGCATTAGAAAGCTCTCATAACAGCAATCTGACTGTGAGATTAACAATACACTGCAAGTTGTATCAAGGAGGATTTGGGGTACATGAATAATGCCCCATGTTTCCTTCATTCATTCAATAAAAATGTAAATTATTGCTTGTGACAGATACTATGCTTGGTGCTGTTGACAGAGTGCCTTTCCTTGCAGAGTTTTTGACCTAATATGGAATACAGAGAAGAACAGAGGTGATAAAAACCTAGTGTGACAAGTGATGTATAGGGCAAATTTGATGATCACACCGTACATGTATGTGGAGCATCTAATCTGGACTTGAAAGGAGATGCCCTTAGGAGGTAAAGTCCATTTGGGGGATTAAGGAATGAGTAGGAGAAAGTTAGACAAAGTCTGGGGAAAGATAGTTCTAAGAACATGAAACAACGTCAGTTCATACCAAGAGGACAAGTTTTCAAGTGATTTTTTTCAAAGATTTCAGATGTTTTCTAAAAAATAGATATAGGTGATAAAATAAATAACTAAAAAGTGTGGTATAAATGCAAGTTTTATAGTAGCATAAAAAATAAAATGAACTTTTTGATTAAAAATTTTCTAAGAATGGCCAAAAGGAATTTTTTGTTTGTTGACATAGTAAGAGGCAGAGGAAGATCAAAGAATGGAGAAATCTGCTAACAGAGGCAGAGCATCAAATACTGACAAGCAATACAGAGAAGACTAAACTTTTGTTTCTATCTCAAAGAAAAAATGTATTCAGAGTGGAAAGGATAGAATAATCTGCTTTGGCTAAGGTCAGAGAAAATGAATCACGGGTAAAAATACTTTTGGGGAGCCTTCTAGATTGAATAAATGTTATTCAAATCTCCTGGTCCATTCTATATTCTTGTCGGTGCCATTAAGATTCAACAAAGCAAGAATGCAGCACGTTCATTAAACAATAGCTGCTCATTAAAAAATAACCTTCGGCTAGAAAGACACTTCACTTAGCAAAATTAATCAGATTGCCCTTGAGAATGGTCACACACTTCTGTCTTTTGGTACATTAACTAAAATTCCTGGCAGGGATAGAGGGGTCAGGGAGAATTTGATAGGTAGGGATAGAGTGATTCAAGTAATTTGGCCATGGTACTAGTAGACTTTTCCTTGGGAAGACACAGATATTGTTTACTTTGTTTTTTATTTTGAGTAAAAGTTGGCAATTTTACAATTTAGCAGAACAAATAAATCTGTGACATTATTGCCAATTTGGTAGTCAATTTCATGCACTTTTGAGACTTTCTAGGTAGGAGTCCAACATAACGGTTACGTGTGCAAAATCTCTGGAATCAGACTGTTTGATTTTGAAATCTCCACTTTATGATGAAACTGAATCACAGAGAAGATAAATTACTTCCCTTTGGTCATGCCAATGTGCCAATGTTTGACATTAACCTTGGTGTTCGTTAGGTTTATCTACTACAAAGTTTTATTGTTTCCCTTCCTTTCCATACTATATGCTTGGGAAGAAAGTCAAATGCACAGCCCACACTTAAAAAGGGTGGAGTTATACTCCATGTCCTTAAAGGCAGTTTATCTACATAAATCATTTGAATTCTCTGTTTTCTCTCATTTGTTTATTTATTCGATAATTTATATCAGTATGGTCTCATAGCTATGTATTTTATACTTTGTTTTGTAATCCAATACTAAATTGTTCCAACTGTGGTCATTGGGAGTTCTTTTAGTTGGTTCCTGTATCACTTTGAAATGCCCTCATCATTGTGGTTGGTTTTTAAAAGCTCTTTCTCACTTTATAGAAGTACAAGATGCCCCAGACTCATCTTGTACATTTCCTCCCAGTCATATTATCAGCCACTTCTATAAGGAGCCCTTGTTCTCTTTAATTGGAGAATGGTATAAGAAACCAAGATTTGTGTGTTAGATGTGTTCATGTTACTGGGGTGGCATTGCTCCTGGGCCCTCTCAGCTAACAGAGCAAGAAGGTTTCTGTGTATATATTAACCAATGTACATACACGTATTTCTATATGTAACTGCCTATATCTATATTAAGCTAAACATAAGTTCATATTGATGTCTTCAACGTCAGTCAGCTATCACACAGGTCATTTAACCCTACCCTTGTCTATAACCTCCCATTTCAATGGTAAAAAAACCTGTCTTCCACAGTCTAACGTCAATTCACTTAATAGTTTAACTCCAGTATAGATAAATAGTTTATACTGTATTCCAGTATAGATAAATAGTGGTTTAAGAATCATTAGCCTGGCCGGGTGTGGTGGCTTACACCCGTAATCCCAGCATTTTGAAACGCTGAGGCAGGCGGATTACCTGAGGTCAGAGTTCAAGACCAGCCTGAGCAACATGGTGAAAACCTGTCTTTACTAAAAATACAAAATTAGCCAGGTGTGGTGGTGCATGCCTGCAATCCCAGCTACTCAGGAGGTTGAGAGAGGAGAATAGCTTGAACTTGGGAGGTGGAGGTGGCAGTGAGCTGAAATCACACCATTGCACTTCAGCCTGGGCAAGAAGAAAAAAAAAACATATTAGCCTATACCCCTTGGGAAACAAACTTATGAACCAGAAGATAGTGCTTATATACAGTTTGTTTTGCCTGCAGTCTTACAGACTCCACACACTTCCAAAGTTTTTAGCACCTTATTTCTCTACACACTTTAGTGAGGTTTTTTTTCATGTGTTTGTAATACATTTAGTTTTTTTGTCACAGTCAGCATTCTCTTCTTGGACCCACCTACCTCCCAACTGATTTCTTAGATTTTCATACATTAAGACTACTCTTTGTGCTGTAAAGCTCTATGATTTTTGACAAATGCTTAATGTTGTATCAAAAAATATATAGAACAGTTTTAATTTCTTAAGTAAATTCCATGCGTTTTACCTATTCAACCATCCCGTGACTGCAAACCACTGGCAACCAATGATCTGCTTATCATTACTATAGTTACGCCAAAATATAATTGGACTTATACAGTATGTATATTTTTCAAACTGGATTTTTTTTTCACTTAGCAATATGCATTTAGGATTAATCCATGCCTTTTTATACAATAGCTCATTTCTGTTTATAGCTAGATATTTTATTGTATATACATACTACAATTTATTTATTCATTCACTATCTAAGAGCAAAAACATTCAGCCTTTCACCATTAAACATGATGTAAGTTGCAAGATTTTTAGAGAAACTTTTTTATTTGGAAAACATTTTATTGTTGCATTATTCACAGTTAGCTGAAAGTTCCCATCGGAAATGCACGTTAGATTTGGTCAAATGCTTTTTCTGCATCTATTAAGATGATCAAATGGTTGTTCTTTTTCAATCTCTTAATACAGTGAATTATATTGTTTGATTTTAATATATTATACCAATCTTGCATCTTTGAGATAAACCCACCTTGGTCATGATACTGTTTGTATATATTATTGGATTAAATTTGCTAGGTTTTTTTTTTTAATTTGAGTATCTATGGTCAAGAAGGATATCACTCTGCAGCTATCTTTTCTTATAACATTTTTTTTTTCAAATTCAGTTATCAGAATAACACTGGCCACATAGATTGAGTTATAAAGTATTTCTTTCCCCTTAATTTCCTGAATGAGTTTATAAAAAATTGATAGCATTTTCTACATATAGTTTTTAAAGAAATTACCATTGAAGTCATATGAATCTGCCTTTTAATGAAAAAGAGAGGAAATATTTTAAACTACAAATAAAAATTCTGTAACAGGTATAAGACTCTTTATCTATTATACCAAGAGTGGGCTTTGATATTTTGTGACTTGCAAAGAATTCATTTCACCTAACTAGTCAAATTTGTTGTCATAAAGTTTTTTCTCATATTTTTTCTATTATTTCTTTAATATATATGTATACTAAATATTACCACTCCCATTCTCATATTAGTAATTTGTGTAATTCTCCCTTTTTCTCTGCTCAGTCTGAGTAATAGTTATCAATTTAATTTGTCTTCTAAAAGAGTCAGCTTTTAGTTTATACTTAACATCGGGTTTAGTCTGTGCTTCCATTTTCTTGTTTTCTTAAGGTAGAGGTGTGAACATTATTCTGAGGCCTTTCTTTTCTAATATCTATAACTTTTCCTCCAAGTGCAATTTTAGAAGCATTCTGTAATTTGTGTATTCAGAGTTTTTATTTTTGTTCCATTCCAAATACAGCCTACTTTTATTTCGCTTTCGGTTAATGTGTTATTTAGATATATGTTAATTAATTTCCAAGTATTTAGAAATTGTCAAGATATCTTTCTCATATTTATTTATACTTTAATTTCTGTCTAGTCAGAGGATATATTTCCTCTAAACTGAATTGTTTACATTTATTGAGACTTGTTTTATGTATGAGCATATTGTCTATCTTGGTAAATATACATGTGCACTTGAAAATAACTTGTATGCTGTTCTTGTTGTTCAATACTGTTCATGTCTTCTATGTTCCTAGTGATTTTCTGTCAACTTATTCTCTAAGTTATTAAGAAATAGGATAGAAATCTCTGACTAGAATTGTGTCTGTATCTATTTCTCCTTACATTCCTATCAGTTTTTGCTTCATGTGTTTTAAAACTCTGTTAAGTGTATATACTTTTTGAATTATACATCCTTTGGATGAATTCATTTATTTATCCATTTATTAAGAAATAACCTTTTTATTATAACATATATTTATCTGACATTAATATAGACAATACAACTTCCTTTTTATTACAATTAGTATGCTATTTTTTTCTATTACTTTAATTTTTTAAAGAAAATTAACAAGTTTCTTTTAGTATAATTTTAGGTTTAAGATCCAGTAGAAATTACAGAGAACTTTCTTCCACTTCCTCCTCTCTTTCACACAGTTTCTTCTATCATAATTATCTAGCATTATTTATTACAATTGGTGAATCAATATCAATACCTGATTATTAACTGAAGTCCACAATTTGCATTACAGTTTACTGTTTTTGCTGTGCAGTTCTGTAGATTTTGACAAATGATAATGTCTTATAGCCACCCTTACACTATTGTGCAAAATAGTTTCACTGCCCTAAAAATCTCCTGTGCTGTATCTATTCATTCCTTCTTCTGTATCTTTTCACTTTTAACCAACTTATGTTTAGATTTAATGTGTGTTTCTCATAGGAAACATATAATATAATAGAGTCTTTTTTTTTCTTTGTATCTAGTTGGCAATCTACAGCATATAATGGGTACATTTAAATCATTTACACTTAATGTGGTGATAAATATGTATGGTTTAAGTACCAACTTGCTTTTTATTTTCTTTTTGTGACGTCTGTTACTTCTCTCCTATCTTTCATCCCTTTCTTTTCTGTTTCTTTTTTTTTGTATTTGTTTTTTGAGTCAATGCTGTCTCCTTTGCTGTATTATCAACTATAATTCTTTGCTTTTTTTTTTAAGTGATTGCTCTAGGATTTGTACTTTTCATCTTTAACCCATCAGTGTCTACCTTAAAATAATATAATAGCACTTCAGATGTAGTATAAGAGCCTTAAAATAGTACATTTTCATTTCTCTCTCCTGGCCTTTATCCTATTTTTATCATGCAAGGTACTTCTATGTACGTTGTACTTATAGTGTACTTCACTATATACACGAATTTTTATTTAGTCATTTACCATTTAAAGAGACCTAAATAATAAAGAATATTTTATCTGTACAAATGTAATTACAATTTCTAAGATTCTTTATTTCCTTGTATTGAGTCAGATTTTCACCTGATATCATTTTTCCTTTGCTTGAAGGACTTCTGTTACTATTTCTTGTCAGGAAGGTCTGCAGTTAATAAATTAGCTCAGCTTTTGCACCTCTAAAAAAGTCCTTATTTCTACTTTATTCCTGAAAGATACTTTTTTTAGGGATTAGAATTATGGATTGGCCTTTTAGTCTTTCCAATACTTTCAAGATGTTGCATTGTTGCCTCCTGGCTTTTATGGTTTCAAAGAAGTATGCTGCCATTATAATCTTCGTATGTTGGTATGTAATGTGTCTTTTATATCTGTCTTGTTATATATTTTCTTTTTACCTTGACTCCACGAAATTTATTTATAATGTCCATTCATGTGGCCGCGCACGCGCAGGCGCGTGTGTGTGTGCTTAAGGTTCATTTATTTTCTTGTATCAGTAAGTTTATAATTTTTATCAATATTGGAAATATTTAGGCCATTACTTTCTTAAATAATTTTCCTGAAACCTGCTTTAACTGCTTTACTTTATGTTTCCAATTTTCCATATAGTAGACCAACATCTCACCGAAGCTGTTTTTGTTTTTTTGTTTTTTTTCCAGTCTTCTTTTTTTCTTACTGGTTCATTTTAGCTTCATTCCATTTCTATGCTTTCAAGTTCCCTAATTATGTCCTCTGTGGTGTATGATCTGTTATTAATTCCATCCAGTGTAATTTTTTCTCAAACATTGTAGTTTTCATTTTAAGAGTTAAATGTAGATCTTTTAAAATACTGTCAATATCTCTAGCTGATATGCTCACTCTTTACTTTAGCTCAATGAATATATGGAGTAGAATAATAATACCTGTTCTTGGGGAAAGGATCTGCATAAACATTTCTCAAAAGAAGAATGCTAATTCTTCTTTAGAGTACTAATCTCATGTGTCCAAAGGGTACATGAAAAAAATGTTCAAAAATCACTAATCATTAGAAAAAGGCAAATAAAACTAACCCTATTTTAAATGGCACTTATCAAATGTCAGGCAATAGCAAATGCTGGCAAGGATGCAGAGAAAGAGGAACCTTTGTACACTAGTGGTGGGAATGTAAATTTGTAATAGTACAGCTACTATGGAATACAGTATAGAGGCTCCTCGTAAAACTAAGACTAGAACTATCATATGATCCAGCAATTCCATTGCTGGGTGTATATCCAAAAGAATAAAAATCAGTATATCAAAGAGTTATCTGCACCCGCATGTTTATTCCAGCACTATTCTCAATAGCTAAGATATGAAATCAACTTAAGTGTCCATCAACTAATAAATGGATTAAGAAATGTGGTACCTATGCGTAATACAATGTTATTCCACCATAAAAAGAATGAAATCCTGTGATTTGCAGCAACATGGATAGAACTGAAGGTCATTATATTAAATGAAATGAGCCAGGGAAAGAAACACAAATACTGCAGTTTTCAGCACCTATAGGGGAGCTAAAAACATGGATCTCTTGGAGGTAGGGAATGGATCAGTAGTTAGCAGAGTCTGGCAAGTATAGCCAAGAGAAGTTGGCTAATAAGTACGAAATACAAATAGAAGAAATAAGATCTAGTGCTCAATAATACAGCACGGTGACTATAGTTAACAATAATATGTTGTATAGTTCAAAATAGTTGGAAGAAAAGATTTGGAATGTTCCCAATAAAACAAAAAATTAATGTTTGAGATGATAGATACCCCAATTACTTTTATTTGATCATTACAATGTTGTATGCATGTATCAAAATATCACAGGTATCCCCCGAATGTATAACTATTATCTATCAATAACTAACTACTGTAATTTTATCTACTAATTTCATCATCTATATTATTACTAGATCAGTTACAATTGATTCATCTTTCTCTCATGACAGCTTTTATCTTTTTCCACTTTTTTGCATGCTTAGTCATTTTTTTTTATTGTATGTGAGTGAAACTTTGTGAATTTTACATTGTGTTGAATAATTTTGAAATTACTTAAATATTCTTGAGCTTTGTTCCATGCATAGGTTACCTGAAAACAGATTGAGTTTTTTAGGTCTTGCTTTTAATCTTTCTTAGGTGAGATTAAAGCAGTGTTTAGGCTAGGGCAGGGGTCCCCAGGCTGCGGACCTGTACCAGTCAGTGACCTGTTAGGAACCGGGCTGCGCAGTAGGAGGTGAGCAGTGGGTGAGTGAGCATTACCACCCGAGCTCCACCTCCTGTCAGATCAGTGCTGGCATTAGATGCTCATAGGAGTGGGAACCCTATTGTGAACTGCGCATGTGAGGCATCTAGGTTGTGTGCTCCTTATGGGAATCTAATTAATGCCTGATGCTCTGAGGTGGAACACTTTTGTTCCAAAACCATCCCCTCCACAAACCCTGCTCCATGGAAAAATTGTCTTCCGCGAAACCAGTCCCTGGTGCCAGAAAGGTTGGGGACTGCTGGATTAGGGGATATTATTTTCCACTGCTGAGACAAAGTCTTTCTGAAATACCCACCTGAGTCCTTGTAAATTACATGGTTCTTCACACTTTATCTAGTAGAAACAACTATTCCTAGCCCACCTGTGAATGGTTCCTTCACATGCATGTACTGATGAGTACTCAATTTAAGAAATTAGGGTGATCCTCTGCAAATCTCTGGAGTGCTCTTTTTGCAGCTTTCTCCACTTTGGTGGTCTGCTTTGAGAACTCTAGCCAGTTTGACCTTTCTAGTTTCTTAGCTCTTCTCAACTGGAGGAAACCACTGGGTTCTGCCCGAGTTACCTCTCTCTGGGCCATTACTTGGAAACTTACTCTCCAGGAACTAAGCTGGATAATTAAAAAACCGTATTTGTTTCCTTCCTCATCTCTTAGGGACTAGTGCTTTTCATTGTCTGATGCCTAATATTTTACATTTCTTGTTTTATATATTTTATTTGGATTTCTAGCTGTTTTGAGTGGAAAAGTATATCTGGACTCTATTGCTTCATCTTGGCTGGAAAAACAAGTAATAAATGTGATTTATTTTCTTATTGCATATCGAAGTGATTCATCACTTGAAAATCTGCATAATTCTGCAAACCAATGTTTTCCTAATGACCAAAGCATGAGTTTACAAAACCATGTGTAGTTAAAATATCCCTTCAAATTGCAAGCTAGATCTCTTGATTTTTATGTAACCAAGCATTAAATATTTATTGATATGGTTTCAGATTGTGTATTTAAATAAAAATATCTAAAATTAATAGAAAGGATATTAAAATGCCCTTCTCTTTTTCAACCCATATATATGTGAAGCCAGGTTTTCTTTAAAAGGTTTCAATTACAAGAGTATATAGTCAGAGGTTGAATATAGAAATAGATATGGCAATACAACTGTGTTTTATTAAGCAAGATAGTAAGTCAGTCATCAAAAGTATAAAACGATGTCATTCTTGTTACTTTTTTGTTGTTTTGGAAAATAGCATTAATTTTTCTTAAAAGCAAGTTATTTAGTTTAACATGTAAAAAAGTTGTATTATTTTAAATAAATCAACAAATATGCATCTTAGAATTTCTCAGTTTCAGTCTTTTAGTATGGTGAATATCAATAGATATACCCTACATAAACCAAAGCTCTTTGAAATTCTCAGTAGTTTCTAAGTGTAAAGGGTCCTGAGATCTTAAAATTTGAGAATAGCTGTATTAGAAACATGAGTGCCTTTTATGGATCTCTTTCCCTAAGGTCGTTAATAGAGAGGCTGTAGCTTCTCTTTTGTTGTCCTATATCCTCTTAAGAACCTGTTAGAATAATATATGTGCATGGGTTAGACTGGGGTAGGGAATCTCATCATATATATTCACTCAATTATCCGTAAGACTATATGACTAAGAAAGACAAAATTCAGTAATTTTATACATAAAAATAGGTTTAGCCAAGGTACATTATTGGTTATCTTTGTTTTATGGTATCTTTTGAGTGAGAACATAATTACTACATGAACTATGACTGTAATAGCATTATTTTGTGTTCCTGTTTTCTCAGAATGAGAAAAAAAAACAATATTCAGAAGATGAAAAATCCTGTAAATATATTCAGACTCACTTCTACTTTAGCTTTCTTCCCTATAACAATGTTAGAGAATCACAAACAGCAATGCCTTCAGAAACCTATTTCATTAATTCAGAAAGTATTTATTTAGCATCGTTTATTGTGGTAAGAATGCCAGGGCAGAGTCCCTGCATTCAAGGAACTTACAGTCTCATAGACGATAAAAAAAAGTGATATAAAGGTAATATAAAGTAGTATAATAAATGGAATTGTGGTATAGAAAAGCAGAAAGTTTTAAAATTTAGATTAATCATGAAAAGTATGCTAAGAATAAATCTTGATTTGATCACAGTCTTCAGGAAGGAGTATTATAATAAGAAATCCTGGCTCTTCATGACTTTAAAGAATTATACACAGTAAGAGTGTAGAAAACTGGCCTACTGGGAGTTGACCTCTTTTCATTTTTTAAAAAGGTAAATTCTAGTGAACATTCTTCTCTTTCCAATTTAAATATTGTTCTATGCTTCTAATATTATTCTCTAAAATTATTTACACGTCAACAATGATATTTAAACCAAATCTGAAATATTTAACAAGTCAACAATGATATTTAAACCAAATCTGAAATATTTAAGAAAAAGAATAAAAATATTTAGAAAACAAAATGTTATTTTCACTTTACATTGCAGCCCAGTTCAGAGTATTTATTCTTATGTGGGTTATCTAATCAGGAAGAAAAGCAAGTGTACCTGTCAGTAAAGACAGGAGAATGAGCTCTGAAATTTATTGTTTTGTCATTTTCTCTGGATTTAAAATAGAAAGGATGCCACTGTACTCTTAGGGTTATCTTTAGCTCACTCATATGATTTATTTAATTCCCCTTTAGGAAATAGCATACATCAGATAATTTGCATGGGAAGCTTAAAGAAATGAGAATGTGTTTATTTAATTTTATTTTTCATCTCTTCATCTTGAACATTAAGAATCTGTTCCAAAGGGATAGAGATAGACAGACAGACAGATAGACAGATAGATTAGGCTTTGAGGGTCTGTGGGAGAGGTCAGTGTGCCATGATTACTGTCTTGATCTATAACCCATAGTAGCCATAGTTTCCCCAGCCCACAGTAATAAAAACTTTGTTATTTAAGCATTACCATGTGCCAGGCGCCATGCTAAACACTTTCTGTGCCTCCTCTCATTATTTCACACGAAGTGGCTTGGTTGATCACATTGGACTCCAAAAGAAACAAAATAAAATTGGCTCATTCCTTTTTAAAAAATGCATGCAAATAAACATTTTTGTTTTCTCTACAAAAAAAATCTGTTCCATCTCAACCTCTAGGCTAATCAGTTTGTGAGTGACATTCACCTTTTGTTTAAGTTATTTGTATATTTTAATGGCATGAGCAATAGGTTTCTTTAATTACCCAAACATTTTTGATATCATAAGATGCTATCGATTTCATTTGCTTTGGATGCATTTGTGATTTTAATGATAATGTAGCTTGGATAGCGAAGATTTCAGTCTCTAATCATCCAACATCATTTGGGAAACTAGTATCATTCTTTAATACTGATATTAGTTTTAATATTCTCACTGTTCTACACTTT